>NW_026988414.1:3085833-3720000 GCF_030222135.1 Aotus nancymaae | reverse complement strand
TACAGGCCTGAGTCACCATGCCCAGCCCTTGTTTTCCTTATCTATATCTGCGGTAATAACAGTATTTACCTCGAGATTGCAAGGATGAAATACGATATACATAAAGGACACCCTACGCTGCTGCTGCGGGCACATGGTGGATACTCTATGATCATCTTCAGCTTCACACAAGTAGAACTGCAGAGGAAATTAGGTCCTAGGACCTTGTAAGGCCACAGACACAGATTGGGCATGGCACTAAGCCAACAGCCCCAAAGCCAGGGAGACATCAGATCTCAGCTTATGGACACTCTGAGGGCATTCTTTGGGAAAAGGAAGACCAGGCTGTGCCCACTCTGTATGAGTGCTGCTGAGTACTCAGAAGCAGTGGCCAGGTAAGAGGAGGAGACTTGACATTCCTACCTGAGGTCAGAAAAGTCCCAGGGCTGGCCTTTTAGTGATATGTTCAAGAGATATTCATTCCTCCAGGCCTGGGATCAGGCTACTGGAGGTAAAAGAATAAGCAAAATAGAGCCACCCCTGCCCTTGTGTAGCAGACAGGCTGTTGCAGTACCATCCATAAAAATATAACGTGAGCATGTAGATAATTTAAAATTTTCTGCCAGCCGCTTTAATAGCAAAAAGAAACAGGTGGAGCTGGGTGCAGTGGCTCACACCTGTAATCCCAGCACTTTGGGAGGCTGAGGCCGGTGGATCACCTGAGGTCAGGAGTTCGAGGCCAGCCTGGCCAACATGATGAAACCCCATCTCTACTAAAAATACAAAAATTAGCCTGGCATGGTGGTGGGAGCCTGTAATCCCAGCTACTTGGGAGGCTCAGACCAGAGAATTGCTTGAACCCGGGAGGTGGAGATTGCAGTGAGCCATGTTTGCACCATTGCACTCCAGCCTGGGCAACGAGAGTGAAACTCCATCTACCCCCAAAAATAAGGTGGAATTAATTTTTTTTCTTTCTTTTGAGACGGAGTCTTGCTCTGTCGCTCAGGCTGGAGTGCAAAGGCGCCATCTCAGCTCATTGCAACCTCTGCCTCCCAGGTTCAAGCAATTCTCTGGTCTCAGCCTCCCAAGTAACTGGGATTACAGGCTCCCACCACCATGCTAGGCTAATTTTTGTATTTTTAGTAGAGATGGGGTTTCATCATGTTGGCCAGGCTGGTCTTGAACTCCTCAGTTGATCTGCCTGCCTCAGCTTCCCAAAGTGCTGAGATTATAGGTGTGAGCCACTGCACCTGGCCAGAATTAATTTTAAGTATTCATATTCTTTAGCCCAATATATCCAAAGTATTATTTCAACCAGTAATATTTTCAAATTATTGAGATTTTTACATTCTTTTTTTTTTTTAATAAAGATGGGGTTTCACCATGATGGCCAGACTGGTCTTGAACTCCTGACCTCAGGTGATCCACCCACCTCGGCCTCCCAAAGTGCTAGGATTACAGGCGTGAGCCACAGCGCCCGGCCTCTTTTTTTTCATACTAAGTATTTGAAGTCTCGTGTATTTTATGTGTTTAGCACATCTCAATTGGAACTTGCCACCTTTCTCAATGACCACATGTGGCAAGTGGCTGCCATACTGGACGGTGCAGGTCTAGGAGACATTAATTATCACATGCATTAAACATCAACGTACAATTATTTTAAGTGCCACAAAGAGGTGCATGATGCTTCAAGAGACCATAACATGAACCCGAATGGTCTATAGGGATGGCTTCTGGGTGGGGCGGGGGACAGGGGACACTTAACCCAGGTCATGAAGGATAAGTAGGAATTATCACAGTGAAGATGGGGATAGTGGGAGAGAGCAGCACCCCAAGCTGGGAGCAGCTTGTGCTAGGAACAGGGTCTTTGGGGCTTCATTTTCTATTTTTGTTTTTAGAGACAATGTCTTGCTTGAGTGCAGCGGCATAGTCATAGCTCCCTGTAACCTTAAACTCTGGGGCTCAAGCAATCCTCCTGTCTCAGCCTCCTGAGTAGCTGAGACTGCAGGCATACACCACCACACTTGACTAATTTTTGTATTTTTCTTTTTCTTTTTCTTTCTTTTTTTTTTTTTTTTTTGGAGACAGAGTCTCTCACTCTGTCACCCAGGCTGGAGTGCAGTGGTACGATCTCGGCTCACTACAACCTCCGCCTCCTGGGTTCAAGTGATTCTCCTGTTTCAGCTTCCCAAGTAGCTGGGATTACAGGTGTGCATCACCACGCCTGGCTAATTTTTGTATTTTTTAGTAAAGATAAGAGTTTCTCTGCTGGGCGCAGTGGCTCACGCCTGTAATCCTAGCACTTTGGGAGGCCGAGGTGGGTGGATCACGAGGTCAAGAGATCAAGACCATCCTGGCCAACATGGTGAAACCCCGTCTCTAATAAAAATACAAAAATTAGCTGGGCGTGGTGGCACATGCCTGTAGTCCCAGCTACTTGGGAGGCTGAGGCAGGAGAATTGCTTGAACCTGGGAGGCGGAGGTTGCAGTGAGCCGAATTTGCGCCACTGCACTCCAGCCTGGCGCCTGGCTACAGAGTGAGACTCTGTCTTTAAATAAATAAATAAATAAATAAATAAATAAATAAATAAATAAATAAATAAGATGGAGTTTCTCCATGTTAATTAACCAGGCTGGTCTTGAACTCCTGATCTCAGGTGATCTGCCTGCCTCAACCTCCCAAAGTGTTGGGATTACAGGCGTGAGCAACCGCGCCCAGCCTAATTTTTGTATTTTTTATAGAGACAGGGTCTTGCTATGTTGCCCAAGCTGGTCTTGAACTCCTGGCCTCAAGTGATCCTCCTGCTTTGGCCTCCCAAAGTGGTAGGATTACAGGCGTGAGCCTGTAAATTTTAATTTTTAACTATAGTAAATTTTAAAAGCACAAAATAAAGTTTACCATCTTAATCTTTTTTTTTTTTTTTTGAGATGGAGTCTCATTCTGTCACCCAGGCTGGAGTGCAGTGGCATGATCTTGGCTCACTGCAACCGTCGTCTCCTGGGTTCAAGTGATTCTCCTGCCTCAGTTTCCCTAGTAGCTGGGATTACAGGTGTGCACCACCACGCCTGGCTAATTTTTGTATTTTTTAGTAGAAACAGGGTTTCACCATATTGGACAGGCTGGTCTCCATCTCCTGACCTCATGATCTGTCCGCCTCAGCCTCCCAAAGGTCTGGGATTACAAGTGTGAGCCACCACGCCTGGCCCTACCATCTTAATCTTTTAAAAGTGTACAGTTTAGTAGTGTTAAGTATATTCACATTGTTATGCAGAACTGAACTTTTTCATCTTCCAAAACTGCAACTCTGATACCTATTGAGGAACTGCTCATTCCTCACTCCTTACTAAGAGCTTCTGTACCATAGATTCTAATAGGCCACAGACATTACATGTGAGTTGGGGCAAGCCAGGGAGTGGAGGTTGCCAGTCCCAGCATATTCTGTGCCCAAGGCCTCCATAGTTGGCAGTTGTGGACAGAAACTAATCTTTTATTTATTTATTTTGAGACGGAGTCTCACTCATTCTGTCATCAAGGCTGGAGTGCAATGGCACGATCTCAGCTCACTGCAACTTCCACCTCCCAGGTTCAAGCAATTCTCCTGTCTCAGCCTCTCAAGTAGCTGGGATTACAGGTGCCTGCCACCATGCCCAGCTAATGTTTGTATTTTTAGTAGAGACCGGGTTTCACCATATTGGTCAGACTGGTCTCAAACTCCTGATCTCAGGTGATCCACCTGCCTCAGCCTCCCAAAGTGCTGGGATTATAGGCATGAGCCACGGCGCCTGACCAGTCCCCAGGGTTTTCTAGTAGGGTTTGAGTTTGGTGAGAGTTGTGACAGTGCCAGAGAGAGTCTGGCAAATCGGGTCCTAGAAACCATCAGGAAGGGTTCTAAGGGAGGCTCATGGTTGTCAGAGGGTCTCCCCAGACACCCGAGCACCCACCCGCTTCGTGGATGATGAGGAGCTCGCGTATGTGATTCAGCGGTATCGGGAGGTGCACGACATGCTCCACACCCTGCTGGGGATGCCCACCAACATCCTGGGTGAGTACCACCAACCCCAACGGCCCGTCTCCCTGGGGCGGCTTCAGGGCCAGGGCAGGGCTTGCCTGTCTCCACCACCCCCGGCATCACCTGGCTTGTGCCTCATTTTCTGCTTTAGCTGAACATCTTGGTAGCACCTTCGCCACACATCCCCTTTCTCCCTCCCGCTGCCTCTCAGGGCTCCTGTACTGATGTAGCAGCAGCCCATCCTCAAGGCTCCTGGTCTCTTTCTGGGCTTTAGCTGCTTTCCTGCTCTGAAACCTCAGCAGATCCCTAAGACCTACAGGAACCATCCTGGAGTGTTTAGCCTGGCTTATAGGGCCATAGGATCCTCTGCGCCCTGACCCCAGGCTTCTTCTCCATCCCTTATTCCCTTCTGTTCTGAGGGCCCCAGTTTCCAGCACAGGCCAGGACTGGGCACAAGCTGACCCTGGTGGAGATTAGAGAGGAACAGTTGCCTCTCTTTGCCCTGCCGTGAGCACCACTGGCCTTTCCTTCAGATAGCCTGTTCACCTCCCAACCCATCCCTCACCCCCAGGGGAGATCGTGGTGAAATGGTTTGAGGCTGTCCAGACTGGCCTGCCCATGTGCATCCTGGGTGCACTCTTTGGACCAATCCAACTCAGTGCTCAGTAAGTTTTCAAGTGGCAGCTGGGTCGGGGTTGGGGGGTTGGGGTTGGCGGAACTCAGAGGGACCAAGGCTCCTAGAAGTAGGACGAGCACACAGGCCGCTGCACAGCCCTTTCCAGTTCTCCAGAAAGTAAGGGTAGAAGGAATGGAGCAGAGATGTGAAACTGGCTTGGGGCAGGGGTCTTCAAGGGAGCAAATAAAGCCTGTATGTTTCACGGGACTCTGGGGTCTCTTGGGCCAGGCCTAAGTGCAGGGTCAGAATGAGGGTCAGTGAGAAAGGAGGTTGGTGTTAGATTCTGGAGTGAGGGAGCCGTGATTTAAATCTGAGCTTCGACATCTTCAAGATGTGTGGCTTTAGGCTTGGGATTCCACCTCATTGAGCTCTGTTGCCTCATCTGAAAAGCAGGGATAGTAACTACATCCTTCCGAGGATCTTCATGAGGATGAATTGAGAAAATGCACATCAAGGGCTGAGCAGTCGAGTGCCTGGCCCCCAGGGACCTTACGTTTTCTTTTTCCTCTGCTGCCCCACAGGAGCCTGCAAGTGTTGATCTCAGAGTTGATCCCATGGGCCATTCAGAATGGGCGCAGAGCCCCATGTCTCCTCAACTTGTACTATGAGCGGCGCTGGGAACAGCCCCTGAGGGCTTTGCGGGAGGAGCTGGGCATTACGGCACCACCCATACACGTCCAGGGCTTGGCCTGAGCTCCCGAGCCAGTGGGGCCTGGCCTGCCTCCCACCCACTGCTTCCCTTGGGGGCAGAGGGCTTTGTTCCTCTTCTTTGAACACTAACCCTTGGACTACATTTATCATAATTTGTCATAGCCACTGCTGAGTGGCCTTGAGGACCAGCCCCCAGGGAGCAAGCAGTACAGTGGGACTCCCAGGAGAACCAGCAGCTGCCCAAAGAGAACCATGCGTGAACAGCTATAAGTCGTCTGGGCTCATGCTGGGATGTTGCAGATCGACGATCCTGTTCCAGACTCCTCCCAGCCAGCCAGGTTTGCTGGGTGTCCTCACAGGAGTGAGGGCTACAGCCACTTCCAAAAGCCTGAGAAGAGGGAAGCAGAGTGGGAGGCAAGTGTTTGTGAATAAAGGCTCCCATTAGGTCAAGTGTCTGCTTGTCCTCCCTTCCACCAGGGATGCCCGTGACTTTGGCACTCTTGGGACTTCCAAGCACTGAGGGCAGAAGTTCCCCTCCAGCCTGGGCTTTAGCTGCTTGTCCCTTCTCCTCTGGCTGAAGTTGGGTGGACGTGGATTCAAATTGCCAGCTCCTCCCTGTTTTCTAGCAGAGGACTTAGGGCAAGTCCCTTCCCCACTGAGTCCCCGTTTCATAATGAGGAAAAGTGGAATCATAAGGCATCCACCCCCTAGGACCGGGGGTTTTCTGAGAGGGCATTCAGAAGAAGAACTTCACCCAAGGAGCAGGGGGCGGGGTTTTTGGTTTTTTGGGTTTTTTTTTTTTTTTTTTTACACAAGGTTTTGCCCCGTCATGTAGGTTGGAGTGCGTGGCACAGTCATGGCTCACTGCACCCTCAACTTCCTGGGCCCAAGCAGTCCTCATCTCAGCCTCCCCAGCAGCTGAGGCCACAGGTATATACCACCACACCCAACTCACTTTTTAAAATTTCTATTTTTTTATTTATTTTTGAGACAAGGTCTTACTCTTGCTCAGACTTGAATGTAGTGGCATGATCTCAGCTCACTGCAACCTCTGCCTCCCAGGTTCAAGCAATTCTCCCACCTCAGCCTCCGCAGGAGCTGGGACTATAGGCACATGCCATCATGCCGAGCTAATTTTTGTGTTTTTTGGTAGAGATGAGGCTTCACCATGTTGCCCAGGCTGGTCTCTAACTCCTGATTACAGGCGTGATCCATTGCGCCTGGCCGCTCAACTAATTTTAATTTTTTGTAGAGATGAGGTCTGTCTGTGTTGTACAGGCTGCTTGAACTCCTGGGCTCAAGTGATCCTCCCGCCCTTGGCCTTCCAAATAATCCAGATGTGAACCACTGCGCCCCACCAATCAGGAGCTGTTTTATTCTTGTGTTCGCAAGCACAAAAGGCTGCAGTTCATTTTGGAGTGGCAAACAGGCATTTTCCTTGGGGAAGAGCCAAGGAACAAGGACTGGCTGGATGAAAGGTGTTAGAAGAGTGGATGGCCCTGTCTTGGGATTTAGAACCAGGCCAGGCGCAGTGGCTTAAGCCTCTAATCCCAGCACTTTGGAAGGCCAAGGTGGGTGGATCACAAGGTCAGGAGACCGAGACCATCCTGGCTAACACGAAACCCTGTCTCGTCGTGTTTATTTTTATTTTTTAAAAATAAAAAATTAGCCAGGTGTGGTGGCATATGCCTGTAGTCCCAGCTACTCAGGAGGCTGAGGCAGGAGAATCACTTGAACCCAGGAGGGGGAGGTTATAGTAAGTCAAGATCACACCACTGCACTCCAGCCTGGGCGACAGAGTTAAGACTCTCTCAAAAAAAAAGCCAGAAAAACCCCAAGATGGAAGAGGCTTTAGCATTTTTCAGGCCAATTCCTCATTGTATGGGTAGATCAATGATGGCCCAGAGGCAGGCAGAGAATTGCCTTGAAGTAACTAAAACAGAGGCCACAGGCCCCCTGGTACTTTTACCAGTGCCTCTGTTTCCCCATCTATAATCCATTTCTAACTGTACTATATGTCAGGCAGTACTAAGTACTTGAGATGCATTATTGGCATAGACACCTCAAGGTCACCACCCAAGGAAGGAGGTAGTATTTTACTTGTGTTTTACTAACAAGGCAGTAGGAGCAGAGCTGGGGTTGGAACAAGGGGTTGTCTGAAGACCTGCTCAGCACTGCCATACCAGGGCCCCAGCCTTCCACGTCTGGCAGGGATCCCAGTGGCAGAAGAAGGGCAGGGAAGGCTGGAGGCCCACCTCAGAACCATGGACTTTTCAGGAGGGAAGCCTTGTTCTGAGCTCCTTGAATCTCTGCAGGAAAAGGAGGGCATGGGATTAAGTCCCCATACCTCACCAGTCTCTGCAGACCTGCCAGCTGTTTCTGCAGCTTCCCAGGGTCCCTGGCACCCCCACTGCAACTCACTAAAGTCAACAGTGCCAAGGTGGCAGTGGAGGTCAGACAGATGGCCTTCACTGCCCAGCTGGGTAGCTCACCTGCTCTAGGCAGGCAGTGCCTGGACAACCCTGGGCCTTTCTAGCACTTGTGAGATGGACACAAGGCATCAGGCTTAGCTGGGAATGGAGTCTGGTCTCCTGAGCATAGGGTGGCATTTGTGTTACCAGCTCATGATTGGAGAAAAATCAAACTGGCTATAGGTAACCACTTAACCAATGAGGGCCTACCAACTTCTGCCTAGAAACTTCCATTCTCCCATCTCAGTAAACCATGCTTGCCTTCATCTTGATCCCTGAATACACCAGGCTTCTTCCTGCCTTTAAGAACAGTACCATGTCCCCAGGTCATTACATTCACATATCCGCTCAAATGTCACCTCAGAGACGTCTTCCTGGGCTTCCCGGCCATCTGAAGCAGTCCCCAGTCACCCTACCCCTCACTCCACGCTATCATCTTCTGTTTATTATTTACTTAATTATTTTTTGAGATGGGGTCTCATTTCATCACCCAGGCTGAAGTGTGGTGCCACAATCACAGCTCGCTACAGCCTCGACCTCTTGGTCTCCAGGATCCTCCTATCTCAGCCTCCCCAATAGCTGGGACTACGGATGTGTGCCACCATGCCTAGCTAAGCTTTTGGTTTTTTTTTTTTTTTTTGAGACAGAGTCTTGCTTTGTCACCCAGGCTGAAGTGCAATGGCGTGATCTTGGCTTTTTTTTTTTGAGACTAAGTTTCGCTCTTGTCCAGGATGGAGTGCAATGGTGTGTGATCTCAGATCTCAGCCCACCGTAACATCCACCTCCCAAGTTCAAGAGATTCTCCTGCCTTAGCCTCCTGAGTAGCTGTGATTACAGGCATGCGTCACCATGCCCCGCTAATTTTTTTGTATTTTTTGTAGAGATGGGGTTTATCCATGTTGGTCAGGCTGGTCTTGAACTCCTGACCTCAGGTGATCCACCCCCCTCAGCCTCCCAAAGTGCTGGGAATACAGACATGAGGCACCGTGCCCAGCCCAAGTTTTTTTCCAATTAAAATTTTTTTTTTTTTTTTAGAGACAGGGTCTTGCTATGTCGGCCACACTGGTCTTGCACTCCTGGCCTCAAGCCATCCTCCTGCCTTGGTCTCCAAAAGTGCTGGAATTCCAGATGTGAACCACTGCACCCTACCCTTATTTTCTTTAGAGCAGTCACCACTCTGAAATGATTTTATTGAGTCGGGGGCGGTGACTCACACCTGGAATCCCAGAACTTTGGGAGGCCTGGTGGGGGCAGATCACCTGAGCTCAAGAGTTCCAGACCAGCCTTAACATGAAGAAACCCTGTCTCTACTAAAAATACAAAAAATTAGCCGAGTGTGGTGGTGCACACCTGTAGCCCTAGTTACTCAGGAGGATGAGGTGGCAGGAGCACCTGAGCCCAGGAGGTCAAGGCTGCAGTGAGCCATGATTGTCTGGTCAATAAGAGTAAGACCCTGTTGCCCAAGCTGGAGTGCAGTGGCTCGCTGTTGGCTCACTGCAACCTCCGCCTCCCAGGTTCCAGCGATTCTCTTGCCTCAGCCTCTTGAGTAGTTGGGACTACAGGCACGTACCACCATTCCTAGCTAATTTTTATATTTTTTAGTAGAGATGGGGTTTATCCATGTTGGTCAGGCTGGTCTTGAACTCCTGACCTCGTGATCTGCCCACCTCAGTCTCTCAATTGCTGGGATTACAGGCATGAGCCACCTCGCCTGGCCTAAAAACAATTTTTTTTTTTTTGAGACGGAGTTTCGCTCTTGTGACCAAGGCTGGAGTGCAATGGCGCGATCTCGGCTTACCGCAACCTCTGCCTCCTCTGTTCAGGCAATTCTCCTGCCTCAGCCTCCTGAGTAGCTGGGATTACAGGTACGCGCCACCATGCCCAGCTAATTTTTTTGTATTTTTTAGTAGAGACGGGTTTTCACCATGTTGACCAGGATGGTCTCGATCTCTTGACCTCGTGATCCACCCGCCTCGGCCTCCCAAAGAAAAAATTTTTAATGACAGTATTGTGATACGTGTGACACCAGTGAAACAAGCGCTGGGTGAGGGACAACCTATTCCACCTCACTTCCACCTGCCCTGTGTGTCCAGCTAGACTGTAAGCAACTCAAAGGCAGGCTGTCCTATTCTCTCTGTGTCCTTTTGCTTCTCCTCCTCAGCCCTGACCCGGTGTCTGGTGGTACTGCTTTGGTTTCTCCAGTGTCACAAGCCTAACTAAAGGACAGGAGGCGGCTGGTCACCAGCATCCTCCCACAAACTCTCACCTGCCCACTTGTTTATGATCTCAGTAGTTGATGTGAAGTAGTCATGTTTATACTCACAGATCCTGGTGCGTATAAGTTCAGAGCCTTCAATTCACTCTTCCTTTCACTCATTCAAGAAATGTTTACAGGCTGGGTACGGTGGCTTACACCTGTAATCCCAGCACTTTGGGAGGACGAGGCAGGCAGATGACAAGGTGAGGAGATCGAGACCATCCTGGCCAACACGGTGAAACCCTGTCTCTACTAAAAATACAAAATTAGCCAGGTGTGGTGGCGGGCACCTGTAGTCCCAGCTACTCAGGAGGCTGAGGCAGGAGAATCACTTCAACTAGGGAGTTGGAGGTTGCAGTGAGCCGAGATCGTGCCACTGCACTCTAGCCTGGCAACAGAGCGAGACTTTGTTTCAAAAAAAAAATGTTTATTGAACTTCTATTATTTGCCAAGCCCTGTGAATACAGAGATAATCTTCCTGTCTAGATCTTGATCCTGTATGTACTTTGTGCTCAATGACTCTATAAGCCACAATTATAAATAATGTAAAGCACTACTGCAAATGCTCCCCACAAGCCAGATGTGGTGGCACGTGCCTGTAGTCCCAGGCTGAGGCAGGAGGATCCATTGAGCCCGGGAGATTGAGGCTGCAGTGAGCCATGATCACACCACTGCACTCCAGCCTGGGTGATGGAGTGAGATCCTGTCTTAAAAACAAACAAAAAACCCAAATGCTCCCCACAAATGTCTATACCGATCCTGTGAGGTATTACTAATTAGTATGTCCCAATTTTTATATATAATTAGAAAATGAGTCTTGACCTTTCAACTGAGAAGTTGAACTCGATGCCAATGCCCATGCCCAGGACACTGCACATTCTGCCTCCTGAATGTGATACCCATGGAGGATGTGGTGCTTGAATTTACCCAACTCCCCAAAAGGATGCACCCTATGTTCCAGAAGAAATAGGTCTAAATCCTTATCAGACCAAAATTTCATCTTTTTTTTTTTATTATCACTATTTTGAGACAGGCTCTTGCTGCTCTGTCGCCCAGGCTGGAGTGTGGTGGTGCAATCTCAGCTCACTGCAACCTCCATCTCTCAGGTTCAGTGATTCTCATGCCTCAGCCTCCCAAGTAGCTGGAATTACAGATGTGCACCACCATGCCCAGCTAATTTTTGTATTTTTAATAGAGACAGGGTTTCGCCATGTTGGCCAGGCTGGTCTTGAACTCCTGAGCTCATGTGATCTGCCCACCTCAGACTCCCAAAGTACTGGGATTACAGGTGTGAGCCACCGTGCCCAGCTTATTTTTATTTTTTTGAGACAGGATCTTACTCTGTTGCTCAGGGTGGAGTGCAGTGGTGCAATCGCAGCTCACTACAGCCCCAAGTTCCAGAGCTCAGGCAACCCTCCCACCTCAGCCTACTGCGTAGCTGGGAGTACAGGCAGGAGCTACCTGGCTAATTTTTTTTTTTTTTTTTTTTTTCCTATAGAGGCAAGGTCTCACTATGTTGCCTAGGCTGGTCTTGAACTCCTGGGCTGAAGCGATCCTTATGCCTCAGCCTTCCAAAATGCTGGGATTACAGGCTTGAGCCACCACACCAGTCCCAAAATTTCTCTTTCTCTTTTTTTTTTTTTTTTTTGAGATGGAGTCTTGCTCTGTGGCCCAGGCTGGAGTGAAGTCATTCAATCTCGGCTCACTGCAACCTCTGCCTCCCGGATTCAAGCAATTCGCCTGCCTCAGCCTCCCGGGGATCTATTAATATTTAAGGACAAATGGCAACTGTGGATACCCAACATGGTGGATTAGCAAGAGACCAATTTTTCAGAGGCCAAGAGCCCTACAGGGCTAAGAATTTGGCTGTTCGCCTATGGTTCTTTAGGTGGCATGACAAATAAGGGCATAGGTCTATAGGTTAGCTGATTTGCTGCAAGGACCAGAGATCACAGGCTGAAGTTAATAAAGGGCCTCCAAATCTGTGTCCTTTGTGCCAACAGGTGTGCCAGGCTGCTCACAAGACACCGTGATATTAGAAAGGATTTCTCTTAGTCATCTGGACGCCAGGTTTATGGCTGTTTCGCAGCAAAGTTGGGTGTGACCTGTGATTTCCTTGTTCTATAGGGTCCTGGAGTCCTTATAAAACATGCAGGTGGAAGTCAGGGAGTAGGAGCTGTCAAACCTCGACTCTGGTGGGACTCGAACCCACAACCTTTGAATAACCACACCAGGCTCGGGTAGAAGTCCAATGCGCTATCCATTGCGCCACAGAGTCGGCTGCTAAACCCTCTCTACCCTCTCACCTCTGCCTGAAACTGCCCTCTTAGGGAGCTTCTAGGTGTGGTGCTGGATGTTTGCTGAACTCGGCTGGGGCGCGAACGCGTGCTCCGGGGTTTCGGCTGTGGTGTGGACGGGAGTGCTCCTCCTACACCTGGGCGCCAGGGATGGCAGGGAGGAGGACCGAGGTCGGCAGGGAGGAAGGGCCGGGGTGAAGCCCACCTGTCTCCTCTCATAGACTCCGGGGTCTCTGCGGCCGGGAGGGGCCGCGCGGGGTGGACTACAACTCCCAGCGTCCAGCGCGGCGGCGCCGCCCAAAGCCGTGTGCGCGCAGGGCGGGCTGGGGTCGAGAGCGCTGGGGCTGCGCTGCGCTGCCGGCTCTGCGGATTGCCGGCCGCGGAAAAGGTGCGGGAGGCTGTACCGCGGACTGGCACAGCCGGTTTGGGTTGCGGGAGGCGGGCGGGGGAGGAGCGCGGCGGGCGGGGCCGGGAGGCGGGCGGGGCTGGCGGGGTGGCCGGACCATGCAGGGCGCAGAGCCGGCTTAGCACTGCTGAGACCCGGGTCCGGGCGTCCAGGGACGGCTCATGCCCCCCGCGTTCCCCACTCCGCTGCTGCAACCCGAGCCGCATCTGGACAGGGCGCCGCGCAGCGGAGCTGACGCCGGGTGAGCACAGGCCGGGCGGGTGGGTTACCGGGTGGGGAAATGCGCCGGGCCGAGTTGGGCGAGGTAGCTGTGCCGACCCGAGGTTGGGGGCGCGCCCTGCGGCGCTCTCTCCCTGACAGACGCTCCGTTACGCTGTTGTCTAGGGGCGAGGGCGGTACGCGTGACCCGGGACAGGGGCCCGAGGGAACCAGTCACCCCCTTTTGGCCTCTTCTTGCCCTGTCTCCCAGCCTTCCAGGACGGGTTCCTGCCCCTCTGCTCTGGCAGGCTCTGGGAGATCTGACGACCCTGGACCCTGGCGTTGGGGTTGGGACTCTGGTTCAGTACCCCTGCCCCCGGCTTTTGCTTTTCGCAAGGGGGAGGGGGAGGTGGTGTGTCAGGGCTCCTTGTGGTCCAGACCGTTCCCTCATCCTGGCCTGGAGGCTCTCAAGCCCCTTCACATTCGTGACCTTCAGCTCCTCCCAAGAACAGGAAAACCCGGAGAAAAACAGTCCCATCAGCTGTCCCCTTGAGCAAGTCCGCAAAGCTCCAGGAATAGAACCCAAGAGTCCTAGCTTAGCCCCAGCCCATCCCCTGTAGCACAGTCGTTCCCCTCCCTCTAAGCTCCAGACCCCGAAGATTCACCTGGGTGGCTGTGTGTGTCTCTGTTTTGGGGAGTGGTGCCTTCAAGGTTCTCCTCGCCTCCCTCAATCAGGCTTTGCCCCCTGGGCGGTCACCTCTCAAGTACCTCCGGGCTCTAACTCGTTTGCTGGGTCGCCCTCTATCGACCAGCAGAGGCACTGCGATGCCTTAGCCTGTGGGCAGGGACAGAGCTGGGCTCCTTTTCCAGGGAGCTGCCCCTTTGAGTGTTTTGACTTGGCCTGGTCATCCACAGAACCTCCTTGGGTCTCTGGGTGGGGAGTCGAGCCAGAGGCTGTTTTTTTTTTTTTTTTTTTTTTTTTTTGTGAGACAGAGTCTCGCTCTGTTGCTCAGGCGAGATATCTCAGCTCCTTGCAACCTCGGCCTCCCAGGTTCAAGACATTCTCTTGCTTCAGCCTCCTGAGTTGCTGGGACTAGTGGTGTGTGCCACCAAACACTAAAAACACTAATTTTGGTGTTTTTAGTAGAGATGGGGTTTCACCATATTGGTCAGGCTGGTCTCAAACTCCTGACCTCATAATCCGCCCGCCTCGGCCTCCCAAAGTGCTGAGATTATAGGCATGAGCCACAGTGCCCGTCGAGCCAGAGGCTCTTAAGTCAGTACTCACCCTCAAGCCATCTGGTTTAGGGTCCCTGGATGTCAGAATAGTGAACTGTCCTGTTTTGGCTAAAAAGCCTCTTAAAACAAGTCTCACTACACCCATTGCACAGAGGGCAGAGACTAACGTCTAAAATGTGAAAGGATCTTGCCCAAGGTCACTTGAAGAATGGTAGGCAGAGATGGGACTATGAGATGAGAACCAGCTTCCTGCTTCTCACTCCTGGAATTCCTTACCTCAAGTACCAAGCCTGGGAAGGGACCCCTGTGGTCAGTCACCAGATTCAATATGGCTAAGCCTTGCCAGAGGCTGTCCACTTGGAATCACAGTGGTCTGGCTGCCTGGGCTGGGAGGTGGGAGAACTAGAGAGACGGGTGTTTGGGTCCACTAACTGCTCTGTGTCCACAGGCCACAATGCTGCTTGGAGCCTCTCTAGTGGGGGTGCTGCTGTTCTCCAAGCTGGTGCTGAAACTACCCTGGACCCAGGTGGGGTTCTCCCTGCTGCTCCTCTACTTGGGATCTGGCGGCTGGCGCTTCATCCGGGTCTTCATCAAGACCATCAGGCGCGATATCTTGTGAGTACCTGGTCCAGCCTTTCCTGGGGTCTCTCACACCACGATGGGCTTCTGGTCACCTAGGTCTCCTCAGGCCAGACCCCATGATCTCTACCAGCACAGGGCAGCTGAGCTGAGTCCCAGAACAGCAGCCTCTGCTCCACACCCTTCCTCTGGCGTTAGTACCTGGTACCTCCATCTCCAAGGTCAAAGTCTTCTCCCAGGGACTCTCCCTAACTTGAGGCTCCTAGGCCTCAGGCAGACTTGGCCTAGGACATACATTGAACACCAGGTGTGTTGAGACATCTGTAAGAGGTCCTGAGGACTCTGTAGTTTACAAGAGGGTAAAGAGGAACCCTGAGGAGAGACCCTGCCCTCAGGTTGGCAGGGGTACAAGATGGCACAGGGGGCACTGAGTTCTAAAGCAGGGCCCCTACTCAGATGTCTGGGAGAACCTACTCCCCAAAGAAGGCCAGATATGCACCAAGAGGCATCCTGTATCCTGTACCAGAAATACCTATTCCTGCTTGTTCCCTATTAGGTGCCAGGCTAGCTTTGGGGTCCAGAGAGGAATAAGGCAGAGCCTCTCTGCCAAGCTCAAATTAGTCAGGAGAAAGAAGGGGACATAGCATATCTGTAAACTGGCAGTGCCATGTGGGCAGAGACCCTAGCACAACCTTGCTCACTACTATGTCTCAGTACCCAGCACAGTAACCCACATTCAGCACAGGTAACTCAGCATTTGTCAATCTGGGTTGATTACAAAAGAAAGCACAGAGTGGCATACCCGGAAGGGCAGTAGCATGGAGAGGCAGCCTCCAGCCAGGGCCCTGGGAATCAGAGAAGGCCTCCTGGAGGAAAAGCGGCTGTTCTTGAGAGGTGCCTTAGTTGTGGTGGAAGGAGATGAGTCCAGCCAGAAGTCACAGCATCAGCAAAGGCATGGAGTCCAGGGCTGGGCATGGTGGCTCACGCCTATAATCCCAGCACTTTGGGAGGCCGAAGCACGTGGATCGCTTGACCTCAGGAGTTCAAGACCAACCTGAGCAACCTGGCAAAACCCCGTCTCTACCAAAATACAAAAAAATTAGCCGGGCATGGTGGTGTGCACCTGTGGTTCCAGCCACTTGGGAGGCTGAGGTGTGAGCATCGTTTGAGCCTGGGAGGCGGAGGTTGCAGTGAGCTGACATTGCACCACTGCACTCCAACCTGGGTGACAGAGTGTGACCCCATCTCAAAAAGAAAAAAAAGGTGGCAGGGTGGGATGTTGCCAAGTGAGTCCACAAACCTATTAAGTATCTACTCTGTGCCTGGCACAGGACCCAGAGGACAGAGTGGTGAATAAGACAGAAACCTGTCTCAGTGAGGCTCACAGGGAGAAAGACTGGACAGACCAGCAAACTTATTCTTTATTTACTGTGGTCATGCTGGGTGGGGGGAGCAGCTGGACTGTGGGAGGCCCCGAACAAGGAGTTTGGACTTTTACAGGAAGCTCGAGAGACCTAGGTTTCTGCTGGAGCAGCGGGCTGAGAGGGTAGGAGTTGAACTCTGGAGATAGAGAGGCCTGGAGTTCAAATCTTAGCTCAGCCACCATCCATGAAGCTTTGAGCAGGCCATGGCACCGTGAGAGCCTTGATTTCCTTCTGTGTAAGAGGAGAGGGGAATCATATGAATTCTCAGTGTTATTGGGAGGCGTCGGTGAGACAGTGCATGTTCCCAGCAGGAGCTGGGAGATGAAAGTATCATAAGGGGTCTAGCTCATGAAGCATAGGCTGGCGAGGCAGCAGCCTGGGGTAGGGTATCAGGACCCCCTCACTCCCATCCATGGCAGACACAGAGCCCTCTCTTGCTCCCACACAGTGGTGGCCTGGTGCTCCTGAAGGTGAAGGCAAAGGTGCGGCGGTACCTGCGGGAGCGGCGGACAGTGCCCATTTTGTTTGCCTCTACCGTTCGGCGCCACCCCAACAAGACAGCCCTGATCTTCGAGGGCACAGATACCCACTGGACCTTCTGCCAGCTGGATGACTACTCAAGCAGCGTGGCCAACTTCCTGCAGGCCCGGGGCCTGGCCTCAGGTGATGTGGCTGCCCTCTTCATGGAGAACCGCAATGAGTTCGTGGGCCTATGGCTGGGCATGGCCAAGCTCGGTGTGGAGGCGGCCCTTATCAACACCAACCTGCGGCGGGATGCCCTGCTCCACTGCCTCACCACCTCGCACGCACGGGCCCTTGTCTTTGGCAGTGAAATGGCCTCAGGTGAGCCCCAAGGGGGCGGGGGACAAGAGGAATCCCATGGGATCTTGCACAGACCACAACTCCCTTCCAGCCCTGCAGAGGCTGTGTGGGTCAGTGGTTAAGGGCATAGAGTGGAGCCAGATGGCTTAGGCTGTGCCATGAGTAAACTGGAGATCCTGGGAAAGGGACTGAATACTCTGAGCTTCATTTTTCTCATTCTTCATTTCTACCTCAATGTTTTCAAAAAGGTACTTCAGGCTGGGCACAGTGGCTCACACCTGTAATCCCAGCACGTTAGGAGGCCCAGGCAGGAGGATCCCTTGAGCCCTGGAGTTTGAGACCAGCCTGGGCAACATAGTAAGACCTTATCTCCACTAAGAAACTCTTGGCCGGGCACGGTGGCTCACGCCTGTAATCCCAGCACTTTGGGAGGCCGAGGCAGGTGGATCACGAGGTCAAGAGATCGAGACCATCCTGGTCATGGTGAAACCCCATCTCTACTAAAAATACAAAAAATTAGCTGGGCCTGGTGACGCATGCCTGTAATCCCAGCTACTCAGGAGGCTGAGGCAGGAGAATTGCCTGAACCCAGGAGGCGGAGGTTGCAGTGAGCCGAGATCGTGCCATTGCACTCCAGCCTGAGTAACAAGAGCGAAACTCCATCTCAAAAAAAAAAAAAAGAAAAAAGAAAAAAAGAAACTCTTGTTTTGAGACAGAGTCTTGCTCTGTCACCCAGGCTGGAGTGCAGTGATGCAATCACAGCTCACTGCAGCCTTGACCTCCCAGGGTCAAGCAATCCTTCCACCTCAACCTTCTGAATAGATGGGACCACAGACATGCACCACCATGCCTGGCTACATTTTGCATTTATTGTAGATACTCAGATTCGCTGTGTTGCCCAGGCTGGTCTTAGACTCTTGAGTTCAAGTCATCTACCCGCCTTGGCCTCTCAAAGTGCTGGGATTATAGGCATGAACCACCATGCCTGGCCTACTAAAAAAGTTTTTAAAAAATTAGGGGGGCATGATGATATGCACCTGTAGTCCCAGCTACTCAGAGGCTGAGGCAGGAGGATTGCTTGAAACTAAGAGGTCAAGGCTGCAGTGAGCTATGATTGTGCCACTTCACTCTAGCCTGGCAGACAGTGAGACCCCCGTCTCAAAAACAAAAAAAAGAAAGTCCAGGTGCAGTGGCTCACACCTGTAATCCCAACACTTTGGGAGGCCGAGGTGGGCGGATCACTTGAGATTAGGAGTTCGAGACCAGCCTGGCCAACATGGTGAAACCCCCATCTCTACTAAAAATACAGAAAAAATTATCCAAGAATGGTGATGCCCACCTGTGGTCCCAGCGACTCGGGAGACTGAGGCAGGAGAATCGCTTGAACCCAGGAGACGGAGGTTGCATTGAGCCGCGATCGCACCACTGCACTCCAGCCTGGGCGACAGAGAAAGGTTCTGTCTAAAAAAAAAAGGAGACTTCACCTGAAGCACTGGCAACATGGCTGATGTTAGGTGGCCCCTCAGCACAATGGTAACCATCCTTGTGACTTATAAGGCTACATCTGGCTCATCTGTATAATGGGAACAAAATTAATTCCCCACTTATCTCACGGAGCCTGCATTTTATTTGCTGCCACATTGGGCACCTGTTTTTTTTGTTCCCTGCCAAGATGGAGTCTTGCTGTGTCACCCAGGCTGGAATGCAGTGGTGTGGTCTTAGCTCACTGCAACCTCTGCCTTCCAGGTTCATGCGATTCTGATGCCTTAGCCTCCTGAGTAACTGGGGTTACAGGCACACGCCACCACGTCCGGAGACGGGGTTTGTTGGCCAGGCTGTTCTTGAACTCCTGACCTTAGGGGATCTGCCCACCTCGGCCTCCCAAACTGCTGGGATTATAGGCGTGAGCCACCACACCCGGCAGAGCAGTTCTAATCTTCAAAAGTCCAGGTGAGGTAGGGATCTTGGTTTTATGGATGATGAGCCTGGGGTTCAGAGGATATGAGGAGCTCACCCAGAGTCACACAGTTGATAAGTGGCAGAACTAGGGTTTGATCTTCAGTTTGACCACAGCACTCTGTTTTTTCTGCCCACTCTATTGTGGTTGTGGGATAATGAATGGGGAAGTCAATAAGATGCTGAAAGGGGGCTGGGTGCGGTGTCTCACGCCTGTAATCCCAGCGTTTTGGGAGGCTAAGGAGGACAGGTCACCTGAGGTTGAGAGTTCAAGACCAGCCTGGCCAACGTGGCAAAACCTTGTTTCTACCAAAAATATAAAAATTAGCCAGGCGTGGTGGTGCACGCCTGTAATCTCAGCTACTCAGGAGGCTGAGGCACAAGAATCGCTTGAACCCAGGAGGTGGAGGTTACAGTGAGCCGAGATCATGCCACTGCGCTCCAGCCTGAGTGACAGAGTGAAACTCTGTCTCTGTCTTAAAAAAAAAAAAAAAAGCTGAAAGGGGGCCAGGTGCAGTGGCTCATGCCTGTAATCCCAGCACTATACTTTCGGAGGCCAAGGTAGAAGAATCTCTTGAGCCTGGGGAGTTCAAGACCTGCCTGGGCAACATCGTGAGACCCTGTCTCTATTTTTAAAAAGCAAAAAAAAAAAAAAGAAAGAAAATTTTAAAATGGTGCTGAAAGGGGAGAGGGAAGAGGCAGCCAGGGGAGAGGAGAGCGTTGGGGAAATCAAGAGGAAGCCAGGGAGGTGGCGCCAAGCCGACTAGCGCTGCTCCATGCCCAGGCGGGTGGTTATATGATGCCTATGCAGCACATAGGGGAGCCTGAGAAAAGGTTCCCACTCGGAAGGGGATGGAGGGCCACTGGCCTCTGATCCGCACTCCTCGCTTCTGTCCGGTGCCCCGCAGAGTAAGTAGCGTGGGACAGTGGGTGAGAGCCCAGACCTTGGTGTGAGGTGGAGCTGGCATTGCAGTCCCAGCTCCAACATATTCTAGCTGTGAGCAGGTCCTCTTAGAGCCTCAATCTTCTCATTTGTAAGAGGGGCTGTTGTTTGTCCCTCCTTCCCAGGGCTGTGAGATCAGGGAGGGCAGGCAAAGCGCCCACTCTGTGGTTACCTGGTGGCTAATGGAACTGTTGCCAGTGCCCCTGTAAGCAATGAGACCCAGGTGCTTCACCACCTCTCCTCCCGCCCAGCCAGTCTCCTCAGCAACATGGCCAGCCCTGCCGGGAGCAGAGGTCCTGGGAACGTGGGGCTTTCTGGCCTGCCTGCTGACTGCCCTGTCTCCCCACAGCCATCTGTGAGATCCATGCCAGCCTGGACCCCTCGCTCAGCCTCTTCTGCTCCGGCTCCTGGGAGCCCAGTGCGGTGCCCACAAGCACAGAACACCTGGATCCTCTGCTGAAAGATGCTCCCAAGCACCTGCCCAGTTGCCCTGACAAGGGCTTCACAGGTGGGCTCCCTCCCCTCCCCACAGAGGGGCTCTCACACAGGCCCTGGACAGAGCACTGGCCTCAGTGCCAGAAGGCAGCTTTTCTGGAAATGTGCCATGTGCCTGGAACATGTCACATCACCTCCCTTTTTCCATCTGGAAAATGGTGACAGTAAGCATGCGCCACTCCAGGGTTACTGTGAAGGTGAAACGAGCTGATGTGTGTCACTGTGCCAGATACAGGAGCTCACAAAGTCCAGTTCTTTGATTTGTTGAACAATCCTTTATTGATGCCTAATGGGCAGAATCCTCTGGACCCCAGGAACCTGCCTGATCTGGGCTTTGGTTGGGGTTGGGTGGGAGGGTGGGTGAGGAGCAAGACTCGTTGAATATTCATCAAGCACTTCTTTAGTGCAGGACACTGCAGGATCTCCAGCTGTGAGCCTCTCCCAGCGCTGTGTGCTGCGGCCTCCCAGACCCTGCCTCCAGGCAGCCTCCTGAGCCTCTCACCCCTCTTCCTCTGTACTCTAGCCTACCTGGTTCTTCTGCTCTTCTCATTCCCTTTCCTGTGAAGACACATGGCCCAGTGTCTCAGAGCTTGGGCTGTCAAGTCAGATCCCAGTTTATATCCTGGCCCTGCTGCTTCCCTGTGTGAATCATGACACCCGCCCTGCCCTTGGAGCCTCAGTTCCCACAGCCATAAAACTGGGGACAGTAACACAACCTACTTTATAGGGTAGCTTTGAGGGTTGAACAAAATACAGTGGGGCCAGTCCTGAAACTAGGGTGTGGCAGGAGGGGCTCAGTAACTGGTCATTGCCATCAGCACGTTTAACTTCTCTCTTGTATGTAAATCTGGTCTCTCGGGTGCATTTGTCAGCTGCTTGAGGTCAGGGACTCTGGCTGGGTTGCGGCATCCAGAGAGCGTGAGGTGTCACGGCAGGTGCTCTAAACATGTGGAGTCTTCCTGTGGAGTTCCTGACCTCCAGGGAGCCTCCAGCCTCCTAGGGCTGAGCCTTGCATAGAAACTCTGATGTGGCAGTCCCACTCCAGGGCTGCAGAGTGGGACAGATAAATGCTCAGCAGTACGGAAGCCTCCTCAACACCCCACTTCCTGCAGCTAATGCCTCGCTGTGCTCTATGACTTGGGGCAGGCGTCACCTCCATCGGGAAGCCCACCTGGCACCACCTCCCCTCCTGCAAACTTGGGCCAAATGTGGCTGCCGGGTTTCAGCAGGTCCTGTGCCCTCCCTCGGCACTTGGTGCTTAGTATTGGAATTTCCAGTGTCCTCATCTGACTGTTCACTGAGCTGTGACTGCCAGGAGGGTTAAGCCTGTGCCCATCTTAGTCACTGATGCATCTCCCCCCAGGGCCTAGCACAGAGCAAGGGCCCAGGAAATGTTTGTTGGAGTGGATGCCAGGGTTAGAGCTGAGTAGTGTCTGAGGTCATCAGAACAGGCTTCCTGGCAAGGGTATGATGGGAACAGGTGTTGAAGGGGGCACACCTGCAGGTGTCCGTCTGTGTGACCCTGTGCCCAGTCCTGAGCTGCCCCCTACAGCCGCTTGCATCTGTTTTCTTTAGATAAACTGTTCTACATCTACACATCGGGTACCACAGGGCTGCCCAAGGCCGCCATCGTGGTGCACAGCAGGTAAGGGGCAGGTGCCCAGGGTGAGGTAGGCACAGGCAGGGCTGGGGATCCCCTCCTGCCTTTCCAGGACTCACCCACCCTTCGGCCCTGTGCCCTCCCAGGTATTACCGCATGGCTGCCCTGGTGTACTATGGATTTCGCATGCGGCCTGACGACATCGTCTATGACTGCCTCCCCCTCTACCACTCAGCAGGTAACTCGGGGCCTGTCCCTCAGCCTCCAGCACCCCCAGGTCTCTAAGAGCCCCAACCCTGTCAGGCAGTAGAAACACATGAGCTTTGGGCCAGGCACTGTGGCTCATGCCTGTGATCCCAGCACTTTGGGAGGCCAAGGCCGGGTGGATCACTTGCAGCCAGGAGTTCAGGACCAGCCTGGCCGGCATGGCGAAACCCCATCTCTACTAAAAATACAAAAATAAGCTGGGTGTGGTGGCATGCACCTGTAATCGCAGCTACTTGGGAGGCTGAGGCATGAGAATTGCTTGAACCTGGGAGTCAGAGGTAGCAGTAAGCTCAGATCATGGAACTGTACTCTAGCCTGGGTGACAGAGCGACACCATCTCAAAATAAATAAAAATAGGCCGGGCACAGTGGCTTATGCCTGTAATCCCAGCACTTTGATAGGCCGAGGCAGGCAAATCACAAGGTCAGGAGTTCAAGACCAGCCTGACCAACATGGTGAAACCCCGTCTCTACTAAAAATACAAAAAGTAGCTGGGCATGGTGGTGGGCACCTGTAATCCCAGCTGTTCAGGAGGCTGAGGCAGGAAAATCATTTGAACCCGAGAGGCAGAGGTTGCAGTGAACCAAGATTGCGCCATTGCACTCCAGCCTGGGCGACAGGGCGAGACTCTGTCTCAAGAAAATAAATAAATAAATAAATAAATAATAATAATAATAATAAATAAAACAAGATTAGCAGGCATGGTGCATATGCCCATGTCTCAGCTACTGGGGAGGCTGAGACAGGAGGATCACTTGAGCCTGGGAGTCTAAGGCCAACCTGGGCAACATGGTGAGACCTGTCTCTAAAAAAATGTGTTTTAAATTGAAAAAAGGGTAAGCACACCAGCCTCACAGTGTGTGTGGCAGTGTCCGACAGGGCCTCTCGGCCTGTCTCATATTTCAGTTTGTTTCCACAGATATGCATGGCATTGCTGCTTGTTTGTAGGGGCTTAAGGGGAGACAGAGCTTGAATAAATATAGCTCCTGCCCTCCAGGTGCTTACAGTTGGGTGTATATGTGAGTTGGGGGAGCAGGAGTGCAGCACGAGGGAAGAGCCTGGTGATGGAAGCCAGGGAGGCTTCTTGGAGGAGGTCACCCAAGGCAGGCAGATGTGAGATGCAGAAGCCTGCAGGGCAGAGCAGGCCTGCCTGGCTGGATGGCAGTATCACAGGTTTAGGGCCAGGGGAGGGTCTTTATCTCCCTGACCCACAGGGGCCATCCCTCTGCCTCCAGGAAACATTGTGGGAATTGGGCAGTGCCTGCTGCACGGCATGACAGTGGTGATCCGGAAGAAGTTCTCAGCCTCCCGGTTCTGGGATGATTGTATCAAGTACAACTGCACGGTGAGCGACAGCGGGAAGGGTGAGCTTTCCCTGTCCCCTTGTTACCCTCTTCCCAACCACACTTCGGGCGTCTATCTTACAGCTGAGGTGGCCAGTCATTCCAAAGGGCTCATTTGCAGCAATGTTCCCATTGTTCAGATGGGGAGACTGAGACCCAGAGAGGGAAAGAATGGCACGGCCAGCCCCTGGGGAGGGTAGGGGCTTGAGGGATCAGGAGAATCCTAGTTTAGTGAGAGCAGCCTCTGGAGTCTGAAATCACACCAAGTCTACCCCCAGATTGTGCAGTACATTGGTGAACTGTGCCGCTACCTCCTGAACCAGCCACCGCGGGAGGTGGAAAACCAGCACCAGGTTCGCATGGCACTAGGCAACGGCCTCCGGCAGTCCATCTGGACCAACTTTTCCAGCCGCTTCCACATACCCCAGGTGGCTGAGTTCTACGGGGCCACAGAGTGCAACTGCAGCCTGGGCAACTTTGACAGCCAGGTGCGGCCAGGCTGGGGATGGGCAAGGCCACTGCAGGGATGGATGGCCATGGAAGGCACTGGACACAGAGGGGACGGCAGAGTCCCAGCATGAGAGTGTGGGTGCTGGAGTCCCACCTCCCCATCATTGTTCAATTTTGGGCCCATGGTGGGAGAGCCCAGGCCCAAGTCTTGGCCTTTGCAGGTGGGGGCCTGTGGCTTCAACAGCCGCATCCTGTCCTTCGTGTACCCCATCCGGTTGGTACGTGTCAACGAGGACACCATGGAGCTGATCCGGGGGCCCGATGGCGTCTGCATTTCCTGCCAGCCAGGTCTGCCACTTGGGGGTCAGAGAGGGAGGGACTGGCCTGAGAAAGAAGGAGGCCAGATGTGTGCAGATGGGGAGCCCTGTTCTGGCCAGTGGCCATCACTTAGCTCTGCTCTTAGGGCTGCAAGTTACTCATTTCTTTGTGTATCCACCCATTCATTCATTCACCATTCTATCTGTCCATCAGTGCATTCATTCTTTTTTTTTTTTTTGAGCTGAAGCCTCACTCTGTCACCCAGGCTGGAGTACAATGGCGTGAGCTTAGCTCACTGTAACCTCTGCCTTCTGTGTTCAACCAATTCTCCTGTCTCAACGTCTCAAGTAGCTGGAATTACAGGCACACGCCACCATGCCCAGCTAGTTTTTATATTTTCAGTAGAGACAGGGTTTCACTATGTTGGCCAAACTGGTCTCAAACTACTGACCTCAAGCAATCCACCTGCCTTGGCCTCCCAAAGTATTGATATTACAGGTGTGAGCCACCACGCCCGGCCTCATTCATTATTTTCTTTTTTTTTTTCATTATTTTCATGTTGACTCCAGATGACCCTGAGTCCAGGCTGCTTGAGATTGATTCTGGCTCAGCTCCTTACTGTGTGTTGTGGGCTAGTATTCAGCCTCTCTGTGCCTAAGTCCCTTTATCTACAAACAGGCTGATGGTAGCACCTGCCCACGAGGCTGGCCTGAGAATTGTGCGTGGTAAAGAACATAAAACTCTGAGTGGGTCGCAGCATGGAGGAGGGGCTTGGGGCGCTGGCTTTGTTAGGCTGTCCCCGAGGAGTCTGACCCCTGTTCACTATGTTCATCTTCTCATCAGTTTCAAGAACAGACATCATTGGATCAGTGTGTCCTACCTGCCAAGATGATCTCCTGGCGTGGAGGAGGGTGGGGCATTTCTGTGGCAAGCAGCGTGACTCAAGTCAGATCAAGATGCAGAGTACAGGCTGGGAGTGTTGGCTCACACCTGTAATCCCAGCACTTTGGGAGGTCAAAGTGGGCGGATCACCAGAGGTCAGGAGTTCAAGACCAGCCTGGCCAACAGGGTGAAACCCCATCTCTACTAAAAAAAAATTTTTTTTAGAGATTAGCCAGGTGTGGTGGCATGCGCCTGTAGTCTCAGCTAGTCAGGAGGTTGAGGCAGGAGAATCACTTGAACCCAGGAGGTGGAGATTGCAGTGAGCCGAGATCACACCACTGCACTCCAGCCTGGGCAACAACAGTGAAACTTCGTCTCAAAAAAAAAAAAAAAAGAGGCAGGGTCTATCTGGTGACAGAGGACAGGTGGGAGAGAGGCTGCCTAGGCCAGATCCGACCCTGCCTTCCCCACCTCAGGTGAGCCGGGCCAGCTTGTGGGCCGTATTATCCAGAAAGACCCCCTGCGCCGCTTCGATGGCTACCTCAACCAGGGCGCTAACAACAAGAAGATTGCCAAGGACGTCTTCAAGAAGGGGGACCAGGCCTACCTTACCGGTGGGTGCGCAGCCTGTCACAGCCCCTTCCATGGGTTAGGGTAGGAGGAAACCGTCTCCCACCTCCAGAGGACACCTTCCCAGGACTCCCCCAGTCCTGGCCCTTGTGGTCAAATCCTTGACCCAGAGTTGGCCAGCCCCAGCCCTGCCTCATCCAGCCCCTCCCTAGGTGACGTCCTGGTGATGGACGAGCTTGGCTACCTGTACTTCCGAGACCGCACAGGGGATACGTTCCGCTGGAAAGGCGAGAACGTGTCCACCACCGAGGTGGAAGGCACACTCAGCCGCCTGCTGGACATGGCTGACGTGGCCGTGTATGGTGTCGAGGTGCCAGGTATGTGCGGGCAGCTGCAAGGTATGGGTGGGAGGCACCACCCAGGGGCACCAGCAGCTACTCACTGTCCACCCTGCCGCCCCCAGGAACCGAGGGCCGGGCCGGAATGGCTGCTGTGGCCAGCCCCACTGGCAACTGTGACCTGGAGTGTTTTGCTCAGATCCTGGCAAAGGAACTGCCCCTGTATGCGCGCCCTATCTTCCTGCGCCTCCTGCCTGAGCTGCACAAAACAGGTGTGTCCCGCCCCTGCTCCAGTTCTCGGATCCCAGCTTCCGTTTCCTTCTAGAGAGACCTGGTGGCTGTCATTTGACTTCTGCACACAGCCTGGCCGGGCAGTTGGTAAAGTGACCTGCCTGTGTAGAGGTGAGCAGACAGGGCTGGCAGAGAGAGAGACACACACATTGATCCTTAGTAGAACAAATGTTATGTGCCAGGCACTGCACTAGGCCTCGGGATAGGGGTGGCGAGCTCTAACAGGACGTTTGCCTTCTTGGAGTTTTAGAGCAGGAGAGGGGCTGGCCTACGACAAAGCATTTCAAAGATAAAGAATGAACCACATAATCTGTGATGAGATTAGAGTAAAACAGATAAGAAGAATGAACCACAGAGCAAGGTGACAGGAAAGTGAAAGGAGGGACACTTGGGATGACTAGAAGGCTCCTCTAAGGAGGGGATGGTTCAGTGAAGACCTGAATGAAAGGGAGGACTTTAGGCCGGGCACGGTGGCTCATGCCTGTAATCCCAGCACTTTGTGAGGCCAAGGCAGATGGATTGCCAGAGCTCAAGAGTTTGAGACCACCCAGGGCAACATGGTAAAACCCCATCTCTACACAAAATATAAAACTTAGCCAGGCACAGTGGTACGCACCTATAGTCTTGGCTGCTTGGGAGGCTGAGGTGGGAGGAATTGCTTGAGCCCAGGAGGTGGAGGCTGCAGTGAATTGAGATGGCATTACTGCATTCCAGCCTGGGTGATAGAGAGAGACCCTGTCTCAATAAAAAAGAAAAAAAAAAAAAAAAGGGAGACATCACAGTCAGAAGACCTGAGTTCTGGTCCCCACTCTGTTGTCACTCAGTGTGTGACACTGGGCATGTAGCTTCCCTTCTCTAGGTCTGTTTTCCCATCTGCAAAGTAGGGATGGGTGGATAACTAGCGGCTATCCCCATGCCCCAACTTTGCCATGGCTGCTCTGAGAAGCAGTACGTTAGGTAATAGATGGAGCATTCTTTGCAAACTGTGAAGGACTGTGCCTCATCCTCCCCCACTTCCCCTCCCATGTTTGTCCTCCGGCCCTGCCCCCTGCCTTCCTCAGCACTGGTGGTCGGATTCCTGGGAGCTCAGGCTCCTCCCATGCACTGAGTCTTCTTCCCTGCCCTCCCAGGGACCTACAAGTTCCAGAAGACAGAGCTACGGAAGGAGGGCTTTGACCCAGCTATGGTGAAGGACCCGCTGTTCTATCTAGACGCCCGGAAGGGTCGCTACGTCCCGCTGGACCAAGAGGCCTACAGCCGCATCCAGGCAGGAGAGGAGAAGCTATGATTCCCCCATCCCTCTGAGGGCTGGCGGATGCTGGATCCGGAGCCCCAGGTTCTGCCCCAGAGGGGTCCTGGACAAGGCCAGACCAAAGCAAGCAGGGCCTGGCACCTCCATCCTGAGGTGCTGCCCCCTCCATCCAAAACTGCCAAGTGACTCACTGCCACCTCCCCAACCCCTCCAGAGGCTTTCTGTGAAAGTCTCATGTCCAAGTTACGTCTTCTGGGCTGGGCAGGCCCTCTGATTCCCAGGCTGAGACTGACGAGTCTTCTCAGGATGATGTCTTGGGTCAGGGCAGGGAAAGGACAAGGGGTCACCAAGCCCTTCCCAGAGAGCAGGGAGCTTGTAAATGGGATCAGGGCAGAAGTCCCCAGGAAGTAACAGAGTGGGCAGAGACAGTGGTAGCCATCCATTGGGTAGCAAGAGGATCCTAGCCCCAGAGCTGCCCAAGTTCATTCGGCTCCACTGCCACCTCCAGGAGGGGAGGAGAGGACCTGGTGTCTGTAGGTGACCCTGATGCCCCATCTACAGCAGGAGGTCAGGACTGCACCCCTGGTCTCTCCCCACTCCCCCATTCTCCTCTTGGGGTGGCTGCCTGGCTGACCCTCAGGCAGGGCCTTTCAGTCCTTGTGAGTCTGTGTCACCTCCATCTCAGTCTTGGCCTGGCTATGAGAGGAGGAGGAATGGGGGAGGAGGGGGCTCAGGGACCAATAAACTCTGCCTTGAGTCCTCCTAGCCTGTGTACAAGCCACCCGAGCCCACCCTGACCCCAGAGCCCCACAGCCCCGCTATGGCCTCCTCGACCTCCCCCCCACCAAACTCCTGGCCCATTCACCGCTTCATCTGTTCATTCACTCATCTAAACCGAGGCTGCAGCAGGTCAGATGTGCAGCCCCTGCCTTCAGTGTGCTGGTTCAGGTGGGGGCAGTGCCCATTCAAGTCTGGCAAGGTGTTTAACAGTGTGGGCTTGAAAGTCCAAACCAGTTCTGTCGCCCTTAAGTGTGTGGCCTTGGGCAGATGACTCAGTCTCCTCGCCCATGAAATGGGATTCATCAGTTAAAAGGATTCAGGAACTGAATGTGCCATCAGGAGTAAGGGGTTTGAGGGGAAACCCCCTCAGGCAGGATCCTGACTCCGCAGCAGTTCTATCTGCCTGAGGTGTATTTTCTGAGTTCTTTAGGGGCTGGAAAGATCTGCAGGGGTGGGGGCTGCTGTGAGAGCCAAAGCAAGGCTGCCTGGCAGCCCGGCCAGAGGCCTGGGAAGCTTCCCGGAACAGTCAACACAGCTGCCCCACCAGCAGTGCCAGTGGAGAGCCAGCTGTCTCCTAGGCCCTGGTGAAGGAGTCACACTCAGGCTGGAAACTCACTGCCCAGTGGGAAGGGGTTCCAACGGAGCCCAGCGTGAGGGGCAGGGGGGCAGTGCGAGCTCCTGCGCCTTTATCTCCACTGCGGGCTTTCTAAGGAAAGAACCAGAACTTGGAGGTTTTCAGTCACGTGGCCAAGGCCACACAACAAGTAGAGGGGGCTGGAATGGAGCCCCTGCCCTTCCTGCCACACCACCGCGCCTCCTGGTGCAGAAGGTGAGGGAAGCCAGAAAAGCCTCCATTCCACGCATGCCTGCAGAGCCGCCTCAGCCACACCCCGGGCCAGCAGCTGACAGTTCAGGCAGAGGGTGGCCAGGCTGAAAGCTGGGGTGCCTCCTGGGGGAGTGTACTTGGAAGGACAGAGGAGTTCACTGCTTGTCTCGGGAGAATTCGGGGTGCAGGGGCAGAACTGGAGTCGGGGGCGGGGCCTTGCGGAGCGATGCTGAGTGGCGTGGCGTGGCAGGCATGGCTGCTGTGCCTGAGAGTGGCCAGCAGAGGGCGCATGGAGCTTGGAGAATTCACTCCTGGCCTTAGCCGAGGGAAGCCTGGAGAGGCTGAGTCTCGCCTCATCCTCCGAGCAGGTACCATACTCAGAGGACCCTGTGGCAGGCTTCTGAGGGCCTGAATTTGGTTGGCAGTGTGGCTTTGTGTCTTTAACCCTCAGCAGTGAGTTCTCCACAATAGGAAGAAGGAGCCCCCAGAAGGGGGCATTCCTTGCTCCAGGTTGAACACAGTCACCTGAAGGCAGTATGCCGGTGATTAAGGTGGTTAAGCATGGGGCCTGGGCCTGATGCTGGTGTCCGCTCAATGCTTGGTAGTTAACAGAGAAAAAGGAGATATGTTTTGATTTCAAGACCTAAGACGGCTAAGTTTCCCACTTCTACACTGGACCCTACCACAGCCCCTCCATGATGGAGAGTCCTGGTGGGCCTGTGACTCCTCCAGCTCTCAGGTCTGCATCTGATCATACCTCAGCCATGGCCATGTGAGTCATCTCCATGCATGCAGCAGGTGCTTAATACATGCTTGTGACGTTCACTGACAACAATAGCTACTGTTGCTCAGGCATTTCCTGACATTTACATAGTGCTCCACAGTTTACAGAACATCCTGTAAGTTCATCTGTGGAGCAAATTCTAGAGGCCTACCCTGTGCAGAGATGGCAGGGAAGTGCCAGGTGAGCAAGATAGAGACTTGGGTCCTAGATCTGCCCTCAGGGAGCCACGGTCTCCAGAGAGGTGTGTGTCGAGTAAAGAAGCCAAGGCTGTGGGCTTAGCTGCACCTAACCCAGCACACTGGCTGGGCGTATCGTGGCCAGGGAGGGCTTTCCAGGAAGATTGTTCCAGATGGAGGGAGCAGCCACATGTAGAGGCCTGGAGGTCCAGGGCAGATTAAAGAAGGACAGGCATGCCGGGCCCAGGCGGGCGGATCATTTGAGGTCAGGAGTTCAAGACCAACCTGGCCAATATGGTGAAACCCCATCTCTACTAAAAACAAAAATTAGCCTGGCATGGTGGCAGGTGCCTGTAATCCCAGCTACTTGGGAGGCTGAGGCAGGAGAATCACTTGAAACCAGGGAGGTGGAGGCTACAGTGAGCTGAGTTCATGTCACTGCCCTCCAGCCTGGGCGACAGAGCAAGACTCTGTCTCAAATAAATAAATAAATAAATAAGGACAGGCAGCGAGGCTGCAGGGTTGGGGAGGAGGGTTACAGTTGACGTAAGATAGGAAAAGTGAATCCTTTGTGGGTACTTCTGTTCGCATGCCTCTAGAGAAGAGGGAGCTCTGGAGTTCCAAGTATCAAGTCGAACCCACTTCCTCAGGCTCTCCTTAATGACCACGATGTACAGCGCACTTCTGTGTGAAAAAACCCCATGGCAAAACGCTGTGCAAAGCGCTTTCTGTGCTGCATGATTTCATTAAATCCTCCTATTCAAAGCAGGTTCTATTTTTTAATTTCTTTTTTCTTTTCTTTTTTTTTCTTTTTGAGACAGAGTTTTGCTCTTGTCGCCCAGCTTGGAGTACAGTGATCTCGGCTCACTGCAACCTGCACCTCCCGGGTTAAAGCAATTCTCCTGCCTCAGAGTCCCAAGTAGCTGGGAGTACAGGCGTGCACCACCACGCCTGGCTAATTTTGTATTTTTAGTAGAGACAGGGTTTCACCATGTTGGTCAGGCTGGCCTTGAACTCCTGACCTCAAGTGATCCACCCACCTCGGCCTCCCAAAGTGCTGGTTTTACAGGTGTGAGCCACCGCACCCGGCCCAAAGCAGGGTACCATTTTTATCCCCATTTCACAGATCAGGAATTTGAGGCTCAGAGAGGCAAAGTCTCTCCAAGGACCACAGAGCTTGTGAATGGCAGAGCTAGGAGGAAAGTCCCCTTCCCTGTGCCTCAGTGTTCCCATCTGCAATCTTTCTGCTCCAGGGGTGGCTGGAAGGGGCCAGCCTTACACGCTCCCGGAGGTCCAGCCGCCCTCGGGACAGCCAAGTGGCTGCCCAGGCCACTGCGTGGTGTATCACTTTCAGTTCCTGGGAAGAAGGTTAAATACCTCCGAGGGGCCCATTGAGGCTGCAACAGCAAAGGAGGGGGTGACTGAGTGACTTTCAAAGGGGCCTGAAATGCGTGGCCGGCCCCTCCCCCCAAGGAGGGGGCCCTGCTTCCTCCCGGCCTAATGATATTCTGGGCTCAGCCCTCGTCTTTGGCGGCAGTTTAACCCAAGCCGGGGCGGATTTCTTTCTCACTGATCTCAGCTTGACACCCAATTAGCACAAGAATGGGAGGAGGAAGCCTGTGAGAGGCGCCTCCCAGCCTCCCGGGGAGCGAGAGGGGCGCAGGCGGGAAGACAAAGGACAGCAGGCAGGGGGGCACCCGCGCCCTCGCCTCCCCCACCGACACTGCCATTGTCTCCCTAGGAGCTTCAGAGAGGACAGAGGCCTACGCCCGGGCTGGCCAGCCTGCTGGAGGGGACAGGGCATGGGGCCCAAGCTCCTGTTCTGCGTGGACCCAAAGGGAAAGCCTTTGGGTGAGGCTAGTCCAAGGGGAGGCAGTGAGGTCAGTGTGCAGGGGCAGGGATCCCAAGGGCACAAAAGCCTCGGCTGAGGCCTCGCAGGTGCTCAGGCAAGCCATCCGTTTGAAGTCTCAGTGCTCTCACCTGAAAATGGGATCATGAAGAGTCCCTGTGAAGAGTCAGTTAGGGGGTGTGTATAATGCACCTGGCAGGTGCAAAGTGGGCGTGCAATAAATACTCTTTGAAAGATGCTAAGCTAATATTGTTACTAACTGAAGGGTGGAGTGGAGTAGGCTTGGGTCAGAAGGAAGGACTTTATCAGTGACAGCTGGGCATCCACAGACTGGGCTAGCTTACCCAAAGAGCTCCCCAGTCTCTGGGCTAAGCCAGAAGCTGGAGGACAACTGCCTGGTGAGATTCCAGGAGGGAGGGAGTGTCTCTGGCCCTGTGCATAGACTCCCTCCACCTCCTTTACGCTTCCTGTGGGAAGCCTTCCAGGATCCCAGGGCTAGGTTAGGGACCTCCTCCAGTTCCCACAGGCCCCGTGTTCTCCCCCCATAGCATGGATTGCTCTGCAGCTTCTGTTGTTCCCTCTATGTGGGTCTTCTTGAATGTCAGCCCAGGAGGGCAAGGAGACTCACAGGTTTTGGGTTTTTTGTTTTGTTTTGTTTTTTTGAGATGGAGCCTGGCTCTGTTGCCAGGCTGGAGTGCAGTGACACAATCTCAGCTCACTGCAGCCTCCACCTCCTGGATTCAAGTGATTCTCCTACCTCAGCCTCCCAAGTAGCTGGGATCACAGGCATGCGCCACCATGCCTGCCTAATTTTGTATTTTTAGTAGAGATGGGGTTTCACCATGTTGTCCAGGCTGGTCCCGAACTCCTGACCTCAAGTAATCCACCCACTTCAGCCTCCCAAAGTGCTGGGATTACAGGCATGAGCCACTGCTCTGGCTAATTTGTATTTGTATTTGTATTTTTTAATTTTTTATTTTTGAGACGGAGTCTTGCTCTGTCACCAGGCTGGAGTGCAGTGGCGCAATCTCAGTTTACTGCAACTTCCGCCTCCTGGGTTCAACCGGTTCTTCTGCCTCGGCCTCCTGAATAGCTAGGACCACAGGTGCGTGCCACCACACCCGGCTAATTTTTTTGTATTTTTAGTAGAGATGGGGTTTCACTGTGCTGTCCAGGCTGGTCTTGAACTCCTGACCTCAAGTAATCCACCTGACTTGGCCTCCCAAAGTGCTGGGAGTATAGGCATGAGCCACCACACCTGGCCTACCCACAGGTTTTGTTCACCATTGTGTTCCCAGCAGCAACACTGGCCCTGGTGTGTAATAGGTTCTTTTTTTTTTTTTTTTCTTTTTTGAGATGGAGTTTTGCTCTTGTTACCCAGGCTGGAGTGCAATGGCATGATCTCGGCTCACCGCAACCTCTGCCTCCTGGGTTCAAGCAATTCTCCTGCCTCAGCCTCCCGAGTAGCTGGGACTACAGGCGTGTGCCACCATGCCCAGCTAATTTTTGTATTTTTTAGTAGAGACGGGGTTTCACCTTGTTGACCAGGATGGTCTCGATCTCTTGACCTCGTGATCCACCCGCCTCGGCCTCTCAAAGTGCTGGGATTATAGGCGTGAGCCACCGCGCCCAGCCATGTAATTGGTTCTGAGTGAAAGTTTGTTAGGTAGATGAAGCTCTTCAAATGCCCCCAAATGCTCCGTTCCAGTTTTGGGAGGCAGTTTCCAGGTCAGAAGATACTAAGGTGGGTTGGAATCAGAGGCTGTGAAGGGCTCTGAGTGGCTTCTAGGTAGGCCCTTATCTTGTTGGCAAAGGGAAGCCATTATGTGACTTTGAGCAGGGACTGATATCACTCATTCATTTACGCATTTGGCAAGCTCTGGCCAAACCCCTGCAGAGCACAGAGTTCCTCACTACCTGCTGTGATCAAAGATGAATCAGGAAAAGTTTCTGCCCAGAAGGAGCAGAAGTCCTTACAGTACAGTAGAAGAATCTTAGACTGTTTGCAGAAAAGACCTTAGAAAATCATATGGTCCCAAACCTCTTCACAGAAAAGGGAAACTGAGTTCCACAGAGGGGTGGGTCACATGGTCTGGTGAGAGTGCCTCCTTTCTGCATATCACAGGAGTCCTCTGCTTTCCAAGGACCAGGGCAGTGTCATTGTCTTTGTTTTATAGGAACAGGGCCTGGCACTTTGAAGGTGCTCAAAGCTGTCCATGGAGTTGATTTGTACGATGAAGCCAAGGCCAGAGGAGGGAGACAGGCAGGCCAGAGAGGAAGCAGGTGCCAGTGAGGTGATGAGCTGTGGGGTTAGGGAGGCATGCCAGATTAAAAGGGAGACTCATCCAAATTTGGTGACTGTTTGGATAAGAGAGAGGGAAAATTAAGGATAATCTGGGTGTTTTGGTGGGTGGTAGTGGTATTCCTGAGATGGGGAACACAGAGAGAATCTGTTTTGTGGTGTTTGTTGGTTTGTTTTGAGACAGTCTCGCTCCGTCGCCGCCTGCACTCCAGCCTCCCAGGTTCAAGTAGTTTTCCTGCCTCAGCCTCCCGAGTAGCTGGGATTACAGGTGTGCACCGCCACGCCCAGCTAATTTTTGTATTTTTAGTAGAAATGAGTTTCACCACGTTGGCCAGGCCGGTCTCGAACTTCTGACCTCAGGTGATCCACCTGCCTCGGCCTCCAAAGTGCTGCGATTACAGATGTGAGCCACTGCGCCTGGCTGAGAGAACCTGTTTTAGGAAAGAGGCACTGTGCCAAGAACTTTTTCAGTCCTAGGCCGGGTGTCATGGCTCACACCTGTAATCCCAGCACTTTGGGAGTTCAAGGCAGGTGGATCACGAGGTCAACATATCGAGACCATCCTGGTTAACATGGTGAAACGCCATCTCTACTAAAAATATAAAAATTAGCTGGGCATGGTGGCACATGCCTGTAATCCCAGCTACTTGGGAGGCTGAGGCAGGAGAATCCCTTGAACCCAGGAGGTGGAGGTTGCAGTGAGCCAAGATCACGCCACTGCACTCCAGCCTGGCGACAGAGCGACATTCTGTCTCAGAAAAAAAAGAACTTATTCAGTCCTCACTACAACTCTATGGGGTTGGGATGTTATTATCCCCATTTTACAGATGAGGGAACTGAGGCACAAAGATGTTAAGGGACTTGCCCAAAGACACAGCTAGGAAGTAGTAGGAACTGTATATATTTTTTAATTTTTAATTTTTTTTTTTGAGACAGAGTCTTGCTCTGTCACCCAGGCTGGAGTGCAGTGGTGCAACCTCAGCTTACTGCAACCTCCAACTCCCAGGTTCAAGCAGTTCTCGTGCCTCAGCCTCCCGAATAGCTGGGAATACAGGTGCGCACCACGATGCCTGGCTAATTTTTGTATTTTTGGTAGAGATGGGGTTTCATCATGTTGGCCAGGCTGGTCTTTTTTTTTTTTTTTTTTTTTTAAAGATGAGGTTTCACCATGTTGGTCAGTCTGGTCTTGAACTCCTGACCTCAGGTGATCCACCCGCCTTGGCCTCCAAAGTGCTTGGATTACAGGTGTGAGCCACCACGCCCGGCCCAGGCTGGTCTTTTTTTTTTTTTTTTTGAGACAGAGTTTCACTCTTGTTACCTAGGCTGGAGTGCAATGGCATGATCTCGGCTCACTGCAACCTCCACCTCCTGGGTTCAGGCAATTCTCCTGCCTCAGCCTCCTGAGGAGCTGGGATTACAGGCACGCACCACCATGCCCAGCTAATTTTTTGTATTTTTTTAGTAGAGACGGGGTTTCACCATGTTGACCAGGATGGTCTCGATCTCTCTTTTTTTTTTAAGACGGGGTTTCACCATGTTGGTCAGGCTGGTTTTGAACTCCTGACCTCAGGTGATCTGCCCGCCTTGGCCTCCAAAGTGCTTGGATTACAGGCGTGAGCCACCACGCCCGGCGGTCTCGATCTCTTGACTTCGTGATCCACCCGCCTCGGCCTCCCAACGTGCTGGGATTACAGGCGTGAGCCACCACGCCCGGCCCAGGCTGGTCTTAAACTCCTGGCCTCAAACAATCCATCCATCGTGGCCTCCCAAAGTGCTGGGATTACAGGCATGAGCCACTGTGCCCAGCCAGGACCTGGATATAAAGCTGGTAGTTGAACTCCTAGATCTTTTCTTTTCTTTTCTTTTTTTGCTTGTATAGCAACTACTTCAAGAAAAGATGAACTCCTAGATCTTTACAAAAACAAAATTTTTTTTTTTTGAGATGGAGTCTCGCTCTGTCACCTAGGCTGGAGTATAGTAGCACAATCTCAGCTCACTGCAACCTCCACCTCCCGGGTTCAAGCAATTCTTCTGCCTCAGCCTCCCTAGTAGCTTGGATTACAGGCCCACACCACCATGCTCAGCTAAGTTTTGTATTTTTAGTAGAGATGGGTTTCACCATATTGGCCAGGCTGGTCTTGAACTCCTGACCTTGTGATCCACCCGCTTCGGCCTCCCAAAGTGCTGGGACAACAAGTGTGAGCCACTGCACCCGGCCAAAAATTTGTTTTAATTCAGAATATTTTGGCAAAAAAAAAAAAAGAAATAAAAAATATTTGGCCAAACGTGGTGCCTCATACTGTAATCCTAGCACTTTGGGAGGCCAAGACAGGCAGATTGCTTGAGCCCAGGAGTTTGAGTGTAGCCTAGGCAACATGGTAAGACCCAGTCTCTACAAAAAGATTAAAAAATTAGCTGAGGCCGCGCATGATGGCTTATGCCTGTAATCCAAGCACTTTGGAGGCCAAGGCGGGCGGATCACCCGAGGTTGGGAGTTCAAGACCAGCCTGACCAACATGGTGAAACCCTGTCTTTATTTAAAAGAAAAAAAAAATTAGCTGGGCATCGTGGACTAGAAGGAAGGAAGGACCTTATCAGTATCTGTGGTCCTAGCTACTCTGCAGGCTGAGGCAGGAGAATCCCTTGAATTCAGGAGTTCAAGATTACAGTGAGCTGTGATCATGCCATTGCACTCCAGAGTCTCACTCTGTCACCCAGGCTGAGTGCAATAGCGTGATCATGGCTCACTGCAGCCTTGACCTCCAGGCTCAGGTGATCCTCCCCTTCTTCTCAGCCTCCTGAGTAGCTGGGCAGGCACACTCCACCACGCCTGGCTTATTTTTTTAAGAAACATTTGTTGCTGTGTTGACCAGGCTGGTCTCAAAACTCCCAGCCTCAAGCAGTCCTCTTGCCTTGGCCTCCCAAAGCGTTGGGATTACAGGTGTGGGCCACCACACCTGAACTCCTGGATCTTAACTATTGCATCATTCTTCCCCTAACCACTAGGCTATACCATCACCCTCTACCAATGCTGAGTTCAATTTTGGAAGTGTTGGTCTTTAGATACCCACAGGACATCCACTTCATTACCTTTCTCTCTCTCTCTCTCTCTCTCTTTCTTTCTTTCTTAAAGAGAGAGTCTCACTCTGTCACTCAGGCTGGAGTGTATTGGTGCAATCTCAGCTAACTGCAACCTCTGCTTCCTGGGTTCAAGTGATTCTCCCGCCTCCGCCTCCTGAGTAGCTGAGATTACAGGCGTCTGCCACTATGCCTGGCTAATTTTTGTATTTTTAGTAGAGACGAGGGTTTCACTATGTTGGCCAAACTGGTCTTGAACTCCTGACCTCATGTGATCCACCCACCTCATCCCCACCAAGTGCTGGGATTACAGGCATGAACCACCGTGCCTGGCCAACTTCATTCCATTTCTGCCCTGGGCTTTTGCAACAGGCTCCAGTGGTCTCTTTGTCTCCTTCCTTATTCCCCACGCTGCAGCTAGAAATATATATATATGTATATATATATATATATTTTTTGAGACAGTTTCGCTCTTGTTACCAGGCTGGAGTGCAATGGCGCGATCTCGGCTCACCGCAACCTCCGCCTCCTGGGTTCAGGCAATTCTCCTGCCTCAGCCTCCTGAGTAGCTGGGATTACAGGCACGCGCCACCATGCCCAGCTAATTTTTTGTATTTTTAGTAGAGACGGGGTTTCACCATGTTGACCAGGATAGTCTCGATCTCTTGACCTCGTGATCCACCCGCCTCGGCCTCCCAAAGTGCTGGGATTACAGGCGTGAGCCACCGCGCCCGGCAGAAATTATATTTTAAAACACAATTCTAAAATGCCACTGTCTCCCAAAACCCTTCAGTAGTCTCCCACTGCTCCTTGAGACCGAAATGTTTACCTGCTTACAAGGCAGAGGTAGACCCCTGCCCACCTTTGCAGCCCCATCTCTAGATGCGTGAAAGGCTCCCTAACCTCCACCTTCCTCTCCATGTTCCACAGCATGTTCTCACCCAGAGCCTCTGGGCCTTTTGTCCTCCTCACTGGAATGCTCCTAGAGGTTTCTCTCCCCTCACAGCCACCTAGTTAATTCTACTCAGGCTTTAGAGCTCAGCAAGTCCAGTCTACTCAGTTTTCTTTTTGAAGTTCCTATAACTTCAGTTCCTTTATTTGTTTGTACATGTCTTAGTATGCTTATTTGATTACAGATAGTCTCCCCTCAGACTGTGAGTGCCCTAAAGACAGGAATCTCCCCCATCCCCTTTACCACTACGTCCATAGCACCGATCAAAATGCCTGGCGCAGGAAGGCGCAATGAACAGCTGTTGAACGAGTGATATCCAAATCGACGGCAAAGGGGGCGGCTGGACAGCGAGTCGCCCGCTTAGGGGAGATTCTGGGTCGGAAATAAAGATCTGGGAGTCACTTATAATTCAAGCCAGACGAGTGAATGGGTTCGCCCAAGCGGTGTGTAGACTGAAGAGATTCTAACTCATGCAAGATAAGCAGTAACGTGGCTCACAGTCACGTCGCAAAGATGCTGGGGGCTCTCCTTCGCCTGCTTGTGGTCCCGTACAAGGCGCTTCCCACCCTGGGTCTGTGAGCCCCGTCGGTGAAAGACGGAGGGAGATCGATTCATAACCCCAACAGCGCCGGAGACCTTCCCTCCTCCGCCCCATCCTCTCCCCTCCCCTCGGTGACTTCCTTCAACAGCTAAGGAAGCTGGATCCCTGGGCACCGCCTCTTCCGTCCGCGGCGCCCGAAGACGCCCGGAAATTTGCGGGCGCGCCGGAAGTTGACGGGAGTTTCCTGCGAGCTCGGCTTCCTCAACATGGCAGCGCCCTTGTCAGTGGAGGTGGAGTTCGGGTGAGTTACAGAGCTGGGGCGCCGTGGGGATGGATTGAAGTCGTCGGGCCCGGAATTCCCTTCCCTCTGCCTTGGGGCCTGACATGGCCAAATCACTGGGTGTCCCGGTGCCTGCTGTGAACTACGCCACCCGCCTAGGAGAGTCTGAGAGGCCAGTCTCCTGGCGATGAGGCCGTATGTCCGGAAATAGAGGCGCACATTGGGAGGAAGATGCGCTCTGTGCACCCCTCGATGCCCTGTGCTCCGCAGGAGTCGAATTTGTGACGGTTAGCAGGCAGCCTCCCTGTCGTCTTTTCCAATCCTGTCTCGGACCGATCCCATCTGTTTGGCATCTGAGCTCCTAGAACCTAGAAGGACCACCCTCCACTCCCTGATTTCATTCTTTGAACAGCAGTTTCTTTTTAGTGTTCTTAAGGTCTTGTTTCTCGTGGGATGTAGTGGCCAGGACGGGACTTTTTTCTTTTTCTTTCCCAAGACCTGGGGATGTTAAACAGACCTGAGCCTCCTGCAGGACAGTCAGCAAACTTGCTGTGTTCCTTCTGCAGAACGAGTCAGGTGGAGATACAGGGACAAATAAGAAATCACACTGAAGGAAACTAACACAGTATAGTATACACAAGATGAAAAATGCAGAAATTGGAACACACACCAATAACTGAAGAAACAGAGCAGGGAGGAAGTCTGTTCAAGGCATTGTTTGGTTCCTCCTACAAACAGATGTGTCATATGATTTCAAAGCTGAGAGATACTGCAGAGCTTAGAGAGAAGGCAAAGAAATGAAGGCCTTGAAAGATGGATGGTGTACTTTCCAGAATCATATGGAAAAGAGGGAATAGGGTGTGTGTGTGTGTGTGTGTGTGTGTGTGTGTGTGTGTGTGTAGATAAACAAGTCAAGGTTTATGTGAAAGGAGAAGTCGGGGATGAGAATCTAAAATCTCTGCCCAGTGCCTTTCTTCTCATTGGATGCCTCCCGATTCTTTCATGTTTTTCCTTCATTGGGTAGTTCATTCACCAGCCATTTATTGAGTGCCTACCATGTGCCAGGCAGCAAGCCAGACACTGAGGGATACAAAGATAAATAGAAGTCTGTCCATGCCCTACAGCATTCAGCATTTCTGCCCCTTAGAAGGGGGGTAAGTCTCATGACTAAGTGCATTTTAATTGATATTGTCTGGCTGCTTGGATCAAATTAGAACTGTATTGGTCTGGACTCCTCACTGTTTTGCCTCACTGACTCTTGGCCCAGCTACACTCCCCAAAGCCTGGGGTTCTAGGAGGATCCCTGTTTCCTTGACAGGCCTCAGTAGAGCTGGAAAGAGAGTAGCCACTCTCTTTCCAGACTTAACACAGACTTAACTTCTTAACACAGACTGCTGTGTTAAGGTTTAACTAGGCCAGGCACGGAGGGTAATTCCAGCACTTTGGCAGCTGAGGCAGGAGGACTGCTTGAGCCCAAGAAGTCAAAACCAGCCTGGGCAACATGGAGAGACTTCATCTCTACCAAAAAAAAAAAATGATTTACAACTTGCCTTTCGTTATGAGTCAGACATGTTACGTCTGTCTGCCAGGTACTGTGCTAGCACAATGGGGAAGTCATGTGAGGAAGACCCGGCCCTTGTTCTCCAGAGCTTACACACCAGCACAGTTGCCCTTTTTCTGACCCAATCATCTTTAGCTTCAGTCTCCCTTACCTCCAAGAGCAATAATAACCCCTGGCAAGGCAGGACAACATTCTTCCACCACCCACCCACCTTCTACCACCTCCATCCACAGCACAGCATTCCATGAAAATGTAGCTTCTCGGAAAGCAGAAATGCTCGAGGTGATGCTCAACCCAGGTCCCTTCTCTCTTTGTCCTTGCCTTGATGTGCGTTTTTGCCCCTGACCTCTCTTTCATTTTCTATGTCTCTTAGCAGATATGATTCACCCTTTATGTGGAACTGGCACAACTTTGCAAAGGCTACATGCCCATCATTTTCTCCCTTTCATCCCCAAGTGGCCCCATTCCTACTTCAGTCCTGGAAGGGTCTGGGTTAGGATTTTGTCTCCCTCCTGAGCAGATATACTCCTCTTGACCCCACCAACTCCTCCAAAGACCCTCTGGAAGGCCACTCCCACCTTCCTTCTTGTCACTGACCAGGTCTGCCATCCTTTATCTTGCCCCTGAACTGTTCTCAGCTGAGCATTTTCTCAGGTCAGGCATGATTCAAAGTATGTAATACGGTTGTGTTTTGCGTCCCTGTGGTCCATGTTGTAAAGGCCCAGATATGAAATTCTCTTCTTCCCACTCCGTTTCCTCCTTCCCAAGTTGGGGAGGTATTGGCAAAAGGAGGGAATGTCATTGAGGTCAGAGAAGAACTGGGAGAAATGGGCATTTTCATTCTTTTGGCAGATATTTGTTGAGTGTCTCCCCAAGTGCCAGGCCCTGTTTTAGGCAGAGTTTGCAGCCCAGGTGGAGGGGAAGTAAATAAACTGTGTGTGAGTGTGTGTGTGTGTGTGTGTGTGTACACAGAAGATTAAAACATGAAGATTAGAAAAGGTGAAGGCGGTTTTGAAAATATCTGTACCTGTCAGTGGTATCAACATACACATCCACTAAGAATTGGAAGGTGGAAGGAAGATGGAGATAATGTCAGTTGAGTTTGATAGCAGATCTTATCAGACATAAGAGGGTCTGACCTTGGGTCTCTCTTGGGCTGGAACAGGCCCCTTGTCTGCCTCCCTGAATCACTCTTGAGGCTGGGCATGCACCTTCCCCCACTCCAGATGTGCTGACAGCAGAAATGCCAACCCCTCCCTTGAGGGCCAGTGAATTCAGCAGTGGCAGGTCACTGTCTGCTCGAGACTGGTTCTGCCTTCATCCGCTTGTAAAGGGAAAAACAGCCTGGCCTCTGAGCCTGGCACCACCAGGTTTGGCCAGTATTGGTTGTTTGCCTGAGTCCCAGTGCCTTCAGTTCCCATCCCTCTTCTCTGACCCCCAACTCCTGAGCCCCTTGCCTGTCACCCTCCCCCACCCCAGCTGCTGCATGTGCCAGCCCCCACCCAGGAGAAAACGAGGCTCTTGGAAGGGGATAAATGGAGGCTCTGTGCGGGCTTGCAGCTGAAATGGCCCTGTGCGCGGCCACAGATGGGCCTCCTCTCCCCCTCCACATTTCTGCATCAACAAAGCGTGACCTTGTTTGGATGACAGTCGCCCCATGTTTTCCCCATGACAATGCTTGCCTTGCCTTTGCCTCCCAGTGGGCTGCCTTAGGACATCTCTGTTCCCTGAAATTGGGAAAGGGTGGTGGGGTGGAAGACATTGCATCCTTCAAAAGTCTGGTAAGGCCTTTTCAGTTAAGATCCACAAGAAGTCTGAGATGTGAATCGGGAGACCCAGAGGGAGAAGGAGTGTGGGGCACTGAAAGAGTCCTGGTGCTCACCTCAGAAGCCTCAGCTTCTGTACTTGGCTCCAAGTATCTCTGCAATCCCCGCCTTCCCTTGGCCAGGTGCTGGGACACAGAAATGAACCACTCTGCCCTCAAGAGGCTTTCTGACCTTTGGGAAGTCCTGCTTTTTTCTGACAAAGCTGCTGGTGCTAAGAAGGAATCAGTTAGATTCAAATGATAGTATTGGCTCCTGCCTGTACAGCCTTGGACAAGTTAGTTGGTTAACCTCTCTAGGCGTGAGTCTGCTTTTCTATCAAACGAAGTTAATAATGCCTCCTCCCTTCTTCCCTGGGATTCCCTGAGGATGAAATGAGATGAGGAACATCTTATATAAATGGTGAGGTGATGTGAGCAGTTGTTCTTAGTTGATGCCAGGTCCCATGGACTCTCTCAGCCTCCAGCACTGTGATGTGCCCATCAGGTCAGCAGCAGGTGGCATGGGCAGGAGCATTTCAAACCATCATCTGGCCAGAGAAAACCCCTAGGTGTGCATTGTCTGCAGAGAGCCTCACAGTGGCTCCTCAGTGCTTTTCCAGATGCAAAGACTGAAGCTTAAGACTGAGTCATGGCTGGGCATGGTGACTTACACCTATAATCCCAGCACTTTGGGAGGCTGAGACAGAAGGATTGCTTGAACCGAGGAGTTCAAGACCAGCCTGGACAATATAGTGAGACCTCATCTCTATTACAAAATAGTTTTAAATTATTATTTTTAGTGTTGAGACAGGGTCTCAGAGTGTTGCCCAGACTGGAGTACAGTGGTATGACCTTGGCTCACTGCAGCCTCAACCTCCCAGACTCAGGTGATCCTCCCACCTCAGCCTCCCAGGTAGCTGGGACTGTGGGCGTGCATCACCATGCCCAGCTAATTTTTGTATTTTTTGTAGAGACAGGGTGTTGCCATGTTGCCCAGGCTAGTCTTGAACTCCTGGGCTTAAGCAGTCCTCCTGTCTCAGCCTCCCAAAGTGCTAAGATTACAGATGTGTGCCACTGGGTCTGGCCCCCAAATTGTTTTAATAACAGAAAAAAAAAAAGAAGATCGAGTCACACATCTAAGGTCTCAACATAGGGAGAGGTGGAGCCTGGTCTTCACATTGGGGCCAGCATCTCTCAAGGCTGTGTTCTGCACCTATGTGCTAAGCTGCCTCTCTAGATGGCAGAGGAGTTAAGAGTCTGCAAATTTGGGTACTTGAATTTTTTTTCTTTTTTTAAATAATTAGAGACAAGCCAGGTGGGCTGGCTCATGCCTGTAATCCTAGCACTTTAGGAGGCCGAGGTGGGTGGATCACGAGGTCAGGAGATAAGACCATCCTGGCCATGGTGAAACCCTGTCTCTACTAAAATACAAAAAATTAGCCAGGTGTGGTGTCGCACGCCTGTAGTCCCAGCTAGTTAGGAGGCTGAGGCGGGGAATCCCCTGAACCTGGGAGAGGGAGGTTGTAGTGAGCCAAGATCGTGTCACTGCACTCCAGCCTGGTAACAGAGCAAGACTCCCAGAAGGAGAGAAAGAGAGAAAGAGACAGAGCCAGGCATGATAACTCACAACTCTAACCTAGCACTTTGGGAGATCGCTTGAGCCCAGGAGTTCAAGACCAACCTGGACAACATAGGGAGATCCCATCTCTACAAAAAACAAAAATAAAATTAGGAAGGTGGGATGACACTTGCTTGTGGTCTCAGCTACTTGGGGGCTGATGTGGGAGGATTGCTTGAACCCAGGGGTTAAGGTTGCAGCAAGCTAGGATCACACCACTGCACTCCAGCCTGGGTGACAGAGTGAGACCTTGTCTCAAAAACAAATAATAATAAATTGGCTGGGCACAGTGGCTCACGCCTGTAATCCCAGCACTTTGGGAGGCTGAGGTGGGTGGATCACAAGGTCAAGAGATCGAGACCATCCTGGTCAACATGGTGAAACCGCATCTCTACTAAAAATACAAAAATTAGCTGGGCATGGTGGCGTATGCCTGTAGTCCCAGCTACTTGGGAGGCTGAGGCGGGAGAATTGCTTGAACCCAGGAGGCGGAGGTTGTGGTGAACCAAGATCGTGCCATTTACACTCCAGCCTGGGTAACAAGAGTGAAACTCCCATCTCAATAATAATAATAATAAATAAATAAATTAATTAATTAATTAAAAATAGGCCGGGCACAGTGACTCATGCTTCTGATTTTAACACTTTGGAAGGCCAAGGCGCGCAGATCTCTTGAGCTCAGGAGTTCGAGACCAGCCTGAGCAATGTGGTGAAATCCCAGCTCTACAAAAATTCCAAAATTAGCTGGGTGTGATGGCATGCACCTGTAGGCCCAGCTGCCTGGGGGTCTGATGTGCAAGAATTGCTTGAGCCTAGGAGGTCAAGGCTGCAGTGAGCTGTGATCATGCCACTGCACTCCAGGCTGGGTGACAAAGTGAAAACCCGTCTCTAAATAAACAATAATTGGTGGGGTGCAAAAAAAAAATATTTACATACAGGCAGGGCCTCACTCTGTTACAAGGCTCCACTTCACTGAGTGAAGTACAAGGCTCATCTCAACTCACTATGTTACAAGGCTCTACTTCACTGAGGCTCATCTCAACTCCTGGCCTCAAGCAGTCATCTCGCCTCAGCCTCCCAAAGTGCTAGGATTACAGGTGTGAGCCACCACACCTAGCCAGTAGTTGATTTTTAGTAAAAATTATATCCTACTTTACCACACTGGAAGTCATATTTAGGAATTGGTCATTGGGGCTGGGCAGAGTGGCTTATGCCTATAATCTCGGTGCTTTGGGAGGCTGAAGTGGGAGGATTACTTTAGGCCAGGAGTTTGAGATTAGCCTGGGTAGCATAGCAAGAAATTTAAAAATTAACCTGATATGGGCTGGGCATGGTGGCTCATGCCTGTAACCCCAGCACTTTGGGAGGCCAAGGTGGGCAGATCACCTGAGGTCAAGAGTTTGAGACCAGCCTGGCCAACACAGTGAAACCCCACTTCTACTAAAAATACAAAACTTAGCCGGGCATGGTGGCACACTTCTGTAGACCCAGCAACTCGGGAGACTGAGGCACGAGAATCGCTTGAATCTGGGAGGCGGAGGTTGCAGTGAGCTGAGATCACACCACTGCACTCCAGCCTGGGCAACAGAGTGAGACTCCCTCTCAAAACAAATAAAATACAAATATAAATATAAAAATTAGCTCGATATGGTGGCATGCACCTGTAGTCCTAGCTACTTGGGAAGTGGAACAGGAAAATCTCTTAAACCCAGGAGCTCAAGGTTACAGTGAGCTATGATTGCACTACTGCATTCCAGCATAGGTGACAGAGCAAGACTCTGTCTCTGAGAAAGAAACGGGAAAAAAAGAATTGGTCACTGGTACCCAAGATGTTCCTGCACCTTAGTCTCTGCTTCTCTCAGGCTTCATTACTACCAGCCCTATCCTCAGTTTTCTGTTTCCGCTACCTCTTCTATTTGTAGGAGCTCACTTGGCTTTTTCTCTGGTCCTCCTTTGCAGAGGCGGTGCGGAACTCCTGTTTGATGGTATTAAGAAACATCAAGTCACTTTGCCTGGACAGGAGGAACCCTGTGAGTATTGGCTTTCTAAACTCCTGTCTTGGGGCCGTTGAACAGGAGTTGGTCCATGGATAACACTCAGCCCCATTCAGGCCCGTGTTCTGCACCTGCGTGTTAAGCTGTGTCTCTAGCAGGCAGAGGAGTAAAAACAAGAATCTGCACTGCCAGGCGTGGTGGCTCATGCCTGTAATCCCAGCAGTTTTGGAGGCTGAGGTGGGTAGATCAGCTGAGGTCAGGAGTTTGAGACCAGCCTGGCCAACATGGCAAAAGCCCATATCTACTAAAAATATAAAAATTAGCTGGGCATGGTGGTGCACGCCTGAGGCAGGAGACTGCACTCTAGCCTGGGCTACAGAGCAAGACTCTCTCAAATGAAAAGAAAAAGAGTCTGCAAAGCCATCTTCATTGGAGGAAGGGGGTATGGTTTCATCCTTATATGGGTATTCTATCTTCAGACAGGCTTGAGTTTGAATCCCCGTAGAACCACAGGCCAGTGACCTCAGCTTTCTGAGCTTTAATGTTCTCATCTGTAAAATGGGGTTGGAAATCCGTATCTCTCAGGATTGTTAAAAGGAGTAAGCAGTTTATCCCATTCGTCTCTACTTTTATGATACTGTAGAAAAGGTTCTCGTGAAGGAAGTAAGCTTCAATGAGGATGTAGTGATTTAAATGGGCTCATATTATGATAAAAGGATTTAGATTAAAAGAAGAGTATCCAGCCAAAAAGGTTGGGGGAGAGAGGTTGGCTAAAGGAGAAACTGGATTTTTTTCTTTCTTTCTTTTTTTCTTCTCAGACGGAGTCTTGCTCTGTTGCCCAGGCTGGAGTGCAGTTGTGTGATCTAGGCCCAAAGCAACTTCCGCCTCCTGGGTTCAAGCAATTCTCCTGCCTCAGCCTCCTGAGTAGCTGGGATTACAGGCACACGCCACCATGCCCAGATAATTTTTTGTATTTTTAGTAGAGATGGGGTTTCACCATGTTGACCAGAATGGTCTCAATCTCTTGACCTCATGATCCATCCTCCTCGGCCTCCCAAAGTGCAGGGATTACAGGCGTGAGCCACCGTGCCCGGCCCTCTCAAATACTTGTTAATCTTTCTTGAATAAATATACATTGAGCACCTCCTATGCAGCAGACCATGTACTAATCATTTTGGAGATAGACATGAACAAGAGCCAGTCCCAGGCCAAGCACGGAGGCTCACACCAGTAATCTCAGCACTTTGGAAGGCAGAGGCAGGCAGATCACTTGAGGCCAGGAGTTTGAGACCAGCCTGGCCAACATGGCAAAACCCCATCTCTACTAGAAATTTAAAAAATTAGCCAGGCATAGAGGTGCATGCCTGTAATCCCAGCTACTCAGGAGGCTGAGGCAGGAGAATTGCTTGAACCTGGGATGTGGAGGTTTCAGTGAGCCAAGATCATGCCACTGCACTCCAGCCTGGGCAATAGAGCAAGACTCTGTCGCAAAAAAAAAAAAAAAAAAAAAAGCCATTTCCTGCCTTAAAATTGGGAGGTTTTAAAGAATAAAGTTGCATATCTTTGGCTGTGTAGCTGTCAGGGTAGCCTAGGTGCTGGGGAGCGGGTATGGTGGGTGTTCGGGTCTTTCCTAACCTTAGCAGTGGGTTCTAGCAAGTGCTCAGGGGTGGGATTCCAGTCTCCACCTGTGACTGAGATCCTTCTGAGGACACAGGAAATGAGGTTCCTGGTGGGCAGTAGAAAATGGTCAAGTCAGGCTGGGCACGGTGGCTCACACCAGTAATCTCAGCACTTTGGGAGGCTGAGGTGGGTGGATCACGAGGTCAGGAGTTCGAGACCAGCCTGGCCAACATGGTGAAACTCTGTCTCTACAAAAAATACAAAAATTAACTGTGCGTGGTGGCGGGCACCTGTAATCCCAGCTACTCAGCAGGCTGAGGCAGGAGAATTGCTTGAACTTAGGAGGTGGAGGTTTCAGTGAACCGAGATTGCGCCACTGCACTCCAGCCTGGGTGACAGAGCAAGACTCCATCTTGGGGTGGGGGGAAAAAGGAAAAAACGGTCAAGCTGAGTGTGGTGGTACACGCATGCAGTCCCAGCTACCCAGGAGGCTGAGGCAGGAGGATCTCTTGATCCTGGGAGGTCAGGCTATAGTGCACTATGATCAGGCCATTCCACCCCAGCCTGGGCCACAGAGCGAGACCCTGTCTCAATTCATGAAAAAGAAAAGAGGCCAGGCACAGTAGCTCGTGCCTATAATCCCAGCACTTTGGGAGGCTGAGGTGGGAGGATCACCTGATCCCAGGAGTTCAAGACCAGCCTGGGTAACACGGTAAAACCTGGTCTCTACAAAAAAATAAAACACTAGCTGGTAATAGTGGCACACATCTGTATTTCTAGCTGTTTTAGAGGCTGATGCAGGATTGCTTGAGCCCAGGAGATCGAGGCTACGGTGAGCTATGATTGTACCACTGCACTTCAGCCTGGGTGTCAGAGTAAGACCCTGTCTCAAAAAAAAAAACAAAACAAAAAACAAAAAACCGTACATAAGCAGAATATGTATGGGAAAAAAAGAGAAAATAGTCAAGTGAGATTGGGCAGGATTCTTCTGAAACTGGACACAATCTGCCGGGAATCAATTATTATTGCTCGTATTCACTGGCTGCCACACCTATCTGTCCCTCCCTCGGGTTGGAAAGCAGTGGTACAGGGTGGGGTCTGTCTGCCACACTTAGAGGCTGGGGGCACTTACTGAGGAGCACGGCACTGCCCACATTGAGCCAGGAGGGGATATGTGGCAGGGGTTAAGTGTCAGGATGTGTGTCCCTGGTCGAGGAAGATCCGGGGTGCTGAAGGTGACTGCTTCTTAGTTTGAAAGATGGCCATGCAGCCTTGGGAGGGTACAAGGTACTCTCAGAATAAGCTTCGTAAAGATTCAGTCTCAAAGACCTTGCCTGGAAGTTTATTAAAATATCACAAATTATTATTTATTTCCTCTGGAGTTAGTCTGACATGAAAACCCACAAATTTTCTCTTTTTTTTTTTTTGAGATGGAGTCTCGCTCTGTTGCCCAGGCTGAAGTGTGGTAGCACGATCTCAGCTCTCTGCAACCTTCGCCTCCTGGGCTCAAGCAGTTCTCCCACTTCAGCCTCCCAAGTAGCTGGGATTACAGGCAGGCACTACCACACCTGGCTAATTTTTGTATGTTTTAGTAGAGACGGGGTTTTAACGTGTTTGCCAGGCTGGTCTTGAACTCCTGACCTCAAATGACCCGCCCACCTTAGCCTCCCAAAATGCTGGGATTACAAGCATGAGTCATTGTGTCTGGCCCACAAATTTTCATAATTCTAGCTCCATTTCACTCATTCATTGACTGAGTACTCAGCAGTGCCAGGTACAGTAGAAAGTACTTTATTTGGCTGGACGCAGAGGCCAGCACTTTGGGAGGCTGAGATAGGTGGATCGCTTGAGCCCAGGAGTTTGAGACCAGCCTGAGCAGCATGGTGAAACCCCGTCTCTACAAAAAATATGAGAATTAGCTGAGTCTGGTGGTGCATGCTGGTAGTTCCAGCTATTTGGGAGGCTGAGGTGGGAGGATGGCTTGAGCCTGGGGCGTGAAGGTTGCAGTGAGCTGATAGTGCGCCACTGCACTCCAGCCTGGGCGACAGAGCCAGAGCCTGTCTCAAAATACGAAAGTAGTTTAGGGCTGGGTGCGGTGGCTCAAATCCCAGCACTGTGGGAGGCCGAGGGGGTGCGGATCACCTGAGGTTGAGAGCTTAAGACCAGCATGACTAACATGGAGAAACCCCATCTCTACTAAAAATACAAAATAAGTGCCCTCTTTGTGCCATCACTGTACTAAGTTGCTGGATGGATATTCATCAGTGAGCAGAATAGATGTGGTTCTTGCCCTAATAGAGTTAGCAGAGTAGGCCACGCACGGTGGCTCACTCCTGTAATCCCATCGCTCTGGAAGGCCGAGGTGGGTAGATCACGAGGCCAGGAGTTTGAGACCAGCCTGACCAAAATGGTGAAACCCTGTCTCTACTAAAGATACAAAAATTAGCCGGGCGTGGTGGTGTGTGCCTGTAATCCCAGCTACTCAGGAGGCTGAGGCAGGAGAATCACTTGAACCCAGGAGGTGGAGGTTGCAGTGAGCTGGGATCGCACCATTGCACTCTAGCCTGGGCAACCGAGTGAGACTCTGTCTCAAAAAAAAAAAAAAAAGAGTTAGCAGTGTAATGGGACTGGAGCCAGGGAATAAACAAGTAAACAAATAAATGCATAACTGCATCATTACAACTTGAAGTAATTGGCATGAGGACAAAAGGGCACTTGAATGGGACTAATAGGTGGTCAGCAGAGGTCTCTTTAAGGAGGTAACATAGCAAGCCCCTGCGCATTGGCTCACACCTGTAATCCCAGCACTTTGGGAGGCCAAGACAGGTGGATCACCTGAGGTCTGGAGTTTGAGCCCAGCCTGGCCAACATGATAAAACACCATCTCTACTGAAAATACAAAAATTAGCCGGGTATGATGGTGGGCGCCTATAATCCCAGCTACTTGGGAGGCTGAGGCAGGAGAATCGCTTGAACCCGGAGGTGGAGGTTGCAGTGAGCCGAGATCACCCAACTGCACTCCAGCCTGGACTTTGTCTCAAAAAAAAAAAAAAAAAAAGGTAACATGGAGGCTGAAAAGAGGCCAGCCTAGTAAATTGCAGAGGGAGCGCAGGAGAGCAGAGGTGCCTGGGGGCCCATTTGTAGCAAAGAAGACAGCACTTGTGAAGCCTGGGGATAAAAGGCCAAGGGGGGGTCAAAGAGATAGAGGAAGGGCCAGCATCATAACAGGCCGAGGCTGAGTTTGGGCCAGTAGGCAAAGCCCCAGTTGATTGTGTAAATCATTGTCACAAATTCCTAGCAGGTAGCTACCATTATGCTTTTCATTTAAAAGGTAGAAACCAAAATTTAGGGAAGTCAGGGGTCTCACCCCAAGTCACGGAGTTATTTAAATGGCAGAGCTGGGATTCAGAACCAGCTTTCGGGCCACTGAATCTCAGAGTCCTGGCACTTTACCACTAACCCATCACCGTCTATCCCAAGAGGCTCCCTGAATCACTCTAAATCTTACATTTTCCAGTTTTACACTTTCCTTCATTTATTTATTCATGACTTTAACAGCTACTTATTTCAACTTTCATAGTGACCCCAAGGGATTAAAGAGACCCCTAAAAGTGAAAGAGAAGGAGGGACCTGAGGCCTGTCCAGAGTTACCCAAGTAGGGAGGCTGGCCTGGGACTCAGAATTTTTTATCCCTCATCTTCCAGTCACTGTTCAGGAAACAGGGAGGGGCCTGTCCCCACTCTGAGAAGAAAGGAGGGGAGTGGGAGGGAAGCCATGGTGGCCCATTTGCTCAGTCTTTGGGCCCTTGGCTGTGAGTTCGTACACCTGGTTCAGTTATGCCCTGTTGTGCCCAGAGGCATGGGTCACACAGCAGACCCATGGTAACCTAGGTTGGAGACCTAGATCTCCAACAGAGCTGGTTAGCAGCTGCCAGACCCACCCTGGCACATGTGAGCCCAGCTGGGGGTCAGGGACCTGGTGCTGCTAGGAAAGTCTTGCCCTTCCCCCAAGTCCATGCCCAGATATGTCATCTGGCAGCCTTCCCAGCCTAGGGGCAGCCACTTGGCCAAGCGAGTCTTGGAGGTTCCAGCAGAAACAATAGCAGCCATAAGATTTTGGAATATGACACACCTTGCAAACGAGGGAACTCGTGGCTCCTAGGCCAGAGGAGAGCTTCCAACCCAGCCAATTTGGGAGAAATGATGAGCAAGGCCGAAGGGAGTGAGACTGCGAGAGAGGAACCCTGGCATGCGCAGTTACACATCAGTTATTCCTGCCAGCCTCTTCCTGCCCCATCTGTAAGATGGGAGGTTGGGCTGGCTTTGTACATTATTGAGCTGGTTGTCTCTTTGACATCTACAAGAAAAGTTTCAAGATCCAAGTATATACGATTCTGTGAAGCAGAGTGTGCTGACCTGGTAAGAAGCTGTATGAGGAGCGATGTCTTAACAGCCATCTTGCTGCAACAGGCCAGCTAGGCACCCACCAGCTTAGGGTAGTGCGGCTGCTGGGAGTTGGCCTCTGTGACTAAAGCATCCCTTTGGCCCAAGGCCCCCTGCCTAGGCCCCAAGAGTAGACGTGGCCACCTCACCTTTCCCTGCCTGTCTTCCTCTCCCCTGCCATCATGCCCCCTCCGCCTGCTCCACTTGCGTTAAAGCGTGGCTGGTGAGGGAGGGCAGGAGTTGCAGGAGCTCCTGGGCGCTTTAAACTGCTTAGCATGCATTTCACAGCCTCTCTGGGGCCAGCTGTTCCTTTCTCTGCTCTCAGGGCCTGTTTGCTGATCCCCTCTCCACCTCCCTCCTCCCCACACCCCTCCCAGTCCCTGTGCAAAATTGCTTTTGAAAAGATCCACTTTCTGCTTAATTAAACAATGAGGAGGTCCCCTCTCACATCTGTAAACCTCCTTCTGAGGCCAGTTTAGCCCACAAACTGCTCCATTCTTACCCCCATTCACTTGTAAATGGCCCCTCTGATGTTCCCTCCACCCCCTCTCCTCTGTTACTCCCCGCTTGCCAGCTCTTTCTTTTCCCTTTTCAACTGAGGCCTGGGGTGGGCTCCCAGTAGAGCTCGTCTTGGAGCCTGGTGGACTTGGGGACAGAGGTGGTTTAACCTATGGAAGGGAAGACTTAGGGGATCCATCTCTTCCAAATCCAAAGGGCCATCCTGGGGAAGAGGAGTACGTTTGTTGGCATGGTCCCGTGGACCATTCAGACCCAGTGGGTGGGAATGACAGGAAGACAGATTTCTGCTTGGGAGAAAAGAGCTCTTAACAATCAGAGCCGCTCCACAGAGGAGCTGACCTCCTGTCCCTGGAGGTGTTCAAAGAGAGGCTGGATGAGGGCCTGTTACTCCTGCGAGTCAATATCAGATGCAGCTTTGAGGTTGTTCCCTTTCAGTCCCAAGGGGCTGAGGCTGACACCCTTTCGGGCCCTCCCACAGTGGGCAGTCAGTGTCCCCCAGACTAGGGTGAGTCCACTGGGGCGAGGGATTCTGGTGGAGCTTGTGTCGGTGCTCTCCACCATGGGCATGCTCCCTTTGGCAGCAGCCTTTAGAAGGTGCTGGAGTCCAGAGGATGAGGAATCTGAAGTCACTGTGGGCTTACAGCTCAGAGTAGCCATCTGTTGAGTGTGTCCTGTGTGTGACACTGCTGGGCCTGCCTCGGGCATTGTGCCTTACAGGATGACGCTGAGACAGCAAGGTGAAGTGACTTCCCACCCAAGGGCATTGAGCACACAGCCCAGGTCCTCTGGCTGTGGACTCAGAACTCAACCACTCCACCATGGAGCAGCAGCTCCCATCACCTGCTCTGCCCCAGTGGGCGGGCCAGGTGCCAAGGCATCCTGCCCCAGAAGCCTTGTATTAGGTGCCCATCTCCCTCCTCTGGCGCTGTGTGCCCGACATTCCTTCCACCTGGGTTGTACTGGGAGCATTGGCCAACCCTGACATCTTGTGGGTTCAGACATCTAAAATAGAAGGAAAGTCAGTATCTAGGATTCCTCACTACTCTCCCAGTCCCCTCGTTCCCTTTCCAGCCTCTGATGGGAAGATACAGGATGCCACAGAAAACCCCAGCCAGTCCCGCACTATCTGATTAATGGTTGGCTCTTTCCTGCCCTCCAAAGCTGGGGTGCCATGCCACCAGGTGGAAACCCGAAGAGTTGGAGGGGTATAGGTTCTTCCTCTGGATGCTGGAGTAATTACAGCATTGATATGCAGGGCACAGTGACAGGAGCTTTGTAGAGATCATCTTATTTGATCCCCCACAATGCCCCTATGAGGCAATCTTAACATCCCCATTTTACAAAAAGAGGAAGCTGAGGCTCCAAAAAATCCTTACCCAAGGTCATGGAACCAGGAAGTGATGGAGTCCAGCTCAAAACCAGGCCTGTCTGAATCCAGGGTCCATGCTCCTTTTTCTTTTTTTTTTTTTTTTTTGAGACAGAGGTTCGCTCTTGTTACCCAGGCTGGATGCAATGGTGCGATCTCGGCTTACCGCAACCTCCGCCTCCTGGGTTCAAGCAATTCTCCTGCCTTGGCCTCCCGAGTAGCTGGGACTACAGGTGTGCGCCACCATGCCCAGCTAATTTTTGTATTTTTAGTAGAGACGGGGTTTCACTCTGTTGACCAGGATGGTCTCAATCTCTTGACCTCGTGATCCACCCACCTCAGCCTCCCAAAGTGCTGGGATTATAGGCGTGAGCCACCACGCCCGGCCTGGGTCCATGCTCTTAATCTCTTCCTCCCTTCCTCCTTCCCTCCCTACCTCCGCAACTGTCCACTCAAGTGATGGTAATGGTAATGCCATACATTTGAGCCGGATCATGATTTGAGTGTCAGGTCAGACACATGGAAACATAGGCCTGGGCAGTGGGGCCTGGTTCCCAGGGAGCACCTACTTGGGAGACACTGCTGAGGTTCAGTAGGAGGGAGAGGCCCCTACCGGAGCAGGCCCCTTCACAAAGCCTGTGAGGCCTCGCCTGCTCTGGCCCCATCTCATGCGAGCTTCTTACCTTCTCTGTTCTGCTACCTTGAACCTGCCATTTTATCCTGCCCCAGGCCTTCCCATGTGCTTTCCTTCTGCCCAGAATGCTCCCCAGCCCACCCCACTCATCCTTCAGACCTGAGCTTCACTGTTTAATACCCTCAGCCAGGCCTCTGCTGACCCCAGATGAAGGACATAGCATTTGTCACAACTAATTAAATATGGTGTGTCTCCCCTGCTGGCCTCTAGCTCCATGAAGGTAGGTAGCTCTATGTCCCTCTTGCCCACTACCATCTCCCTAGCACCTTGCACATAGTAGCTGCTCAATAAATATTTGTCTCCTGAGTGATCACATGGGATCCTAGGAGGGAGACCACCCCTAGTAGGAATGGGAAGACAAGACACAGAGCGGGAAGGTGAAAGTGAGAGTCTCCAGCCCCCATCTATCCCAGAGCCGTCCATCCCCGAGCCACCAGCCCCTGACTCTGCTTAACCCTTCCTCCTCCCCTGGGCGCCTTTGGAAGCCGACCATCTGGCTTGGAGACTATTTGCATATTGTCTGTGCCTCAGCAAGCCTAGCGAGATGTCCCTGGGGGTGTGTTTCAGGCCAGGCCGAGTGGCCCTTGCATCCTGCAAAGGGAGCCATGAGTTCCCCCTCTCCCCACCCCCAAATCCAGGCATGGGGGAACAATACTGGTGGTGATGCGGTAGCCTCACCATGGTAACAGTCTATCAAAAATGTGGGCAGGCCTGGGTGGGGGGTGGGCAGAAGAGGGAGGGAGTGACCTCAGCAAATAGGAGCATCATGATAAATGAGCCAGCACCAGGCAGCAGACTCATCCCCCAGCCTGTCCCTCTGGGACTCTATGCTGGTGCCATCGTTCAGATGACCCCACCATGACCACTGGCCCTTCCCCCACCCCCAAGCCTATCCAGAGTGGAGCAAAAGCACCTTCCCTTTGGAGGGAGCCAGGGCTGTCCCCCAGTTGAGTCCTGGTTCCATGCGGGCCAGGCACTGCCCAGGCCTCGCCGCCTCCACACACACAGGAACGCCCCCGCCCGCCAGTGCTGGCTGATTGATGTGTCAGACCCCAGTGGCTCTATCGAGCGGCCACAAGATGTATGGGTTGGCGGCCCACCAGACAGTGCCAAGATGGAGGCCAAGGGGATTCAGAGCCAAGGGGAAACCTCTGAAACCAAGGCCTCAGAGAGGAACCCAGCCAGGAGTCCAAGTGGGCTGCAGCTTGTTGGAGGCAGCACTCACCCCATCCCCTGCCTGCTCAGACCGTGAAGACTCCGATCTGCTTTGTTTAAAAGGAGACATTAAAATGGAAAGGCGGCAGTCTCAGTCCATGGACACTTTGCCCATGGCCCTGTGCTCTGCTGGCGTACGATCCAGGCAAGTTGGCACCGAGCAAAGTGGACCATCCAGGCTGCAGGCCTGTCAGTGACGGTGGCACGTGTGCCAGCCAGTGTGGCTTAACTCCCTGCCCAAGGCTGGGGCTGTGTGTGCGTACACGCTGCGGGCCCAGACAGGGCAGAGTGAAGCCTCCCTGAGTCCAAGCAGCCTTTCCCTTGCCTGGACTCCAGGATTCTGGGCTCCAGACCAAGCTTCATCTCGGGCATTAGTCCAGGACAGCAGACCCCTCTGGACACCAACTCGGGATGGGAGTGGTTAACCCCAACTCCTCTGCTGGCTTCCCAGAGGCAAGTTGTCTCCCCAGGAGAATGGTCTGTTTCAGGGACAGACAGTGGAGGACCATAGGCTTCGAGGTGTTTATAGAGCCACATTCCTCTGTGCTGTGGCCTGATACTGTTGTCCCTAGGAAAGCAGAGGTGACCCTGGAGACAGGTGCCTCTGAGCCTCCACATAACCTACAGAGGGACTGGTGGCTCCCCCAGAACCACAAGGAGGCAGATCTCAGTGTTAGCTGAGCAGGAGAGGCCCTATCACCCAAACCTCTGGCCACCCCTGGTTGGAAGGGCTCCGAAAGCATGGGGTGGTGGCGGGGAGTGGAGCAGGGATTTGTCATCATCCCTGGCTGGTGAAGGATCCTTCTCTCCCTCTGCCAGAGGAAATTAATTGATGTTATCAGCTCAGCAATTGTTTTTCCTCCCCTCACAAAGGGAAATACATGCAGACCCCTCCAAGAGCAGAGCCAAATCCTCCCCATCTGGGACTGGCCGGAGAGATAACGGTGGGGGGGGCTGTTCAGGGTCCTCCCAGAAGTCCAGCCATGGCAGTTGCAGACTGGCTTCCAGGACCTGTGGGTAGGGACCTGTCCCCTAACCCTTTAGATGTGACAGTTCCTCCTGCTGTCTGCATTGAATCTCCGAATTATAGGTAGATCTATTGCCTCTTCTCCTGGACTTCAGCAGTGCCAGGTGCAGCTTTTTCCAAAGATCCATCTGGCAAGTCACTGGCCTGTCCTAACCTGTTTCCTCACCTTTGGAATCTACAAGTTCATGGGCCATCACAGCCTGGTCTAAAAGAAGCCCTCTAGCTGAGCGCGGTGGCTCACGCCTATAATCTCAGCACTTTGGGAGGCCGAGGTGGACGGATCACGAGGTCAGGAGATCGAGGCCATCCTGTCTAACACGGTGAAACCCCATCTCTACTAAAAATACAAAACATTAGCTGAGCATTAGCTGGGCATGGTGGCATGCTCCTGCAATTCCAGCTACTCAGGAGGCTGAGGCAGAATCGCTTGAACCCGGGAGGTGGAGGTTGCAGTGACCCAAGATCTTACCACTGCACTCCAGCCTGGGCTACAGAGCTAGACTCCGTCTCAAAAGAAAAAAGGGGAAAAAAAGAAGCCCTCTAAACCCCGTGTGTATTTCCTTCTGTGCCAGGCAAGGCTCTAGGGTGCAGGTGCCACTGGGTTTGACAAGAGTTTGTTCTGTGCGTTCCTCTCCAGGGGACATCCGGAACCTGCTCGTCTGGATCAAGAAGAATTTGCTAAAAGAGCGGCCAGAGTTGTTCATCCAGGGAGACAGCGTGTGAGTCCCACTCCTTCCTTCCCTGAAGAGGGCGGAGGGAGGGACGGATATCCGAGCCCCCTCCCTCGGGTTCAGTCCCAGCCTTCTCTGAGTCCGGTTCTCCTTTTCCTCCTCTCTGACTCCTCGGACAAAAGAGCTTCGGTCCAGCTCTGTCTGAGATCTATTTTCAGTTTTCTTGTTACTAAAACTGGACTCTTGAGGATTAGTTAAAATCCCAGATGAAAGGAGCCTGGTAATTTCTCAGAAAACTTGGATTCTGCCCTCTCGTTGCCACAGACTTGCTGTGGGACCTTAGGCAAGTTACTTCGCTTCTCTGGACCTCAGTTACTCTCTACACAAGTGCTGAGGAAAATGTACCTAGTGCAACTGAAGAACTAAATACTCTGTTTTATTTCATTGTAATCAAATAGCCACGTGTGGCTGGTAGAGTACCATACGGTGCAGCACAGGTCTACAGTTCCAAGGAGTCATTGACGCTGTGCGTGCACGCACCCTGCACGTGCACACACACTCACTGGGGACACCCCAGAGCAGTCTGCTTGGAAAGGACGAGGTTCCAGTCGCTAAGAAGTCACAAGGCCAGCCCCCCATGTGAACGGACCAGTGCAGCTGTGAGGCTCACACCTGCCTTGAGCATAGGTCACTGTCAGGCCCTACGGGGTCAGGCCTGGGGGATCAGCCCTGCTTCAGGTCATGGCCCAGCGGTCCTGGAGGCCACCTCCAAGGCCAGCAGCGTTTCTTGGGCCATTGCCAGTGGGAGCCAGGCTAAGCTGCCTGACCACCTGCTGACCTACCCTGCCTTATGCCAGTCGGGGCTGCACTTGACCATTGCCATGTGCCATGGCAACTGATTCGGAATTGGCAAAACAGCCTCCTCTCCAGGATGGGCATGCAGAGGCCTAAAAGAAGCTGAAGTCTTTTCCAGGTCTAACAAGAATAAGGTTAGACCCCTGGAAAAGTGTGGTCCCACTAATGTTTACCATGACAGTGTGGCAAGCACTCGGCTCATTTCGTTTTGTACAGGCCTTGTGGGGCAGACACTATCCCTTATCCCATTTTCAGATGAGGAACCTGATACTCAGAAACAGAATGGCCTGCCCACGGTCTAGGTGGTGGTGCTGGCTAACCATTGCACCCATTTTCCATCTGGCTACAAAGGCCATGCATGACTCTCTGACCTGGTTTCCTTTACACTCAGACCAGCCTCCTCTTCCTGGGAGATCTTCAGCCAGACCCCAGGAGGAAGGCTCCCCACACCCACTCCTGCAGCCCTAAGATCTCAGCCTCTCTTCGTCTGTGCTCCTGCCTCCTGCCTCTCACTCCCTGCTACTCACCACCATCTTTCCCACAGGCGGCCAGGAATTCTGGTGCTGATTAATGATGCCGACTGGGAGCTACTGGTCAGTACCTCGGGGGACATCCCTCCCCTATCCCTTGCCCTTGCTGCTTCAGTGGGAAAGCCTTGGGCCTCTCCTCAGGCCCATAGAGTGGCTGGGTAATCCTCCGCCCCACTTCAGCCCCACACTGAGGCTGCTGGAGTCTCCCACCCCAGGTGAGGAAGGGATGGATAGCTGGGGGTAGGGGAGCACCCCTCTGTCCTGAAGATTTACAGGTTGAGATACAGGATGCCATTTTTCTGGTAGAGTCCGTGTCTTCCAGAGCAGCCAGCCCTCACCCCTTGTTCTCCCAGCTCCTGGGGTAGAAGTGGGAAGGTGGCCCTGAGAGTTTCCCGCTCCCCTCTCTCCTGCACCAGGGTGAGCTGGACTATCAACTTCAGGACCAGGACAGTGTCCTCTTCATCTCCACTCTGCATGGCGGCTGAGGGCCCTTCTCTGGGCCTGGGCACCCTTAGAGGGGAGAACAAAGCAATCAGACATCCCCCGGGGCCCTGCTTCCAGGTCTCCCTGTCCCCCTTGGCTGCCTTCTTCCTTGCTCTGTCCCCCAAGCTCCCTCCAGGCAGGGAAAAGAGGCCAGGTGCTAAAAATGAGCCTTTCTCAAGCACGTGAGCAGGGAAAGGCAGACAGGCGCCAGAGCCCAGCACTCCCTTTTCCAGCAGCTGTGGTGGGGGAGGGTGCCCCTCTGGTTTGTCAAGAGTGGAAGGGGGCTCTGTGGCCAGGTGACCTGGCTGCCTTCCGCTCCTTGTACCTCAGTCTAAACATGGAGTGACCGCTGACAAGGAGCTCCAGTCCCAGAGCCAGCGTCTTCACGGGGAAGATAAATGGACCTGAATAGCTGAAGGGAGGCCCCTCCCTACCCAAAGATTGGAGGCGTCTCAGCCTCAGTTTCCCTGTATGGACAGCTGAGGGCTCTGCCTGTCCCCCGCTGATACCATTATAGAACCCCAGCTGGGGTCCCCTATTCGTGCTGAGCTCCCCCCCCAGCAGCTGCTCCTCCAGCCACACCCTTCCTTCTGCTCCCCCTACTCCTAGCCCTTGACCCTGGCTGGCCTCCCCCTCTCCACAGGCCACCAGATGGGCTCCTGAGACCCTCCCTAAGCTGCCTACAGCTCATTCTGCTGGAGGTAGAGATGAGGGGAGGGAGTGGGTTAAACCTTGGACTGGCAAGTAGAAGCCTGGGGGGATCTGTGTGCCTCAGTTTCTTCCTCTACAACAACTGAATATTTATAGTGGCCGAAAACTGGGGAGATACTTGATAGCATAAATGTCCATTTTCTCTTCCTTCTCACCTCCTGCAGGAAGCAGGATGGGGCGGGCAGCACCTGGTAGGCAGAGTGGTTTGCCCTCCTCCCCTTCCCTTCTGGAAGTCTTGGGGCCTCAGTGCTTGCAACAGCTGGCCTTGGGCAAATAAAAGACTAGGTTGTTTACTAGCCTTGCTTGGAGCTTCATCCTTGGAAACGGGTGGCACCTCATATCCCCCCAGCCATGGTCTTTGATACAACCTCTTCATCCTCAGTCTAGGGCCTCAGAGCTGCCCTTCACCCTTCACCCAGAAGAGGGGCGGGGGTGAACACTCAGATGATCTGAGAGGGGTCGTCTAATAGAGCCATCTGGAGAAGGGGGTGGCAGAGCCAGTCTGCTGACCAGTCTGGGTCCCAGAACGCATTCCCACCCGCCTGTCCAAGGCTTTGTCCCACCAGCTGCAGCCAGCAGCCTCAGAACCCAGAATGGGGGTGGCATAGATAAGACTGCTGAGCCCCCCTTTCATGGTCTTTCCTTCCCATGACCTGAAGAAAAGAGCTTTGTTTGCTGGAGGTAGACCCCAAAAGAGAATTAGGGTACTAACATTAACCCACCAAAAGCATCATCCCACCCAAAATGTTGCTTTTCATTCCACGTCAATAATTTAAGGTGGAATTTCTCACCCTGCCAAAAGGTTGTCCCAGCAGTATTAGGGGACAGGGTGTGCACGTCATTCTTTTGGGGACATGACCCACTGGCTGGTGGGCTTTTCTCTAGCACTACTCCAGGTCGAGGCCTCTGGGCTTGTATGAAGTAGGAGCCGCTGTGTTGGGACTATGGGGAGGAGCTGGTCTGGGTGCAAATTAAGGCCAGCGTTGGGGTCTGAGTGCTGTCCAGAAAGGCTATATGACCAACCCTCACTAGCGGCTGAGGTCGGGGTGTCCATGTTAGGGAATGGACCAAGAGACTTGGAGCAGCCCCTTACAGCTGCACTTTTAGGTCAGCCTGTCCGATTCGTGTAACCTGGAGGTCCCTCCCCATCTCCAGCCCCGTGAGCTGTAGAAGTGGCCCATCAGTGCACCTGATTGGAACACCCCAGATTGCAGGTCCTGGAAACTGAGCACTAGGATCCCTTTCCCTGCCTGCAAGGGGTGATAGATGTGGGATATCCCTTCTCCCACCACACCCCAATTAATGCTGAGGAGTAGGGTAGGAGGAGGTGCTGGGAAAACCAGATTTGTTGGCACATGAGGGTGCAAGCACTGTGATTGAAATTGGCCATGGCCAAGGCGCTCCAGACGATTTCAGGTCGTTTTTAGCCCCAGGCTGGAAAGGGGTCAGGGGACAGGTGACCTGGACTCACCCCTGAGCAACTCCCAACCATCCCTCTCCCAAGCAACTCCTGATCCCTGCTTTTGAGGAAATAAACAAATAAAACCCCGCTATCTCCGAAGATTTTTCTTTAATGAAAAAGATTCGTTTTTCCAAGTTCTGTTTCCAAAGCCGAGGTGATTGCCCGGCTGGAGCGCATCGTTGGCGACGCTTGGCCGTCGGACCCTGGCAGCGGCTGGAGGAGGCTCAACCCACCGGTCCGTCCTGAGGGGCTTTCGGGAGGGATTGATTTGTTTGGGATTTAGGGCTTGGTTGAGGATTTGTTTTGTTTAGGTAGGAGTATTGGGGTGATAAGTTAGAACAAATGCGAAACGAGTTAGCGGGCGCATTGCGCCGGCCTCTTCTTTCACCCCCGACTTCCTGCGGCTCGGGCTGAGGGCGGACCACTTTCGGCCCCGCCGCTGCGTGCCGGCCGCGTTCCGGGCGAAATTTGAAAGGAAAAACGACGCGATCGACTGGAGGACCCCGCCGGCCGGTACTGGTCACCCGCAGAGGAGGAAGAGAAGGAAGGAGGACGAGGATGCGGATGGCGGCGCTGGTGGCAGTGACCGGCGTCCCGGTGCGCGCGGGCCGGGGCCGCGATCCTCGCGCTGGGGCCAGCCAGCCGCCGCCCCAGAGGTCTCGCCCGCGCTGAGCTCCGTCCCTGCGGCCCCCGCCCCTGTTGCGCCCGGAGCTCAGCCACAGATGTCCAGCCACAATTCTCGGTTGGCCGCAGACTCTTACAAGAATTGCGTTTGGACAATCAGTGGCGAAGCCCCTGAGTTCAGGGCCCCTGGTCTCCTGCGGGGTTCCGCTTCGCTCCTAAAAAGCGCCAGATCAGGACATATAGGAGCTGCGCGTCGGACCACCTTGCAGGCGCTCAGCAGCGGCTGCCCATCCGGCGGTAAGATGGACGAGCAAGCACGCGGATCCCGACCCTGCGCGGGGATCCCCATCGCCCCTGGCGTGGCTCCTTCGATCGCGGCCCGGAGTCCCCAGAGTGGCCCGCGTTGGGTCTCAGCGCCGCCCCAGGTCGGGGGGAATCCCCTCTGTCAGGCCTGGGGAACCCCGACTCCCCTCTCCCTGCCCCCAGCCTGGGCTCTCCGGAAATCCAGAAGGCAGGAGCCCGAGGCCAGGTCGCGTTTCCGAGCCCCGAGTCCGGGCTGCTGGATTCGTGGGTCCCCCGCCCCCGCCCAGCCCCGCGCACGCACCGGCTCGGGCGCTCTCCGCTTTCCTGTGGCTGAGTCGCGGCCGGGGCGCCGGCGGTGGCTGTGGCGGCGGTGGCCCGGGCGGCGGGGAGTGCTGGAATGCGCCGCCGGGTCACCTGCAGCGCCCGGGGAGCCGGACTGGGAGCCGGCGGGCTGGCGAGGCGCAGGGCTGAACCCGAGCGGGCGCCTCTGGCGGCTCGGGGCCGGGGCGGGCTTTTAGTGGGCCGCTCCAACAATACGGGCCTGGCGCGGAGAAAGGGGCTCGGCTGCAATTGGTACTGGATTTGAATAACGCCACGGGGCCATCAATGGTCATTGTGTCGGCGGGTAATGAATCTCCGCTGTCTCTCGGGCTGGCCAGGCAGCTGCAACCTGCGCTCAGGCAGCTCTTAAAGACATAGCGTGCCCCTCCCCGGGGGCCGCCTCCCCCTCTGCACCGGCCGGACCCCTCGTCCTCCCACCCCCACTCGGCGCCCTCAACTCCGGATGCCCCGCCTGCTCCCTCAGCCTGACCCCTTTGCCCATCGCCCCCTCCCTTCTCCTGGACCAGGCACCAACCTCCCGGCCCTGCTCTCCCGTGGACCTGACTCAGGCCCTGGCCTTAGCTGAGCTCTCCAGGAGCCTCCAAGGCACCCCAGAGACTTTTACAGCCCACCCCCGGTCTCCCAGATGCGTGGAAACCAAAGGCTTCTGGAGCCCTCCTCTCTAGGCCCCTGCCTAGGGGCTTCCACTGGAGGGTGATGGGGAACAGTCTGGAAGTCAGAGGGTCATCCCCTGAGAAGACCACGCTGAAGGAGAAAGAGGAAAGGGGTGCAGTCCCCATCCCCGGGGCTGAGGATGCCATCCCTGGAGACCACACTCCACCCGGGAGCTGGAGCCTGCCCCCTACCCCCACCAAGGACCACAGTTTGATTCCCGGGCTCCATCCGGCTCCTGGGTACCTCGCGCTAGCAGCAGGGGTCGGGGGAGGGGAGCAGGTGGGTGTGAGAGGGGCGTGGAATCCGTGAATGCTTGTCTTATCCTTGTCTCTTCCATTGGACAGTCCACCCATCCAGGAAAGCAGGGGCTCTGTCCAAGGTCTAATGCACCCCCAGCCCCACCCCCCGGTCTGGTCTGGCAGAGAAGGTTCTCAGTCTACTGGGTAAATACATAGCCAGCTTCTCACCCTTAGAGCTTCGCGTATCTTTCCCAATGAACCTCACACCCTAAACGGGGAGTGTGTGGCCATTCTTCCCATACAACCTGCCTTGCCCCCAAGCACCCAAAATGCCCCTGCCTCTGTCCTGGCACACCATGCAGCCTTGCTCTGAAATGCCCTCCTGTCCTCACAATCTCTGGGTGGCCTTGCCACGTGCCCAGCTGAATTGTGAATATCGGTCTGTCTGAGTCTCCTCCCTAGGACAGGAAGTGGGTCCTACTGATCTTTGTGCCTTCAGGGCCTAGAACAGTGCCCTCCCCCTAAACAATCATTAAATATCTGTGGGTGGTTGCACGCATGCCCAGCGACTTTAAAATGAGCCACATAGACTTCTTGGAGTTTCTTATAAAAGTTGTAAGAATGTTGCTTGTGGGGAATAATTCTTGCAGCGCGGGTTTTACAGGGAGGGAGCTCTGCTAACCAGATCCCAACTCCTGGGAATGCTTCGTTTGGTAATAATAACAGTAAGGAGTGTATTGTGTGCCAAGCACTAAGCTCTTTGAAGGTAGTACTGATTCCTCACAATAACCCTGGGAAGTAAGTGCTGTTATCAGCCCCATTTTACAGATGAAGAAACTGGAGCCCTTCTTCCTTAGACTGCCTGGGGCTTCCAGCTGGAGAGTGAGGGGGAGCATTCTGGAGGTCAGAGGGTCACCCTCTGGGAAGAACACGCTGCAGGATAAGGGCGAAGGGATGCAGTCCCAATCCCCAACCTCCAGAGACCACACCCCACTAGGGATCTAGAAACCCAGGGCTGTGGAACTTCCTGCACACTCTAGCTTTCCAGCCTTTATTTAGCAGATACAGAGGGGATGGACATAAATGCACCCTTAAAATGTCAAGACACAGGAGACACTCTGTGTTACCTTATATTAATACGTTATAATCCAGTCCCAGCCTGGCATGAACACAACCAAGATGGAGTGGGCAGCAGTAGTCTCTGATTACCGGGTGCCGTGGCTCACCCCCATAATCCCAACACTGTGGGAGGCCGATGCTGGAGGCCAAGATGGGAGGATTGCTTGAAGCCTAAAGTTAAATGCCAGCCTGCACCCGGTGAGGAGACTCATGCCTGTAATCCCAGAACTTTGGGAGGCCGAGGCGAGTGGGACCAGCCTGGGCACATGGCAAAACCCCATCCCTCATCTCTACCAAAAACACAATACAAAAATTAGCTGGGCGTGGTGGCGAGCGCCTGTAATCCCAGCTACTCAGGAGGCTGAGGCTCGAGAATCGCTTTAACCGGGGAGGCAGAGGTTGCAGTGAGCTGAGATCCTGCCATTGCACTCCATCCTGGGCAACAAAGTGAGACCCCCATTTCTACAAAAATAAAAATAAACATTTATTTATTTTCAGAGGGAGTCCCACTCCTGCCCAGGCTGGAGGCTGGAGTGTGGTGGCACAATCTCAGCTCACCGCAACCTCTGCCTCCTGGGTTCAAGCGGTTCTCCTGCCTCAGCCTCCGAAGTGTCTGGGGTTACAGGTACCCAACACTACGCTAGGCTAATTTTTGTATTTTTAGTAGAGATGGGATTTCGCCATCTTGGCCAGGCTGGTCTTGAACTCCTGACCTCGTGATCCACCTGCCTCGGCCTCCCCAAGTGCTGGGATTACAGGCATGAGCCACTGCATCCGGCCACCAATTGTTTTTTGAGACAGGCACCTCCCTGTGTTGCCCAGGCTGGTCTCGAACTTCTGGGCTCAAGGGATCTTCCCACCTCAGCCTGCCGAGTAGCTGAAATTTGACAGGAATGTGCCACCACGCCCAGCTGAGCTATTTAAAGCCCATCAGTACTGGGCAGAGAACAGGCATTTGCCCTCACCCTCAAGAAGGCTGCTAACTCCGGTCACTGAACAGATACTGATGGAATGCCTACTGTGTGCTTGCCACGGACTCGGCAGAGGAAAGCTGTCCCCAGAGGAGATGCACAGCATGCGACGAAGGCAAATGCCAGGGGAGGAGGAGTAGGGCGTTAGGTGAAGGCGGGCACTGTCCCAAGCGGAGAGAACAGCCTGCTCTAAAGCTAGCAAGCAAAGAAGTACTTGGCGAGTCCGGAGAAGGAAGGAACGTTGGTGTGGCTGGAGTGCGGTGGGGAAGGGGAAGTTCCACATAAAGCTGAGGTCGACCTTGCCAGGCCCTCAGGCTACTGGGAGGATTTGTGATTTTATCCTAAACTCTGTGGGGATCCTGAAAGGTCTGACAAGTTCAGATTTACATTTTTAAAGGTTTCCTGGGACTGAAGTGTGGAGAATAGGGGGAGGAGGGAACGGGAGACCGGGCAAGTTTGAGGATCAGAAACCAATTAGGCTACTGCTGGTTCTCAGGTGAGGGCCGGCGGTAGCAGAGCAGGCTCTGGAGCTGTGTTCATGACGGTCTGTCTGAGCGATTCTCCGAGGGCAACGCTTAGTGGACCTGATGTGTGCAAGGTACTGTGTGTGCGCTGGAGGCAGGGGAAGGGAGAAAGGGGACTAGTGTCGTTGCCCCCCGGAAGTACCCAGTATCCAGTGGACAGGTGGACCAACAGACACAAATACCCAGCCAGCTTTAATGAAAGAGCAGAACCCCGGGAAAGCATGGCAGCTGAAGCATTAGCAAGGTTCCTGGGATTACAGAAGACAGATTCATTCGCACTGGGAGGCTGTGGGGAAACTTCAGGAAGAGGCAGTATTGCCTTGGGCTTCCAGCACTAGAGATTCCAGAAGGCTGAATCTTAGCGATGGCCTCTGTGAAATGGGGTCGTTATGCCTGTCCATCACGCCTGTCCTGCCTCCCTAGAAATGGGTGGATGTTGGGAGGATCCAAACACCCTCTGCATGGCACATGGCAAAACCCCATGCAGTTAAGTAAGGTGTCATCATGAGCTTCCACCATCACCACCATATACCCCAAGTGTGCATGCACGTGGTGAAACCCCGTCTCTACTAAAAATACAAAAATTAGCCAGGCGTAGTGGCGCGCACCTGTAATTCCAGCTACTCGGGAGGCTGAGGCAGGAGAATCACTTGAACCTGAGAGGCAGAGGTTTCAGTGAGCCGAGATCACGCTACTGCACTCCACCCTGAGCAACCGAATGAGACCGTATCTAAAAAAAAAAAAAAAAGAAGAAAAAAAAAAGAAAGACAGCAGAACTGACCACTTTTCCAGTTAAGCAAGCCCTTCCTTCCCACCAGGACTGGCCTTTTATTTTGGAGACAGAATCTCATTCTGTCACCCAGGCTGGAGTGCAGTGGCACAATCTCGATTCACTGCAACCCCTGCCTCCTGGATTCAAGTGATTCTCATGCCTCAGCCTCTCACGTAGCTGGGACTACAAGTGTGTGCCACCATGCCCATCTAATTTTTATGTTTTTAATAGAGTTGGGGTTTCACTATGTTGTTCTCAAACTCCTGACCTCAAGTGATCCATCAGCCTCAGCTTCCCAAAGTGCTAGGATTACAGGCATGAGCAACCGCACGCAGGCTGGACTGGCATTTTACCAAGGAATTTTTTTTTTCTTGAGACGGAGTCTCACTCTGTAGCCCAGGTTGAAGTGCAGTGGCATGATCTGGGCCCACTGCAATCTCCACCTCCCAGGCTTAAGCAATTCTCCCTGCCTCAGCCTCCTGAGTAGCTGGGACTACAGGCGCCCGCCACCACACCTGGCTAATTTTTGTATTTTTAGTAGAGACAGGGTTTTGCCATGTTAGCCTGGCTGGTATCGAACTCCTGACCTCAGGTGATCCACCCTCCTCGGCCTCCCAAAGTGCTGGGATTACAGGCGTGAGCCACTACGCCCAGTGTTTACCAAGGATTTGACCAAACATTGTGCCCGGCACAAAGGACATGCTCAGTAAACATCTGTTGAACGAATGATGAATGAATGAATTAATTGATGAATGCTTTATTGAAGTAATAATTAAATGAATGGATGGATGGAGACAGATGCGTGAAAAAGTAGACTCTGGGACAATGGAGTGAAAGATGAAATGAATAGGGAATTGACAGTGGGTGCATGGATGTTTGCAGTCAGTCAGCTGAGGTTCTAGGTGTGGCACTGGAGGCATTGCTGTGGGTAGGGCTTATTGAAGGGGGCTAGGAGGGGGCTTCCATTATGCACCTGCCTCAGTTCTGCAGTTCAAAGGTAGGCCTAGGACCCAGAGCATGCAGACAGGTCCCAGGGAACAGCTGTGGGGACAGGCTCCACCTCTGTGCCAGATCTTTCTATCCCCAGAGTCCTGTCCCCAAGTGTTTCTGTCAATCCAGGTTTCACTGTGACTTGGCCTGGCAGTCTGGGATAGAGGAAAGAGCCCTGTTGCTGTTCATTGTGCCTCTACAGGCCAGTCCCTTGCCCACTCTGGGCGCCAGTGGTCAGCCTCATTTATACAAAGAGAGTTCTCTAAGGCTGGCCAGCGCTCTTGGTGACTGGCCAGATGGCCCACCTCTGAAAATAAACTGACAACCTGACTCACTCCAGTCTCGGAAGATGCCAGAGGCAGGTCACCTGCCCCACCCAGAGGGGATCCTAAGGACCCCTCCACCCTGCATAGCATGTTTCAACTTACACAAGATGTTCTTGTCTATGAAGTGAGTGAAGGCAGGGCAAGGAAGCCTTCCAGGTTAAAGCATGAACATGCCTGGCACGCTTCAGCCCATCATTCTGTGCCGACGTCTTCCTTGAATGAGTCGCTCCCTGAAAGTGTCATATTTACCAGCTGTCTTGTTTGTCACCCTACTAGAATGGAAGCCCTATGAGGGATTATGTCCTGTTCACCACTGTCTCCCCAGCACCTAGAACAATGCCTGTCCCTTGGAAGGTGCAAAGGTTTACTAACTACCTGGGTCCAAAAATAAATAGGCAGATACATGGACCATTGTAATCCAGTTAGCAACTACCATATATTAAGCACTGAGCACCGGGCTAAGCACTTTACATGCATCACTGCAGCCCTTGAGAGAAACGCTATCACTCTCCACCTTTACCCACTAGGAACCTGAGGCCAAGAGACAGGAAGCAGCTTACCCCAGGTACAGAGTTCCTGAATGAAAGAGATAGGTTTTATTGATTTCAATTATTAATATTATTATTATTTGAGATGGAGTCTCGCACTGTAGTGCAGTGGTGTAATCTCGGCTCACTGTAATCTCCGCCTCCTGGGTTCAAGCAATTCTCCTGCCTCAGCCTCCCGAGTAGCTGGGACTACAGGTGTGCACCACCACGCCCAGCTATTTTTTTGTACTTTTAGTAGAGACGGGGTTTCATCATGTTGGCCAGGATGGTTTTGATCTCCTGACCTTGTGATCCACTCGCCTCAGCCTCCCAAAATGCTGGGATTACAGGCGTGAGCCACCTCGCCCGGCCGATTTCAATTATTATTATTGTTATTTTTTGAGAGAGAATTTTGCTCTTCTTGCCCAGGCTGGAATGCAATGGCATGATTTCGGCTCACTGCAACCTCTGCCTCCTAGGTTCAAGTGATTCTTCTGTCTCAGCCTCCCAGGTAGCTGGGATTACAGGCATGTGCCACCATGCCCGGCTAATTTTGTATTTTCAGTAGAGACAGGTTTCACCATGTTGGTCAGGCTAGTCTCGAACTCCTGACCTCAGGTGATCCACCCACCTCATCCTCCCAAAATGCTGGGATTACAGGCGTGAGCCACCATGCTCGGCCAATTATTACAATTATTTTTAATAGATATGGGATCCCAGGCTGGGCGAGGTGGCTCATGCCTGTAATCCCAGCACTTTGGGAGGCCGAGGCAGGCAGATCACTTGAGCTCAGGAGTTCAAGACCAGTGTGGCCAACATGGTGAAACCACATTTCTACCAAAAATGCAAAAAATAACCGAGTGCCGAGTGTGTTGGTGGGCACCCATAATCCCAGCTACTCTGGAGGCTGAGGTGGGAGAATTGCTTGAATCCAGGAAGTGGAGTTTGCAATGAGGCAAGATCTCCCCTCTACATTCCAGCATGGGCAACAGAGTGAGACCCTGCCTAAAAAAAGAGACAAACGGGGTCTTGCTATGTTGCCTAGACTGGTCCTAAACTCCTAGGCTCAAGTGATCTATCTTCCCAATTCTGTTTCCCAAAGTGTTGGGATTATTTGTGACCCACCATGCCCAGTCAAGAGCTAGGTTTGTTTCAGATCTAAGTCTGTCTATCTGCAAAACCCACATTCTTCAATTATCCACCACCCATCCCTCTTACTCTATTGCCCCAGTACCCAGTGAGCTAGGAACCATCAGAAGTTAAGAGTTGGGACTCACAGGAGTTCGAGACCATCCCGGACAACATAGTGGGAACCCATCTCTATTAAAAAAAAAAAAAATTAGGACCGGGCACGGTGGCTCACGCCTGTAATCCCAGCACTTTGGGACGTCGAGGCGTGTGGATCACGAGGTCAAGAGATCAAAACCATCCTGGTCAACATGGTGAAACCCCATCTTTACTAAAAATACAAAAAATTAGCTGGGTGTGGTGGTGCGTGCCTGTAATCCCAGCTACTCAGGAGGCTGAGGCAGGAGAATTGCCTGAACCCAGGAGGCGGAGGTTGCGGTGAGCCGAGATCGCGCCATTGCACTCTAGCCTGGGTAACAAGAGCGAAACTCCGTCTCAAAAAAAAAAAAATTAGCTGGCGTGGTGTGGGAGCCTGTAGACCCAGCTGCTTGGGAGACTGAGGCTGAGCCCAGGAGGTTGAGGCTGCAGTATGCCACTGCACTCCAGCCTGGGTGACACAGAGAAACCCTATCTAAAAAATAATAATAGCCAGGTGCGGTGGCTCACACCTGTAATCCCAGCACGTTGGGAGGCTGAGGTGGGCAGATCACCTGAGCTGGCGAGTTTGAGACCAGCCTGACCACTGTGGAGAAACTTCATCTCTACTAAAAATACAAAATTGCCGGGCGCAGTGGCTCACGCCTCTAATCCTAGCACTTTGGGAGGCCAAGGTGGATGGATCACCTGAGGTCAGGAGTTCAAGACTTGCCTGGCCATCATGGTGAAACCCCATCTTTAAAAAAAATAAAAATAAAAAATTACAAAATTAGCTGGGCATGGTGGCACATGCCTGTAATCCCAGCTACTCGGGAGGCTAAGGCAGGAGAATCGCTTGAACCCGGGAGGCAGAGGCGAGCTGAGATCACGCCATTGCACTCTAGCCTGGGCAACAAGAGCAAAAACTCCATCTCAAAAAATAATAATAATAATAATATTTGGGGCCGGGCATGGTGGCTCACGCCTGTAATCCAAGCACTTTGGAGGCCAAGGCGGGCAGATCACCTGAGGTCGGGAGTTCAAGACCAGCCCAACCAACATAGTGAAACCCCATGTTAAAAAAAAAAAAAAAAGTGTAAGGCCGGGCGCGGTGGCTCACGCCTGTAATCCCAGCACTTTGGGAGGCCGAGGCGGGTGGATCACGAGGTCAAGAGATCGAGATCATCCTGGTCAACATGGTGAAACCCCATCTCTACTAAAAATACAAAAAATTAGCTGGGCGTGGTGACGTGTGCCTGTAATCCCAGCTACTCAGGAGGTTGAGGCAGGAGAATTGCCTGAACCCAGGAGGCGGAGATTGCAGTGAGCCAAGATCGCGCCATTGCACTCTAGCCTGGGTAACGAGAGCAAAACTCCGTCTGAAAAAAAAAAAAAAAAGAAATAAAAGAAATAAACAAATAAAAATAATAATAATAATTGGGACTCAGACATATTGTATAATTCCATTTATATCAAATATCCAGAATAGGCAAATCTATTGAGACAGAAAGCAGATTAGTGGTTGCCTAGGGCTGGGGAGAAGGGAAGTTGGGGAGAAATGGGGAATGATGGCTAATGAGTATGGGCTTTCTTTTCAAAATAATGAAAATGTAAAATGGCTTGTTGTGATGGTTGCACACTTCTTTGAATATACTAAAAGCTATTGAATGATACACTTTAGGCAAATTGTATGGCATGTGAATTACATCTCAATAGCGCTGTTATTTTTAAAAAAGAGAGATGGCTGGGTGCAGTGGTGCACGCCTGTAATCCCAGCACTTTAGGAGGCCGAAGTGGGTGGATCACGAGGTCTGGAGATGGAGACCATCCTAGCCAGCATGGTAAAACCTTATCTCTACTAAAATACAAAAATTAGCTGGGCCTGATGGCTTGCACCTGTAGCCCCAGCTACTTAGGAGGCTGAGGCAGGGGAATCACTCGAACCCAGGAAGTGGAGGTTCCAGTGAGCCAAGATTGTGCCACTGCACTCCAGCCTGGTGACAGAGCAAGACTCCATCTCAAAAAAAAAAAGAGAGAGATGGGGCTCAAGAATCCCACCTCTGCAACTTACCTGCTCATGTGCCCCAAACTCAGTTTCCTAACCAGTAAAACGGGGAAAATAAACATTTCATGGGTCTTTTGTGAGGATTAAATGAGATAATACATATTATTATTCCCATTTTATCAAGGAGGAAACTTAGGGCCAGAGAAGGGAAGTGACTTGGGTGCAGATGGCACAGCTGGTGGGTGGCAGGTGAGAGACTTGGGCCTGGGTCTCATGTCACCACCCCATCTTTTAGCATTGTGTAGAGTGGACCAATGTCTGCGCACTCCACCGACCCCTTCACCAACACTCTCTTTCATCTCCCTCCTCTTGGGCTCTGGGGCCCAGTCTCCCCACTGCTCACGCTCAGAGCAAGTGGAGGTGGCTGAGTCCCCCCAGAGCACAGGACGCCCTCTCCCCCAGCCCCCACCCTGCTCCCCTCCTGGGTCCATGATGCTGTCTTGCTTTTGCTTGTAATAAAGAAAATATCTCAGCTACCCTTCCATGGTTGCTTGGCAACCCCAAGGGGGGTTGGGTGGGGGGGAGCAAAGGGAAGGAGGGTTGGGGGAGGACTATGGAGCCAATCTGGAGACAAAGAGTAGGATTTGGGTGACATGGAGCCTGTTCTTAGTGCTAACCTGGCCTGGCCGGGGCGGTGGGTGGGGGCGGCGGGCTTCCTCCCACCCCAGTGTCTCACACCAATAAATATGGATTAGGGAAATGGGCAGAGTTTTTCCCACGGGCCTGAAAGGCCGCATCTGACCTTTCTACCCCCTTTATGTACCAACGTGACAGTCAGAGACAGCAAAGAGCAGGACCCCCTGAGATGCCTCCCCCATGGCCTTCTGACTCGGGGAAACTCTTCACCCTCCCCCTTCCCCTGGCCCCAGACCAGGTCACAGCCCTGCCTGGGCCCCTGTTCCCGGGATGAGGAGGAGGCTGGTTTTCAGGTGGGCGCTAGGAACTCCCATCCTCAGTGTCCACTCGGGGCCCTGCTGGCTCTGACCAATGCAGAGCCAGGCTGTGAGGCCCCAGACCGGTTAGTGACCACCGCGCCTGCCTCCTGGACAGTCCTCTGCTCTGTGACTCCCCCAACCCGTCCCTGTCCTATCTCCACCTGGGCCTCCTCCATCAGGAGCCCTGTCCTCTGCATCCCTCTGCGTCCCTCTCCTTGTGTCTCTCCTTGGCTCCTTCCACCACCCTCTTCTCAATTTGGTTTCCCTCTTTCTCTCCTCCTTCCCCCGCCCCCCAGTCACCCTGGAACTAGGAAGCCCTAGTGGCTGAGGTGTTCCTTGCAGTGGCAGTGAAGAGGGCAGGAAGGGTTGTGAAGGGGAGGCAGGGGCTGTGATCTCGCTCCCTGGTGCCCTGGCTTGCTGGCCGCTGGCCGGGGGCGGGGATCCGCCGCTCTGAATGGACTCAGTGTAGAGGCAGGAAAAGCAAACACCTCCCTGTGGGCCCTGCTGTCGGTGCATGGGGGAGGTGGGCAGGGGCCTGGGCCCTCTCAGCCTCCTAAATCAGACCTCCCCCCACTCCTGAGGCTCCCTGACTCCCTGGACCCTTGGCCTAGAGTGTCCAGAAGCAGAGTGGGGTGAAGGGATCTGGGGGGCAAGCTCTCTGGGAGACACCTTTGCTCAAATCTTTCCCTGCTCCTCTGCCCAACCCTCAACCAGTGCCTTTCCTGCCCAGCAGATGCCAGGAAAATCTGTGCCGGGGCAGGGCGGTCTGGCACCTGAGGGCCCCGCCTGACCAGCCCTTCTCAGCAGCAGGAGCTGGGTGGGCGTCACCTTATGCCAGAGATGCCCCAGCAGTGCCATTCACCTCCTGGGCCGAGAAGTACCCCCAAGAGGCTCTGCCTGGGTGAGTGCTCCTCCGGCCCCACAGCCAGGCAGCGAGGGAGGGAGAGGTTGTCCGTGTCAGGGCTCCTGAGACCCCCACAATCTCCGTGAGTCCTCATGGTTCGTGGCATTTTCTGCTGTAACTGTCTCACCCTCTGTCTGGGACTCGTGTGTCACTGGTGGCTTGGTGCGGGGAGATGAAGAGGTGGTTAGAGAAGCTGGAGGTGAGGGCTGGGAATGACAGGAGGCAGGAGGGGCTGGAGTCTGGGGTGTAGGACTCCTGGATTCCCAGCCAACTTTTTGTGTTTTATTTTTATTTGTATGATTTCTTTATTTCTGTTTTAAAAGATAATGTCGCCGGGGGTGGTGGCTCACGCCTGTAATCCCAGCACTTTTGGAGGCCGAGGCGGGTGGATCACGAGGTCAAGAGATCGAGACCATCCTGGTCAACATGGTGAAACCCCGTCTCTACTAAAAATACAAAAAATTAGCTGGGCACGGTGGCGCGTGCCTGTAATGTTAGGAGGCTGAGGCAGGAGAATTGCCTGAACCCAGGAGGCGGAGGTTGTGGTGAGCCGAGATTGCACCATTGCACTCCAGCCTGGGTAACAAGAGCGAAACTCTGTCTCAAAAAAAAAGATAATATCTCTCTTTTATGGAATATGTCTTTATATTTTAAAAAGAAAAAAAAAAGATACGGTCTGACTATGTTGCCCAGGCTGGTCTTGAACTCCTGGGCTCAAGCAGTCCTTCCACCTCGGCCTCCCTAAGTGCTGCGATTACAGGCCCGAGCTACCGCAACCCAGCCTAGCCGACTTTCTGATTCGATTTGTGAAATCACAGAGGCTCCTGTGATGGTTTCCTTTTAACACTTTGGATTCTAAAAGACCTTTGGAATGAGCTCAGAGAGGGATAGCAGTTCATCCCGGGTGACATAGCAAATTGATGGTAGTCAACCCTGGCAGGCCCCCTCATCACACCGCGGGCAGTACTGTTTGTGTTACGGAAGCCACCTTTGGCCACTTCTCTCTTTCTCTCTCCACATGCGCAGTTTGGTCCTTCTGAACTTAACAGGCTGAGGGGTGGAGGGAGAAGACTCTGCCCAGCACCTCCAGCCCTTTCCTTTCTGTTCTCTCTCCAGGCACCAGGCCCAGGGCCCAGCCTAGTAGCAGGAGCAGCCCCTGCCTGGGCCTCAGAGAAGCCACAGTCTCCTCTGACTATCCCTGGAAGGCCATGGTTGGCTTTTGCCTGACATACCCAGAGAACAGGGACCCCTTTGCTCTTGGTGTCCACTCATAATCCCTCATGCTGTCTTCAAAGCCCAACCACTTCCCAAAAAGCAAGGTCAACAGCTGACTGCATGCCGCAGCACCCCAGTGGTGCCTGCTTTGAGGTGGTACCTGGCTGGGGGGACCCTGCCGAGTAGAAACAGGCATCCCTTCCTGAGTCAGGCTCTGTTCTGAGGCTGTCCACATACCTTGTTGAATGGTCGCCACATTCCTGCAATGCTGGGTCAGTTTTACAGACTGGAAAACTGAGACACAGAGCGTTGAAGTGACTCATCCACAGACATAGTGCAAGAAAAAGAGCTGGGATTCAAGCCCATAGCTTGCCTGCAGAGCTTAGAGTGGCCCCTAAATGTCCTTCCATAGTGCCTCCGATTCCTAGGGGCCTCCACTGGAGATCATTGCATCCAATCTCCTGCATCTGGGTGTCCACCCAGGCCCACCTCTGCTCACAGACAAGAATCAATGAAGCTTTTATTTATTTTTTATTTTTTTGAGACAGAGTCTCACTCTGTCACCTATGCTGGAGTGCATGGCCACTACGCTTGGCTGATTTTTGTATTTTTTGTAGAGACAGAGTTTTGCCATGTTGCCTAGGCTGGTCTAGAACTCCTGAGCTTAAATGATACACCCGCCTCAGCCTCCCAAAGTGCTGGGATGACCGGCGGAAGTCACCATGTTGGTCTAATCTCCTTTTTAAAGGTACCTGTGGCCGGCTGGGCACAGTGGCTCAAGCCTGTCATCCCAGCACTTTGGGAGGCCAAGGCGGGCAGATCACAAGGTCAGGAGTTCAAGACCAGCCTGGCCAATATGGTGAAATCCCGTCTCTACTAAAAATACAAAAAATTAGCCAGGCCTGTAGTCCCAGCTGCTCTGGAGGCTGAGGCAGGAGAATAGCTCGAACCCGGGAAGCAGAGATTGCAGTGAGGCGATAGATCGCGCCTCTGCACTCCAGCCTGGGTGACTAAATAAATAAATAAATAAAGGCACCTGCTCCAAGGGTGAAATTTCCCCTGGGGATAAGCAGACATTTCTTTATTCATAGCCTGCTGGCAGGGAGGGGAGTCCCTCCCAGCCAGAACTCACCGTGTCCAGCTGCCCTGTTGTTCCTCTCTCCTTCCCACTGGAGTATAATCTTGGGAAGGAAGCAGCCCCGCCTTGAGTCTTGGCTCTATAACCTCCAGATTGTGTGGTGCTGGACAAATGACTCAACCTCTCTGAGCCTTAGCTTATCAGCTGTGAAGTGGAGCTAATTATACATTTGCTTTGTGAGTCTGAGAAAGTTTAAAAGATAAAAGGGTATGAAGGTCTGAAAAGGCTTAGTAAGCACAGTGCCTGGCACCTTGAAGTGCCCAGGACCAAGTGGCAAATACGTCTTGCCATCATCGTCAGCACCACCATCACCACTATCATCATCATCATCATTGAAACCCTTCTGCCTGCAAGACAGATCAAGGCCTCATGCTTTTCGCCTTGCAGTTTAGCCTTCTTTTTTGTTTTTCCTTTTTTTTTTTTTTTTGGAGACAAGTCTCGCTCTCTTGACCAGGCTGAAGTGCAGTGGTGCAGTCTCGGCTCACTGCAACCTCTGCCTCCCGGGTTTAAGCGATTCTCCTGCCTCAGCCTCCTAAGTAGCTGGGACTACAGGCCTGTGTCACCATGCCCGGCTAATTTTTTGTAATTTTGGTAGAATCAGGGTTTCACTGTGTTAGCCAGGATCGTCTCCATCTCCTGACTTCGTGATCCACCCACCTCCCAAAGTGCTGGGATTACAGGCGTGAGCCACCACACCCGACCTAGCCTTCTTATTACGGATAGGGAAACTGAGGCCCACAGTGGAGAAGGACTTGCTCAGGGTCATGTAGCAAATTGGTGGTGGTGCAGGAGCTAGCTCTCAGGCCTCCACACTCCCAGGTGGCTTCCCCGGTCTCTTCTTGACTACTGCCCACCTCAGGTCCTCCCTTGGTGTGCCTAGGGTGTGGGGCCTGGCACCCAGTCCTGCCTGGCAGAGGCTGGAGAAGTGAGCCAGGTTGGTGGAGTAGTCGCCGAGACCCGGCGCGTTCTCAGCCCGGCTCTTTGTCTGCTGCTTTGTGATGGTAAGTGCTGCTCCTAAATCAGTTCTGTGACACTGTTATTGTTGCCCAGGGCGCAAAGAGTCTAAACTTTTCCCCTGAGGTCAAGAATGTGGCTGGTCCCCAAGCCGCCTGGAGCAGGGGCCTGGGTGGCTGGGGGTGGGGCTGGGGCCTCGCCCCGGGCTGCGGCGAGATGTTGTGGGGAGGGGGGTCAGTGGGAACAAAACGCTTTGAAATGCCTCCTCTCCATCACTGCCAACATTGTCCGCTGCCCGCGGGGGGCCTGGCACCGCCTCGCCGGGGCTCCGGCCCCCAGCCCTGGCCAGGCCCGGCCCGACATCTGAAAATGGACAGAAGGTTATTGTCCCTTCCCGCAGCCCTTTGTCTGCCCCAGTTCCAGATGTCTAGGCTGGGACCAGGGAACTGACCCATGGTGGGCAGGGGGGAGGGGACAAAAAGGGAGAGCACGGGTCACTGCATCCTGAGGGGTCGTTCCCAGACCCTGAGATCCCACCCAGCCACAGACAAGTCACCTTCTGGGTTGTCTTAGCCCTGGGATTGTCCCTGTTCCCCTGTCCCCTCCCTAGTCTAGGTTTTGGCCTCAAGAGAGAAGGCCCTAGGAGTACAGGAGTTGGAGCAGGGGGCCTTGGCAGACGCACAGATGGACGGGGCTGAATCCCAGCTCCACCCGGTAACTGTGTGATCTTGGACAGGCGTGACCCTCTCGCAGCCTGCTTTCCCCATGTGGGAACCATGGACCAGGTTCATTCATTCACAGGTAACGACGGAGACCTACGTACCAGTTCTGAGCTGAGCATCTGGGCACACAGTGGTGGATGGGCCGCTCGGATCCTTCCCTTGACCACTGTGGTTAAATAGAATACTAACAGGCAGGGTTTCCCACCCACTGCCTCTGGGTCAGGTCCTGGGCTAATCACTTTACCTGCGTCATCTCATCCTTTCCATAACAAAATCAAAGATGCAGGAGGCATTGTTCCTGTCTCCATTTTCCAGCTTTGGAGACTGATAGACTCTGAGAGGTCCAGTCACTTGCCCAAAGCCAGGCAATCCGGAGGCAGCAGAGCTGGGATTCTAGCCCAGGCCAACCGCAGCCACCAGGAGGAGTAATCCACTAATAAATACTTGGAAAGAATCGAGCACAGAACCTGACACAGCTCCAGACTCAGAGCTGGTGGTGTTAACTCCATGCATAAAGTGTCCCCATTCCACAGGTGGGGCGACTGAGGACAGAGAGAGGAAACCTGGGGCAAAAAGCTTCGGGGAATTTCAACAGTAGCAACAGCAGTTCCAGAGCCACCAGGGCTGGCCAGAGTGAGGCAGGCAGGCCCCAAACCCCAACTCTGGATGAGCTTGGGCAAGTGATTAGATTCTCAGTGCCTCAGTTTCCCAGTTTGCTCTTCTGTAAAATAGAACTATTCCCAACAGGCCATATATGGTGGCTCACGTCTATAATCCCAGCATTTTGGGAGGCCAAGGTAGGCAGATCACTTGAGGTCAGAGTTCGAGACCAGCCTGGCCAACGTGGTAAAACCCCCATCTCTACTAAAAATACAAAAATTAGCCAGGCGTGGTGGCACGTGCCTGTCGTCCCAGCTAGTTGGGAGGCTGAGGCAGGAGAATTGCTTGAACCAGGAGGCGGAGGTTGCAGTGAGCCAAGATAGTGCCACTGTACTCCAGCCTGGGTGAAGAGCAGGACTCCATCTCAAAAAATATATATAGAGAATTCTGGACTTCACAGGGTTGTTGTGAAAATCAAGTTAGATAATACATTTAAAGCACTTAGCAGTCTGGGCACGGTGGCTCACACCTGTAATCCCAGCACTTTGGAAGGCCGAAGCAGTGGATCACCTGAGGTCAGAAGTTGGAGGCCAGCCTGATCAACATGGTGAAACCCCATCTCTACTAAAAATATAAAACTCAGCTGGGTGTGGTGGTGGATGCCTGTAATCCCAGCTACTCAGGAGGCTGAGGCAGGAGAATCGCTCGAACCTGGGAGGCGGAGGCTGTAGTGAGCCGAGATGGCTCCATTGCACTCCAGCCAGGGCGAGAGAGTGAGACTCAGTCCACTACCTCCCCCGCAAAAAAAAGCACTTAGCAGACGCTTGGCACACAGCAAACGGATAATGATAGCTATGATTATTATTCTGAATAAGGTTAACATTTATCCCTTTGAGCCTCCTGCTGGGTTCACCTGAGGACGAGTCTCTGTTGAGCGGGGGCGGGGGTTAGGAGTTGTTGACAGGGGTGGGGTTAGCAAAACTTGGTCTTCTTGGGGTCTCCAGAAGTCCTGAGATGGGCTAGTTCTGTGGGTCAGGGGGAAGCAGAAGGGATCAGGGCTGAGAGAGGGAAGGGGCTGCCTGGGCCCAGAGGAGTTAACAGCTCCCAGGACCTGGCCCAGCAGGGCTGCCACGCTGCAGCCACAGCAAGGATTTTAGCAGAGGAGCCAGGGCTGCTTCCTAATGGGCAAAACAGCTGCTGCCCAGAGAAAACAGCTGGCCTGCTCCCAGCCTCCTGAGAACAGAGGCAGAGCCTCAGAGGAGGACAGCTGCACATCTGGGATCCTGGGAGAGGAGGGCATGGTCAAAGGGGAGAGAGAGGGTGGTCCCTGAAAGTGTGTGTGGGTGTTGGGGGGACCCCCGGAATGGGGGGGCCGTGGGCAGATTCCTAGCGCAGAGACCAGGGTGTGCTAAGTCTAAGCAGAATGGCAGGGATGCCTCCAGCTGGACTTCAAGGGTCTCAGTCTTCCCTCCAATAGGAAAGATGAGGAGCAGGGGAGCATCTTGGGGACAAGCTTCTGCTCAGCCCTGGGTCCTCTCGGAACTGGGCTTGGAGCTGGAGGTGGGGAGGGTGCCCAAGCTGGGCTCCTGGATTCCCATCTGCCGAGCTGCATCCACAACCATGAGCCGGGCGCGGGCCCATCCTCCGGCCAGGATCCGGGGCTCCCTTGGCCACAAAGCAGGACAGGGGCCCAGAGAGCCCCCAACTCAGGAGACATGAAGCTGGCAGCTGGTAAGAGCATCCAAGCATCCTCTCTGCTTTGGGTCCCCATTTCAAGCCTCTTTGGCTGCCAGACCATGTGGACTCCCAATCAGGGGGCCCTACCTGGGCCCTGGGGCACCTCCAGGCTGCCCACTACCCATTGGCAAGGAAGCAGCACCTGGGACCTCAAATGAGGTGGGGCAGGGTGCGCAGATGGTTAATGGGGGCGTGGCCAGAGTCCACTGGACCAGAGCAGCCTACCCGGGTTCCTGACCCCCAACTCCCAGTGGCCCAATACCCCTAGTTTCTCTTCGACCCAAAAGGGCTCTTCTAGCCCACCTCCCTAACCTCCAGTTTGAGTCCGCCGGCCTCAGCCCCTGCTCTCCCTGGTGAAGGCCATGCTACAAAGCCTTTGTCAGGGGCAGGCCTTGGAACTGAGGCTTCCCACGTGAAGAAGGCACTGGGGAGGGGGACAGTTCTTGCAAGGTCTCTACTCCTGAAAGCCAGAGTCAAGGCTGAGGCGCTGGCGCCACCACCTGGCATTGGTCAGAACTACAATGGCTGAAGCGGGTGAGGATGCCGCGGCCGAAACCAACAGCCCAACCAGGTGTCGGCCCCATAGGATCCGGATCCCGCTCAGCAGAGGGACCCAAGCAATCATTTTTTTCCAGGCATGACCCTACATGACCCAGCTAATGAGGTCTTAGGCTCCACAAGACAGCGCTTTCGTTTTTTAGTTTTTGGTTTGTTGTTTTTTTTTCTTTCAGACGGTCTCCCTCTTTTTTTTTTTTGAGGGAGTTTTGCTCTGGTTGCCCAGGCTGGAGTACAATGGAGCGATCTCGGCTCACTGCAACCTCCACCTCCCGGTTCAAGCTATTCTCCTGCCTCAGCCTCCTGAGTAGCTGAGATTACAGGCATGTGCAACCACACAAGGCTAATTTTGTATTTTTAGTAGAGACGGGGTTTCACCATGTTGGTCAGGCTGATCTTGAACTCCGGACCTCAGGTGATCCGCCTGCCTTGGCCTCCCAAAGTGCTGGGATTACAGGTGTGAGCCACCGTGCCTGGCCAGCACTTTCAGCCTGTAGTCTGCATCAAAATTACCTGGGAGGCTTGTGGATATGGACTGCTTGACCTCCACTTCTAGTTTTGGATTAAGTAGGTATGGGGAGAGGCCTAACAATCTGCATTTCTAACAATTTCCAGGTGAGGCTGATGCTGCTGGTCCAGGGACCACACTTGGAGTCCCCCGGCTTCAGAATTTTGGCGATTTTGCCCAATATCACCTTTGCAGAGCATGTCTTAATATATTTGGAGACAAAAAAGAAAATGAATGTAACTGGAAGTACAGGTGTTGGATCGGACGATCAGTCAGTGACTCATTTGTATTCCTATTGTGGGCACTATGCCCACTGGCTCTGCTCTAGGGCTGAGAGCAGGACCCTGCCTCAGAACTCAGAGCCAGGCAGGTCTAGCCTGTAAGCTCTCACCTGGAGGTCAAAAAAAAGCAGCTCAGAATAAGGTCCAAGCTGAGTGTGGTACCTGTAATCCCAGCACTTTAGGAGGCTGAGGCGGGAGGATCACTTGAGCGTGGGAGTTTGAGACCAGCCTGGGCAATTTAAGAAGCCCCATGTTTACAAAAAATTTTAAAAATTAGCCGGGCATGATAGTGCTTACCTGTATTCCCAGCTACTTGGGAGGTTCTCTTGGGCCTGGGAGGTTGAGGCTACAGTAAGCCGAGATCTTGCCACTGCACTCCAGCCTGGGTGGCTGAGCCAGACTCCACCTACAATGAAAAAAATTCTAAAACCCTGTCATATGGCCAGGTGCAGTAGCTCACGCCTGTAATCCCAGCACTTTGGGAGGCTGAGGCGGGTGGATCACCTGAGGCCAGGAATTTGAGCCTGGCCAACATGGCAAAACCCCATCTCTACTAAGAATACAAAAATTAGCCAAGCATGGTGACAGGTGCCTGTAATCCCAGCTATGTGGGAGGCTGAGGCAGGAGAATCGCTTGAACCCAGGAGGCAGAGGTTGCAGTGAGCTGAGATTGCATCACTGCACTCCAGCCTCGGTGACAGAGCCAGACTCCTTCTCAAAACCAAAACCAAAACCAAAACCCTGCCATATCGTCAAGGCACTGGGTGACCCGGCCGTTCCCACCTATTCGACCTCACCTCTTACAGAGCCCCCTGCTCACCTTGCTCCAGTCACACTGGCCGCGTTGCTCGTTCCTACCTCAGGGCCTTTGCTCTGACCGTTCCCTGCATCTGGAACGCTCTTCCCGCAGATCTCCCCTTGACTGGCTCTTCCTTTTGTTCCACAGTGTCTTCTCTGACCCCTCTGTCTGAATGTTGCCCGACTTGCAGCTACTCTCAGTTCTCTGTCTCTTGTTTATTTTTATTTTCATTTTCTAGCCAGTGTCTGGCTCTGTTGTCCAGGCTGGAGTGCAGTGGCACAATCTCAGCTCACTGCAACCTCCACCTCCCAGACTATAGGTGTGCACCACCATGCTCTGCTGATTTTTGTAGTTTTTGTAGAGACAGGGTTTCACCATGTTAGCCATGCTGGTCTCGAACTCCTGAGCTCAAGTAATGTGCCTGCCCTGGCTTCTCAAAGTGCTGGGATTACAGGTGTAAACCCTTGCGTTCAGTCTACTCTCAGTTCTTGATCATGTGTTTCAGTTTGTTCATGGCGTTTACCATTCCTTGAAATTCTCTCTTCATTTATTGTTTTGCTGGTTTCCTACCTGTCTCCCTGCACCAGAATATGAGGAGCCCAGGAGCAGAAACTGCGTCTGTTTTATGCACCTCTGTATTCCCAGCCCCTAGCATTCTACCTGCACATAGCATGTGCTCAGGAAATTGTTGCTGAATGAACAGGATCATGTAGAATGACCTGTAGGGGTGTGTCTCCCAGACATGGCATCAGGGAAAGCTTTGCAGAGAAACGAAGTTGAAGCTGAGACTATAGGACCCATAGTGTAGAAACTGTCCAGAAAGGGAAAGACCAGTCCAGGCAGCAGACCAAGGGACAAAATAGAAAGGGATGTGGGAAGGTCCAAAAGCATGGAGTATTCTGGAAACTGTAAATTGTGCGATTTGGGCCGGGCGCGGTGGCTCACGTCTGTAATCCCAGCACTTTGGGAGGCTGAGGCCGGCGGATCACAAGGTCAAGAGATTGAGACCATCCTGGCCAACATGGTGAAATCCTGTCTCTACTAAAAAATACAAAAATGAGCTGGGCGTGGTGGCACGCACCTGTAGTCTCAGCTGCTTGGGAGGCTGAGGCAGGAGAATTGCTTGAACCCGGGAGGCGGAGGTTGCAGTGAGCTGAGATCACACCACTGCACTCTAGCCTGGCACCTGGCGACAGAACAAGACTCTGTCTCAAAAAAAAAATGTGCGATTTGGCTGGAGCATAAGGTCGGGTTGGGGGAGGGCATGCAGATGAGAGGAGCTGGGGAAGATGCAGGCAGGCCAGGAAGGGCCTTCTTGCCCCTTGAGGGGTTCAGCTTGATGCCCAGCAGTGGGCAGCCCTGAGGGGATTTATTTTTTTTGGGTGGGGGGACGAAGTCTTGCTCTGTTGCCCAGGCTGGAGTGCAGTGGCATGATCTTGGCTCATTGCAACCTCTGCCTCCTGGGTTCAAGCGATTCTCCTGCCGCAGCCTCCTGAATAGCTGGGATTACAGGCACCCAACACTGCACCTGGCTAATTTTTGTATTTTTATTAGAGATAGGGTTTCGCCATTTTGGGCCAGGCTGGTTTCAAACTCCTGACCTCAGGTGATCCACCCACCTCAACCTCCCAAAGTGCTGAGATTACAGGTGTGAGGCATCATGCCTGGCCATTGTCAGGCATTTTAGAAAGGGCTGCTGGCCAAACTCAGTAGCTCGCACCTGCAATCCCAGTGCTTTGGGAGGCCAAGGTGGGAGGATCGATTAAGTCAGGAATTCAAGACAAGCCTGGGCAGCATAGTGAGACCCCATCTCTAAAAAAAAAAAAATTAAATATTAGGCATGCACCTGTAGTCCCAGCTTCTCAGGAGACTGAGGTGGCAGGATGGCTGTAGTCCAGGAGTTCAAGGCTGCAGTGAGTTATGATCACACTAGTGCACTCCAGCCTGGGTGACAGAGTGAGACTCTATCTCAATTTAAAAAAAAAAAAAAGGAAGACTGCTTAGGCCAGGCACAGTGGCTCACACCTGTAATCCCAACACTGGGAGGCTAAGGCAGGAGGATCATTTGAGCCCAGGAGTTCAAGACCAGCCTCAGACAGGTGCAGTAGTTCCCACCTGTAATCCCAGAACTTTGGGAAGCCGAGGTGGGTGGGTAGCCTGAGCTCAGGAGTTTGAGACCAGCCTGGGGAAACCCCACCTCTACTGAAAAAAAAAAAAAAATTAGCCAGGCTTGGTGGCACACCTGTAATCCCAGCTACTCGGGAGGCAGCTGAGACGAGAGAATCACTTCAACCCAGGAGGCAGAGGTTGCAGAGAGGGAAGATTGTGCCATTGCACTCCAGCCTGGGTGACAGAGCAAGACTCTGTCTGCTGAAAGAAAAAAAAAAAAAGACCAGCCTAGGCAACGTAGCGAGACACCGTGGTGCATGCTTTAGTCCCATGTAGTCCAGGCTATTTAGGAGACTGATGTGGGAGGATCACCTGAGCCCAGTTGTTCATACATGCAGTGAGCTATGATTAGACCCCAGCCTGGGTGACAGAAAAAGACCCTATCTCTAAAAAAAAAAAAAAAAAAAAAAAAAAGTAAAATAAAGGAAAGAAAGGGCTGCTGCGTATAGAGTGGTCTCCAGGGAGAGAGCCTGGTGGTGGGAGGATGGGGTGGGGACGGGGACTGGAAGGTGCAGTGGCCCAGGCTGAGGGACGCTGATACCCTGAGCCAGGCCAATTCGGGGTGCAGAAGGGAAGAGGTGGCCATGTGCAGGAGGTACTAAGGAGGCAGTCTGGCCAGGCGAGGGGATGGAGACGGTGATGGAGAGAGAGGGCCCCTTCATCAGCAACACCCAGGCCTCCAGTCTGAGGGACTGGATGGGCCGAAGTGCTGTTCCCTAGAGTGGGGGAGCATGGGACAGGGAGCAGAGTTGGAGAAAAGACTGGGAACTGGGGTACCGTTTGGGACAGATGGAGTTTGGGTACAGGCGGGAATCTGAGATGTCAGGTTTCCAAAAAGAGGGAGTAGGTGGCTGGGCGCAGTGGCTCATGCCTATAATCCCAGCACTTTGGGAAGCCAAGGGGAACAGATCACTTGAGGTTAGGAGTTTGAGATTAGCCTGGCTAACATGGTGAAACCCCGTCTCTACTAAAAATACAAAAATTAGCGGAGCATGGTGGTATGCGCCTGTAATCCCAGCTACTCCAAAGGCTGAGGCAGGAGAATCGCTTGAACCCAGGAGGCAGAAGCTTCAGTGAGCAGAGATCGTACCACTGCACTGCAGCCTGGGTGACAGTGCAAGACTCCAAGAGGGAGTGGTCCATGAGTTCAGCCGCTGAAGGGAGGCTGAACCCTCTCAGGTGAGGTATGAGGAGGAAGTGTCCACTCGGGGGAGTGGTTGGAGGACTCTGGTCTCTGTAGGATCCCTCTCGGTGTGTGTCAAGCAGAGAATGGAAGGAAGGGAGGAGTGAGACAGGGAACAAGGCGAACATTTCCATTCAAGAGGCCTGGGGGAAGATTGTGAGTTACGGCCACAGCCGGAGGCCACAGGGGTGCCTTCGTGCTTTCTTATCTTTGGCTGGGGGAGATCCAAGTACGGAAGGAAAAGCCCAGAAGAGAGGGAGGATGGGGCTCCAGGTAGGGTGAGGGGACCAGGTGTAACCACTCAGTCGGTTCACCTTGCTCACTGCCTAGACAGAACCAATTTATCAAGACAGGGGAGTTGCCGTGGAGATGCAGGGCTGGCTGTGTGGGAGCCCAGAGTTTTATCATTACTTAAATTGGTGTCCCCAAGCATTCGGGGTCAGAGCTTTTAAAGATAATTTGGCGGGTAGAGGCTTGGATGTGGGGAATGCTGATTGGCCAGGTTGGAGATGGAATCACAGGGAGTTGAAGTTAGGTTTTCTTAATGTCTTCTGTTCCTGGATGCGATGGTAGAACTGGTTGGGCCAGATTCCCGGTCTGGGTGGTGTCAGCTGATCCATCTAGTGTAGGCTCTGCAAAATATCTCAAACACTGATTTTAGGTTTTAGAACAGCGATGTTACCCCCAGGAGCAATACGGGGTGGTTCGGACTCTTGGAACGGGAGGCCACATGACCTCTAAATTGTCATTTCTAATCTTGTGGCTAATTTGTTAGTCCTGCAAAGGCAGACTGGTCGCCACGCAAGAAGGGGGTCTTTTTGGGAAAGGGCTGTTATCAATTTTGTTTCAGAGACAAACCACGAGCTGAATTCTTTCCCAAAGTTAGTTCGGCCTATGACCAGGAATGAACAAGGACAGCTTAAGGGTTAGAAGCAAGATAGAGTCGGGTAGGTCTGATTTCTTTCACTGTCATAATTTCCTCAGTTATAATTTTGCAAAGGCGGTTTCCCGGGGCAGTTCTGTTGAGGAGGGTGCGCCTCCTGAGGCTGGCTGATGGCAGAGGTAGAAGGTTTGGTTTGGAGGCTGGAAATGAGAGTTCCCAGGTAATGGCTTCTATTTTCTCCAAAAAGTAGGGGAGATGGGCAGTGGAACGGGGACTTGAGAAGACTGGAGGCTTTTTTTTTTTTTTTGAGACAGAGTCTCACTCTGTCGTCAGACTGGAGTGCAGTAACACAATCTCGTCTCACTGCAACCTTCTCCGCCTCCCAGGTTCAAGCAATTCCCCTGCTTCATCCTCCCCAGTAGCTGGGATTACAGGCACATGCCATCATGCCTAGCTAATTTTTATATTTTAGTGGAGACAGGGTTTCACCATGTTGGCCAGGATGGTCTCAATCTCCTGACCTCGATCACCGGCCTCAGACTCCCAAAGTGCTGGGATTACAGGCGTAAGCCACCGTGCCTGGCCTTTTTTTTTTTTCCCAGGGACAGAGTCTCACTCTGTTGCCCAGGCTGGAGTGCAGTGGCACAATCTCAGCTCACTGCAATGTCTGCCTTCTGGGTTCAAGTGATTCTCCTGCCTCAGCCTCCCAAGTGGCTGGGGCTACAGGCATGTGCCACCACACCCAGCTAGGTTTTTCTTTTTTGTATATATATATATATATATATATATTTTTTTTTTTTTTTTTGAGTTGGAGTTTCGCTCTTGTTACCCAGGCTGGAGTGCAATGATGCAATCTCGGCTCACCGCAACCTCCGCCTCCTGGGTTCAGGCAATTCTCCTGCCTCAGCCTCCTGACTAGCTGGGATTACAGGCACGCGCCACCATGCCCAGCTAATTTTTTGTATTTTTAGTAGAGACGGGGTTTCACTATGTTGACCAGGGTGGTCTCGATCTCTTGACCTCGTGATCCACCCGCCTCGGCCTCCCAAAGTGCTGGGATTACAGGCGTGAGCCACCGCGCCCGGCCTTCTTTTTTGTATTTTTAATAGAGACCGGGTTTTTCCGTGTTTCTCTTGCTGGTCTCAAACTCCTGGCCTCAGGTGATCCTCTCACCTCGGCCTCCCAAAGTCCTGATATTACAAGCCTGAGCCACCTCACCTCTCAGACTGGAGGCATTTGAAATGCCACTGAGGAGACTGGGCAGGGGACACAGGCAAACAGGATTCCTGGGCTGTGTGAGAGCCCAACTGAAAGTAGAGACCCTGAGTTTGCAGCGGCCCCAACCTGCCCAAAAACAAGGTGGGTACTGGGTTTTCCAGACAGGCGTGATGGGAAAACCCTAAGACAAGAGAGTTAGTGACAGGCTGGACTATCGGGGAGGATGGGAGGACTTCAAGGAAGAGGAAGACTTGAGGCCAGGGAGGAATCTAGAAGCCCCCATCTTAGTCCATTTGGGACACTATAACAACATATCTTAGACTGTGTAATGTATAAACAAAAGAAATTTATCAGCTGGGCATTGTGGGTCACCCTTGTAATCCCAGCACTTTAGGAGGCCGATGCAGGCAGATCATGAGGTCAGGAGTTCAAGACCAGCCTGGCCAATATGGTGAAACCCCATCTCTACTAAAAATACAAAAATTAGCAAGGCGTGGTGGCACATGCCTGTAGTCCCAGCTACTCCAGAGGCTGAGGCAGAAGAGTCACTTGAACCCGGGAAGCAGAGGTTGTAGTGAGCCGAGATCCCACCACTGCATTCCAGCCTGGGTGACAGAGCAAGATTCCGTCCCAAAAAGAAAAGGAAGAAGAAATTTATTGCTTATAGTTCTGGGGGTTGGGAGATCCCAGATCAAGGCACCAGCAGATTTGATGTCTGGTAAGGGCTTGTTCGTCAGACATGGGGCCTTCTAGCTGTGTCTTCACGTGGCAGAAGGGGTGAACAAGTTCCCTAGGCCACTTTTATAAGGGCACTAGTCCCATTCATGTGGGTGAGCCCACCCAATTACTTCCTAATCAACTTCCAAAGGCCTGGCCTCTTAATACTCTGACATTAGTGATTAGATTTCAACATGTGAGTTTTTGGGGGTTCATAGACACTCAGACCATAACACCCTCAGACCAATAGGACAGGCAGAGGCTCTGGAATGACTCTGGGGTGGGTGAAGTTGGGGACACTGCTCTGCTTTAGAAAGGGAATCGAATCCCTTGGGCTGGGTGAGGTGGCTCATGCCTGTAATCCCAGCACTTTGGGAGGCCGAGGCAGGCAGATCATGAGGTCAGGAGTTCAAGACTAGCCTGACCAACATAATGACACCCCGTCTCTACTAAAAATACAAAAATTAGCCAGACCTAGTGGTGTGCTCCTGTAATTCCAGCTACTTGGGAGGCTGAGGCAGGAGAATCGCTTGAACCCGGGAGGTGGAGGTTGCAGTGAGCCGAGATCATGCCATTGTACTCCAGACTGGGCAACAGAGCAAGACTCCGTCTCAAAAAAAAAAAAAAAAAAAGAGGCCGGGCGTGGTGGCTCACACCTGTAATCCAAGCACTTTGGAGGCCAAGGAGGGTGGATCACCTGAGGTCGGGAGTTCAAGATCAGCCTGACCAACATGGTGAAAAGTCTTAAAAAAAAAAAAAAGAAAGAAAGAAAAGAAAAAAGAAAGAGAATCCCTCTTATGCGGCTGGGATTGGCTTTCCACCAGGGGCTACAGTGCAGTTGGGGGAGGGGTCTCTGGCAACTCTCTAGGATGCTTTTTTTTTCTTATTTTTTATTTCATTCCACAGCCTGTAACATAGGATGCTTCTCATTGTAGGGCCGATGGCCTAGAAATGGCCTCAAATGGAAGCTGTGAAGCGATCCTGGTGGAAGCTTCGGAGCTGGGCCTCCAGTGGGATCAGGACTTCAAGGTTCAGTGCGCACCTGCTGCCCCTGCACTAGGTAAGTCCCTTTCTCCATGGACCCCCCAGCCCTCCAGTGCCAGTGGAGATAGTGTGCACAGCCCTAGCTCCCTCCTCTGACCGTGGGAAGAGGCTGAAGGGAGACCCCGTGGAGTTCCTAGGAAAGGAGATCTTTCCTGCGGTGGGAGGGGGAAGTGGGGAGCCTCTCTCTCTCCTCCAGTCCTGTCTTCCCAGCCCCAGGGCGGAGCTCTTCCTGTGTGTCAGGTTTCATGGGGGGGTGGGGGGAGTAAGCTGTCAGTGCATTCATTCTCTCGAGGAATCCTGCAAGCCCTCCCAAATGGGTGGTGTTGTCAGCCCCATTTGGGGAAAGTGACCTGTCTCAGGTTGGTGGTGGACACCCAGCTCCATCCCATTTGTGGTGCCACCAGGCCTCTCCCTTTTCTGCTCCTCTCCGGAGAGGCTGGAGAGTCCTTTCCCTCCCAGCAGGGTCCTAAGGACCCTGGCGGTGCCCCAGGGGAGCCAACATCCCCTGCTTTGGAGGGCAGCTAGGTGGCTGTGAGCAGCTGCGTGGTGTCCCCTTGTTCTACACTCAGACTAAGAGAGGGCTGTGTGTTTTGTTTGTTTCTTTCTTTTTGAGACGATGTCTCGCTCTGTCACCCAGGCTGGAGCACAGTGGCGTGATCTCGGCTCACTGCAACCTCCGTCTCCCAGGTTCAAGCGATTCTCCTGTCTCAGCCTCCCAAGTGGCTGGGATTACAGTCGTGAGCCACCACACCCGGCTAATTTTTGTATTTTTAGTAAAGATGGGGGTTTCACCATGTTGGCCAGGCTGGTCTTGAACTTCTGACCGCAGGTGATTCGCCCGCCTCGGCCTCCCTAAGTGCTGGAATTACAGGCGTGAACCACTGCGCCCGGCCCGGCTGTGCTCTTAAATGGCCGGAGCAATGCTGGTGCTGGCGACCGAGGCGAGGAGGTGACGCGCAGGGGACTTCAGCCGCGGAACGCCGCGGGAGGACAAACCCAGGTCAGAGGGATCCCTCCGCGCCCCGCGTGCCAGGTATCGGTCTCGGGCCCTGGCGTGGCCCGGCTGCTCTGCGGAACTGGCGCCGGGGCCGCCAGAGGGCGCCCGGGGTGAGGGGGAGGAAGGGGGCGGGAGCCGGGGAAGCCCGGGGAGGGCGCCGCTCCGCGGGGGTCTGCAGCTCAGGTCGGAGGGTCGGCTGCATGGGTCGGGGAATCTGGATTCCGTGGGTTCAATGCCCAGGGGTTCCAGGAGCCCCGATAATTCTCGGACGCCCAGCAGGCTCCGACGCACTCGTCCCAGCACCCCTCCCCCGTCCCCGTCCTCGGGCCCCTCCCCCGTCGCCCCTCCGGGCGGGGCTGCTCCCGGGTCAAGGCTGGCGCGGGGCTTCGGGCCCTGGCCCTCCGGTGCCCCAGGCCGAGAACAGAAAACTTGAGCATCCACGCGCAGGGGTAGAGAGTGGGGGCCACTCTAGGGGTGCACTGCCCCGCCCCCTCCGGGTCCGCCTCGGCCCCACCCGGGCCTCAGGCCCCGCCCCCTCCCCTCGGCCGGCCGGAGAGCCCCGGGGGCCGCCGCAGCTGCCAGAGCGCCCGCCATGCGCGCTGCCCCCGCTGTGCGACTGCTCAAGCTGCTGCTCCTGCTAGGGTCGTGGCTGGAGGCTCCTGGCGTTGCGGAGTCGCCGCTGCCCGCCGTGGTCCTTGCCATCCTGGCCCGCAATGCCGAGCACTCACTGCTCCACTACCTGGGCGCGCTGGAGCGGCTGGACTACCCTCGGGCCAGGCTGGCCCTCTGGTGAGAGACCCGGGCATTGGCACCCAGTGGGCACCTAACCCCTAGCCTTGCAGGCGGCCCCCGCCCGCAGTGGCCCTCTCCCCTCACTTGCCGCCCAGACACCACCTAGACAGGCCCCTCCCCTCACAGAGGGCCCTGCCAGCCAGAGGCCCCAGACGGGACCCCAAACCCCCTGCTGGGCGATGACAGACCTCTGAGACCACAGGCTGACGCGGGACACCCACTCCTCCTTCTGGTCCCCTACTCCTTCCTCTTGGAGCCTTCCCTGAGGGTAGATTGGGCCCAGCCAGCCCTTTTCATCCCAGCCTAAAGAGCCCAACTCAACCCTGGTGGGACCTGTGGTTGGATTTGGAGAGGAGCAGACAGGAACCTCTGAAGTCCCCTGGGGCCCAACGTGGCAGGGATAGGCCAGGCTGGAGGCTTTAGGGCACAGGTGGGGGGTGAAATCAGCCCTGGGCTCCGGGCTGTGCAGGGGAGTCTGTTCAGCTCCCCCTCCCTCAGGGCTGAGGCCTGCTCTCTTGGTAGAGGGGCAGGATCCTGTCAGCCAAGAGCAGCCCCCCTCACTGGAGCCTCTCCCCTCTGGCACCTCTGTACCCACAGGGCAATGGGATCGGAGGCCACAACCCCTGATCTGTAGATGCCAGAACAGGGAGGAGTCCCTGCCTGAGGTTGGGGGTAAACTGAGAAAAATGACAAGCCACCCTTTACAACACACCACAGCTGGGCTGGGGGGGTGGCGCCCTGGCCTGGGGAGGCCGCCCACAATTACCACAGTTTGGGAGTTAGTTAGTTCCCGCCCCTGTAAGACTTGACACGTAATCTTCATTTCTGGGGAATTGGCTTAAAGGGGCAGCATCACCCAAAACCTGGGATCTTGGTTAAGCACCCCCTCTGTTATGGGAGCCCCTTCCCCAGAAGAGGGGAGGCTGTGCCCCATGACAACAGAGCCTGGGGCCAATTGCATTCTCAGGGACGCTCAGAGCAGAGTTTGGTCCTGGGGGTGGAGGAAAGCAGCAGCTCTTTGTCTAGTTCCCATTCAGAGAGGGACAGGGGCTGGCCTGTGGTCACACAGCCACGAGTCACACAGGTAGGTACTTGCCCACCTAACAAATGTAACCAGGGAATGCAGCAGGTGCGATGCTTAAAGTTGAGGTACTTTTCATCTTTCAAAATGCATTCGTGGGCCGGGCATGGGGGCTCACTCCTGTAGTTCCAGCACTTTGGAAGGCCGAGGTGGGCAGGACACCTGAAGTCAGGAGTTCGAGGCTAGCCTGGCCAACATGGTGAAGCCCTGCTAAACACACAAAACTTAGCTGGGCGTGGTGGCAGGCACCTGTAATCTCAGCTACTCGGGAGGCTGAGGTAGGAGAATCGCTTGAACCTGGGAGGTGGAGGCTATAGTGAGCTGAGATTGTGCCACTGTGCTCCAGCCTGGGTGACAGAGCGAGACTTCATCTAAAAAAAAAATGCATTAGTCTTCTCTTATCTTGGCCTATGATATAGGCAGGACAGATTAAGTTATAGAGGGAGGACGTGAAGCCCAGAGAAAGATGGGACTTGCCTGAGGTCACACAGCAGGTCACAGAACTGTGTTGGGGACCTAGCTGGGCTGCCTCCAGCGCCTCTGCTATAGCACGCCCAGCCTTCACTGTTCCAGGGAGAGCCCGGCCTCAAAGGTGTGGGTGCTTCAGGGTTAAGGCTGCCTTGGAGTTCAATCCTTCTGTAGCTGTGCCGCCTCAGCCTCCTTTTTTCTTTCCATCCCCAGGTGTGCCACGGACCACAATGTGGACAACACCACAGAGATGCTGCAGGAGTGGCTGGCGGCTGTGGGCGATGACTATGCCACTGTGGTCTGGAGGCCTGAGGGGGAGCCCAGGTGCTGATCTGAGGGGAAGGGTGCTGGGGAAGATGGAGAACAGCTGCGGCCTGGAGAGGAAAAGGGACAGCCCAGTGCCACAGCCTCCAATCCAGGGCTCAGTCCACTGCCCTGCAGAGAGAGGGGCATGGACCCCATGGGAACATCTCACCTCTCTACCCACTCAGGTCCTACCCAGACGAAGAGGGTCCCAAGCACTGGACCAAAGAAAGGCACCAGTTTCTGATGGAGTTGAAGCAGGAAGCCCTCACCTTTGCCAGGGACTGGGGGGCTGATTATATCCTGGTAAGGAAGTCTGGCTAGAATTGGGCTTCTGAAAGGTGGTAGTTTCTGTCCCTGATAGAAATATGGGTGCAGGCTGGGTGCAGTGGCTCACATCTGTAATCCTAGCATTTTGGGAGGCTGAGGTGCGTGGATCACCTGAGGTCAGGAGTTCGAGACCAGCCTGGCTAACCTGGTCATGCCCCGTCTCTACTAAAAATACAATAATTAGCTGGGTGAGGTGGCTCATGCCTGTAATCCTAGCACTTTGGGAGGCCAAGGCGGGTGGATCTTGAGGTCAGGAGTTCGAGATCAGCCTGATCAACATGGTGAAACCCTGTCTCTACTAAAAATACAAAAATTAGCTGGGCATGGTGGTGCCCGCCTGTAATCCCAGCTCCTTGTGAGGCTGAGGCAGGAGAATCGCTTGAACCCAGGAGGTGGAGGTTGCAGTGAGCCAAGATCGAGCCACTGCAATCCAGCCTGGGCGACAGAGCAAGACTGTCTCAAAAAAAAGCCAATAATTAGCTGGGCATTGTGGCAGGTACCTGTAATCCCAGCTACTCGGGAGGCTGAGGCACAAGAATCGCATGAAACTGGGAGGCAGAGGTTGCACTGAGCAAAAATCACACCACTGCACTCCAGCCTGGGTGACAAGAGTGAAACTCAGTCTCAAAAAAAAAAAAAAAAAAGAAAGAAAGAGGCCGGGCGCGGTGGCTCACGCCTGTAATCCCAGCACTTTGGGAGGCCGAGGTGGGTGGATCACGAAGTCAAGCGGTCGAGACCATCCTGGTCAACATGGTGAAACCCCGTCTCTACTAAAAATACAAAAAAAAATTAGCTGGGCATGGTGCCACGTTCCTGTAATCCTAACTACTCAGGAGGCTGAGGCAGGAGAATTGCCTGAACCCAGGAGGCGGAGGTTGCGGTGAGCCGAGATCGCACCATTGCACTCCAGCCTGGGTAACAAGAGCGAAACTCCATCTCAAAAAAAAGAAAGAAAGAAAGAAAGAAATCTGGGTGTTACTAACCCACCTGAAGACTGGATCCTCCAGCAGGCCAGAGCCCAGACCAGATATTCAGCTTGGATCCCTATGTTAGAGGTCAGACTAGGTTCTAAGCCTGGACCTCTCAGTTGGATCCCATTGTATATACTATATTTAGCCTCAATTCCTGGGCGAGAGCCCAGGTATAAACTGAGCCTGGATCTCTGAACTAGAGCTCAGAGTAGGTGTTTGGACCCATTTTCTTTTCTTTTTTTTTTTTTTAAGATGGAGTCTTGCCCTGTCTCCAGGCTGGAGAGCAATGCAGTGGTGCAATCTCAGCTCACTGCAACCTCAGCCTCCGGGTTCAAGTGATTCTCCTGCCTCAGCCTCCCAAGTAGTTGGGACTACAGGTGCCCACCACCATGCTCAGCTAATTTTTTGTATTTTAGTAGAGACAGGATTTCACCGTATTGGCCAGGAATGATCTCAATCTCCTGACCTCGTGATCCATCTGCCTTGGCCTCCCAAAGTGCTGGGTTTATAGGTGTGAGCCACGGTGCCTGGCCTGGATCCATTTTCTAAGCCAGATCCCAGATAAAGATCTTAGATCAGCAACTCAGGTGTAATCTCTGGACCCAATCCCTAAGTCAGTGTCCCAGACTAGATCGTTGGTCCAGAAACAGATCTACTGAGTATGTTAGTTAGACCTCTGTAGGAGCATTTCCACTGGATCCTAGGAGCCACACTGGGTCTCTGGCAGGACCACTCAGTGAAGTGAACTCCTTGGGGGGCTGCAGCCCAGGTGGGGCTGGAACCTGTGATGTCCCCTCCCCAAAGTTTGCAGACACAGACAACATTCTGACCAACAACCAGACTCTTCGGCTTCTGATGGGGCAGGGGCTTCCCGTGGTGGCCCCAATGCTGGACTCCCAGACCTACTACTCCAACTTCTGGTGTGGGATCACCCCCCAGGTAAGGCCGGGAGGGGGACCTTGGGTGGACTGAGATCCTGGAAGGGTGGACGTGGAAAGCAGAGAGCCTGAAGGCCTTGGGGTCTGTGGGCAGGGGCAGGGGAGCCCTCTCACAGCGCAAAGCATTCCCTTCCTCCAGGGCTACTACCGCCGCACAGCTGAGTACTTCCCCACCAAGAACCGCCAGCGCCGGGGCTGCTTTCGCGTCCCCATGGTCCACTCCACCTTCCTGGTGTCCCTGCGGGCTGAAGGGGCAGACCAGCTTGCCTTCTACCCCCCACATCCCAACTACACTTGGCCTTTCGACGACATCATCGTCTTCGCCTATGCCTGTCAGGCTGCTGGTGAGGACCAGCCCTCCTTGAGCGTTCCTTGGAGGCCTCTGTGCCTTTGCACATGCTATTTTGTCTGCTTAGCATGCCCTTCCCTACTCTGCATGTCATCCTCTTGACTCATGAGCCAGAACTTCGGGTCATGAGTTTTCTTTTCTCTCTCTCTCTTTTTTTTTTTTTGGTGTGATCTCAGCTCACTGCAACCTCCACCTCCTGGGCTCAAGCAGTCCTTCTGCCTCAGCCTCCCAAGTAGCTGGGACACTACAGCTAATTTTTGTAGCTTGGCTAATTTCTGTAGAGATAGATAGGGTTTTGCCATGTTGCCCAGGCTGGTCTCCAACTCCTGGGCTCAAGCAATCCACCGGCCTCGGCCTCCCAAAGTGCTGGGATTACAGGTGTGAGCCACTGCACCTGGCCAGTAATTACTTTTAAGATGAAAGTTACTAGAAAGTGTTTGGGTATGGCCGGACGAGGTAGCTCACACCTGTAATCTCAAACTCATGGGAGGCTGAGGCTGGTGGGGAATCACTTGAGCTCAGGAATTCGAGATTAGCCTGGAAAACAAAGCAAGACCTCATCTCTTTTCTGCCTTTTTTTTTGAGAGGGAGTCTTGCTCTGTGGCCCAGGCTGGAGTGCAGTGGCGCAATCTTGGCTCACTGCAGCCTTGACCTCCTCCCCCACCTCAGCCTCCTGTGTACCTGGGACCGTGAGTACACATCACTATGCCCAGCTAATTTTTGTATTTTTTGTAGAGATGGGGTTTTGCCATATTGCCCAGGTTGGTCTTGAATTCCTGGGCTCAAGTGATCTGCCCCTCTCAGCCTCCCAAAGTGCTACGATTACAGGCATGAGCTGCCATCCCTGGCTGCAAGACCCCATCTCTACAAAAAATATTTAAAAATTAACCTGGCGTGTTGGCCCATGCCTGTAGGAGGATGTCTCAGCCTCCTTGGGAGGCTCCACCCTGAGCAACACAGGATGAGACCCTGTCTCAAAAAAAAAAAAAAGAAGAAAGTGTTTGGGTGTGAATGATGGAACAAATCCAGTCCTGAGGATGAGAGGGAGGGGTGGAGACACTCATGTTGGAATGACTTTCTTTTCTTTTTTTTTTTTTTTTTTGAGTCGGAGTTTCGCTCTTGTTACCCAGGCTGGAGTGCAATGGCGCGATCTCGGCTCACTGCAACCTCCGCCTCCTGGGTTCAAGCAATTCTCCTGCCTCAGCCTCCCAGGCAGCTGGGACTACAGGCGCATGCAACCATGCCCAGCTAATTTTTTTTGTATTTTTAGTAGAGACGGGGTTTCACCATGTTGATCAGGATGGTCTCGATCTCTTGACCTCGTGATCCACCCGCCTCGGCCTCCCAAAGTGCTGGGATTACAGGCGTGAGCCACCGCGCCCGGCCTGGAATGAATTTCTTGAGAAGGCTTCAGAGAATGTGTAATTCTGATCTCGAAGACTGTCTGGTGGGTGGAGAAGAACTTTGCTGGTGGTCAGGATAAATTAGAGGTGACGATTTAATCAAGTAATCAGTGGCAACCGGTGAGGAGGAGGTTGTGATTCTTTGTGCTGGAGAAGTCTGCAGTGTGCAGACGTGCGAGAAGAAATCTTATCAAGTGCAAAAAGTGAGTGAAGGTGAAATAATTGGAGGAGAAAAAACAAGGGGAAACAAAAGCATTCTGTTATTTTTCATTGCTATCCCTACTTCAAGTGACAGCCGTTGTTAATTGGTCAATGGTTTGAAGGAATTCAGTCTCCAACAGCCAGCTATTGGCATCCCGGCTCTGGGCCAGGCCCTGTGCTCAATGTTGGGAATGGAGTTAGCTTTTATTTGTTTTTTGTTTGTTTGTTTTGAGACAGAGTCTTGCTCTGTCGTCCAGGCTGGAGTGCAGTGGTGCAATCTTGGCTCACTGCAACCTCTGCCTCCCTGGTTCAAGTGATTCTCCTGCCTCAGCATCCCGAGTAGCTGGAATTACAGGCACCCACCACCACATCCAGCTAATTTTTGTATTTTTAGTAGAGATGGGATTTCACCATGTTGGCCAGGCTGGTCTCAAACTCCTGACCTTAAATGATCTGCCCGCCTCTGTCTCCCAAAGTTCTGGGATTACAGGCGTGAGCCACTGTGCCCGGCCTGGGTTAGCTTTTAAATTGGCACCGTATGCCTGCCCCTGAGGATAATTAAAATAAAGGTAACAAATATTAGACAGGCTCAGTGGCTCATGCCTGTAATCTCAGCACTTTGGGAGACAGAGGTGGGTGGATCACCTGAGGTCAGGAGTGTGAGAACAGCCTGACCAACATGGCAAAACCCCATCTCTACTAAAAATATAAAAATTAGCCGGGCATAGTGGCATGTGCCTGTAATCCCAGCTACTCAGGAGGCTGAGACATGAGAATCACTTGAACCCGGGAGACAGAGGTTGTAATGAGCCAAGATTGCGCCATTGCACTCCAGCCTGGGTGTCAGCGTGAGACTTTGTCTCAAAAAAAAAAAAAAAGTAACAATTATTGAAGCCGGGGGAAGGCCATTCTGGCTGCCAGGTGAAAGACATTGTGAAGGGGAACCCCAGAGGGTGTGGGGTAAAGTGGAGGGGTCTGGGGAAAAGGCGATGGCCCTTGGATCTTGGTAGGGTGGTGGGGATTGGGAGAGATAGGAGGATTTAGGGGACAGAGCAGTGGGGCTCATTGGCATCCTGTGGCTGTGGTGGGGAGGAGTTTGCCTGCTCCTGCCTCACCTTGATACCTGAGGGCAGAGACTCAGTCTTGCTCACTGATGTACCCCTGGCTCCCAGCAGGTGCCTTGGACAGCTCTGTTGAATAAATGAACCATCTCAGCAGAAAGACCCCTTAGATATTGTGTGAGCCAAGCCCTTTCTCCCTCTGGTCCCACAGGTGGGGAAACTGAGTCCCAGAGAAGACCGACACGTTGGGTCACTGGCAGTGCTGGGCCTAGGACCTCTCAGCTAGGTTCTGAGAGCCCTACCCTGCACTCCAGCTTTCACTCAGCCTGTCTCTGCAGGGGTCTCGGTCCATGTGTGCAATGAGCATCGTTATGGGTACATGAATGTGCCTGTCAAATCCCACCAGGGGCTAGAAGATGAGAGAGTCAACTTCATCCACCTGATCTTAGAAGCACTAGGTGAGGGCTGGGGAACTGTTCTGCCTACCTGCTGCCACAACTCACTGCCTCCCCACAGTGCTCCTTTCCTTAGGCCCTGAACTGAAGGGGGCATTGGCCTTGGGTTCTAGCCTTGCCCCTAACTCGTTCCATGACTCTGAGAAAGTCCCATTCCCCGTTGGGCCTCAGTCTCAAATCTCCACAATGGGAGCAGGTGGATCCCGTGATCTCTGAGGACCCATCCTGTGGGGTGTTCTGCTGAGGGGGCAGGAATGAGGCTGGGGGCTAGGATTTCAGGGTGACTGCTAACAGGATCCAGCAGGGACTCATGCCTGGGGCGTGCTTCCCTTTGCAGTGGACGGGCCCCCCATGCAGGCCTCAGCTCATGTGACTCAGCCCTCCAAGAGGCCCAGCAAGATGGGGTTTGATGAGGTAAGTCCCTCAGCCTGTGGGCTTGGGGTTAGGAGGTGGCTGGGCTCCCCTCCCTCTCCCCTGCACTTACCGTCCACTCCCTGCCTCCTCCAGGTCTTTGTCATTAGCCTGGCTCGCAGGCCTGACCGTCGGGAACGCATGCTGACCTCGCTCTGGGAGATGGAGATCTCTGGGCGGGTGGTGGATGCTGTGGACGGCAGGTGAGGCTGCCTGGGATGGGGCCCTGGGCGCTCAGGGGAGCAGTGTGATCCATCTCCGACCCCTGCTAGGACTGGGAAAAGCAGACAGATTGAATGAGTTTCCTGTCCCAGGAAATATCCAAATAGGGCCTGAGTAATACCCTCTCGGGGAGTTCCAGAACAGACATACATGGGAGAAGATGCCCTCCCTCTGCTCACCAGTTCTACCAGTCACCCAATGTGTGACCTCCAGCCAGCTACCCCCATCTCTCAGCCCTTTTGTGTAAATAGCAGATAACTGTGCCCTTCTCTTAGGGTTTTGTGAGTTTAGTGAAATTAGCCAGGGCTGGGCACATGGTAAGTTTCCAAAGGATTAGGTGTCTTCAGTATTATTACTCTCCATCCTGGACTTGAGTTCCTGAGGGGTGGGGGTTGGGAAAGGCCAGCCATGTTCCCCAGGGGAATCCAGAGGCCAGGCTCTTCTAGCCACCGGGGTCCCATGGACCCATATATCTGCTGCTATTTGCTTCAAGTGCTCAGCTCTTTTTTTTTTTAGAGACAGAGTCTCACTCTGTTGCCCAGGCTGAAGTCCAGTGGCACAAACATGGCTCACTGCAGCCTTACTCTCCTGGGCTCAAGCAATCCTCCCACCTCAGCCTTCTGAGTAACTGGGACTATAGGCATGCACCATCACACACAGCTAATTAAAAATATATATGTTTTTTTGGAGGCAGAGTCTTGCTCTGTCACCCAGGCTGGAGTGCAGTGGCGTGATCTCAGCTTACTTCAACATCCGCCTCCCAGGTTTTAAGCAATTCTCCTGCCTCAGACTCCTGAGTAGCTGGGATTACAGGTTTGCATCACCACGCCCGGCTAAAAAAAAAAATTTTTTTTTTTTTTTGAGACGGAGTTTCACTCTTGTTACCCAGGCTGGAGTGCAATGGCGCGATCTCGGCTCACCGCAACCTCCGCCTCCTGGGTTCAGGCAATTCTCCTGCCTCAGCCTCCTGAGTAGCTGGGATTACAGGCACGAGCCACCGTGCCCAGCTAATTTTTTTGTATTTTTAGTAGAGACGGGGTTTCACCATGTTGACCAGGATGGTCTCGATCTCTTGACCTCGTGATCCACCCGCCTTGGCCTCCCAAAGTGCTGGGATTACAGGCGTGAGCCACCGCGCACAGCCGTTTTTTTTTTTTTTTTTTTTTTTTTTCATAGAGACAGGGTCTGACTACTGTTGCCTAGGCTAGTCTTGAACTCCTGGCCTCAAGTGACCCTCCTGCCTCAGCTTCCTGAGTAACTGGGACTGCAGGCATTCACCACTATGCCCAGCTAATTAAAAAAATTTTTTTGGCTGGGTACAGTGGCTCACGCCTGTAATCCCACAACTTTGAGAGGCTGAAGCATGTGGATCACCTGGGGTCAGGAGTTCGAGACCAGCCTGGCCAACATGGTGAAACCCTGTCTCTACTGAAAATACAAAAATTAGCCAGGTGTGGTGGTAGGCACCTGTAATCTCACCTACTTGGGAGACTGAGGCAGGAGAATTGCTGGAACCCAGGAGGCAGAGGTTTGCAGTAAGCCGAGATCATGCCACTGTGTTCTAGCCCAGGCTGACCATAGCGAGACTTCATCTGAAAAAAAAATTTTTTTTTTTTGGAGAGATGGAGTCTCTCTCTGTGCCCAGGCTGGTCTTTAGCTCCTGGCCTCAAGCAAGCCTCCCACCTTGGCCTCTCAAAGTATTGGGATTTACAGGTGTGAGACCCCATGTACACCAAGGTCTCTTGACCATAGGATATTCATCCTTTGCTTGGGCCTCTGCCCAAGAAGTATCTATCATGTTCCCACATGCATCCTGGAGTGCCTGCACCTCAGCCAGCCCCCTACCACCCCACCCTTTCCTCAAGGGTCACCCCTGTCCTATCGTATTAGGAGACATCCTAATAGTTATCCTCTCAGAACTCCCGAGGTGGCCAGGTGTGGTGGCTCGTGCCTGTAATCTCAGCACTTTGGGATGCTGAGGCACGCAGATCACCTGAGGTCAGGAGTTCAAGATCAGACTGGCCCACATGGTAAAACCCCGTCTCTACTAAAAATACAAAAAATTGGCCGGGCGCGGTGGCTCAAGCCTGTAATCCCAGCACTTTGGGAGGCCGAGGCGGGTGGATCACGAGGTCAAGAGATCGAGACCATCCTGGTCAACATTGTGAAACCCCGTCTCTACTAATACAAAAAAATTAGCTGGGCATGGTGGCGCGTGCCTGTAATCCCAGCTACTCAGGAGGCTGAGGCAGGAGAATTGCCTGAACCCAGGAGGCGGAGGTTGCAGTGAGCCAAGATCGCGCCATTGCACTCCAGCCTGGGTAACGAGAGCGAAACTCCGCCTCAAAAAAAAAAAAAAAAAAAAAAATTTTTTTTAAAAATTAGCCAGGCATGATGGTGTGCGCCTGTAATCCCAGCTACTCGGGAGGCTGAGGCAGGAGAATCACTTGAACCTGGGAGGTGGCAGTCGCAGTGAGCTGAGATGGAGCCACTGCACTCCAGACTGGCAATAGTAGCTCTAGTTCCCCAGGCGCAGTCCCTTAACAGCTTTGGGTCACACGAAGGCGTTACTAGGTTGAAACCTCTTTAAACCCGACTTCAGTGTGTATTGTCCCCGACATGCACAGGCCTGGCCCCTCTGGAGGGGTCTCTGGCGGGCACCCCTCACCCCACCACACCTGTGTCCCTCAGGATGCTCAACAGCAGTGCCATCAGAAGCCTCGGCGTGGACCTGCTCCCGGGCTACCAGGACCCCTACTCGGGCCGCACTCTGACCAAGGGCGAGGTGGGCTGCTTTCTCAGCCACTACTCCATCTGGGAAGAGGTGAGGGTACCTGCTTCCCCCACCCACAGCCTTTGGGGAGAATGGGGGTGCCCATTTTCATTCTGCAGTCTCTCTTGAGCACCTACTATGTGCTAGCAGATATTCTGCTCTGAGAACACAGAGGAGGACAGGAACTATGCATGTCTGATCCTTCTTGCAATAAAGGGATCCCCCTGGGGCTCAGGGACCAGAGGGGGCTTACGGAAATCAAGAAAACCAAGCTTGCAGTGGAGGGGAGAGGTGTGGGCCACATTGAGAGGTGCCTCGTGTGGGAGGGGGTCAGAGTGGGCCTCACCATTGAGGGGTTGGGAGGAAGAAGCTTCTAGGCAGAAGAGAACAGTGGGGGCCAAGGCCCTGAGGCGGGAAGGTGTTTAGGAGCAGAAAAAAGGAAGCCTGGGACTTAGCATGTGCTCAGTACTTGGCCAGGAAGCCTCAGCCCCAGGGGAAAGGTTGCTGGAAATGCTGGAGAGAACAGGGGAACTGGGTCCTCCAAGGGCAACCCGTCTAGGAGACGGGGCATGAATCTCTTGTTTTTATTTTCTGCTGTAGCCAAAATATATGTGTATGTGTATGGGAGCATTATGGCTTTTGTTTTTTGTTTTTTGTTTTGAGACGAATTATTGCTCTGTCGCCCAGCCTGGAGTGCAGTGGTGTGATCTTGGCTCACTGCAACCTTGACCTCCCAGGTTCAAGTGATTCTCCTACTTCGGCCACCCAAGTAGCTGGGATTACAGACCTGTGCCACCATGCCTGACTAATTTTTAAATTTTTAGTAGAGACGGGGTTTCACTATATTGGCCAGGCTGGTCTCAAACTCCCGACCTCAGGTGATCCGCCTGCCTCGGCCTCCAAAAGTGCTGTGATTACAGGCATTAGCCACCACACCCAGCCTATGTTGGCTTTTTTTTGAGATGGAGTTTCGCTCTTGTTACCCAGGCTGGAGTGCAATGGCGCGATCTCGGCTCACTGCAACCTCCGTCTCCTGGGTTCAAACAATTCTCCTGCCTCAGCCTCCCGAGTAGCTGGGACTACAGGCGTGCACCACCATGCCCAGCTAATTTTTGTATTTTTAGTAGAGATGGGGTTTCACCACGTTGACCAGGATGGTCTCGATCTCTTGACCTCGTGATCCACCTGCCTCGGCCTCCCAAAGTGATGGGATTATAGCTATGTTGGCTTTTTTACCGTCTCTGAACAAATTAGAGGATGACATGGTTCACTACTTTTTTTGGGGTGGGACAGGGTCTTACTCTGGCACCCAGGCTGGAGTGCAATGGCGTGATCTTGGCTCATGGCAGCCTGGACCTCCTGGGCTCAAGCAGTTATCCCACCTCAGCCCCCCGAGTAGCTGCAACTATAGGCGTGCACCACCACACCCAGCTAATTTTGTATTTTTTGTGGAGAAGGGGTTTCGTCATGTTGTCCAGGCTGGTCTCAAACTGAGCTCAAGCGATTCCACCTGCCTCAGTCTCCAAAAGTGCTGGGATTACAGTCCTGAGCCACCGTGCCTGGCTTCACTACTTTCTTAGCTGATCTCCTTTTCTTTTTTTATTTTTTATTTATTTATTTATTTTCATTTAAATTTTTTTTTTTTTTAAAAGATGGGGTTTCACCATGTTGGTCAGGCTGGTCATGAACTCCCCACCCCAGGTGATCCGCCCGCCTTGGCCTCCAAAGTGCTTGGATTACAGGCGTGAGCCACCGCACCCAGCCGATCTCCTTTTCTTTTCACAAAAGTTATCAAAAGTAGTTTTCCAAAAGTTATTCCAAAGTAACTTTTCCAAAAGTTATCAAAAGTACTTTTTCTTCGGGATGTTCAGGGCTAGGGTCTTCCCAACTCCCACCCAGCCCAGCTTCCTTTAGAAAATCGCAGGAGGCCAAAGTGACAAGCTGGGCCCTGGCGTTCCACAGATGCAGGTTCACATCCCAGCTCTGCCACTTTCTGGCTGTGGGTCCTTGGACAGGCACGTGTCCACCCCCTTCCTGCAATTGAGGATCGTCATATCCTGCCTCCGGAGGGCCCTCAGAGATATGCAGTAGCCCAGCGCTGGTGTACAGTAGCAGTCAGGGGATGTAGCAAGGGCCATGGTTACCATCATGATTCTATCTGGGAAGCTTCAAATGCCAGAGTGAGGTTGGGATTTCAGGTCCTGGGCAATGAGGCCTCCAGCAGGCTTTGGGGCAACTCCGTGATGTGGCCAGGGCAATGGAGGCCAGGCAGAGGCTGTGGCTTCAGCATGAAGGGAGGGGGATAGCTCAGCTTCGAAGAGCCATCTCCTACCCCATCGTGTACCACAGGTGGTTGCCAGGGGCCTGGCCCGGGTCCTGGTGTTTGAAGATGATGTGCGCTTTGAGAGCAACTTCAGGCGGCGACTGGAGCGGCTGATGGAGGACGTGGAGGCAGAGAAACTGCCGTGGGACCTGATGTAGGCAGCCTGCACCCTCAGGGACAAGGGGGCGGGTCTCTGGAGTCTGCCTTTTCCTGCTTGGGACCCTGGCCGGCCCATCCCCCCCAGAGCCTGGCCCTATAAGGGGATGCAGGAGGGTCACGTGACACCCAGGACCTAAGTGACTCCTGGGCCCTTTGGTGTCACTTACAGCTACCTTGGGCGGAAGCAGGTGAACCCTGAGAAGGAGGTGGCTGTGGAGGGGCTGCCGGGCCTGGTGGTGGCTGGGTACTCCTACTGGACGCTGGCCTATGCCCTGAGCCTAGCGGGCGCCCGCAAACTGCTGGCCTCACAGCCTCTGAGCCGCATGCTGCCCGTCGATGAGTTCCTGCCCATCATGTTCGACCAGCACCCCAAGTGAGGCTCTGACGGGGGCCGGGCGTGGCAGGGCAGGGGCGTCCCTCCAGGAACCCACCTCCATCAGCAGGAAGTCCCCTCACTGGGCAGATGGGAAGACTGAGACTGGCAAGACCAAGTCACTTGGTCCAGGTCACCAAGGAGTGGCTCAGCCTAGCTTTAGAGTACACCGATCTAGGTGTGAATTCTGCGCAGCGCATGCAGACTTTTCTTTTTTTTTTTTTTTTCATTTTAATGGAGTCTCGCTCTGTTGCCCAGGCTAGAAGCAGTGGCATGATCTTGACTCATTGTACCCTCTGCCTCCCAGGTTCAAGCAGTTAGTCCTGGCTCAGCCTCCCAAGTAGCTGGGATTGCAGGCGAGTGCCACCACACCCTGCTAATTTTTTTTTTTTTTCAGACAGAGTTTGTCTCCCAGGCTGGAGTACAGTGTCATGCTCTTGACTCACTGTAACCTCCGCCTCCCAGGTTCAAGTGATTTTCCTGCCTCAGCCTCCTGAGGAGCTGGGATTATAGGCACGCGCCACCACACCCAGCTAATTTTTTTGTATTTTTAGTAGAGACAGGGTTGCACTATGTTGACTAGGCTGGTGTCAAACTCCTTGACCTCAAGTGATAAGCCCACCTGGGCCTCCCAGAGTGCTGGGGTCACAGATGTGAGCCACTGCTCCCAGCCTTAATTTTTATATTTTTAGTAGAGATGAGGTTTCATCATGTTGGCCAGGCAGTACACACAGTTTTTAATCAATTGACTTCCCTGTTCTCAGCCTCAGTTTCCTAATTTGGAAAATGGGGTTAGTGGAAGTCCCACTGCTCAGGGCTGTTGTGAGGACTAGATGGCAGGGAGTGAGGTGCTCTGGGCAGGAGAGGTGCCTGGCTTCTGGCAGGCGTGTAGCCTGGGAGTAGGGGCCCACCTCAGTCCCCCTAAGCTGTCCTCTCACCTCACAGTGAGGAGTACAAGGCACACTTCTGGCCGAGGGACCTGCTGGCCTTCTCAGCCCGGCCCCTGCTCGCTGCCCCTACCCACTATGCCGGGGACGCCGAGTGGCTCAGTGACACCGAGACATCCTCTCCGTGGGATGACGACAGCGGCCGCCTCATCAGTTGGAGCGGCTCCCAAAAGGCCCTGCGCAGCCCCCACCTGGACCTGGGTGGCAGCAGTGGGCACAGCCTCCAGCCCCAGCCTCGAGATGAGCTCTAGGTGAGGCCGGGGTGGGAAGGGGCCCCAGCCCCATAGGCCTTGGCTTTCTGTCCCCTTTGATGGCATGACTATGTCTGGGCTGTTTTCCCCTTCTCAGCCTTCCCTCTCCCTGCCTCTATGTCTTTTTTTTTTTTTTTTTTTTTTTGAGACAGAGTCTTGCACTGTCGCCCAGGCTGGAGTGCAGTAGCGTGATCTTGACCCACTGCAACCTCTGCCTCTTGGGCTCAAGCGATTCTCCTGCCTCAGCCTCCTGAGTAACTGGGATTACAGGCACCCACCACCAGGCCCAGCTGCTTTTTGTATTTTTTAAAAATTTTATTTACTTATTTATTTATTTTGAGACAGACTCTTGCTCTGTTGCCCAGGCTGGAGTGCAGTGGCGTGATCTCAGCTCACTACAACCTCTGCCTTCCTTATTCTGGGTTCAAGCGATTCTCCTGTCTCAGCCTCCCAAGTTGCTGGTACTACAGGCACCCACCACCACTCCCAGCCTCTTGTATTTTTAGTAGAGATGGGGTTTCACCATGTTGGCTAGGCTGGTCTTGAACTTCTGACCTCAAATATCTGCCTGTCTTGGTCTCCCAAAGTGCTGGAATTATAGACGTGAGGCACTGTGCTGGCCTCTGTGTCATCTCTAATTGTACCTTCAGCTGTCTCTGCATCCCTCTCTAGCTCTTTCTCTCTCTGCCTGTCTCTGCCTCTGTTTTTCTGTATTTGTCAGTGTCTGTCTCTCTCTGATTTCTGTCTGACTGTAATTCTCTTTCTTTTCCTGCTTCTCCTGTCCCACCAGGTCCAGGTGATGACTGCGAAGGAGTGCCCAGGAGCAGGCCACTGCTGCCCAGGGAGCAGAAGAGAAGGTTGTTGGCAGGGGCCGCAGATCTAGTCAGACCTGCCGCCACCTTGGGCACGGCCACTCTGCCCTCTGGACTAGTCTTACTTCGGGAGAAACCACTCAGAGATGGATCCCATTCCCTAAAGGTCTCACAGCAAAGGGGCAGGACTCCCAGGCCCCTTAACCCTGCCTGGCCTGATTCAAGGCCTGGTGGCCCCCAGCCTTCTGTTTCAAGCTGGGCAGACCCCAGGAGCCCTTCCCTCCCTAAGGACTCAGCCAGTGGGCACTTCTGTCCCCTTCTACCTCCACCTCAGGCCCCTCCCCTAGCTTGATGTTTGGGTCTCCCCAGCACTCTCCTCCCTGGCCAGTGCAAAGTGCAGGGGGCTGGAGGAGGACCCTTGCAGACCTATTGCCCAGCACATAGTAGGCCCTCAATAAAAGCCATTTACACTATATATATATATATATATAGTGTGTGTGTGTGTGTGTGTGTGTGTGTGTGTATATATATTTTTTTTTTTTTCTGAGACAGGGTCTCCTTCTGTTGCCCAGGCTGAAGTGCGGTGACACACACACAGCTCACTGTGGCCTCAACCTCCTGGGCTCAAGTGATCCTCCCACTTTAGCCTCCCACGTAGCTGGACCACAGGCACATGCCACCACGCCTGGCTAAATTTTTTTTTTTTGTATCTTTTGTAGGGACTGGGTTTCGCATGTTGCCTAAGCTGGTCTCAAACTCCTGGACTCAAACAATCTACCCACTTTGGCCCCCCAGAGTACTGGGATGAGAGGCGTGAGCCACTGCGTCCTGCTTCTCTCTCTATGTATTTTTTGAGACGGAGTTTCACTCTTGTTGCCCAGGCTGGAGTGCAATGGTATGATTTTGGCTCACTGCAACCTCCGCCTCCCGGGTTCAAGCAATTCTCCTGCCTCAGCCTCCCGAGTAGCTGGAATTACAGGAATGCAATACCACACCCGGTTAATTTTTTTTTGTATTTTTAGTAGAGATGGGATTTCACCATGTTGTTCAGGCTGGTCTTGAACTCCCGACCTCAGGTGATCCACTCGCCTCAGCTTCCCAAAGTGTTGGGATTACAAGCATGAGCCACCATGCCCAGCTGGTTTGTTTGTTTTTGAAACAGAGTCTCACTCTGTCACCCAGGCTAGAGTGTAGTGGAGCAATCTCAGCTCACCTCAACCTCCGCCTCTCAGGTTCAAGCGATTCTCCTGCCTAAGCCTCCCTAGTAGCTGGGATTACAAGCATGTGCCACCATGCCCGGCTAATTTTTATGTTTTTACTTTACATATATATGTATTTTTTTTTCTTTCTTTCTTTCTTTTTTTTTGTTGAAACGGAGTCTCGTTCTGTCACTCAGGCTGGAGTCCAATGGTGCGATCTTGGCTCACTACAACCTCTGCCTCCTGGGTTCAAGCCATACTCCTGTCTCAGCTACCTGAGTAAGTGGGATTACAGGCACATGCCACCACGCCTAGCTAATTTTTGGTATTTTTAGTAGAGACGGGGTTTTACCATATTCCCCAGGCTGGTCTCGAACTCCTGAGCTCAGGTAATCCACCCACCTCAGCCTCCCAAACTGCTAGGATTACAGTTGTGAGCCACTGCTCCCAGTCTATTTTTACTTTATATTTTTTAACTCGTGACTGAGCCTCTGCATCTCAGCTGGCCTGGGAGGAGGCTTCCTGATCTATGGTTGAGCATTTAGAGGGACAGAGGGTGGGGGCCAAGTGAGGAGTCAGGCCGATCCAGCATACCTCTATGCTGGGTGATCTTGAGTAGGTGCCATCCCCTCCCTGGATCTTAGTCTACTCTGGTCACTGTGGCTGGTTGGGTATAGAGTGGCCTGCCCTGAGCTTGACCCACAGTGGGTGCTCTCACCCATTAGGGCTGATGTGATCATCCCTGAACTCATTACCAGCCTCACCTTGCTGGTCAGGGTGGGCCCAGCCAGTCCAAGGGCTTCTGATTCCCCCAGCCCTTTGGATCATCTCTTGGGCAGCTGAAACCCTGGCTGAGGGAAAGAGGAACCCCCTGGGAGGGGCTGGGGAAGATCCCTGGTTCCTCTCTGGCACTAACCAGTGTGGCCACCAGAGGGCGCTAGGTGGCAGAGCCTGGACCTTGTGGGCAGGATGCTTCTCTGCTGGGTTGGAGCCCGTATGGGGAAGGGAGCATGGGCCATTTTGAAGCTCCCCTTGGTGCTGCTGGGTGACCCGCAGCAGCTCTGTGTTCTTCTGCTCTTCTGACAGGAACTGCAAGCTGGAGGTCTCACCTGCCCTCAGAGAGTCGGGCTTCTGGGCGCAGCCACTGTCTGCCATGCCCGCACTCAGGCAGCTGGAGGCGTGGGAGGGGAGATGGCTCCCGGCCTTGGCCATGGCTGCCTTGGCCTCCACCTGTGTAGGACTGTGGCACTGATATCTCCAGGCTCCCTGCTTCAGAGTAGACCCCTTCCTGCTCCTCTTCCATGGCAGCCCTTGACTTGGTTGTGTGAGCACCTGGTCCTGGCATACTCCAACAGGCTTTCCCAGAAATTGGGGTATACCTTGGTTCTGTCCTGGGGGTGAGGTCCAGGACCTGGCACGGCAGAGAGAAGGCTCTTGGACTGGAGCTGTTGACTTGGTGCTATATTCCTTCTAAGATGAAAGCCATTCATTCTGGATGGCTATGACCTTGAGCAACTCACTTCTCTCCAGGCTCCGGGTGTCCCCTTTATTCATTAGTTAACGTTTATTAACTACCTCCAGGATCAGGCCTTGGGGATTCAGCAGTGAATGAAACTGACAAAAACCCCTGACCTCATTAAGCTGACATTCTTTTTTTTCTTTTTTTGAGATGGAGTCTCGCTCTGTCACCCTCTGTTACCATGCCTGGCCTAAACTGACATTCTAATGAGGGAGACAGACAAAAACAAGGAAAGATTAGAGGGTGTGAATTGCTATAGACAAAAATGAGAAGGAGGAGATAAAAAGTAAGATCTGAGAAGTTAATATCTGAACAGAGACTTGCCGGAGGGGGTCAGGCGCAGTGGCTCACACCAATAATCCCAGCACTCTGGGAGGCCAAGGTGGGTGGATCACCTGAGGTCAGGAGTTCAAGACCAGCCTGGCCAACATGATGAAACCCCGTCTCTACTAAAAATACAAAAAGTTGCCAGGTGAGGTAGCTCATGCCTGTAATCCCAGCATTTTGGGAGGCCGAGGTGGGCAGATCACCTGAGGTCGGGAGTTGGAGACCAGTCTGACCAATATGGAGAAACGCTGTCTCTACTAAAAATACAAAATTAGCCAGGCGTGGTGGTGCATGGCTGTAACCCCAGCTACTCAGGAGGCTGAGGCAGGAGAATCACCTGAACCCAGGAGGTGGAGGTTGCAGTGAGCTGAGGTTGTGCCACTGCACTCCAGCCTGGGTAACAAGAGTGAAACTCTGTCTCCCCAAAAATTAATTAATTAATTAGTGTGAATTGCTAAAGAGAAAAATTAGAAGGAGGAGATACAAAGTAAGATCTGAGAACTTAACACCTGAACAAAGACTTGCAAGAGGCGGCCAGACACAGTCGCTCATGTCTGTAATCCCAGCACTTTGGGAGACCTAGGCGGACAGACCACTGGAGGCCAGGAGTTTGAGACCAGCCTGACCAACATAGGGAAAATACAAAAATTAGCCGGGCATGGTAGCAGGCTCTTGTAATCCCGGGTACTCAGGAGACTGAGTCAGGAGAATCACTTGAACCCGGGAGGTGGAGATTGCAGTGAGTTGAGGTTGTGCCACTGCACTCCAGCCTGGGTGACAGAGTGAGTCTGTCACCTTCCCCACCAGGCCTTCCAGCTCTTGAGCTCAAGTGATCCTTCTACCTCGGCCTCCTAAAGTTCTGGAATTATAGGCATGAGCCACTGCACGTGGCCCCCCCGCTTTTTTTTTTTTTTTTTGAGCTGGCGTCTCGCCCTGTCACCCAGGCTGGAGTGCAATAGCATGATCTTGGCTCACTGCAACCTCTGCCTTCCAGGGTCAAGTGAATCTCCTGCCTCAGGCCTCCCTAGTGTCTGGGACTACAAGAGCATGACACCACACCAGGCTACTTTTTGTATTTTTCGTAGAGATGGGGTTTCACTATGTTGGCCAGGCTGGGCTGGTTTTGAATTCCTGATCTCATGATCTGCCTGCCTCAGCCTTCCAAAATGCTGAGATTACAGATGTGAGCCACTATGCCCGGCTGCAGCTGGCCTTTTTAAATTTTTTATTTATTTATTTTTGAGACAGGATTTCACTGTCTTACTCTGTCACCCAGGCAGTGGTGTACTTGCCAGAGTACAGTGGTGCAACCACAGCTTACTGCAGCCTTGACACCTCCTGGGCTCAACTAAGCCTCCTGCCTCAGCCTCCCAAAGTAGCTGGGATTACAGGCCCGTGCCACCACCCCTGGCTAATTTAAAAATTTTTTTGTAGCCGGGTGTGGTGGCTCACGCCTGTAATCCCAGCACTTTGGGAGGCCAAGGCGGGTGGATCACGAGGTCAAGAGATCGAGACCATCCTGGTCAACATGGTGAAACCCCATCTCTACTAAAAATACAAAAAAGCTGGGCATGGTGGCACGTGCCTGTAATCCCAGCTACTCAGGAGGCTGAGGCAGGAGAATTGCCTGAACCCAGGAGGCGGAGGTTGCGGTGAGCCAAGATCGCACCATTGCACTCCAGCCTGGGTAACGAGAGTGAAACTCCGTCTCAAAAAAAAAAAAAAATTTTTTTTGTAGAGGTGAGATCTCATTATATTGCCCAGGCTGGTCTTGAATCCTGAGCTCAAATAATCCTCCTGTCTCTGCCTCCTAAAGTTCTGGGATTACAGGCATGAGCCACCATACCCAAACTGTTGGTTTTTTTTTTTTTTACATGGAGTCTCCCTCTGTCACCCAGGCTGGAGTGCAGTGGTGGGATCTTGGCTCACTGCAACCTCCACCTCCTGGGTTCAAGCAATTCCCCCCCATCTCAGCCTCCCAAAGTGCTGGGATTACAGGTGTGAGCCACCATGCCTGGCCAAGGTGATGGCTTTTATAGAAATCTGTTTGACATTTTTTTTTTTTTGAGACAGAGTTTCATTCTTGTTGCCTGGGGTGGAGTAGAATGGCACAATCTTGGCTCACCACAACCTCTGCCTCCCGGTTCAAGCCATTCTCTTGCCTCAGCCTCCTGAGTAGCTGGGATTACAGACATGCACCACCACACCTAGCTAATTTTGTATTTTTAGTAGAGACAGAGTTTCTTCATATTGGTCAGGCTGATCTCGAACTCCTGACCTCAGGTGATCCAACTGCCTTGGCCTCCCAAAGTGCTGGGATTACAGGCGTGAGCCACCATGCCCAGCCCTCTGACTTTTTAAGTAGCAAGTAGTACCTTCTCTTTGAATTGTAAGTGCTTCTGGCTCCCTGTCTGCTGAAGTCAGGGGCTATAGGCGCCTTTGCTGAGTGCCCCAAGCTGCGGAGTTTCCTGAGTTCCTTTGTCTGCTTTTAAAGTTCTTTTGCTTCCCCCTTTGCTGGGATGTTGCCAGGATAAAGAACATGGAATCTGGAGTGGGTCCCACGTGGGCTGTAGTCTTGACATGCCATGGGGGCTATGTGACCTGAGGCATGCTACTTAGCTTCTCTGAACCTTTATTTTTCCATCTGCAAGTGAAGATGATACTGCCTTGTAGAATACGGTTAAGGCACTGTGAATGGTATTTGATCATGTGTTCAAGTGATTGTCCCAGAGCTGTAAGTAACAATGCTTTTGCTGTAAGGAACCAACTCAAACTGGCTTAAGACCACATACAGGCTGGCATAACACAGAGTGCAAAGCTGTCATCCCAGCACTTTGGGAGACCGAGGTGCATGGATCACTGGAGGCCAGGAGTTTGAAACCAGCCTGGCCAATATAGGGAAACCCTGTCTCTACTAAAAATACCACAATTAGCTGGGCCTGGTGGTGGGCACCTATAATCCCAGCTACTCAGGAGACTGAGGCAGGAGAATCGCTTGAACCCGGGAGGCAGACGTTGCAGTGAGCTGAGATCATACCACTGTACTTCAGCCTGGGCAACAGAGTGAGACTCCATCTCAAAAAAAAAGAGTCACTTCTAGATGCTTTCAAAGAAAGAACCCCAGCCAGCCTCTCCACTTTGGCCCAAATAGAGTCACGTGCCCATTTCTGAACCAAGTGTTGACAGTCACTGACAAGGGGGTGGGATTATCAACAGGCCAACCAGACTCATCCTCAGAGCCAGGCTGGACCCAGCCTCCTCTGTGGCAGTGCGCCATGGGCACTCAGTGTGATTTGTTGGCAAGCGAGCCAATAAATGTTGATCATCAACCTCTTTGGGGCAGCTGGGCAGGGACTATGGTGGCCTGTGTGGGGCAGGATTCTATTTTATATCCATGGTTCCTGTGGACAGTGAGCATGATGTTCTGATGAGCTGGCATGGCCAAGGTGGCATTCCACACCCTGGACATCCACTTAAGCAATCAGCTGCAGAGGGCACCACTGCTTGTCCTGGACAGGGGACCTATGGACCTCCTGCTTAAGGAGTTCTGGTCCTGTGTGCCCAAGGTGCAGCTGGCCCAGGGAGGAGGAGGCTGGTGTGCATCGCTCTCGGGGGTGGCTCCCCAGCTCCATCTTCACAAATCTCAGTACTTCCCATCCGTTTGCAACTAACCTGTCCTCCTACCGGCATCTGTGACAGCTTTTTTGTTTTGAGACAGAGTCTTGCTGAGTTACCCAGGCTGGAGTGCAATGGTGCGATCTCGGCTCACTGCAACCTCTGTCTCCCAGGTTCAAGCAATTCTCCCACTTCAGCCTCCCGAGTGGCTGGGATTACAGTCACCTGCCATCATGCCCAGCTAATTTTTGTATTTTTGAAGAGATGCGGTTTCACCATGTTGGCCAGGCTGGTCTTGAACTCCTGACCTCAGGTGATCCGCCCACCTTGGCTTCCCAAAGTGCTGGGATTACAGGTGTGAGCCACCATGCCCGATTGTGACAACTTTAATGATGCATGCACGTTCTTTGAGTAAGATATAGCCTTATTCAGAAATACTCAGCATGGAAAAGTTGCCATTGGATTCAAAATGCATCTGCAAATCCATGGGAATTTCAACATTCCATTTGAGCATGAATAAAGGGAAGAATTGTTCAAGTTTTTTGTTTTTTTTTTTGAGATGGAGTCTTGCTCTGTCACCCAGGCTGGAGTGCAGTGGCACAATCTTGGCTCAGTGCAACCTCTGCCTCCCGGTTTAAGCAATTCTGCTGAGTAGTTGCGACTACAGGCACGCACCACCCAAGTCTTTAAATATAATTGCAACTGGGCATATGGCAATGGCTAGGGGTCCCGAGTTGGTGGAGGACCTGAGCCTGGGAAGTCAGCGCTTTGTCCCTCCCTTCCCTACTCCCCTCCCCACTCTCTCCCTCCCTCTCTCCCCAAGAATGTTCCCTATGAGTCTTTGGAGGATTGTCCTGTGGATGAAGTCGAAGATGCATTTCAGGGCCTGGGAAAAGAAGATGAAGAAACTGATCAATTCAATGATAATACATTTGGGTCAGGTGCAGCTGATGATGATTGGCAGGACGCTCATGAGCACCTGGCTAAACTGGAAGAAAAGCAACCAGTGGCAGCCAATGAACAAACAGGCAATGCAGAGAGAGATGAAATGGACTTCTCCTGAGTGACCATGAGGAGAATCTGGCAGAAAGGCTTGGTAAGATGGTGACTGAAAATGAACTAGACAATCCAGCTATCATGAGGGCAGTGTAGACCAGACTCACTGTCTCACTCTGTTGCCCAGGCTGCAGTGTCTGGGATGGATCTGAAGTTCTCAAGGGAATTTGAAGACCACTGCTTGCTCAGGAAATGCCTACAGTGTCTGTATTAGAATATGCCTTGCCTCAGGGGCCCCCAGGGTCCAGAAGATGATCGGGACCTTTGTGAACATGCATTACCGAGGCAGTCAACTTCACCCCACCTAAGCAGATGGCTGTACCCAGCCTTACCCATCGCTTCCTGTGTCCGAAGCCTGTCCATGTTCGGCTCCCAGTGCCACTGCATTATCCTGCTCGCTATGGTGACAGGATGTCTTCAAGCCAGCTCTGCTGTGTCCTGCTACAGCCTGGATGGGTGTCTCCCAGCCAGTTTGCATGGCTCCCTGGATTTGTTGGTAGTCCACTCGTTGCCATGAATCCCAAGTTGCTACAAGGGCCGGTTGGGCAGATGCTTCCCCCAGCGCCAGGCTTCCGTGCCTCCTCCTCCTCCTCCTCTTCCTTTTTCTTTTTCTTCTTCCTCTACCTCCTCCTCTTCCTCCTCCTCCTCTTCGTCCTCCTCCTCTTCCTCCTCCTCCTCTTCCTCCTCCTCTTCCTCCTCTTCTTCCTCCTCCTCCTCTTCTTCTTTTTCTTTTTCTTCTGCTTCTTCTTATTCTTATTCTTCTTCTTTTCTTCGACTGAATCTCGCTCTGTCCCCCAGGTTGGAGGGCAATGGTGCAATCTTGGCTCAATGCAACCTCTACCTCTCGGGCTCTCGGGTTCAAGTGATTCTCTTGCCTCAGCCTCCCAAGTAGCTGGGATTACAGGCACCTGCCACCATGCCTGGCTAATTTTGTATTTTTAGTAGAGACAGGGTTTCTCCATGTTGGTGAGGCTGGTCTTGAACTCCCAACCTCAGGTGATCTGCCCCCCTTGGCCTCGCAAAGTCCTGGAATTTTTTTTCCAACTTCCTGTTGATTTGCAAAAGTGCTGGGATTACAGGCATGAGCCATCATTCTGTGGCTTCTTTAGTGCTCCATCCTCTGCTACCACCTCCACAGCAGCACACTCCTGGTCCAGGACTTGGCCTGCAAAACCTAAGATCTCAGGCCCCAATGTTTAGACCGGACACAACTCACCTTCATCCACAGCACTGTCGACACTTGAATCAGAGACAGCAACAGAATAGAAATCAGCATGGGAATCTCAATGGTGCAGGAGATAGAGGAAGTCAGCGGAACAGTCATCAAGATCATCTCCAAAAGGATCCATATGCCAGTCTCACGTTGCATCGGGAAAAGGATTAGGTCTCTAAAATCCAGATGATGCAACTGCAAAGCACTGATCCCTACCTGGATGATTTTTATTACCAGAATTACTTGGAAAAACTGTCAGCTGCTAAAGAAATATAAGGTGTTGGCCCTAAAAAGGAGCACACCCAGCTCAAGGTGGCCAAACTGGAACATGCTGATAAGCCAGTGCAGTTTGCAGGCTCTTTGGGAAAGCTGACTGTTTCTAGTGTGAATAATCCGCAAAAAGTGATCAATGCTATTGCGACATCTCAGAGTGAGGATGATGAGACAAAAGAAAAACAAGTTCGAGAGGAGAAAAGCCCGTGTCATAGTTGAGAAAACCTACAGCTTACTCCCTGATGTGGAGGACTATGAAAGCGTTATGGCCTAAAGCTAGAAGAAGAGCGACCTGGCCTAATGCATGAGAAAAAGCACAAAATTTCTAGCGCTTATGACAATGGAAGGGGGAAATTTCCTGGACAAGAGAGGCCTGGTGATGATCACTTTGTATAGATCACGTGTATCTGAAAAGGGAAGAGAATGGTTGCCTGAATTCTTCCTTTCCTCTCCACAGAGCAAGCGGTTGACATTCTCATGACAGCGGCCAGGAACCTCCCTTTCCTTATCAAGAAGGACGTATAAGGTCAGGCACAGTGGTTCACGCCTGTAATCCCAGCACTTTGGGAGGCGGAGGTTGCAATGAGCTGAGATTGTGCCGCTGCACTCCAGCCTGGGCAACTGAGACTCCACCTCAAATATAAATAAATAAATAAATAAATAAAAGCTGAATGTGGTGGTGTGCACCTGTAGTCCTAACTACTTGGGAGGCTGAGGCGGGAGGATCATTTGAACCCAGGAGTTCCAGGTTGCAGTGGGCTATGATCACACCACTGCACTCCAGCCTAGGTGACAGAACAAGACACTGTAGCTAAGTAACTACGTTTGAAATGTGAGTTTGGTCCTATGAAAATAACTTTTTATGTCAGATTCCATATTTGAAACAGCTACACACAATTCCTGATAACTTTTTAGCAGGGGAAATAGGCTTTGTAATAGCAGTATCTTCAGAAATTCTCGATAGCTACTAATAGTGAGAACCTTTTTTCACAGCTGCAGGTGATATAAAATTTGAACTTTTTTTTTTTTTTTGAGACAGTATCATTCTATCGCCCAGGCAGGAGTGCAGTGGCTTGATGATAGCTCACTGTAGCCTCCACCTAACCAGGCTCAGGTGACCTTCCCACCTCAGTCTCCCAAGTAGCTGGGACCACAGGCAGACACCACCACGCTTGGCTATTTTTTTTGTATTTTTTGTAGAGATGAGGTCTTGCTATGCTGCCCAAACTGGTCTTGAACTCCTAGGCTCAAGTGATCTGCCCTTGATCTCTTTTCTTTCTTTTTTTTTTTTTTGAGACAGCGTCTCGCTCTGTGACCCAGGCTGGAGTGCAGTGGCGCAATCTCAGCTTGCTGCAACCTCTGCCTCCTGGATTCAAGGGATTCTCCTGCCTCAGCCTCCCAAGTAGCTGGGACTACAGGCACGTGCCACCACACCCAGCTAATTTTTGTATTTTTAGTAGAGACGGGGTTTCACCGTGTTAGCCAGGATGATCTCGATCTCCTAAATGGTGATCTGTCTGCCTTGGCCTCACAAAGTTCTGTGATTATAGGCATGAGCCATGGAGCCCGGCCAGTTCCTTTTTTTTCCCCGCTATAGGGTCTCTGTCTGTGGCCCAGGCTACAATGCAGTGGCTCAATCATAGCTCGCTATCACCTCAAACTCCTGAGCTCGAGCAATCCTTCCCCCTCAGCCTCCCAAGTAGCTGGAACTACACACGTGTGCCACTGTGCTCAGCTATTTCAATTTATTTACTTATTTATTGAATGACAGGCAGGGTGACTCATTTCTGTAATCCCAGCACTTTGGGTGGCCAAGGCGGGTGGATCATTTGAGGTCAGAAGCTCGAGACCAGCCTGGCCAACATGGTGCAACACTGCCTCTACTAAAAATACAAAAATTAGATGGGCGTGGACTACCACTCATGCCTATAGTTCAGCTATTTGAGAGGCTGAGGCAGGAGAATTGCTTGAACCTGGGAGGCAGAGGTTGCAGTAAACTGAGATGACACCACTGCACTCCAGCCTGGGTGACTGAGACTCCATCACAAAAATTAAAGAATAGCTGGGCATGGTGGCTCACACCTGTAATCCCAGCACTTTGGGAGGCTGAGGCAGATGGATCACCTGAGGTCAGGAGTTCGAGACCAGCCTGGTCAACATGGTGAAACTCTGTCTCTACTAAAAATACAAAAAATTAGCTGGGCATGGTGGCGGGTGCCTGTAATCCCAGATACTCAGGAGGCTGAGGCAGGAGAATTGCTTGAACCCAGGAGGCAGAGGTTGCAGTGAGCCAAGATTGCATCATTGTACTCCAGCCTGGGCAACAAGAGCAAAACTCCATCTATTAAAAAATTTTTTTAAAAATACATAAATATGTATGTGTACACACACACACACACACACACACACACACACACATATTTTATTTTTGGAGAGATGGAGTCTCAATATATTGCCCAGGCTGGTCTTTAACTCCTGGCCTCAAGCAGTCCTCCTGCCTTGGCCTCCCAAAGTGCTGGGATTACAGGTGTGAGTCTCTGAGCTAGTCAGGAATTCTACTTGATGGCTTCATTTTTTTCTGTGGGAAAGGATAATTGGAGTATGGGATGGGGAAGAGGCAAAGGTTTGGAAAAGCCACCATCAGGAGGAGTCTAGGGACAAACAGAAGTTCCTGGATAGTGTGTGGGGCTCAGTTGAGGGTGGAGGCAGTGATTTGCAGATTTAATCTTTTCAGAGTCTTAAATATAACTCAAGTTATAATGAGGATTAAGAAATCTCTCAAGGCCGGGCGTGGTGGCTCAGGCCTGTAATCCAAGCACTTTGGAGGCCAAGGCGGGCGGATCACCAGAGGTCAGGAGTTCAAGACCAGCCTGACCAACATGGTGAAACCCCGTCTTAAAAAAATAAAAATTAAAAAAAAGAGAAATCTCTCAATTATTCGACAGACAATGAATGGACCAAGGGATCAGGGAGCTCCCTGACATTACGGAATACAATATGCAATATACACTGTGAAAACCAAGCAGAAAAGCAGGTTTTGTTTGGGTGGGGAGTTTGACTTTAGGATTTCAGGTGAAACACTTGTGTGACCCTGGAGGTGTATGGCTGAGGTGCTGCGGGGTCACTGGAGAAAGGTCAAGGGACTGTGGCCCGGTTGGCCCCGAGGTTGTTAAAGTCTCCGAGATTCCAGGGCGGCATTATGAGACACGTGACAGACCTCCCAAGATTGGCTGACAGCGAAGCATAATTGAGAAGATGGCGGCCCAGCGAGGACCTCATCAGAATAGGTCTGTACACAGAGCAGCATAGAGTGCAGGAGGGTAGTGAAGAGCAAGGGGAATGCCGATCCTTCCTCCTTTTGGGGCCAAGACAGTGGTGATGTGGGCAGGGGAGAGAGGCCGGGGAATTGGCAGAAACCAACTCTATCTCTGCACTAACAGTGGGCTGGGGCAGGGCTGGATTTCTGGAGGCAGTGTGCAGTTAGCAGTAACTTGTTCTGTGGCTCCGCTGTGACCCTAGTTTCTCGGTGGGTACCGAGGGGAGCGCGTCGGAGCCCTACGCTCCTTTGAGCCAGGGGAATCCGGGAGGACCCGAGGCAGGGGAAACACGGCCGAGCCGGGAAGCTCTTGAATGGAGGGCGAGACCCGGCAAGGCAGGGCGTCGCACGTCTCCTTGGTGACGAGACGCGTGGCCCGGAAGTGGGCGGTGCTACTGGCGGGGCGGGGCATCTCTGTGACGCTAGGGGCTGGGCCTCGAAGGCGAAACCCAAGCGGCTCCCGGGGGGGTTTGAACTGGCCAATGGGCGAGGTGCCGAACGGGTGTCGGAAAAGGAGGCGGAAGCGGGGAGGAGACGCCGCCAGAGCCGGACTACATCCGCCGCGGCGTCTCCATGGCACGGCCCTGGCCTCCGACTTCAACGACTTTATAAGGCGGCGTTTCTGGGCTCAGCCGTGTCGCTCCTGGTGAGAGGCCGCCGGCTGGCGGGATCGAGGGTGCTCCTGGGCGAGACCGTCCCCTTCGCACCCCCGGCGCGGTAGGCCCCGTGGGGCCGTCGGGTCCTGGGCCCCCAGCCGCTCGCGCCTGTCCCCCTCCTGTCAGAACCTGGCCCCTCCCGCCCCGCCCACCGGCGCGAGGCCTCTCCTCCTCGCGCTAACGGGCTCTCTTGGCCACCGCGGGGCTCTGCCCCTCCTCTGCCGCCCACGGCCAGGGCTTCGCCTTTCTATGGGCAGAAACCGGTCCCTTCCTGCCCGCTGGTGGGTGACCGTCCCTTCTCTCCGCCAACGGACGCTGTCCCTCGCTCTGCTGCCTGCCGGCGGCATCTCTGCATCAGCCTCGTGCTCCCCGCGGGCCTCTGCACGGCAGTCACTTGCCCGCCCACCGTAGGCAGCGCTGTCCCCTGGCACCGTCTTCGGGTCTCCGGGACCCTTGCCCGGCGGGTCCCGCTCGCTCCCTTCCAGCTCGGCGTCTAACCCGCTCGGAATTCAGTGGTTCGGTTTTCCCTCGCGGCGGAGCGCCCGGGGCCCGGCGCACCTCCGCGCCTCGCTCCTTCAAACACTATTGGTCCTCTCGGGCACCTGTTCTTCCGGGAACGCCCCTTCTCCTAGGAAACTGTTGCCCGACACCGCATCGCGACTCCCTGCGCGGCTCCCTGCGCGGGTCCGGCTCCCCGGGGCCCACTTGGAGCCAAGCGGTTCTCACCCTCCCTCTCCACACGCCCGCCGGCGCCTCAGGTTTCCCCCTATAGCCACTGGCCGCCCTCCGCGTGGGGCCCGGGCGCGGTGGTCCTTTCCCTCGCCGTTGTGCCCGTTCCCTCCCCTCCCTCTCCGCTACTTCCAGGTCGCTCAGCCTCTCCTGTCTCCCCCCACTTTAGCAGGACAGTTGCTGTGTGACTTGGACAGTAGAGGAGCGCCTCCCAAGTTTTCATCCAACTGCCACCCCCAAAGCTTCCACCCTCCCCTCAGAGAGGACGTTTGATGCCGGGCCCCTTGAGAGGCTCATTGACAAGCCTGCCCCTTTGGGTCCCCCTGAGCAGAGCCTGCTGACCCAGTTGCCCACTTTGCGGCGTTGATGCCTAGCCATGTCTGCCTCATCCTCAGGCGGCTCCCCCAGGTACTGCCGGTGTGGGAGGCGCCTGCGCCAGAGGGCAGGGAAAGGTGGCCAGGGTTCCCCAGGGCAGGCTCACCTGAGGCTTTCAGCTTCCTCATTCTGTTTGCTGAAAGTCTGGACCAAAACATTTAAAAATCATTTTTAAAGGGAAGGGGGAACGAAATACGTACAGAATCCCAGCTCTGCCTCCCTCGCTCCTTTCCTCCTCAGATATCACAGCTTCCTGGCAGCAAACAGGGTCACTCTCACTGTCTTAATAGAATACTAGGTTCAGAGCCTTTTTTTTTTGGTGACGGAGCCTTCCTATGTTGCCCAGGCTGGAGTGCAGTGGCGCGATCTCGGCTCACTGCAACCTCCGCCTCCTGGGTTCAAGCAGTTCTTCTGCCTCAGCCTCCGAGTAGCTGGGATTACAGACGCGCAACACCAGGCTGGACTAATTTTTGTATTTTTAGTAGAGATGGAGTTTCACCATGTTGGCCAGGCTGGACTTGAACTCCTGACTTCTTGATCCACTTGCTTTGGCCTCCCAAAGTGCTGGGATTACAGGCGTGAGCCTCCGTGCCCGGCTGGTTCAGAGCCTTTTTGAAGGGAGTCCAGGTGTAAATAAATAACATGTAAGGAGGTGGATGTGGCAGTTAGCAAGACGATGGAATCCAGGTGGTTTGACAGGAAACCCACTGAGAGATTGCCCAAAACTGTTGGCTTTACGTGAACAATGTTCTAAATAATTAGGGAAAAAAGCCTGTCTTCTCAGTTTTGGTATTCCTTGGCTAAAGGATCAATAGAGCTTTCTCTCTCTCTATATATATATGAATATACACATTTTTTTCTTTTTAAAATCAAGATGTTGTATACATACAGCAAAATGCATACCAAAGTGCTCACGTATTTTTTCCATGCATTTTGATGTTGCATTATTTTCCCCAAATATTTGTAGAGAGGGCAAGATGATAATTTGGGACCGCCCCTTCCCTGCTCCACCCTCCCCGCCACCCCCAGGTCACTCAGCCTATCATCTCCCCCTAACTTTGGGGGCCGGTGCGGTGGCTCATGCCTGGGTAATTCCAGCAGTTTTAGAGCCTGACCAACATGGTGAAACCCCATCTCTACTAGGAATACAAAGCAATCCCAGCCTGACCAACATGGTAAAACCCCGTCTCTACTAGAAATAAAAAAATTTAGCTGGGAATAACGGCATGTGCCTTTTCCCAGTTACTCAGGAGGCTGAGGCAGGAGAATTGCTTGAACCCAGGAGGTGGAGGTTGCAGTGAGCCAAGATTGGGCCACTGCACTCTAGCCTGCACTCCATCCTGGGAAAAAGAAAAGAGATGGATCAGGTGGTTATTCCAAGTCCCTTCCCATCCTGGAGTTCTTGGATATACTGCTGACAGATTTTGGACCAAATTAAACTTTTGTGTTTTTTTTTTTTTCTTTTTTTCCTGCCTTTGTAGATCTGGTGATGGGGCTGTACAGTATAAGTGTAAGCAAGGTGAATTACACATGGCATTAAAAAAAAAACCCTGCTGCTTAAGAGCTTAAAGGATAGCAAGTGGAATATTTTGGGAAATACTTTTTTATTCTCTTAGGGGAATATTTGAGCCTTAATTTGATGAGTGTGCATCACAGTGACTTCTTGTTCCTGAGCCTAATGCTCTTTGAAAATTTTCTTTTTTCTTTCTTGTTTTTGTTTTGAAACAGGGTCTCCCTCTGCCACCTAGGGTGGAGTGCAGTGGTGCAGTCACAGCTCACTGCAGCCTCCACCTCCCAGGCTTAAGTGATTCTCCCACCTCAGCCTCCCTAGTAGCTGGGACTACAGACACACACCACCACACTCAGCTAATTTTTGTATCTTTTGTAGAGATGGAGTCTTGCCATGTTGCCCAGGCTGGTCTCAAACTCCTGGGCTCATGCAGTCTGCCCACCTTGGCCTCCAAAAGTGTTGGGATTACAGGTGTGAGCCATGGCCACCAATGCTCTATTTATGTCATTCACTCACTGAGCCTTTCTCCAGGGCCATCTCTGCTCCAGGCACTGTCCTGGGTGCTTCTACCTTTGGCCAAACTAGCACCTTGGCTGCTGCTCATGTGCTGCCTGCTTTTTGTCATCTGACAAGATGTCAGCTAGGCTTTTCAGCAAGGGTCACAATACATGTGATGATATGTTAAAAGTTCAGCCTGCAGCCCGGCGTGGTGGCTCACGCCTGTAATCCCAGCACTTTGGGAGGCTAAGGTGGGCGGATCCCGAGGTCAGGAGATCAAGACCATCCTGGTCAACATGGTGATCCCTGTCCCTACTAAAAATACAAAAATTAGCTGGGTGTGGTGGCACGTTCCTGTAATTCCAGCTACTCTGGAGGCTGAGGCAGGAGAATCGCTTGAACCCAGGAGGTAGAGGTTGCAGTGAGCCGAGATTGCCCCAGCGCTCTGCGACCTGGTGACAGAATGAGACTCTGTCTCCAAAAAAAAAAATGTCCAGCCTGCAAATGCCCATGACCCTATTTCCATCCCACTGCTGGGCACACCATGCACATCTGGTGCTCATCTCAGGGGAGACAAGGAATTTCAGGCTGGTTCTCCTAGCCATGAACTTGTTAGCTACCATAGGCAGTGTGTAATTTTGTGAGATCTAAAATGCAAGAGAGCCCTAGTTGTCTGCTTACAGTCTGGTTCTTGTGCCTGCATGCAGGTTTCCATCGTGCGGGAAGAACAGAGTAACGAGTCTCACGCAGAAAAAGGTCTTGAGACCACCTTGTGGCGCACCAAGCGTCACCGTGACGGTAGGTGACGCGCTCACGTAGCAGCCCTCTTTGGTCACCCTGCTAAAGATGCTTCTGCGCACCATTTGTAGGAGGTGCCTTACCCTGCTAAGCACCATCACGGCCCAGGTGCTCTGCTATGTGCTGTGATACCTACCCTGCTGATTTTTAATTCTGATTATTTTTGCCTGTGGTAAGGCTGCCAGGTGTGAGGAAATTGTCTTAGACTTAGCCCTCTAGTCAAATCCTAAAATCTTGACATTTTTTCAATAAAGAAAGGAAAAGAAAAATAAGGGAAAAAAAAGTTTAAAGAATAGGAGGAATGGCCGGCGCGGTGGCTCATGCCTGTAATCTCGGCACTTCGGGAGGCTGAGGCAGGTGGATCACGAGGTCAGGAGATCGAGACCGGCCTGGCCAACATGGTAAACCCCGTCTCTACTAAAAATACAAAAGTTAGCTGGGCATGGTGGCAGGTGCCTGTAATCTCAGCTACGCGGGAGGCTGAGATGGGAGAATCACTCGAACCAGGGAGCTAGAGGTTACAGTGAGTTGATTGCGCCACTGCGCTCCAACCTGGTGACAGAGTGAGACTCCATCTCAAAAAGAAAAAAAAGGAAAATAAAAAGAAGAGAAAATTTAAAGAATGAGGGTGAAGAGCTGGTGGTGGTTGAGGCGTTTGTAGCTGCGGTTCTGCCCTGCTCATGTTTTCTTTAGGATCTAGACAACCTTCTCATCCTTGGCATTTCCTCTAGCTTTCTGTTTTCATGGTCTTTGATCTGCCTGCTGTCTGATTTATTCTGCACCCTGAGCATTTTGTGTGTTTCCCACGCCAATCTGCATGCCCAGTTGAGATCACTGTGTAGAAGGATCCACCTGCTTTCCGCTGTGTTTCACTAAATCCAAGGAGGAGCTGTGCATTCCAGCAGGTTTATAGGAGATCCAGCCCTGAGGACCCCGGGGCCTGTGTCTGGGCTCTGTTGTAGAACTGGTGGGTCTTGCAGACCCTCTCTTGAGTAGACCAGAATCTTCCTGGTGGTCTTCTGCTGCTGGGATCTCTGCAGGAGCCTGCTGAATGACACTCCCACCTTGCTCCCTGCCTGCATGCCAGTAGTTGGTAGCTGTCCTGCTCGCTTGGTGGCTAGGCTTTTTGGTGGCCCCCAGAGGCTGTGAGCTCTGTTTTTATGCCCAGTTTACTCATCCACAGATCAACCATTTTTGTGTTGTCCTCCCCCACCTGCCAGAAGCCAACCATGAAGGACCGCTCTTCAACTCCCCCCTTACATGTTCATGTGGATGAGAACACCCCTGTCCACGTCCACATAAAAAAACTCCCGAAACCATCAGCGACCAGCAGCCAGGTAGGAGCATGCCAGTGGGGCAAGGTAGCAGCTGTCGATCTCGGTGATCCTGCTAAGCCCAGCCTCCTCGCACTCTGATTCCAAAGGTTTGGGAGACAAACACTCTTTTGGAGGCCGGTTTCCTGGTTAGAAGGTAGACAGGCCTGTCATCCAGGAGCAGCCTCAGTAACATTAGTTAGAAGAGGCATCCTGCCAGTCGGAGATGGATGCCACCAGAGTGGCACCGTGGCCAGCTGGGTGTGGACGTGACCCTGGGTTTGTCCCTTTCCACAGAAATCTCACAAGCGAGGAATGAAAGGGGACACTGTGAATGTGCGGCGGAGTGTCCGGGTGAAAACCAAGGTACCTTGGATGCCCCCTGGAAAATCATCTGCCCGGCATGTGGGATGCAAGTGGGAGGTAAAGTAAAGTGTGGGATGCAAGGGGAGGCTCATCCTTGCCCAGGCTTTTCTTCTCAAACTGCTTAGATCCTAGCAGGCCTCAACCTCAGTCAGCTGTAGCTACTGGAATGTCCTAACAGACCCCGTTTACTGAGGGCCTTGCTAAACCTGAAACTGTGAATTTTTTTGAGTTCTTGTGACACTGCTATGTGAGAGGTCCTGTTGTCCCAATGTGGAGATGAGGAATCAGGGCTCAGAGAGAAGTGATTTTCCTGCAGTCACAGAGAAGGTAGCAGAGCTGGAGTTAAGACTTATTCTAGAGGCTGTACTCTTAGCCTCTCTGCTTTGCTTGTGAGGAGCCACATCACATGTATTTTCTTTTCTTTTTTTTTTTTTGGAACGGAGCCTTGCTCTGTCTCCCAGGCTGGAGTGCAGTGGCGCTATCTCAGCTCACTGAAACCTCCACCTCCCGGGTTCAAGCAATTCTCCTGCCTCAGTCTCCTGAGTAGCTGGGATTATAGGCATGTGCCACCACACCCAGCTAATTTTTGTATTTTTAGTAGAGATGGGGTTTTACCATGTTGGCCAGGCTAGTCTTGAACTGACCTCAGGTGATCTGCCTGCCTCAGCCTCCCCAAATGCTGGGATTATAGTCATGAGCCTCCGCGCCCAGCCTACTTTTCTTATAGTTTATTATATTAGAAATCTTTCATACCAGCAGTGAAAAGAAAAATAATTAGAAATCAAAAACAAAAATAATTCCCTGAAGTTTATAGTCATACCTCATAGTTTTGACTCCCAGACTTACCAATTTTTCCCTTAAAGACAAAGGGAGTATGGGGCCTTCTTGGGATTAATTGGAAACTGCTCTGACCAGTACAAGAAGTTACGAGGATTGAAATTAAGAAGCTGCCATGGCCGGGCACAGTGGCTCACGCTTGTAATCCTGGCACTTCGGGAGGCTGAGGTGGGTGGATTGCCTGAGCTCAGTAGTTTGAGACGAGCCTAAGCAACAGTGGTGAAACTCCATCTCTACTAAAATACAAAAAATTATCTGGGCAAGCTTTGCGCAGTGGCAGTATTGTAGCCAATGAGGTTTATCCGAGGTGCGACTATTGCTAATTGAAACCTTTTCCCAATACCCTGCCATGACGACTTGAAATATAGTTGGCATTAGAAATTTTTGACAGTCTCTACAGAGCCCGAATTAAAAAAAAAAAATTATCTGGGCATGGTGTCGTGTGCTTGTAGTCCTAGCTACTCAGGAGACTGAGGAAGGAGAATTACTTGAACCTGGAAGGCGGAGGTTGCAGTGAGCCGAGATTGTGCCACTGCACTCTGGCCTGGGCAACAGAGTGAGACCACATCTCAAAAAAAAAAAAAATGCTGCCTTACATTTTTTACTGTATATGCTTCACTAATAATCAGTGAAATGTAAATTAAAAGCCTCAGTATATATTTTTAAAACAAAAACAATGAGCTATCATTTTTCTTGAATGGAAAAATGTTTAAAAAATTACAACTATCTGATACCAATAAGCATAAAGGGTGTCGGTGAATCTTTAAAAACATTTTTTTTTTTTAAATAGAGACAGGGTTTCACCATATTGGCCAGGCTGGTCTCGAACTCCTGACCTTGTGATCTGCCTGTCTCAGCCTCCCAAAGTGCTGGGATTATAGGCGTGAGCCACTCTGCCCAGCCTAAAAACATTTTTTATAGTACTGTGAACCTGATTCAACTGTTCTAGAGTCAGTTTGGCAGCATTTGTCTAAACATTGATTCTGTAGTTTTTCATCTAGGAATTTGTCCTAAAAACATAACAGAAGAGTACAGGGATTTCTTGTAGATTTTTTGCTATAGCATTATTTGTAATAGAAAAATTGAAAGCAACCTAAAATGTCCATCAGAAGAATATTGGTTAAATTATGATACATCCGGCTGGACATGGTGGGCTCACACCTGTAATCCTAGCACTTTTCGAGATCAGCCTGGGCAACATACATCTTTACAAAAAATGAAAAATTAGTTCGGTGTGGTGGCATGTGCTTGTAGTTCCAGCTACTCAGAAGGCCGAGATGGGAAGATTGCTTGAGCTGGGGAGGTTAAGGCTGCAGTGAGCCATGATTATGCACAGCCTGGGTGACATAGTGAGACCCTGTCTCAAACAAAACAAAAGAGAAATATCATGATACATCCATACAACGGAAAACCATGCAGCTATGCAAAGATTGCGATAGAGGCTGGTTGTGGTGGCTCATACCTGTGATCCTAACACTTTGGGAGGCTGAGGCAGGAGGATCACTTGAGCCCAGGAGTCCAAGACCAGCCTGGGCAACATGACAAGACCTTACCTCTACAAAAAATGAAAAATTAGCTGGGTGTGGTGGCACATACTTGTAGTCCTAGTTATTTGGCAGGGGGAGGTTGAGACTTCAGTAAGCTGTGATTGTGCCACTGTACTACAGCCTGGGTGACAGAACAAGACCCTGTCTCAAAAACAAGAAGATTGAGACATATTTATGCATGGTAACAAAGCATGGAGATGCACAACATATAGCATTTGACCAGCCCTATTTGTGCAGAAAAGGGGCATCTGTGTATATGTATAAACCATGTATGTATAGAAAGTTTTCTGGGAGAATATGCAAGTAGTGGTAAACAGTGTTGCCTCTGAGATATGGCCAATTTGAATGTTTTATTTTTATTTATTTATTTTTTGAGATGGAATCTCATTCTGTCACCCAGGCTGGAGTGCAGTGGTGCGATCTTGGCTCACTGCAACCTCCACCTCCTGGGTACAAGCAATTCTTCTGTCTCAGCTTCCTGAGTAGCTGGGACTACAAGTATGTGCTACCACACCTGGCTAGTGGAGACAGGGTGTTAACCATGTTTGCCAGGCTGGTCTTGAACTCTTGACCTCAAGTGATCTGCTCACCTTGGCCTCCCAAAGTGCTGGGATTATAGGCATGAGCCACCATGCGTGGCCTCCTTGGTAGTTTTCAAAGTACACACCACAAAGATGCTGCTATGAAAATTTTTCCTGTTGACATGGGTTGCTAGGGGTAATAATCCCCTCTGGAAAGCATAATGCCACTTCCAGTCTCACGGTCAAATCCTAGAGGTGGAAGGTCCCAGAGAGGTGACCTGCCCAAGTTCTCTCAGCAACTGAAACAGTAGTTGTCTTTGCTTTCATTCTTAGGCCTGCCCCTTTCCACTTTCCAGTGGCTTCCTGTGACTCTGAGAGGCCCTAACTCAACCTTGTCCATTATGGACAGAAAGAGAACAGCCCCTGGAGGTAGAAGTTTGGGGAGGATATGGAAATGAAGACCAAAGCTGCTGAATGCATGTGGGGTTCTTGGTTGATATCTTATAACTCCTGGAACGTAAGATTATTTTTGGGAGCAAGAAGGTCTAGGTTTTTTCTTGCCTCTATTATTAAAAATGATCTATTTTTATTTAGGGAAATTAGAAAATACAGAAAAATAATCAACTACTCAAGAGAAAATCTGGCTCCTATTAAGTCTTAAAAACTTCTTGTTGAAAAGTACAGGATCGCTGGGCGCGGTGGCTCACGCCTGTAATCCCAGCACTTTGGGAGGCCGAGGTGGGTGGATCACGAGGTCAAGAGATCGAGACCATCCTGGTGAACATGGTGAAACCCCGTCTCTACTAAAAATATAAAAAATTAGCTGGGCATGGTGGCGCGTGCCTGTAATCCCAGCTACTCAGGAGGCTGAGGCAGGAGAATTGCCTGAACCCAGGAGGCAGAGGTTGAGGTGAGCCGAGATTGCGCCATTGCACTCCAGCCTTGGTAACAGGAGCGAAACTCCATCTCAAAAAAAAAAAAAAAGTACAGGATCAGGAGCAATGTCTCACTCCTGTAATCCCAGAACTTTGGGAGGCTAAGGTGGGCAGATCACCTGAGGTCAGGAGTTCAAGACCAGCCTATCCAACATGGCAAAACCTTGTCTCTAGTGAAAATACAAATATTAGCCTGGTATGGTGGCTGTGCCACTAATCCCAGCTACATGGGAGGCTGAGGCCGGAGAATCCTTTGAACCCATGAGGTGGAGGTTGCAGGGAGCCAAGATCATGTCCCTGCACTGCAGCCTGGGCAACAAATCGAGACTCCATCTCAAAAAAAAAAAAAAAAAACCCCAAAGAAAACGAAAAGAGGATGTGCCGGGCATGGTGCTTCATGCTTGTAATCCTAGCACTTTGGTAGGCCAAGGCGGGCAGATCACCTGAGCTCAAGAGTTGGAGACCAGTTTGGACAATGTGACGAAACCCTACCTCTACCAGAAATACAAAAAATTAGCCATGCTTGGTAGTGTGCACCTGTGGTCCTAGCTGCTTGGGAGGCTGATGTGGAAGGATCGCTTGAGCCTGGGAGGTGGAGGTTGCAGTGAACCAAAATTGTGCCACTGCACTCCAGCCTGGTTGACAGAGGGAGACCTTGTCTCAAAAAAAAAAAAAAAAAAAAAAGGAAAACTGCAGGGATATACACGCATCGGAAGTGTATTGCTCCTTGATTGCCCCATCACCCAGCATCCTGGAAGCTGCTTCTGACTTTTTTCTATGTCACTGTCTACCTATCACAGGGAGTAACTAGTCACGCTTTCTCACATATATATATATACACACACATGTATGTGTGTGTGTGTCTGTGTGTATATATGTATATTTTATAATTTTAAAATATATATAGTCATGTATCAGTTAACAAGGGGATATATTCTGAGAAATGCGTTGTTAGACAGTTTCATCATTCTGCAAACTTCATAGAGTGTACTTATACAAACCTAGATTGGTAGAGCCTGCTACACTACACACTTTTGGGCTATATGGTATAGCTTATTGCTCCTAGGCTACAAACTTCTACATGATTCAGCATGATGCCACACTGAATACTGCAGGCAATTGTAACACAATTGTAAGTATTTGCATATTGAACCATAGCTAAATATAGAAAAGGTACAGTAAAAATACGGTGTTTTGGGACCATTGTCATACATGCAGTCCGTTGTTGGCTGAAATGTTAAGTGGCACATGACTATACATTTTCCTATTTTTGTCCTTTTAAGTATTAAAAGTAGCTTCTTTTCTTATAAAAGCAATATATATAGCTGGGTGTGGTGGCTCACACCTGAAATCCCAACACTTTGGCAGGCCAAGGTGGGTAAATCACCTGAGGTCAGGAGTTCGAGACCAGCCTGGCCAACATGGTGAAACCCAACCTCTACTAGAAATACAAAAATTATCCAGGTGTGGTAGCGGGCACCTGTAGTCCCAGCTACATGGGAGGCTGAGGCTGGAGAATAGCTTGAACCCGGGAGACGGAGGTTGCAGTAAGCCAAGATTGCACCATTGCACTCCAGCCTGGTTGACAAGAACAAAACTCTGTCTCAAAAAAAAAAGCAATAGATGGCCAGGTATGGTGGCTCACCCCTGTAATTCCAGCACTTTGAGAGGCTAAGGCAGATGGATCACTTAAGGTCAGGAGTTTGAGAACAGCCTGGCCAACACGGTAAAACCCTGTCTCTACTAAAAATAAAACAGCTGGGCATCGTGGTGGGCACCTGTAATCCCAGATAATAAGGAGGGCGAGGCAGCAGAATCACACTTGAACCTGGGAGGCAGAGATTACAGTGAGCTGAGATTACACCACTGCACTCCAGCCTAGGCAATAGAGTGAGACCCTGTCTCAAAAAAAAAAAAAAAAAGCAAAGTGTTTACAGCTTTGCACGAAGTGTCCTGAAGCATACATGTATTTTAAAATATTTTCTATACTGCTATATTTACAAAAGTATTTTCCAGCTATTGTACCATATGCATTTATAATATTTTTCTACATCATCAAAATAACAATGATTACTCCTAAGAGCATTTCTTAATATCATACAATATCTGGTCTTTTCTCAAAGAAAGACCTTTTCAGCAGATTTATCTACCTTTGTAACTAATCCACTATTGTATTCATATTCATTTAAAAGACTTTTGACATATTTCTATCCTAGGTATAAAAAAATATATTGCCCTAAACTTTTGCCAACTTTGGGTATTATTAATATTTTTGCCGATTTTTTATATTCTTTCTTTATTAGTGTTGTTATTTTTAGAGATAGGGTTTTGCTGTGTCACCCAGGCTGGCATGAGGTGATGCTATCATAGCTCACTGCAGCCTTGAACCCCTGGACTCAAGGAATCCCCTGCCTCAGCCTTCTGAATAGTTGGGACCACAGGCATGCGCCACCACACCCACCTGATTTTTTTTGAGACAGAGTTTCGTTCTTGTTGCCTAGGCTGGAGTACAATGGCGAGATCTTGGCTCACTGCAACCTCCACCTCCCGGGTTCAAGCTATTCTCCAGCCTCAGCCTCCTAAGTAGTTGGGATTATAGGCATGCACCACCATGCTTGGCTAATTTTATATTTTTAGTAGAGACGGGGTTTCACCATGTTGGTCAGGCTGGTCTCAAACTCCTGACCTGGAGGGTCATCCACCTGCTTCGGCCTCCCAAAGTGCTGGGATTGCAGGCGTGAGCCACTGTGCCTGGCCTCAGCTAATTTCTGTTACTTTTGTAGAGACAAGATTTCACTTTGTTGCTCAGGCTCATTTTTACTTCCTGTCCTCAAGCAATCCTCCCACCTCAGCCCCCCAAAATACTGGGTTTACAGGGTATCCAGCCTATGTTCTTTATTTTAAACTTAACATTGTAACCCAAGCTTTCAATTTTGATGTTAGGAATTCTCCAAAATCATCATTTAAATATGGATAGGTAATGTTCCATCATGAAGGTTCAGAGTATGCAGAGTATGGTTCTTCCTAGGGTCCCTGAGCTAGCTGTTAACAGCTTTTCCTGTCTAATCAGTAAATAAGCTTCCAGTGGTGGAACTCAGGGTCAAGGATCTGCCTTCTAAGTTCATGTGTTTCTCCCTCCCCTACATCAGAATCCACCTCATTGCCTGGAGATCACACCGCCGTCTTCAGAAAAGCTGGTCTCAGTGATGCGGTTAAGTGACCTCTCTACAGAAGATGATGACTCAGGTCACTGTAAAATGAATCATTATGATAAGAAGATTGACAGTCTAATGAATACAGTTGGTTGTCTGAAGTCTGAGGTGAGAGAGGTAGGGGGCTGGTGGGACAGCTAGTACCGAGGATGTGCAGGACCACCCAGGTAGATTTCCTGCCTGGTCCCTCAATGTGCCTCTGCAGGCCTTCTGCCCTCCTCTTCAGGGTTGCCCAGGGCTTCAGGTGCCCACCTGAGGAGGGAGCTGGGGCAGCATGAGATCCCATCCCACCAAGGGATGCTCTCTATTGAGTATGCTGCCGTCTTGGTGCTCTACGTGGGTAGTCTGATTTGACTTTACAATAGCATGTGAAGCTGGTGGTGTTAATGTCCTCATTATAAAGATGAAATACCTGGGAAACTAGGGCCTATGCTTTCCACTTTATACAAAGTTTAACACAAAGCCCCAAAGAGGCCAAGGAAGTTTGTCCTCAGTTTCTGTGCTGTCTCTTGGGGTGGGATGTGGTAATGGAACTGGAAAAAGAAGCTAGAAGTCCAAAGTCCCCAACTAGGAAGTTGGCAGATTTGTCATTAAAATCCAGGCTTTGGACTAGGTGTGGTGGCTCACATCTGTAATCCCAGCACTTTGGGAGGCCAAAGCAGGCAGATCACAAGGTCAGGAGTTCAGGACCAGCCTGGCCAATACGGTGAAATCCCATTTCTACGAAAAATACAAAAAATAGTCGGGTGTGGTGGCGGGCGCCTGTACCTGAGTCCCAGGTACTCAGGAGGCTGAGCCAGGAGAATCGCTTGAACCCAGGAGACAAGGTTTCAGTAAGCCGAGATCACGAGACTGCACGCCAGCCTGGGGGACAGAGCAAAACTCTGTCTCAAAATAAATAAATAAATAAATAAATAAATAATAAATCCAGGGCCTGGTGCGGTGGCTCACACCTGTAATTCCAGCTACTTGGGAGGCTGAGGCAGGAGGGTTGCTTTAGCCACAGAGATGGAGATTACAGCAAGCCAAGATCACGCCACTGCAGTCCAGTCTGGATGACAGAGCAAGACTCTGTCTCAAACAAACTTTTATTTCTTGAGATAGAGTCTTGAACTGTTGCCTGAGCTGGAGTGCAGTGGCACAATCTTGGCTCACTACAACTGTACTCCGCCTCCTGAATTCAAGTGATTTTCCTGCCTTAGCCTCCCGAGTAGCTGAGGTCACAGGCATGTGCCACCATATATGGCTAATTTTTGTATTTTTAGTAGAGACAGTTTCACCATGTTGGCCAGGCTGGTCTCGAACTCCTGACCTTAAGCGATCCACCCGCCTTGGCCTCCCAAATCCTGGGATTACAGGCGTGAGCCACCATGCCCAGCTGGGGCCCTTAGTTTGGTCCAAAGCATTGGGCCTAGCAATAAAGCGTAGAGGAGGGACCTCCCTTCAGTGGCTCCTGCCTGCGTCCCCTTGTGCAGGTCAAGATGCAGAAGGGTGAGCGCCAGATGGCCAAAAGGTTCCTGGAGGAGCGGAAGGAAGAGCTGGAGGAGGTGGCCCACGAACTGGCTGAGACTGAGCACGAGAACACGGTGCTGAGGCACAACATCGAGCGCATGAAGGAGGAGAAGGACTTCACCATGTAAGTGCCCGCCCTGCCCCTGCTGACTTATTCCTCACTGCCAGGTTGCACTGAACCCTGGGCAGTAATGGAAAGCAGTGGAGGAGGTGGGCACAGGCACTGTGCCTGTGTCCTGGAGCCTGTTCAGTAGTCACACAGTTAATTACAGTTATTACTGATTGTGCTTATGATTCGTACTGTGAGGGGAAGGGAGGACCCCATGGGGGTAGGTAATAGGGAACTCTTTCTGGAACAAGTGACATTTAAGAGGCATCCTGCAGGATGGTTAAGTGTTCATCAGGTGGATGCCGGGGAAGAAAGCACGCTACTCAGTGGGAACATCTTGTGGGAATATCTTGTGGGAAGGCCCCAAGATGGGAAAGTGTTTGTAGCGGAGAAATGGAAAGCAGGCCAGAGTGGGTGAGCAGAGGACAAGGGGCCACACAGGTTGGCAGGGGGCCAGTTCTCAGCAGCTACTCTGAGGCATTTGCGCTGAGGGCATTTTGGAAGCCATGGAAAGGATTTCTTTTATTTAATTAATTTATTTGGCCAGGCGAGGTGGCTCATGCCTGTAATCCCAGCATTTTGGGAGGCCAAGGTGGGTGAATTACAAGGTCAGGAGTTTGAGACCAGCCTGGCCAACATGTTGAAACCCTGTCTCTACTAAAAATACAAAAAATGAGCTGGTTATGGTGGTGGGCGCCTGTAATCCTAACTACTTGGGAGGCTGAGGCAGGAGAATTGCTTGAACCCTGGAAGCGGAGGTTGCAGTGAGCCGAGATTGTGCCACTGCACTCTAGCCCAGGCGACAGTGCGAGACTCCATATGAAAAAACAAATTATTTTGAGATGGAGTCTCACACTGTCATCCATGCTGGAGTGCAGTGGCGTGATCTTGGCTCACTGCAATCTCTGCATCCTTGGCTAAAGTGATCCTCCTGCCTTAGCCTCCCAAGTAGCTGGAATTACAGGTGCTCACCACCATGCCTGGCTAACTTTTGTGTTTTTAGTGGAGATGGGGTTTCACCTGTTGGCCAGGTTGCTCTCAAATGCCTGATCTAAAGTGGTCTACCCGCCTCAGCCTCCCAAAGTACTGGGATTACAGGCAGTAGCCACCATACCTGGCCTAGAGCCATAGAAAGGTTTTAAAAACCTTGAATCCAGCGTAGAGAAGAGATAGAAGGGCTCAAAAGTGTATCTGAAGATGGTGAGTAGGAGGGCGTGGTGTTGGGGGTTGTGCAGAGATGACAATGGTGGGTGTTTGAGAGAAACAGGGCCACAGGTAGCTAATGTCTCTTGGTGTGGAGGCCGTGGTCTGGTGCCCAGGCAAATGTTAACTTCTGGCCTTGGTCCTTTCAGAAGGCCACCCAGGCCAGAAGGGCTGTCCCTGCCCCTTCCCCCACTTTTTCCTAACCAGAGGTGGCCTCCCAGGGCATTGTGAGGCAACCTTGGAGCTCTGGACGTGCGGGGGCTGGAAGGGCTCACAGAGCCCTGTCTTTCTGGCCCCAGACTTCAGAAGAAACACCTACAACAGGAGAAGGAGTGCCTCATGTCCAAGCTGGTAGAGGCTGAAATGGATGGGGCTGCAGCTGCCAAGCAGGTCATGGCCTTGAAGGATACCATCGGGAAGCTGAAAACGGTAGGTGGCAGGTGGGAGGACCCCAGTCATGGAACTGGCCCAGGGAGGGGGCAGCTGCAGGCTGTGGTGGGGTCTCTATGCAGTCATCAGGCAGTCTTTATGACATCTTCAGGCTGGGGGAGGGCATGCTTAACTCCTAGGCCCCCACCTACCACTCTCACTTCCCAATCCTTGACCCTTAAGGATGACCTCTGGTCACCACCTGTGAGGAGACCTCATCATGGGTCACCTGGGATCACAGTGAGTCAAGGCATGTGGTTGATTCCTGCAAGTATTAGCCACTAGGTCTTGTCATCCTCCTTTGCTTCCTTCAGGAAGTCTACCCTGACTGTATTTGCCCACACTCTCCCACCCCTTTCTCCACCTTTGCTCACAGCAGGCTTAGCTCCTACTTGTCCCTCTAGGTCCACCGCCTCCAGGAATCCTGCCCTTGATCACCTTGGCGCTATACACAGCCTGGCTCTCCTTGTCTGGACCTTCTGACACCAGTCCTCTTGAGTGCCCATGGGGCCTGCTTCTTCCCTCTTCCCCTACATCTGTAAGACCGCCTGCTTGTCTTCCAGGAGAAACAAATGACCTGCACAGACATCAATACCCTGACGAGGCAGAAAGAACTTCTCCTGCAGAAGCTGAGCACATTTGAAGAGACCAACCGCACCCTCCGAGACCTCCTGAGGGAACAGCACTGCCAGGAGGTAAGCTCAGGGCCCAGCTCTTTCCCTCCAGCCTCGAATGCCCGTCCTCTCTGAGCCTTTCTCCTTGTCTGTAAAAAGAAAATAAGATTGGTGCCTGACCTGAGAGGGCCTTAGAGAGATTTAGTGCATTCAAGCCAGGCGCAGCGGCTCACGCCTGAAATCCCAGCACTTTGGGAGGCCGAGGCAGACGTATCACGAGGTCAAGAGATTGAGACCATCATGGCCAACATGGCCATCTCTACTAAAAAAAATAGAAAAAATTAACTGGGTGTGGTGGCGCGCGCCTGTAGTCCCAGCTACTCGGGAGGCTGAGGCAGGAGAATTGCTTGAACCTGGGAGGCAGAGGTTGCAATGAGCCGAGATCACGCCACTGCACTCCAGCCTGGCGCCTGGTGACAAAGCAAGACTCTGTCTCAAAAAAAAAGGTAGAGAGAGTTAATGAAATTGTTCACATGAAGTGCTCAGCACCTGGTAGATGAGTACCATCTTAGAGGGTGTTGAATCTGAGCCGGTCAGCACAGGAAGAACCTTGAAAAAGTCAGTGGGTTCAACTGTATTCCTCAAGAGAAAATAAAATTAAAAAAAAAAAGAAAAAGTCACTGGGGAGTCAAGGAGGGGTTCAGCCCAGGGCAAGGAAAAGAGAGTTTCAGACCATAGCTTTTTGTTCTGTAAGAGAATGATTAATGGCTAGCAGACACAGATCTTGTGGTCTCACTTTGTTTTTGTTTCTTTTTTTGAGATGGAGTCTCACTCTGGCGCTCAGGCTGGAGTGCAGTGGCACCATCTTGGCTCACTGCAACCTCCGCCTCCCAGGTTCAAGTGATTCTCCTGCCTCAGCCTCCCAAGTAGCTGGGATTACAGGTGCCCACCACCATGCCCAGCTAATTTTTGTATTTTTAGTAGAGACAGGGTTTCACCATATTGACTAGACTGTTCTCAAACTCCTGATATTGTGATCCACCTGCCTCGGCCTCCCAAAGTGCTGGGATTACCGGTGTGAGCCACTGCACCCAGCTTTGTTTTCTTTTCTTTTTTTTTTTTTTTGTGATGGAGTCTCGCTCTGTTACCCAGGCTGTAGTGCAGCTGCATGATCTTGGCTCACTGCAACCTACGCCTTCCTGGATCAAGTGATTCTTCTGCCTCAACCTCCTGAGTAGTGGGGACTATAGGCACATTCCACCACATATGGCTAATTTTGTATTTTTAGTAGAGACAGGGTTTCACCATGTTGACCAGGCTGATGTTTTCTTAAAATATATTCTCTGAGGCTGGTTATGGTGGATCAGTTGAGGTCAGGAGTTCAAGAACAGCCTGGCCAAACTCCGTGTCTACTAAAAATACAAAAATAAGGTTTGTAATCCCAGCACTTTGGGAGGCTGAGGTGGGTAGATCATGAGATCAGGAGTTCGAGACCAGCCTAGCCAATATGGTAAAACCCCATCTCTACTGAAAAAATACAAAAATTAGCCAGTTGTGGTGGCATGCGCCTATAATCCCAGCTACTCAGGAGGCTGATGCAGCTACTCGGGAGGCTGAGGAAGAATTGCTTAAACTTGGGAGGTGGAGGTTGCAGTGAGCCAAGATTGCATCACTGCACTTCAGCCTGGGTGACAGACCAATACTCTGTCTTGAAAAAAAAAATTAGCCGGATATGGTGGTGGGTGCCTGTAATCTCAGCTACTTGGGAGGCTGAGGCAAGAGAATCGCTTAAACCTGGGAGGCGGAGGTTGCAGTGAGCTGAGATTGTGCCACTGTACTCCAGCCTGACCTGGGCGACAGAACGAGACTCTATCTCAAAAAAAAAAAGTTATCTGAAACATTATATGTTAGTAAATTCGGTCAACCCTCTGTATCTGTGGGTTCTGCATTCATAGATTCAGCCAACCTTGGATTGAAGATATTTAAAAAATAAGTTACATATTTACCGGTTTTCTTGATATTATTCCCTAAATCACATAACAACTATACATAGCATTTACCTTGTACGAGGTATTCTAAAAGTAATCTAGAGATGCTTTAAAGTATGTGGGAGGCCGGGCGCGGTGGCTCACGCCTGTAATCCCAGCACTTTGGGAGGCCGAGGCGGGTGGATCACGAGGTCAAGAGATCGAGACCATCCTGGTCAACATGGTGAAACCCCGTCTCTACTAATACAAAAAATTAGCTGGGTATGGTGGCGCGTGCCTGTAATCCCAGCTACTCGGGAGGCTGAGGCAGGAGAATTGCCTGAACCCAGGAGGCAGAGGTTGCGGTGAGCCGAGATCGCGCCATTGCACTCCAGCCTGGGTAACGAGCGGAACTCCGTCTCAAAAAAATAAATAAATAAAAATAAAAAATAAAATAAAGTATATGGGAGGAGGTGCCATTTTATATCTTTGGATTTTGGTATCCACAGAAGGTCTTGGAACCAATCCTCCATGAATATTAAGGGATGACTGTATTTTTTTTTTTGATAGTCAAATAAAAATTAATGATGTGCAACATGTTTTGACAGATGTACACAATGTGGAATGGCTAAGTCAAGCTAATCAGCCTGCGCATTGCCTCACATGCTAAGATACTTGTGGTGAAAACACTTAAGGTTTTCTCTTAGCAATTTTCAAGTATACAGATAGTAACTATAGTTACCATGTTGAACAATTTCTCCTTGTCTAACTGAAATCTTATGTCTTTTGACCAGTGTTTCCCCAATGTCCCCCAAAAATTCCACTCTGAAAACCAGCATTTTCTGCTTCTGTGAGTTTGACGACTTTTTTTTTTTTTTGAGACAGAGTCTTGCTGTGTCACCAGGATGGAGTACAGTGGCACGATCTCGGCTCACTGCAGCCTCTGCCTCCCAGGTTTGAGCAATTCTCCTCCCTCAGCCTCCCAAGTGGCTGGGACAACAGGCACACACCACTATGCCCAGCTAATTATTGCATTTTTGGTAGAGATGGGTTTCACCATGTTGGTCAGGCTGGTCTTGAACTTCTGACCTTGTGATCCATCTGCTTTGGCTTCCCAAAGTGCTGGGATTACAGGCATGAGCTACCATGCCTGGCCTTTTTTTTTTGAGACAGAGTCTTGCTCTGTCACCAGGCTGGAGTGCAGTGGTGTGATCTTGGCTTACTGCAGCCTCTGCCTCCTGGGTTTGAATGATTCTCCTTCCTCAGCCTCCCAAGTATCTGGGACTATAGGCACGTGCCACCATGCCCAGCCAATTTTTGTATTTTTAATAGAGACAGGGTTTCACCATGTTGGCCAGGATGGTCTTGATCTCTTGACCTCATGATTCGCCCAAAGTGCTGGGATTATAGCCATGTGTCACTGTACTCAGCCAAGTTCAACTTCTTTATGTTCCACATATAAGTGAGGTCATGTGGTCTTTATGTGCCTGGCTCGTTTCACTGTGTATAATGTCCTCTAATTTTGTGCGTGTTGTGAGAGGATTTCCTTTTTCAAGGCTCAGTAGTATTCCGTTGTGTATCTCTACTGTATTTTCTTCATTCATCTGTTGATGGACACTTAGGTTGATGCCCTATCTTGGCTATTGTGAATAATAATATATTAGCAAATATTTCAAAAAAGACTGACGGTATAAACAGTCGTCTTCCTGTTTTGTTCTAAGCAAAAAGTCTCAAAATGCCAGTGCTAATGAAATGATGACTTTTTTTTTAGTTTTGCTTTTTTTTTTTAAAAAACATTGTCAACCTTGTTTTTATCTTTAAAAATTAATACAATTGGCTGGGTGCAGTGGCTCATGCCTGTAATCCTAGCACTTTGGGTGGTGAAGGCGGGAAGATCACAAGGTCAGGAGTTCAAGACCAGCCTGACCAACATGGTGAAACCCTGTCTCTGCTAAAAATACAAAAAATGTGGCTGGGTGCGGTGGCTCATGCCTGTAATCCCAGTACTTTGGGAGGCCAAGGTGGGCGGATCACAAGGTCAGGAGTTTGAGATCAGCCTGACCAACATGGTAAAACCCCATCTGTACTAAAAATTAAAAAAGTAGTCAGGCATAGTGGCACATGCCTGTAATCCTAGCTACTCAGGAGGCTGAGGCAGGAGCATCTCTTGAACCCGGGAGGCGGAGGTTGCAGTGAGCTGAGATCATGCCACTGCACTTCAACCTGGATGACAGAGTGATACTCTGTCTCAGAAACAACAACAACAAAAAAATGTGGTGGGCGCCTGTAATCCCAGCTATTCAAGAGGCTGAGACAGGAGAATCGCTTGAACCTAGGTACAAGTGGAGGTTACAGTGAGCCTAGATCACACCACTGTACTCCTGCCTGGGTGACAGAGCGAGACTGTCTCAAAAAAAAAAATTAATATATAAAATAAGGCCAAGTGTGGTGGCTTATGCCTATAATCCCAGCACTCTGGGAGGTGGGAGAATTGCTTGAGGCCCGGAGTTTGACACCAGCCTGGGCAATACAGTGAGACTTCATCTGTACAAAACTTTTTTTTTTTTTTTTGAGACGGAGTTTGGCTCTTGTTACCCAGGCTGAAGTGCAATGGCGCGATCTCGGCTCACCGCAACCTCCGCCTCCTGGGTTCAGGCAATTCTCCTGCCTCAGCCTCCTGAGTAGCTGGGATTACAGGCATGCGCCACTACGCCCAGCTAATTTTTTTTGTATTTTTAGTAGAGACGGGGTTTCACCATGTTGACCAGGATAGTCTCCATCTCTTGACCTCGTGATCCACCCGCCTCGGCCTCCCAAAGTGCTGGGATTACAGGCGTGAGCCACCGCGCCCAACTCTGTACAAAATATTTTAAATTTAGCCAAATGTGGTGGCACATACCTATTGTCCTAACTACTTGGGAGGTTGAGGTGGGAGGATCACTTGAGCCCAGGAGGTCAAGGCTACAGTGAGCTGTGATTGTGGCACTCACTCAAGCTGAGTGACAGACTGTCTCAAAAAAATTTTTTATATGTGTAAAATAAGTAATATAAAGTGGTATACTCACTGCCCAGCTTTTAAAATAAGTGTCTACATAGTTGAATCCCTTTTGTGTATCATTTTGCAATAACCTTGTCTCCCTTCCCTCAGAGGGAACCTTTATTTATTTATCTGTTTATTTCGATACAGAATCTTGCTCTGTCACCCTGGCTGAAGTGGCACAATCTCAACTCACTGCAACCTCTGCCTCCTGGGTTGAAACGATTCTCCTGCCTCAACTTCCCAAGTAGCTGGGATTACAGGCATGCATCACCATGCCTGGCTAATTGTTTTGTATTTTTAGTAGAGATTTTTCTATGTTAAGGTTTTTCTATGTTAAGGGTTTTTCTATGTTAGCCAGGCTGGTCTCGAGCTCCTGACCTCAAGTGATCTGCTCAACTAGACTTTTGAAAGTGTTGCACTTTAGCCTGGATGACAAAGCCAGACACTGTCTCAAAAAATTAAAAAAGCTGGGTGCAGTGGCTCATTCCTGTAATTCTAGCACTTTGGGAGGCCGAGGTGGGTGGATTGCCTGAGCTCAGGAGTTTAAGACCAGCCTGGGCTAGCTACATTGTGAAACCCCTCATCTGTACTAAAATACAAAAAATTAGCTGGCATGGGTGGTGCACGCCTGTAGTCCCAGCTACTCGGGAGGCTGAGGTGGGAGAATCGCTGGAATCCGGGAGGCAGAGGTTGCAGTGAGCTGAGATCATGCCACCGCACTCCAGCCTGGGTGACAAAGCGAGACTCCATCTCACAAAAAGAAAAAAGCCTCTTGCTCTATCTAACCAATTTTTTCCTTTTTTGGTTTCTTAGCTTCTATCATCCTGGAGTCCCATCTTCAATTGGAGATGAAGGGTCAGCTAATTTGAAATCCCACCCAAAAGTTGTATTTCCTGTTCAGTCTAGGCTCAGCTCCTTGGTGCCCATATATTCTCAGGGCTGCCCTACCATCTTGGTGCTTACTCGGGAGCACTCAGTGCTCAGTGTCGTGGGGAACTGCTCTGGCTCTGGAGTCTGAGTCGGCTTCAGGACCCAGTGCTGCCACATCCAGCTGTGTGACTTCACTTGCCTTAGCTCTCCTCCTCTGTGAGATGGGGGTGGTGATAGTGCATGGCTCTTAGAGTAGGGGGCTTTGGTGAGTTCATGCACAGAGGATGGCAGAAGAGTTGGGCAGCGGTTTCAGTGCCCCAGGGGAGGCCTGGAGAGCAGTGAGAACAGCTTCAGGCTCTGCATCCATGGCCAAGCCTTTTGTCCCATGTTCTTTGCTTCTTGTTGCCAGAGAAACCATAATACTGTCTTATGTCAGTTCCTAGGTCCCCAGGAAACTTTGGGAACCAAAGAGCCCTTTTCTCTTGGCTTATGAAGGGGATCTGTGGGTCTGAGTGGGTGAGGGTAAACAAAGTGTCTCTCCTTCAAGGGAAACTTTGTTCAGGTACCAAGGAAGAATAGGGACAGTCAAAAAGATACAGCCCAGTGAGAAAATGGGCCAAGAGGAAACCCAAATGGCTCATATGAGAGGATGCTAATCCTCACTGGTAATTAGAAAAATGCAAATGAAACCAGCAGGAGTGCTGTTGGCAGAGACTGCCAACAGAGGCAGAGGTTGGCTGCTGCTTGGTGCTGGTGAATGCAGGGAAATGAGTCCTCCCACATCCTGCTTGTAGCCCGGTGAATTGGTGCAGGCATTTTGCAGGGTATTTTAGCCACAAATCTCAGATCTTCTGACCTGGCCATTCCTCTTCTTGGTATCAATTCTAGACAGGTACTTTGTATATGCCCAGCAATGTCTATTGCTGCAGTGTTTGTAGTAGCAAAACAAGGGAAGAGCCTCATTGTCCGGAGGTGGTGAGGAGAGGTTAAAAATGACAATGGCATGTTAGAGACAGGGAGAGGTTAACTATGCCGTGGCATATTAGAGACAGAAGGCAGATCAGTGATTGCTAGGGGCAGAAGTGGGAGGGAATGGGAATGGCTGCTCAATGGTACAGGGTTTTTTTTTCAGGTGATGAAAATGTTGCAGATCTAGATAGTGGTGATGGCTATGAATATTATGAATGTACTAAATACCACTGAGTTTTATGCTTAAAAATGGTTAGCCAGGCATGTTGGCGCATGTGGTCCCAGCTTTTGAGGAGGCTAAGGTGGGAGGATCACTTGAGTCCAAGATTTCAAGGATGTAGTAAGCTATGATACGTGATCACAACATGCACTTCAGCTTGGGTGACAGAGCTAGACTGTGTCTCTAAAAAGTAAATAAATAAATAAGCTGGGCACAGTAGCTCGTGCCTATAATCCCAGCACTGTGGGAGGCTGAGGCAGGCAGATCACCTGAGGTTGCAAGATCAACCTGACCAACATGGAGAAACCCCGTCTATACTAAAAATACAAAAATTGGCCGGGCGTGGTGGTGCATGCCTGTAATCCCAGCTACTCGGGAGGCTGAGGCAGGAGAATCACTTGAACCTGGGAGGCAGAGGTTGCAGTGAGCTGAGATAGCGCCACTGCACTCCAGCCTGGGCAAAAAGAGCGAGGCTCTGTCTCAAAAAAATAATAATAAAAGGAAATATAAATAAATAAAAAGGTTAAAATGACAAGTTTTATATATTTTACCACAATTTTTAAAAATTAATTTATTTTTCCCTCTCTCCTTCCAATTTTACCACAGTTTTTTAAAATTAATAACAATATACCAAAGCCATTTAATTGTACACTTTATTTTTTCTTCTAGCTTTATTGGGGTATGTTTGACAAATATAAGTAGTATTTTTTTTTTTTTTTTTTTGGAGACGGAGTTTCGCTCTTGTTACCCAGGCTGGAGTGCAATGGCGCTATCTTGGCTCACCGCAACCTCTGCCTCCTGGGTTCAGGCAATTCTCCTGCCTCAGCCTCCAGAGTAGCTGGGATTACAGGCACGCGCCACCGTGCCCAGCTAATTTTTTTGTATTTTTAGTAGAAACAGGGTTTCACCATGTTGACCAGGATGGTCTCGATCTCTTGACCTCGTGATCCACCCGCCTTGGCCTCCCAAAGTGCTGGGATTACAGGCGTGAGCCACCACGCCCGGCCCCGAGTAGTATATATTTTAAGATGTTCATCGTGATGATGTGATACCCATATACATTGTAAAGTGACCACCTCAATCAAGCTAATTAACATATCCATCATGTCACATGATTACCTTTTTGTTGTGTGTGGTGAGAACACTTAAGATCTCCTAGCAGATTTCAAGTATATTATACATCATTAATTACAGTCACCATGCTGTACATTTTAAATGGTGTTCAAATTTATCTCAATAAAGCTGTTTTTAAAAATCAAGTAACACATAAATACAATATGATATTATTTTCCTTCCCCCAGAGAAAAACAGTATTTCTCTTGATGCAACAAAATACTGTTTCAGTACAGAGAAACATTATTTCAATACAGTATTGAATTCTGTATAGTATTTTCCATACAGAGAAATACAGTATTTCTCTGTAAATGCAGAGAAAAAGAGTGGGAAGGATACCCCTCAAACTAATAGCAGTCGGGTGGGGTTTGGAGGTAGGTACAGGAGGAATTGTAGCTTTATTAGCATTCACTATTTCATAGTGAGAATATATTCACCTATTACTTTTCAAATTAGAAATACAGTTTTTTGGGCCAGGTGTGGTGACTCACACCTGTAATCCCAGCACTTTGGGAGGCCAAGGCGGGCAGATGGTTTGAACCCAGGAAGACCAGCCTGGGCAAACAGGGAGACCCCCCAACTCTACAAATAATAATCATATTTAAAAAGTTGGGCATGGTGGTACATGCTTGTGGTTCCAGCTAGTTGGGAGGCTGAGATGGGAAGATGGCTTGAGGCCATAAGGTCCAGGCTGCAGTGAGCCATGATCTCACCACTGCACTCCAGCCTGAGCAACAGAGCAAGACTCTTAAAGAAAAAAATACAATTTTTTTGAAAAGGTAAAGAATCAATAAAATGTAGATAGCTGGGTTTATTGCTTAATGACTTGACCTTTTCCTTTCCTTTCTTTGAAGGATTCTGAAAGACTAATGGAGCAACAAGGAGCACTACTGAAACGGCTGGCGGAGGCCGACTCTGAGAAAGCGGTAACTAAGGCTCCCCCATCTACTCTAGTGGGTACGAGTGGCAGGACAGATCCGCTACAAAGTGTAGAGGTGCTTGGATCAAGGCAGGAGGGCTGGAGCATTTCTCTGGGTCTTAGTTTCATTATCTGTAAAATGGCCTGATATCTCCCTGTCCTGCCTGTTCTCATAGGCTTGTCTAGTTAGTTACTTTCGACTTTGAGCCACAAAGCTGGACACCAACATGAGGGAGGGTAATAATAATGTTGGATTTGTAAATCATCTGTGTCTGTTAAAACTGGATTTCCTTATTTGTATTGTGGACTCAAAGCCATCAAAAAGTACATACCTTTGGACTCAGTAATCCTAATTCTAGGACTCTCTCCTAAAACACCATGTTCCAAAGTGTATTCAGGGATCCCTAAGTTCCTCAAGATGTTAATGGGTGCAAGAAACCAAAGGGGAGGTTCCATAGCCAATTAAATTTGGGAAACCATAGGCTGGCCCAAACATAAAGTTCAACAGCTTCTTCCAAGACTTTTTTGGAGCCTCTGCTGTATTCATGCTTTCGTAAGTCTCCAAGAGAGGGGAGGGAGATGGAGGCCCATTTTCCTAAGGTGTGGCCTGTGGCCTCTGACGCTTAGTTGAGGAAGGAGTAGATAGGCAGCAAGCTCGGCGATAATGCCTAAACTTATTCCCAGCTCAGGAGCCCTTGTTAAATTACAATACATCAGACCAGGACAGTGGCTCGTGCCTGTAATCCCAGCACTTTAGGAGGCTGAGGCAGGAGGATCACAAGGTCAGGAGATCGAGACCATCCTGGCCAACATGGTGAAACCTCGTCTCTACTAAAAATACCAAAATTAGCTGGGCGTGGTGGTATGTGCCTATAATTCCAGCTACTTAGGAGGCTGAGGCAGAAGAATCACTTGAATCGGGAGTTGGAGGTTGCAGTGAGCCGAGATTGCACCACTGCACTCCAGCCTGGCGACAGAGCAAGACTCTGTCTCCAAAAAAAAAAAAAAAAAAATTATGATACATCAGTAATTTGAAACATCAAGCCGCTCTTTCAAAAGATACAGAAGATTTAATCACACTGTGGTAAACGTGAGATTTTAGGTTATGGAACAAACTAGACATGACTTTTTTTTAACCTTCCTATGGTGCTGAGCATATGACTTTTAATATGCATTAGCAGTGGTTATCTCTGCATGGGGGATTATGGGGTTTCTTTGGAGGATTGTTTTTGGTGTGTTTTCAGTGTTTTCTACAATTAACATTACTGTTCCTAAATTGCAAAATAAATATATGTTCATTGTTTAAAAAATTTTTTTTAATGCATATGTTAGGTGCTTCCTACCAGGATCTCTGACATTCAATGTATTTAGGACCTTGGGCCCCAGTGCCCAGGTATTCACAAGTCTCTCTCCTCCCTGGGCCGGGCCTCTTTGCCCTTCCCAGGGGGCACCTGACAGTCTGTGTTCTCTCCCAGCGTCTGCTGTTGCTGCTGCAAGACAAGGACAAGGAGGTGGAAGAGCTCCTTCAGGAAATAGAATGTGAGAAGGTATTGTCCCCAGCAGCTGTGCATTGTTATGATCCATTAGAGCATAACGGATATGCAGAGAGCTGGGTTCAAATCCTGCCTCTGGGCCAGTTGCAGTGGTTCATGCCTGTAGTTCTAGCACTTTGGGAGGCCAAGGCAGGAGAATTAATTGAGGCCAAGAGTTTGAGACCAGCCTTGGCAACACAGGGAGACCCCATCTCTACAAAATAAAAATTAAAAAATCAGCCTGGTGTGGAGGCCAGGCGTGGTGGCTCATGCTTGTAATCCAAGCACTTTAGAGGCCAAGGTGGGGGGATCACCTGAGGTCGGGAGTTCAAGACCAGCCTGACCAATATGGTGAAACCCCGTCTTATAAAAAAAAAAAAAAAAAAAAAAAAAAATCAGCCTGGTGTGGTGGCATGCACCTGTAGTTCTAGCTACTCTGGATGCTGAGATGGGAGAATTGCTTGAGCCTAGGAGACTGAGGCTGTAGCGAGTTGTCACGCCACTGCACTCCAGCCTCGGCAATAGAGTGATACCCTATCTCAAAAAAAAAAAATGGCTGGGCTCGTGGCTCACACCTGTAATCCCAGCACTTTCGGAGGCTGAGGTGGGTGGATCACCTGAGGTCAAGAGTTCAAGACCAGCCTGACCAACAGGTGAAACCCCATCTCTTTAAAAAAAAAATTGTCAGCCAGGCGTGGTGGTGGCTCACGCCTATAATCGCAGCACTTTGGGAGGCCAAGGTGGGGAGATCACTTGAGGTCAGGAGATCAAGACCAGCTTGCCTAACATGGTCAAACCCTGTCTCTACTAAAAACACAAAAATCTAGCTGGGTGTGATGGCACACGCCTATAACCCTAGCTACTCAGGAGGCTGAGGCAGGAGAATCGCTGGAGCCCAGGAGATGGAGGTAGCAGTGAGCTGAGATTGTGCCACTGTACTCCAGTCTGGGAGACAGAGTGAGACTCCGTCTCAAAAAAAAAAAAATGTGCCTTCGTCACTTTCTCTGTCTCTCCACAGGCTCAAGCAAAGACAGCCTCTGAGCTTTCTAAATCCATGGAGTCCATGCGTGGGCATTTGCAGGCACAGCTTCGGTCCAAAGAGGCTGAGAACAGTCGCCTGTGCATGCAAATCAAGGTACCTAGTGGCCCCACAAGTGGGGAAAGAGGAGGCAGGGGGCCTTTCAATTTGATGATAGTGGCCTGGCCCAGGTATCACACTCAGGATGTATGCCTCCAAAGGTTTCTGAGGCAGCTGATGACAAAATACTCAGGCCTCAGAGACACTCTAGGACAGTGGCAAGAGCAATGGACAGAGACCCAGAAGGTATTGGGCATCCTTCCCAGCAGTGTTGGAGTTGTGTGTCATGCCCCCAGGCCTATCACTTAATCCCTTAGGCCCTCAGTTCTCCTAACTACCCAAGGGAAAGGGATGATCTCTTTGTAGCCCAGGGGTCCTCTGAAGTTATAGGTCTGCTGAGTGACCAAGGAACTTTCTCTGACCACAAGATTGGGAGTTCAGGGAAGGATTCCAGAGCAGTTCTGACCTAATATCAGGACCTCGTGGGCTGACAGATCCAGGGAGGTGTCGTGGAGAGCTGGGAGGGACTGTGTCTCTGGTCTGAGTTAGGGGAGCCTCTTACACAGCTGAACACCTGTTTTTTCTCTTCCTCGTTCCCTCTTTGCTCTTGCCTTTTCCTCCCTTTCTCCTTCTCCTCTGCTTTGCCTTCCCATGGCCTTCTTGTCTCTCTTTTCCCTCTCTGTCTCACCCCTTCCCCTTTCCAGAATCTGGAGCGCAGTGGGAATCAGCACAAGGCAGAAGTGGAGGCCATCATGGAGCAGCTGAGGGAGTTGAAGCAGAAGGGAGACCGAGACAAAGAGAGCTTGAAGAAGGCCATCCGAGCCCAGAAGGAGCGAGCCGAGAAGAGCGAGGAGTACGCCGAGCAGCTGCACGCACAACTCGCCGACAAGGTCACAGGCCCGGGGTGCCCAGCTCCTCAACTGCCCTGAGGAGGGCTGGGTGATGGTATAGGGGTGGTCGGCCAGATGGGTAGTGGAAGGGTGGGTGGATGAGAGATGGTAGTGGTGGAAAGGATGGATGGCTGGGGAGGAGGGAAAGGGAGTTAAGGGGATCAAATGGGTAAAAGTTGGATGGGTGGGTGGCTGAAGATGATTGGAGGCTTTGTAGGAGAGTTCAGCCACGTCAGCTTTGTGGGTGAGAATGATGATTAAGAAAGGATTTGCAAACAGGATGCATTTGATTGCCAGAAATCTGGGAGCACTACTAGCTGGGCTCCCACTGTCACTCCCAGCGCCCTATAGATAGGTGAATTGCAGAGTGAGGTTTAGGTTACCAGGGTGAGAGACAACCTAGGATGAAACCACTCCCAGCTCCCGGCAGCCTCAGCACTGACACTGGGCTGACAGGCCCTGTTGTCCTATGTTCCTAGGATCTTTATGTTGCTGAAGCTTTATCCACTCTGGAGTCCTGGAGGAGCCGCTACAACCAAGTCGTAAAAGACAAAGGAGACCTCGAGCTGGAAATTATTGTCCTGAATGAGTATGTCTTAGAGAAGGGGAGGGAATGTGGGGCTGTTGAGGGACTTGTGTGTGCAGGTGGGAGGAGCCTGGTGGCTCAGGGAAGGCCATGTGGCTGCTTGTGTGTACTCTCTGGGCTGGGGGCCGTACTGGGGTGTGATGTGGGCAGCCTTGAGCTGGGCTTTCTGGTTGGAGCTGGGGTGCAGGCTCTGGCCCTAGTCCTGGGGTCCTACCCTACTATCAGGAACTGGGTAGGGGCTGGGCCTCTCTGGTCACAGAGGCAGTCACTGCCCAGGCTCATAGCACCTGGGCCTGAGCCTGTCCCCAATCTACACAGTATGAGAAATGGGGCACCTTGGTGTCCTCATTCTCGTCCTTAGGGAATGGGGCAGATGGTGACCCAAGTGTCTTCTCTCTGTTGTCTGCCCAGGGACAGCAGCTGTTTGCCAGTGCCTGCCAGTCAGTAGGTCAGTGGTATGGCATGTGAGTAAGGGGCAAAAGGGGCCCCAAGTTGCAAGTGACTGAGCTGACACCTTTCTGGCCACTGGTGAACTGTGAGCAGTGACCATTCCATTATTCTCATTTGTTCCTTCATTAATTGGAAAAACATGTGTTGAGCATCTACCAGGTACCAAGCTGCTGTGTGCTGGCCATCAGGGTTACAGCAGTAAGAAGACACATGCATTTCCTGCCTTCTACTCTGTAGAGGTGGTAGGGCTACAAGAGGCATCAACTCCCCGGACTAAGGATAGGTCATGGGGGAGCTCATTTAATCTCCCAGGTCAGGAAACTCTCTTTTACTATATTCAACTCAACTTAGCAGACATGTTCTGAGAACCTGCTATGAGCCAGGCTCTATGCCAGGTGCTGTCCTTAGGGAGTTTTCTGTCTAGTGGAAGAACATAGATAATTAAGACAGAAGCATACATTATAGGTGAGGGGTCAAGGACAAGATGTCTTGAAGTCTGAACTGGGTTTTTAAGGATGAGTAGGAGTTTGCCAGGTAAACTGGAGTTGCCAGCAAACTGATGTGTTTGCTTGGGCCTAGTTAGTGTTCAGTGGTGGACTGTAATTGGTCAATACTGAGAGCACATATTGTGCAAAGATTTTATGATGGGTCTGTGGTCAAGATAGAAGAGTAAGCACCTGTGAGCCCCAGGGCGCCTCTTGAAGCCACAGTCTCTACTCTTTGACTGATAGCCTTGCTGAGTGACTGAGAGAGCAGGAGGGAGCGGAAGGGATTGGTGGGATGGGCAGCTGGCTCCTAAGTTGGTTTCTTTCTCCCTACTTGTACCTTTTCCCAGACCATACTCATTGCCATTCCTGCCTGTGCTAGGTGGGTGTTCATATGTGAATGAGCCAATCATGGCACCAGCCCCTGCTGGGGGGACAAAAGCCCAGAGTGCTCAGAGCCCTGCTGGGGAGGAATGCCTGGGTGATAAACCCTGACCACCAGCCTGGGAGTCCAGAAAGGAGTTCCAGAAGGGTCTTTCCTAACACCAAGATCTGATAAGCAGAGAGATTCAAGGAGGTGTCATAGGGAGTTGGGAAGGGATCACATCCCTGGTCCTTGCCTTCAAAGACTATCTTGGCCTTATGAGAGGATCAAGATGGGTCCACATCCCTCTCTCTCTCTCTTTTTTTTTTAATGGAGACAATGTCTCGCTCTTTTACCAAGGCTGTAGTGCAATGGCACAAGCATAGCTCACTGCAGCCTTCAACTCCTAGGCTCAAGCAATCCTCCCGCCTTGGCCTCTTGAAGCACTGGGATTATAGGCGTGAGCCATCATACCCAGCCCACACTTCTCCTAATAAGTCATTGCTTACTGTTGAATTGTAGATGGTTTGTTAGAGGTAGTGGTATGGGAGACACATCTTAAAGGACGTCATTCCGAGGTGGGACAGGCTTGGGACAGCAGCAATGCCAAGGCAGGGCAGCACAGTTGCTTCTCAGTGTGGAGACTGGGGAGCAGGCAGGCAGTATGTCTAGTGGTGAGAACACTTGGTCCCACACCACACAAAGACCCAGGCTCTTTAGAACCTGTGTAATTGATTCTCTCTGTGTGCTTTCACTTTGTGACCTTCCAGCCGGGTAACAGATCTTGTAAACCAACAACAAACCTTGGAGGAGAAGATGCGGGAAGACCGGGATAGCCTGGTGGAAAGACTACACCGTCAGACTGCCGAGTATTCTGCATTCAAGCTGGAGAATGAGAGGCTGAAGGTTCGCAGTGAGAGCTCGGGACCAGGCAGCTGGGTGGTCCCAGCGAGCTGATGACCGGGTCCTGTCTTAAGTGGGCCTGGGGGCATCTTGACTAAGAGGGAGATAGAAAAGCCTAGATACTGCACCACAGTATATTCCTCCATTCTACTGTCAGTGGACAGCACAGTGGCTCAGGCCTGTAATCCCAGCACTTTGGGAGGCCAAGGCAGGTGGATCACTCGAGCCTAGGAGTACGAGACCAGCCTGGGCAACATGGCAAAATCCTGTCTCTATAAAATATACAAAAAGCAGCCGGGTGGTGGAACACGCCTGTAGTCCTAGCTACTCAGGAGGCTGAGTTGGGAGAATCACTCAGTAGAGACTGCAGTGAGACGAGATAGCGCCATTGCACTCCAGCCTGGACAACAGAGATTCTGTGTCAAAAAAAAGAAAAGCTTGGATTCAAGTCCTTACTCTGCCTCTTCCTGGCTGTAGAACCTGAGTGAAACACTCCATGCCTCTTCCTTAGGAAGAGGAAATAAGGTCCTTGTGAGCACGTGGTAATGCATGTGAAATGCTTAACATGACGCACTCAGCCTGTACACATGATTTAGACTCACTTTGAGGTTAACATTGGCTTCCTTCAGTGCCACCTCACTGGCTTTCCTGGGGGCCTGCTGGACCCCTTCACAGGCATTAATTCTTGCTTAAACTATCCAGCCTCCCAGTAGTGTGATTATTATCTCCATTTGAAAAGAGAATGAGGGACCGGATGTGGTGGCTCACGCCTGTAATCCCAGCACTTTGAGAGGCTCAGGTGGCGGATTACCTGAGGTCAGGAGTTCAAGACCAGCCTGGCCAAGACAGTGAAACCCTGTCTCTACTAAAAATACAAAAACATAACTGGGCATGGTGTCGTGCGTTTGTAATCCCAGCTACTCAGGAGGTTGAGGCAGAATTACTTGAGCCCAGAGTCGGAGGTTGTAGTGAGCCGAGATCACACCACTGCACTTCAGCCTGGGCAACAGAGTGAGACTTCATCTCAAAAAAAAAAAAAAAAAAGAAATTAGAATAAGGAAACAGGCTGAGAGAGAAGTCAAGTTTCTTGCCAAGATTTTGCCCTAGGAAGTATCGGAGTTGAGATTTGAATCCGAGTCTGACTCTGGAGCCCTAGCTCATAACCTCACCATACCCTCTTCCAGCCTGCCAGGTGCGAGAGGCACCTGAACAGAGGTTGACATTTCAGAGACAAGTTTGATCTTGCTTTTTTGTTGATCTGGGCAGTAATAGCTAGCTTCATTTTTTTCACTGATTTTGTTTTTTTGTTGTTAAGATTGCTTTTAAGGGAAAATAATATACGGAAAAGTACACAGATACTAGAATTTTTATAAAGTGAATATACCTTGTCCATCTATCATTCTGATCGAACTTTGCCTGCACCCTAGTGATCTTTGTTGTTACTAATACCCATGTAAAGGTAACTGTTAGCCTGTCTTCTGTCACCACAGATTAATTTGCCTGCTTTTAACTTTAGAGATCTGAGTAGTTTGAATACCCTTGGGCCTGGCTTCTACTCTACAAGTTTGTTGAGTCAGCCCCATTGTTTGTAACAGTTTTTTTTTCATCCTCAGCGCTCTAGGGTATGTGTTATATGAATACACCACAGTATGTTCCTCCATTCTACTGTCAGTGGACATTGGGTTTCCATAGTGTTGCTGTGAACATCTTTGTATGTCTTTAGGTGTACACATTTGGTGCATCTTTATTGTTTATATACCTTGAAGTAGAATTGCCAGGTCATCACAGGGTGTGCATAAGTCTATATTTGGTAGCTGTCACTGAATAGTAAAGTAGTTACTAGTAGATGCTACTGAATAGCAGTTACTGGTAGATGTTACTGAATAGTAAAGTAGTTGAACAAATCTATACACCTGTCAGTGGTAAGTAAAAGGATAACAGTTGCTCCTTGTCTCCTTGGCAATGCTTGGTATTGTGTGTCTATGTTAGCTACTCTGGTGGGAGTGTACTAGTATCTCATTTGTTTACTGCAATTGTCGGATAAATTAAAAGTAACATCTAAGTGTTAACAATTATTGAGGAGGTCAGGCATGGTGGCTTACACCTGTAATCCCAGTGCTTTGGGAGACCAACGCAGGAGGACTACTTGAGGCCAGCAAGATGCCATCTCTACAAAAAAATTTTAAGCCAACAATTATTTATTTAGGGGATTAGTTATAGTGTGGTACATCTGTATAGTATATTACAGTGTGGCCATTCAAAATGATGTTTGTATAAGTATATTTTCCTAGTATAATTTTTTTTTTTTTAGACAGAGTCTCACTCTGTTGCCCAGGCTGAAGTGCAGTGGCGCAATCTTGGCTCACTGCAACCTCCACCTCCCAGGATCAAGTGATCCTCCTGCCTCAGCCTCCCAGGTAGCTGGTATTACAGGCATCTGCCACACACCCAGCTAACTTTTTGTGTTTTTAGTAGAGATGGGGTTTTCCCATGTTAGCCCAGCTGGTCTCAAATTCCTGACTTCAGGTGATACATCTGCCTTGGGCTCCCAAAGTGCTGGGATTACTGGTGTGAACCACTGTGCCCAGCCTTTCCTAGTATAATTATAAAAGTTAAATATGCTCATAGTAAAAGTTCAAAACATTACAGAAATGTGATATAGAAGTGAAGATCTCTGCTAGCCATGAACATACATTTTTCTAGATTTTTCTCCCAGTACTAACATATCAAGCACATACACATCTATTCATCCATCCATTATTCTGTCACTTGCTTTTCTGATTTAACCATATTTACGGACATCTATTTAGGTCAGTTTTCTAAGCTTTATCTCTCTTTTAAGTGACTACTACTTATTTTTTATTCATTTGATAAACCATGATTTATATTGTCCCATCTAAGATGAGTATTTGGTTTATAGGAAGACATTTATTTTTTAAAATTCCCACCTCTATTATAAGTTGAGAGGATATTTATTGACTTGAGAAGTTCACAACACATTGTTTTGTTTGTTTGTTTGTTTTTGAGATGGAGTCTCACTCTGTCGCCCAGGCTGGAGTGCAGTGGCCCAATCTCATCTCACTGCAGCCTCCGCCTCCCAGTTTCAAGCCATTCTTCTGCCTCAGCTTCCCAAGTAGTGGGGCTACAGGTGTGTGCCACCACATCCAGCTAATTTTTGTATTTTTAGTAGAGATGGGGTTTCACCGTATTGGCCAGGCTGGCCTTGAATTCCTGACCTTGTGATCCACCTGCCTCGGCCTCCCAAAGTGCTGGGATTACAGGCATGAGCCACCACGCCTGGCCCACAACATATTGTTAATTTAAAAAGTATGTTATGGCCAGGTGTGGGGCAGGTGTCTTATTTGAGATCAGGAGTTTGAGATCAGCCTGGCCAACATGGTAAAACCCCGTCTTTACCAAAAATAGAAAAAATTAGCTGGGTGTAGTGGTGTACGCCTGTAATCCCAGCTACTCAGGAGGCTGAGGCAGGAGAATAGCTTGAATCCGGGAGGCAGAGGTTGTATTGAGCTGATATCATGTCATTGCACTTTAGCCTGGGCAACACAGTGAGATTCTGTCTCAAAAATAAATAAATAAATAAATAAAAATCAAAAGTATGTTACATATAACCTGGCAGATCCTATGGTGGAGAAAAAGTATGTTACGTAGCAGTAAGTATAGTATAGTCTCATTCTTGTTGATAGAAATGAAAAAGTTGTGTAGCTATAGATCTATAGCTATATCCCAAGTCATTAAGCATTAGGATTAGTGTGTCTTGGTTTTATCTACATTTTCTTTAACGATTATATATTGCTTTTGGAATAAGAAAAAATAGAAGTCATTTATTTGCATCTCTATTCACTTGAGGTGGTAACATTAGGAGTCTTAACTGCTCCTTCGTGCTACTCAGGGAAAGTGCTGTGTAGGTAAAGGGCCTTTCCTTTGCTGGTTCCTTGGAGAGAGTTGAGAGTAGGAGTGCCACCTGATCCAGAACCTTCCTGTGGGTTACTCATGAGCCATCCCTTCCAGGCCAGCTTTGCCCCAATGGAGGACAAGCTCAACCAGTCACACCTTGAGGTCCAGCAGCTGAAGGCCTCAGTGAAGAACTACGAGGGGATGATTGACAACTATAAGAGTCAGGTAGGCCTCACTGGGGCCCTGACCCTTCTGAGCAGTGCTCACCCTGCCCCTATCAGGCTAGGGGCTCCCTACCAGGCCACTCCCAGGAAGGGTTGAGTATGGAAGATGGATTTCTCCAAAATGTGGCTCTGCCTAAGATGAACCATCTGTTGTTGGTCCCTAGGTGATGAAGACCAGATTGGAGGCTGATGAAGTAGCTGCCCAGCTAGAACGCTGTGACAAAGAGAACAAGATCCTTAAAGATGAGATGAACAAAGAGATTGAGGCGGTACTCCTCCCCTTCCTTGCTTTCTTCCCCTACCCAATTCCATATCTAACTCAATGACTGTTAAGTCTGTTCCCCTTGTTTGCCTTTGACCCTACCTAATTAGGGCAACAAAGATGAGCTAATTTTCTTTATTTTATTCTTTTTAAGATCTGATGGTTTTAAAAGGATGAGCTAATTTTCTCATGGATGGGCTCATCTACTCCACCCTGTGCCTCTCTCTCCTTTGTCTGTTTCTTGCCTCTTCTCTTCTCTCTCCCATGCTACTGCTTTTTTTTTCTCTTGGTTTTCCTCTATCTCCTTTCAATTTCCTTAAAACAACAACAACAACAACAAAAACCCTCTTGCGGCAGGGCACAGTGGCTTATGCCTGTAGTCCCAGCACTTTGGAAGGCCAAGACAGGTAGATCATGAGATCAAGAGTTGGAGACCATCCTGGTCAACATGGTGAAACCCCGTCTTTACTAAAAATACAAAAGTAGCTGGGCGTGGTGGCATGTGCCTGTAGTCCCAGCTACTTGGGAGGCTGATTCAGGAGAATCACTTGAACCCAGGAGACAGAGGTTGCAGTGAGCCAAGATCGTGCTACTGCACTCCAACCTGGCGACAGAGCAAGACTCTGTCTCCAGAAAAAAAAAAAGGCTGGGCACAGTGGCTCACGCCTGTAATCCCAGCACTTTGGAAGGCTGAAGCGGGCGGATCATGAGGTCAAGAGATCAAGACCATCCTGGCCAACATGGTGAAACCCTATCTCTACTAAAAATACAAAAATTAGCCTGGTGTGGTGGTGTGTGCCTATAGTCCCAGCTACTCGGGAGGCTGAGGCAGGAGAATCGTTTGAACCTGGGAGGCAGAGGTTGCAGTGAGCCGAGATGGTGCCACTGCACTCCAGCCTGGCAACAGTGAGACTTAGTCTCAAAAAAAGAAAAAAGAAAAACCTCCTGCTCGAAGGCAAGTATGCCAGGTCTTTGGCATGTTTATTTCATTCTATATGATGTCTTTATTTTATACCAACCAGAAAATATGTTTCCCATCCTCTTACCAAAGAGCCTTATTCTTCTACAGATGGTTTGGCTGATTAGAGCAGGGGGATTATCTTAATGGTTACCTTGGAGATGGGTTGAGTCCAGGCTCAGCTATTAAGTTGTTTCATAACCTTGAGCAAGTCAAGCCCCGCTCTGGTCCCCAGTCTCCGTGTTAAGTACAAGGATGGACTAAGACCAGTTATTTCTCACCTTTCTTTCTGATCTGTAGCATTGTGACTACTTTCCTAGGGGCTTTGGAGTTAGAATAGACCTTTCTTATTTATTGTTTTTGAGACGGAGTCTTGCTCTGTTACCCAAGCTGGAGTGCAGTGGCATGATCTCAGCTCACTCCAACCTCCACCTCCTGGGTTCAAGCAATTCTCCTGCCTCAGCATCCCAAGTAGCTGGGACTACAGGCGTGCACTACCACTCCCAGCTAATTTTTGTATTTTTAGTAGAGACGGGGTTTCACCATGTTGGTCAAGGTGGTGTCTAACTCCTGACCTCAAATGATCCACCCGCCTTGGCTTTCCAGAGTGCTGAGATTACAGACATGAGCCACCGCACCCAGCCTGGAGTTAGACTAGACTTTAATCTTGAGTTTACCAGTTTTTAGCTGAATGACCTTGGGCAAATGAGTTAGCTCCCTTGATCCTTAGTATCCTTCTATTGGGACAGCATCACCTGTTTTACAGGTTGTCGTCTGAATTAAATGAGCAGGTGTGCAGAGAGCCCCTGGAACAATGCCTGGGTCTTGGTGTGTACTGTGTGGTTACCATTGTTACTGGATAATTAAATGAATGGCAAGCCACTTGCCCAGTGGCCAGGAGGGAGTGTAGACCACACTTCTACTGTGGATTTTTCAGGATCCTCCTCTGGGGACTGTGGGTATCCCTCCCCTAACTCTAAAGGACTCTGCCTGGCTCCACCAGCAGCTAGGCCTTTCCCAACTGTGGGTGTTTCCTTCCCACTCCAGGCACGAAGGCAGTTCCAGTCCCAGCTGGCTGACCTGCAGCAGCTCCCTGACATCCTGAAGATCACGGAGGCGAAGCTGGCTGAGTGCCAAGACCAACTGCAGGGCTATGAGCGGAAGAACATCGACCTCACAGCCATCATATCAGACCTGCGCAGCCGGGTAAGGGACTGGCAGAAAGGGTCCCATGAACTGGCCCGAGCAGGGGCCCGCATACCAAGATGAGCTGCATGCCCCTCATGGGAGGACTACTTCCTTTTTCTTGGCTGCCGCTTTTTAAAAGGAGTGAGCTATCATCAGTGCTGTGAAATAAAAGTCTGGTGTGCCAAATGCCATGTGTTTGCACAAAGTGATTGTAGTTATAGGAGCCGTCACTTTCGTAGAGTCACTGGGCCCTCATGCTGTTTACCCCACCCAAGACCACTGCTTCTGCCTGCCTTTGCCTGTATGCTCCGCTGCTCCTCAGCTTCACACCCACATCTGGGAGGTGCCAGCAGACACCGAGCCATAGAATTTCTTTTCTGTCTTTCTCTTGCTTTAGCTGCATTTCCTGACTCTTAACAGATACATTACCTGAGATTTTTTACTGAAAGAAGCAAGTAGTCCCTTTCTCCCAGAAACAGTCTGTCTCTGGGTTACTGGAACCATGCCTACTGCCTACAATGTCCGAGAAATTACATACCACTCATTTGCAGTGTGACCTTAGACAAGGCTCCTTCCCCACTCTTGACCTGTGTACTTGTGATAATTATAAAAGGAGCTACCATTTTTTGAGCACCTCTTCTGTGCTCCTGCATTCTCTCATTTAATTCCATCAGGGACTTTTTGAGGTACATGTGTTATTTTCTCCATTTTATGGAAAGCAGTCCAGGGTATAGAATGGAGAATTCCCTACCACAGAGCTAGTACTTAGTAAGCGGGAACTTAGTAAGCAGTACTTAGTAACCAGCTCTGTCTGGTTCCTAAGGCCTTTGAGCCCTGATAGCTGAGGCTTCTGCTTAAAGGAGTCCTCTGGGTAAATTCTCAAACTTGCTGACTCAAAAGGATTGACATTTCCTGTTGTCTTGCCTGCACTTGTTCCTCAGTTAAGAGGAGGGTGAGATCAATAGTACCAGCAACATAACAGGTAAAGCTCTGTGGTTGGTTTGTATGGGCCAGTTAGCCCTGCCATCTGTTTCTGCCTTCTCATGTCTGTCCTGTATCCCAGCTGACCTCCCCTGATGAAGAACGCATCTTTGTCATACTTCAGCATCAAACCTGGTTTTTACCAATGTGGGAGAGCCTTTTGTCTTCGGAGTTGGGCCTAACCTGTCCCTGCTGTCCTCTCTCCTCTAGGTTGTGCGTTGAGACTTGGAGGCCTGCTGAGGGCACTGTGCCCCTTTCCTGGGTGTGGACAACAGGTCATAGGGAAAGGGGAGGGCTCTAGCAGGAAATTCCTTTGTAAACCAGTCTGTGTTCCTGTCATTTTAGATTGAACATCAGGGGGACAAGCTGGAGATGGCGAGAGAGAAACATCAGGCTTCCCAGAAGGAAAATAAACAGCTGAGTCTGAAGGTGGATGAACTGGAGAGGTTAGAGGCACTTGGTCCCATCTCTGTCCTCTTCCTTGGACCTGAGACTTTCAGCCACTTAGCTGCTTTTTGCTTAGTGTGCGGAAGTGTTTGAGGGACTCAAGGCCCTGGAAGGTACTAGGCAGAGCTCAGAGGAAAAGCTGCTTCCATTTCAGTGGTAAGCATTGTGGGAGAAAGCAAGGGGACCTCTCAGCCCGGGGAGACATTCCATGACAGCATCATCTGGATCAGCCCACCTGTAGGCACCACTTGTCCAAAAAGGCATGTCTGGTCCAAGCATGCCAGCAGGGCCCAGTTTGAATGGAGCAGCCAGTATACTGTGGTGGAGGCACTTCCCCCCTCTTTTCTGCCCTTTTTTGCCAGTCACCCTTCCCAAGACCTTTCTGATCTGACCCTCCTCTGTTATGTACGGATTGTTGGAGACAGAGGTGAAGGGTACAGCTTTTGAAATCAGAAGATCTGGCCTTGGGACCCAGCTCTGCCACTTAACCTGCATTGTGATCTTGAGCAAATCATTTAATTCCTTTGAAGCTCAGTTTCTTCCTTTTGAGGAAAGGATCAAGGTAGAGTTAATTATCTATCGATCTATCGATCAATCGTCTCGCCCTGTCACCCAGGCTGGACGGCAGTGGTGCGATCTCAGCTCACTGCAAACTTGACCTCCTGGGCTCAAGTGATTCTCCTGCTGCAGCCTCCCAGGTATCTGGGACCACAGGCACATGACACCATGCCTGGCTAATGTTTGTATTTTTTGTAGAGACGGGGTTTCACCGTGTTGCCCAGGCTGGTTTTGAACCCCTGGGCTCAAGTGATCCACCCACCTAGGCCTCCTAGAGTGCTGGGATTACAGGCAGGAGCCACCACACCTGGCTGATAATAATCTTTTTATGGTGGTGGTGTGAGTCTTCAGTGATATAATTCTGGTAAAGGTCCTAGCAAGTTACCTGGCATAGAGAAGCGCTCAGTATAGTTTAGCATATGTTATTAGTTAGCTGGTATTATCCCAGTTTTAAATAGGAAACTGAGCTTGGGGAAGAGTTAAGTGACTTTCTCAGCATCACACTGTTGGTACCAGGCAAAGGGTGACTTAGACTCGTGACTGTCTTCCTTGAGAGCTTGTATGAGCAGATGTAAGAGGTGGGCAAGAGTCCTCCAGCCCTGGTCCCAGCCTTAGTTTCAGAGGTGAAGGTGTCTGAGGTTTAGGAGGCCCTAAGTGCCCCAGATGGCCAGTGCACTTGCAGGGATACAACCAAGTGGGCCTGGAGGCTCCACCTCTGCTCTGCCCTGCTGGTCTTGGAAATGCAGCTAGATACTGCAGGCTCTGCGGAGCTCCTTAAATTGGAAGGCATCCTGGAAGTGCATTGAGGACAGTGTATGTATATCAGGATGGCCACAGCTGCCCTATGGCTGGTCATGCAAGACGTTGAGTGGTGTAGCTGAAGTCCCTTTGCTGCAGGAGGCAGCAGTGAACAGTAGAAGCTGAGGGCTTGGGTTTTGGTAACAGACTTGCCAGCTGTGCTGATTTCAGGCCAATGAATTCCCCTCTGAGGCTCAGTTTCTTCATCTCTAACATGGGGATAATGGTACCATTTTTCTGAGCTGCAAATTGCTGTGTTCCATGTGATGCTATCCACACTTAATACAGCCCACAGTCTGTCTCTGCTTGCGTTCCCCTCCTCACTTTCTTCTCTAACCAATCCCTCCAGCTGCACAGTTCTCTGGCTGCCTTGCTGATCTGCAGATTTCTTTGGCTTATTCCTGTGGCTCCTTGGAGATTCTTGGCATGATGAGATCCCCAGTTCAGGAGAGGCTGGCAGCCCCCTGATGGGGTGGAATATAGGTTGGGGTATGCCCAGGATCTGATTGAGTACTTTCACCTAGGAAACTGGAGGCGACCAGTGCCCAGAATATCGAGTTCCTACAGGTGATTGCCAAGAGGGAGGAGGCAATCCACCAGTGCCAGCTGCGGCTGGAGGAGAAAACACGGGAATGTGGGACCCTGGCAAGGCAGTTGGAGAACGCCATTGAAGATGCGAGGAGGCAGGTCAGTCTCGATTTCATTAGTGACTAGCTTTGTGACCTTGGGCAATCACTGAACCTCTCAGCCTATTTCTTCATCTGAAAAATGGGCACATAGTAGTACCCACTTCATGAATTACTTGTAAGGATCACATTTTCATTATAGAAGGCTCAGCACTTGATACTCATGATTGCTCATTTACTCACTACCCTCTGGAGCCTCACACAGACTTACCACATCTTAGGTGGTGACTCCTGGAGCACTGAGAAAAGGGCAGGCAAAGCTGGGTTGCAGGCATAGTCCCCGTAGTTAGTTCCTGCTCCGAAGTTCTAGAGAACACAGTCCACACTGACATGCAAGTGCTGTCTGCAAGACCAGATAGTGGGAGGGACCCAGCCTTCTCTTCGCCAAGTGTTCCCCATGTCTGGTAAACCCGCCTCACCTCGGGGCCTTTGAATGTTCAGGTGGAACAAACCAAGGAGCATGCACTCTCCAAGGAGCGAACAGCCCAGAACAAAATCCTGGACCTTGAGACCCAGCTGAGCAGAACCAAAACTGAACTGAGCCAGCTGCGGCGGAGCCGTGATGATGTAAGTCAGGCTGGTGGGCTGGGCTAGGACAGTGGGCAGCAGTCCTAACTTCTGTGGGGCCTCTGGGACAAGGTGTTTTGTTGTTACTGTTTTTGTGACTATGACATGGTTTTATTTTTCTCCAGTCATTTTCATATTCCTTAAGGATATCCTGGATAGATATTTATTTATTTAGAGACAGAGTCTCCCTGTATCACCCAGGCTGGAGTACAGTGGTGCGATCTCAACTCACTGCAACCTCTGCCTCCTAGATTCAAATGATCTCCACACCTCCCCTCTCCCCCTCTCAGCCTCCCAAGTAGCTGAGATTTCAAGCATGTGTCACTATGCTCGTCTACTTTTTTGTGTATATTTTTAGTAGAGATGGGGTTTCACCATGTTGGCAAGGCTGGTCTTGAACTCCTGATCTCAAATGATCTGCCCACCTTGGCCTCCCAAAGTGCTGCTGGGATTGCTTGAGCCACTGTACCCAGACTCTTTTTTTTTTTTTTTTGAGACAGAGTTTCACTGTCTCACACAGGCTAGAGTGCAGTGGTGCTATCATAGCTTACTTCAGCTTCAAACTCCTGGGCTCAAGCAAGCCTCTAGCCCCAGCCTGCTGAGTAGCTAGGACTACAGGTGCACACCACGACACCCAGCTAATTTTTTTTTATTTTTTATGGAGACAGAGTCTCACTATGTTGTCCATGCTGGTCTTGAACTCTTAGGCGCTCAAGTGATCATTCCATCCTGGCCTCCCAAAGTGCTGGGATTACAGGCATGAGCCACTGTGCCTGGCCTTAGAATATTTTCAGAAAGAAACTCCATACCCATTAGAAGTCACTCTGCACTCACCTCCCCCAACCCCCTGGCAACTCTTAAAAAGTCCCTATGTCTCTATGGATTTCTATTCTATTCTGGACATTTCACAGCAGGCCCTGCTTCTCCTCATAGGCGGACCGCCGCTACCAGAGCCGGCTGCAAGACCTGAAAGATCGCCTGGAGCAGTCCGAGAGCACCAACCGCAGCATGCAGAACTACGTCCAGTTCCTCAAATCATCATATGCTAATGTGTTTGGGGATGGTCCCTACACCACCTACCTGACCAGCTCTCCCATCCGCTCCCGATCTCCTCCTGTCTGAGGCTGCCTATCCAGCGCCTGGAGCCCTGACAGAAGCTGTGGGAACTCAGGAGTTGCCAAGCCATAGCTGGGAAGCCTGGTGGTTTTCCTCTCCCAGTGATAAAATGTGTTCAGGGTCTTGTCCTTAGCTACTAGCTCTAGAAAAGTCCTGAAAGCAGCAGAAGGTGAAGCAGGAAGCACTTGGTTTTCTCCTCCCTGATACAGTCAACTTCATGGACGTTTTAAAATTTCCTCAACAGGCCTTAAATTTACTACTACATTAGGGTACTAGATTTTAACTTCCCATAACTTCGCTCCTTCCTTTCCCGAGAAAATATTTCCACTGGATTTTTTCCACCACTCCCCTTATAGCCCTCATTGTTGTAGGAATCTTTCAGGTTTTCTCTGACCTAAACCAGCAGGAGCTGCTCCTGGGCTGTGAGCACCATCACTTGCTGTTTTTTTCTGATTTCACAAGTGTGGTGTTTTCCCAAGGCTCTCTTCCCAAGCTCAGTGCAAACCTATCACTCCCGAGTTTCTTTGAGGCCACTTGCCCCCAAGCACTTCACATTAGACCCTCGAGGGCTTGTGTCCATTTGGCCTTTTACAAGTGTAATGCCAATCTCATTGATTTTTCTTTCTCTTTGCCTGGTTTGTATCTCCGGAATGCATTTATTCTTGAAATATTTGTGTGATTTTACAAAAAGGTTTTATAATCAGTTATTTAAGGCTCTATTTGATGATTTCCTTTACTCAACTGCTCCTCATCCCTCCTCTAAAAAATGATAAAGTAAAATGCTGCAGGAGAGCCAGTAGACATTCTTAAAATACTTGGTGCCTGAAACATCAGGCTTTTCGTTTCATTTTAGCTCAGGTTGGTGCTTTCACATTAAAATCAGTGAACTGTGAGGAAGAAACAAACTGTAAGAAGGTATTACTCAGTGTTTTAGGGTAGACCACTGTAGCTGTTAAGAGGACGGGATACTGTACAGTATAAATTTTATTTTTAAAGTGTGAATTGGTTTCTGAATAAGAATCTGAGCCATTTTTGTTCACTTCTAACAAATTCATACCATGCTGACCTCTGCCCTTCCAATTCTGGCTAGCATTGGCCTGGGTGGTCCAGTCTTATTATCTCTCAGCCACTCAAACTCTAGAGAATTTCTTCTCTGTTCTTTTTTTTTTTTTTTTTGGAGACAGAGCCTTGCTCTGTCGCCAGGCTGGAGTGCAGTGGTGCAATCTCGGCTCACCACAATCTCTGTCTCCTGGGTTCAAGCAATTCCCCTGCCTCAGCCTCCCGAGTAGCTGGGACTACAGGTGCACACCACCACACCCGGCTAATTTTTTGTATTTTAGCAGAGACAGGGTTTTACCATGTTGGCCAGGATGATCTTGATCTCCTGACCTTGTGATCCTCCCGCCTCGGCCTCCCATAGTGCTAGGATTACATGCCTAAGCCACTGCACCCGACCGTGTTCGTTTTTCTTCTTGAGACAGTGTCTCTGTCACCCATGCTGAGTGCAGTGCTCACTGCAGCCTTTACTTCGTGGCTCAAGCAATCCTCCCACCTCAGCCTCCACAGTAGCTAGGAGCACCAGTATATGCCACCATGCCCAACTAATTACTTTTTGGAGAGACAGATATCACATTGCCCAGGTTGATCTTGAATTCCTGGGCTCAAGTGACTCACTTTGGCCTCCCAAAGTGCTGGGATTACAGGTGTGAGTCACCGCGCCCAGCCTTCTCTGTGTTCTTAAATCCACCTAGGCATCTGGATTTCAAAGACCAGATGCCTAGGTAGTCTTTTTTTTTTTTTTTTTTCAGACAGAGTCTCACTCTGTCACTCAGGCTGGAGTGCAGTGGCACGATCTTGGCTCACTGCAACCTCCGCCTCCTATGTTCAAGCAGTTCTGCCTCAGTCTCCTGAGTAGCTGGGACTACAGGCACGTGCCACCACGCCTGACTAATTTCTTGTATTTTTAGTAGAGATGAGGCTTCACCGTATTGGCCAGGCTGGGCTCAGACTCCTGACCTTGTGATCCACCCACCTCGGCCTCCCAAAGTGCTGGGATTACAGGCGTGAGCCACTGCACCTGGCCCATTTTCACACTCTTAATGTAAATGGACGTGAACTTATGACAATGAAAGACATTCCCAAGAAAGGACAATTGACAAACTTCCACCAACATGTATATATGTCTGTATAACTCATTATTTTTGCCAAACTAGAGAAACCTCAGTGCAGGGCACTGTGTTGTGAAACTCTGGCGTGAGCAACACCTCCCTTGCTGGGGCTGTTTCAACAATTTTTCTTTTTCTTTTTTTTTAATTTTTCTTTTAAAAATATTTTTATTCTAGGAAGTCCAGGGAATTTTTAAAAACTAAGAAAATGAAAAATGTTCATATTGCTCATGCTACACAGAGAACCCTTCCTACCTCAAACAGATCTCACAAGGCGGTGGACAATGGAAGAGTCAAAAAGTCTGAGGTCCCAGTTAGAGCCATTTCTGGACAATTATGACTCAATATATTTTTATTAAGATAAAATTCACTCTTTTTATTTTTCTGAGACAGGGTCTCCCTCTATTATCCAAGCTGGTGTGCAGTGGCACAATCACAGCTCACTGGAGCCTCAACCTCCTGGGTTTAAGGGATCCTCCTGCCTCAGCCTTCTGAATAGCTGGGACCACAGGTACATGCCACCATACCTGGCTAATTTTTGGATTTTTTTTTTGTTTTTTTTTGGTAGAGGTAGGTCTCATGTTGCCCAGGCTGGTCTAAAACTCCTGGGCTCAAGCAATCTTCCTGCCTTGGTCTCCCAAACCTCTGGGATTACAAGCATGAGCCACCATACCTGGGCTAGAATTCACCCTTTTAAAGTGTATATATAGGCCGGGCATGGTGGCTCACAACTGTACCCAGCACTTCAGGAGGCCAAGCTGGGTGGATGAACTGAGGTCAGGAATTCGAGCCCAGCCTGGGCAACATGGTGAAACCCTGTCTCTACTAAAAATAAAAAAATTATTTTTAGTGGTGGTGCACACCTGTAGTCCCAGATACTTGGCTCACTGCAACCTCTGAGGCAGGAGAATTGCTCGAACCCAGAAGGTGGAGGTTGCAGTGATCCAAGATCATACCACTGCACTCCTGCCTGGGCAACAGAGTGAGATTCTCTCTCAAAAAATAAAGTATATATAATTCAGTGGTTTGTAGTATATTCATCAAATTGTGCAGCCATCACCATTATCTAATTCTAGACCTAGTTTTTTCTTTTTTTGAAATGGAGTCTCACTCTGTCACCCAGGCTGGAGTGCAGTGGCATGATCTTGGCTTACTGCAGCCTCTGCTTCCCTGGTTCAAGGGATCCTCCTGCATCAGCCTCCCGAGTAGCTGGGACTATAGGTGCAAGCCACTGTGCCTGATTTTTTTTTGAAACGGAGTTTTGCTTTGGTTGCCCAGGCTGGAGTGCAATGGCACAATCTCAGCTCACTGCAACCTCCACCTCCTGGGTTCAAGCGATTATGCTGCCTCAGCCTCCCAAGTAGCTGGGATTACAGGCATGTGCCACCACGCCTGGCCTAATTTTTGTATTTTTAGTGGAGATGGGTTTTTGCCATATTCCCCACACTGGTCTCGGACTCCTGACCTCAGGTGATCCGCCCACCTAGGCCTCCCAAAGTGCTGGGATTACAGGTGTGACCCACAGCACCCAGCCAACCAATTTCATCACCTCCAAAAAGAAACCCCATACCCATTTGCAGTCATTCCCCATTCCCCACCCCCTACCCCCAGCCCCTGGCAACCAGTCATAATAAAGTCTCTCTGGCTCTGTAGATTTGTCTCTTCTGGACATTTTACATAAATGGAGTCATCCAACATGTGACCGTTCCTGACTGGCTTCTCTTACTTAGCATAATGTTTTCAAGATTCATGTTGCAGCAGATCATCAGTACTTTATTTTTATGACCAAATAACATTCCATTGTATAGATACGGTGTTTCCTCCTGCCAAAGAGGGTTGGTTGGGATTCCAAAGAAGTAATATGGTCGGGCACGGTAGCTCATGCCTGTAATCCCAGCCCTTTGGGAGGCTGAGCCGGGTGTATCTGCTGAGGTCAGGAGTTTGAGACCAGCCTGACCAACAAGGTGAAACCCTGCCTCTACTAAAAATACAAAAGTTATCCAGGCATGGTGGCAGGCACCTGTAATCCCAGCTACTTGGGAGGCTGAGGCAGGAGAATCACTTAAACCCGGGAGGTGGATGTTGCAGTGAGCCAAGGTCACACCACTGCACTCCAGCCTGGGGGACAGAGCAACACTCTGTCTCAAAAAAAGCACTAAACCTAAAGCATTTATTAGGGAAACTTACAGAGTGGGCTGCAACAGTTCTCACGACGGACAGCCAGAGAAAGCGGTTGTTTCACCTAGGTACATTCCCAGTGAGGGGTCAGGGTATGGAGTTTACATGAGGGTTTATGGAATTTGGTTAAAGGTGGGGGTTAGTTTCAGTGTTTTGGGCAACAACCTAGATATCCTTATTAGTGCCTGGGAATATGTAAGGCTGGTGTTTGGTTGCAAGTCTGCAGGGAAAAACTTGTAGCTGGCTGGGTCACAGGGCAGTTAAGACCCTCTGATACTTGTCAGGGCACAGAAAGCGGAGGAACTAGGGAATCGCACACATAGTACTATATTTTATTTATCCATTCACCAATGGATGGACATTTGGGTTGCTTTCACTTTTTGGCTATTATGAATAACACTGCTATGAACATTCATGGACAAGTTTTTGTATATACATATACACAAGTTTTTGTACGTACATATATATACATTTTTACCTAGGAGAATTGCTGGGTCAAATGGTGATTGTTTAACCTTTTGAGGAACTGCCAGACTGTCTTGCATGGCAGTTGCTTCATTTTACATTCCCATGAGCAGTGTATGAGGGGTCCAGTTTCTGCACATTCTCAAGGTCAGACCACTTTTCTGCAGCCCTGCGGATTGAGAGCTGATGCTCACCTCTGCAGAACTCGTCCCACAGCCTAGCCCTGCGCGCAGGCGCACTGCCGGGAGGCCGGAAGCGCCGCCGAAGGCGGGGCGTGCAGCCGTTAGAGGAGGGACTGTACTGCGCGCGCGCCCCGGATACGGAAGCCTGTGCGGCCTTCCCGGCGGCTGATTCGAGGGATTGTTTGGTCAGAAGCGGCGCCTCAGAGAAGCTGCCCTAGATCCCACCATGCCGTGTGAGGGTCGCTGCTGGGAGACTTTGCAGGCGCTGCGCAGTTCCGACAAAGGCCGCCTTTGCTACCACCGCGACTGGCTGCTGCGGGGCGAGGTGAGCGGTGGCCCCGGAGGATGTAGGCCCTGCCGGCCTCTCGCGACCGGACCCTTCTTCTCTCTAGCCCTTGGCACGTCCTGCTCTCGGGAACCCTTGCAGTCTGTAACAACCTGCATTTATTTCTTGACTTCTGTGTACGTCCCTCTGTCCTGGGGTTTCTGCCGTCTCCAGCCTATTTTAGCTTTTCCGGGAGCTCCCCTGACTTCACAGTTGCCCCGCGCTCTGAAGGTTTCATTGCTACTCCATCTAGTTAGGCGCCTTCTCCGTTCTGCTGCTGTCAAAGCAATCTTGGCCCCAGGCTTAGTTAACTTACTGCGTGTCTCGTGTGCTGGGAGCTCTAGATTTGTGGCGAACGGTTGTTACGACCTAATATATTGCTGTCAGTGAAATGACCAAATTTCTAGATTTCATTTGGCAGACCTGGGAAGTGAATGGGGGCATGGTCACTGTACCTAGCATTTGCAAAGCTCTGCGCTAGAAAGGGAGGGATGTGGAGAGTTAAGGCAGGGCTCCCATTCCCGAGTCGCTGCTCGTTAGCTGCAGATAAGACGTTGTCCTTAGTCCTCAGACTTCTTGGGAAACAATCCTAAAGTATTTCCCTGTCTTTTATGTTGTTGACAGTTTTGAAAAATACAGACCTTACGTTTTGAAGGTTGACTGCCAGCATAGGTCTGGTCCTTTCAAACCACCAGACCAAGGTTAAGCATATTTGGCAGGAATACCACAGAAATGATGCCATGGCTTTCTCAGTAAGTCACATGAGGAGGCACACAGATGTCAACCCATCCCAATGCTGGTGATGCTAATCTTGATCACCTGGTTACGTTGTTATCTTCCTGGTCTCTCCATTTTAAAATGCGTCATTTTTCCCTTAGTAATTGTTGGTTACTAAGTATTGTGGAGATTACACTAGTATCCTTTTTCTGGGCAAACCTTCATCCTCCATGCTTTTAGCATTCATTGATGTTTTCCACATGAATCGATCACCTCTATGATGTTGCCAGATCCTGTTTCTTTATATCCCCTTTGCCTTCTCCGTTTGTTAGTTGGCCTTCCACTGTAAGGAGGTCCTTTCTTTTCTCAATTGGTTATATTGGTATGGACTCATGGATTTCTGTTATTATTCAATGAGTTGTACTCCCTTACTTTTATTATTTTTTATTTTATTTTAAATGTCCCAGATTTTGTAAACTTGTATCAAAATACCACATGCAAGGCTGGGCGTGGTAGCTCAGACCTGTAATCCTAGCATTTTGGGAGGCCAAGGGGGATGGATCACTTGAGGTCAGGAGTTCGAGACCAGCCTGGCCAACATGGTGAAACCCCATCTCTACTAAAAATACAAAAATTAGCCGGGTGTGGTGGCACGTGCCTGTAATCCCAGCTTCTCAAGAGGCTGAGGCACAAGAATTGCTTGAACTCGAGCGGCAGAGGTTGCAGGTGAGATTGCGCTGCTGTACTCCATTCTGGGTGACAGAGCGAGACTGTGTCTCCAAACACACACACACACACACACACACACACACACACACACAGACACGTAACCTTGTAAATATGTACAACGATTATGTATCCATAAGAATTAAAAAGAAAAATGTTGGCCAGGCATGGTGGCTCAAGCCTGTAATTCCAGCACTTTGGGAAACTGAGGCGGGCAGATCATGAGGTCAGGAGTTCAAGACCAGCCTGGCCAACATAGTGAAACCCTGTCTCTACTAAAAAAATACAAAAATTAGCCAGGTGAAGTGGCAGGTGCGTGTAATCCCAGCTACTTGGGAGGCTGAGGCAGGAGAATCGCTTGAACCCAGGAGTCTGAGGTTGTGGTTGCAGTGAGCCAAGATCATGCCACTGCATTCCAGCCTGGGTGACACAGCGAGACTCTGTCTCAAAAGAAAAAAAAAACAGAAAAGAAAGATGTCCCAGAATTGGCTACTGGGTGCCTCATTAAGTTGGTTCCTGTGTTCCTTTGACATGTTTCCATCTTTCATTGACATTTCTTTACTTTTTGGCCCAAAAAGTTGTCCCAGGTGCAAGTTTCCCTGTCCCAACCCTGGAATCAGCTGTTGCTCCAAAGAGCCTGATTCTTTTGAAGTGGAGGATGGTGCTGTATTTACAAACCAAGATCTGGGAGTTCAGTGTGTTAAGATTCTTGCTTGGGTACCATTGCTTCTAGGCCTTCTCAGTAGACAGAGCTAAGAAATAATACATCTGTATATATGTACACAAATCTCCACACACGCATTTATGTACTATCTATAACTATTTCTCTATTTGTGTGTACCTATGTATTATAAAACCATGACTTCATGCTGATAAATGCCACTTCCAACCCAGCCCCTCATGTTTCTTTCTAATCTTACCCCATCCCAGTTTGTAAATATGTTATCCAGCAGTGAGAAGTTTGGCTCCTGTTATTCTCAATATGTTTACTTATTTGCTCAATCAGTTTACTTGAGCTCATTGTAGCAATCTCCCAACCACTCTGGTTTATTTATTTATTTATTATATCATAGGTAATCAGTCTTACTTTCTATATATATTTTTAGAACCATCACTGATTTGTGGTACAGGATGTAATCAGTGCTTATTTTCTCACGCAAAGATGTTCCAGGCTCATCTTATATTTTTCCAGCTCCAGCTCTGGAACTTGCCTTTTCTGCAAACGCCTCTGGTTTTCTTTGATTTAAAATTATATTTAGAAACCAAAATCTGGTACTAGATATGGTCATTATTCCTTTTTTTTTTTTTTTTTTTTTTTTTTGAGATGGAGTCTCGCTCTGTGGCCCAGGCCAGAGTACAATGGCATGATATCTGCTCACTGCAACCTCTGCCTCCCGGGTTCAAGTGATTCTCCTGCCTCAGACTCCTGAGTCGCTGGGATTACAGGCACCTGCCACTACGCCTGACTAATTTTTGTATTTTTAGTAGAGACAGGATTTCACCATGTTAGCCAGGCTGGTCTCGAACTTCTGACCTCATGATCTACCCACCTCAGCCTTCCAAAGTGCTGGGATTACAGGTGTGGGCCACCACACCCAGCCATCTATTTTTATTGTTTAAAAATTATTAGGCTGGGTATGGTGACTCATGCCTGTAATCCCAACACTTTGGGAGGCTGAGGCAGGACGATTACTTGAGGCCAGTTCAGGACCAGCCAGGAGCCAGGCTTGGTGTCTTAACCTGCAATCCTAGCACTTTGGTAAGCCAAGGTGGGCTGATCACTTGAGCCCAGAAGTTCAAGACCAGCCTGGGCAACGTGGAGAAACTTCATCTCTACAGAAAATACAAAAAATTAACCAGGTGTTGGCCGGGCGCAGTGGCTCACGCCTGTAATCCCAGCACTTTGGGAGGCCGAGGTGGGCGGATCACGAGGTCAAGAGATTGAGACCATCCTGGCCAACATGGTGAAACCCCCCTCTACTAAAAATACAAAAATTAGCCACATGTGATGGCACCTGTCTGTAGTCTCAGCTACTTGGGAGGCTGAGTGGAAGAATCGCTTGAACCCGTGAGGCAGAGGTTGCAATGAGCCAAGATTGTGCCACTGCGCTCTAGCCTGGTGACAGAGCAAGACTCTGTCTCAAAAAAAAAAAATTAACCAGATGTGGTGGTGTGTGTCTATAATATCAACTCATTGAGAGGCTGAGGTGGGAGTATTACCTGAGTATGGTAAGTTGAGGTTGCAGTGAGATGTGATTATGCCACTGTACTCCAGCCTGGGCAACAGAATGAGACTCTGTCTCTAAAAAAAAAAAAAAAAAAGAGAGACCAGTCTGGGCAACATATCGAGACTCCCCATCTCTACAAAAAATGAAAAAAAAATTAGCTGAGTATAGTGGTGCATGCCTGTACTCCTAGCTGCTGGGGGGGCTGGCTGAGGTGGGAGGATAGCTTGAGCCCAGGAGGTCAGGCTACAGTGAGCGATGATTAGGCCACTGCACTCCAGCCTGGGCAACAGAGAGAGACCCTGTCTCAAAAAATAATTAATTTAAAAAATTTAAAGATATATACATCTAAGTTTGTGTAAGTGCGATCTACGATGTTCAAGCAATGGATGACAAGGTGGCCTAACACCATGTTTCTCAGAACTTACCCCCACCTTTAAGTGACCGATATTCTACTGATTGTGTATATAGTAGTTTACTTCAAAATTCCTCTTGTGTTCTGTTCCAGTGCTTTAGATTGCTTTCACATATGCTTTAATGGGAATCTTTATGCATTGTCCCTTTTTCTGTATTTAGAATTATTTAGTCTGATTTTCATTAGAAGGATAGTAGCCATGGCTGGGCGTGGTGGCTCATGTCTGTAACCCCAGTACTTTGGGACCCTGAGGCGGGCAGATCACAAGGTCAGGAGTTCAAATCCAGCCTGGCCAACATGGTGAAAACCGCCCCCACCCCCGTCTCTACTAAAAATGCAAAAATTAGCCAAGCGTAGTGGTGCGTGCCTATAATCCCAGCTACTCAGGAGGCTGAGGCAGGAGAATTGCTTGAACTCAGGAGGCAGAGGTTACTCCAGCCTGGGTAACAGAGCAAGACTCCGTCTCAGGAAAAAAAAAAAAAGGATAGTAGTCAATGTCATTATCAAGAAACCACTGTATTTTCTTTTCATCTGATTGTTAATGCATTACTTTGGGTCCTTGGTGTTTATTTATTTAGGCCTTCTTAGATTATACTGAGATCAGTTGACATGCAAATTGAGCTTAACCCTTTTCTTATCTCTAGGATGTTTTGGAAGAATGTATGTCTCTTCCCAAGCTATCTTCTTATTCTGGATGGGTGGTAGATCACGTGTTACCCCATATGCAGGAGAACCAACCTGTCTCTGAGACTTCGCCATCCTCTACGTCGGCTTCAGCCCTAGACCAGCCTTCATTTGTTTCCAAATCTCCTGACACAAGCTCTGCCTTTTCCCCAGCCTCCCCTGCAACACCAAATGGAACCAAGGTAAGGTTGTGATCCGCCTAAGACAAAAGATACGGTGGCTGCAAAGTGAAAATGTTTAGTATTTTCATATGATAGTGACCATACCCTAGGGAAAATAATGGTTGCTCACTGTTGTAGCAGTTTGTAGAGACAATGTTGACAGCATCATTCAGTGTTCTCTTGAGAAAGATCCAGAGGGAGAAAATCCCCTCTATTCTTAATACCCAGAATAGTGTAATTAATTTCATGAGCAATTGGATAATTTTTTTTTTCTAATGAACACTACATCTGTTTAACTGATACGGTCTCCCTTTTTGTGTTATCTGCTGGAAGAAGGCCTAAAGTGAAATGTATACCTGCTCTTAAAAGTTTACATACCTTCTGTCATTGGTTCTGTGGGAGTTTTTACCCTATTCCTGGCTGTTTTGTCCTTGCCTTTGTTTGTTTTTTGTTGTTTGTTTCTCTCACTTAAAAATGTTAAATTAGGGCCTTTTCCTCTCAGTAGTCCCCTCTCCCACTAGAGAGAGAGCTGTTTTCCTTTCTCTTGCCTATTAAACCTCCACTCCTAAACTCAAAAAAACAAAAAAAAGTTAAATTGGACCCAATATACTGGCTCATGTTCATATTTTCAGTGCTTTGGGAGGCCAAGACAGGAGGATTGCTTGATCCCAGGAGTTTGAGACCAGCTTAGGCAACATAGTTAGACCTTGTCTCTGCAAAAAATTAAAAAATTAGCTAGGCATGGTGGCTCAAGCCTGTAGTTCTAGCTACTTGGGATATTGAGATGGGATCTTTTGAGCCCAGGAGTTCGAGATTATAGTGAGCTGTGATCACGCCATTGTACTCCAGCCTAGGCAACAGTATGAGTCCATGTCTCAAAAAACAGTTACGTTTTGGAGGTTTTTAAAAATTCTTTTTTATATGCTTCTAGAGGTAGTTTGTGTATATACAAATATAAGTGAACATGTCTTCTTCAGCCCTGCTTTTTTTTTTTTTTTTGAGCCAGGGTCTCGCTCTGTCATCCAGGATAGAGTACAGTAGCACAAACATGGCTCAATGCAGCCTCCACCTCTCAGGCTCAATCCACCCTCCTGTCTCAGCCTCCTAAACAGCTGGGACTCCAGGTGACCACCACCATACTTGGCTATTTTTTTTATTTCTCTTTTTTCTTTTGAGATGGGTTCTCATTCTGTTGCCAAGGTTAGAGTGCAGTGGCACAATTTCAGCTCACTGCAACCACTGCCTCCTGGGTGTAAGGTCTGTTCTCGCGGAGTTTAAAGTGAAGAAACTGAGGCCAGCACAAGAAGATCTGATGCGAAGGAATTTATTCAGGCTCCCGGACGAGGTTCTGCGGTCCGACAGGAGGGGCCAGAGAAGTCGCATGGACTCCTCTCAGACAGGGGGTTTTATAGGGAGTGAAACAGCTAGATTGGTTGTGGGAGAGCAGGACTGCTATTGGGTAAGTTACAAGCCTTTACCTAGGACTTGGCTTGTTGTTGGTTGGAATTACTCGGCTGCTATTGGTTGTTAGGACTTGGCTGCTATTGGTTGTTAAGACTCTAGGGTTACCATACCTTGTTTGCATACTGGGCTCTTTTAAGGGAGGGTCAGGCTGTGTGAGCATGGGAGAAGGGAAAAAGCCTGAGCATGTCTGAGCTTGCCTGAGCTCGTCCGGGCTTGTCCGAGCTTTTGGAAAGAAGCGGGGGCAGTCTGTGTCCGTGCTCCCGGCGAGGCAACCGGCCTTACACTGGGTTCAAGCAATTCTCTTGCCTTAGCCTCCTGAATAAAGCTGGGATAACAGGCATGTACCACCACAACGGCTAATTTTTGTATTTTTAATAAAGATGGGGTTTGACCAAGTTGACCAGGCTGGTTTTGAACTCCTGACCTTGTGATCCACCCACCTTGGCTCTTTTTTTTTTTTTAAGATAGAGTGTAGATCTGTAGCCCAGGCCGGAGTGCAGTGGCACAATCTCAGCTTACTGCAACCTCTGCCTTCTGGGTTCAAGCGCTTCTCCTGCCTCAGCCTCCCAAGTAGCTGGGACTACAGGTGCGTGCCACCACACCCAGCTATTTTTTTTTGTATTTTTAGTAGAGACGGGGTTTCATCATGGTGAGGATGGTCTTGATCTCTTGACCTCGTGATCCGCCCTCCTCAGCCTCCCAAAGTGCTGGGATTACAGGCGTGAGCCACCGCTCCCGGCCTTTTTTTGTTTTTTGAGACAGAGTCTCACTCTGTTACCCAGGCTGGGGTGCAGTGGCAAGATCTTGATTGACTGCAATTTCCACCTCCCAGGTTCAAGTGATTCTCCTGCCTCAGCTTCCCAAGCAACTGGGACTACAGGTATGTGTCATCATACTCAGCTAATTTTTGTATTTTTTAGTAGAGATGGGTTTTGCCATGTTGGCCAGGCTGATCTCTAACTGACCTCAGGTGATCTCCCCGCCTTGGCTTCCCAAAGTGCTCAGATTACAGCCACTGCTCCTATCTCTTCTTTTTTTAAAAACAAAGATTGTAATCCCAGCACTTTGGGAGGCCAAGGCGGGTGGATCACGAGGTCAAGAGATCGAGACCATCCTGGTCAACATGGTGAAACCCCGTCTCTACTAATACAAAAAATTAGCTGGGCATGGTGGCGCGTGCCTGTAATCCCAGCTACTCAGGAGGCTGAGGCAGGAGAATTGCCTGAACCCAGGAGGCGGAGGTTGCGGTGAGCCGAGATCGCGCCATTGCACTCCAACCTGGGTATCAAGAGCGAAACTCCGTCTCAAAAAAAAAAGAAAAAAAAAAAAAAAAAAAAAAAACAAAGATGGTGGAATATACTATTGAGTAGTTCTTTTTCCTTTTTTTTTTTTACTTGACAATATATTTTGGAAATCATTTCTTCTCTATATTTACATCTATGTCTATATATATCTACTTCATTAAAAAATTTTTTTTATTTTTATTTTTTTGAGACCTAGCCTTGCTCTGTTGCCCAGACTTGAGTGCAGTGGTGCAATCTCAGCTCACTGCAACCTCCACCTCGCAGGTTCAAGAGATTCTCCTGCCTCAGCCTCCCGAGTAGCTGGGATTACAGGCACCTGCCACCACACCTGACTAATTTTTTTTTTTTTTGAGACAGAGTCTTGCTCTGTCACCAGGCTGCAGTACAGTGTCGCGATCTCGGCTCACTGCAACCTTTGCCTCCCAGGTTCAAGCAATTCTCCTGCTTCAGCCTCCCAAGTAGCTGGGATTACAGGTGTGTGCCACCACACCCAGCTAATTTTGCTTCAGCCTCCCAAGTAGCTGGGATTACAGGTGTGTGCCACCACACCCAGCTAATTTTTTTTTTTTCCCAGCTAATTTTTGTATTTTTAGTAGAGTACGGTTTTCACCGTTTCGTCCAGGCTGGTGTCAAACTCCTGACCTCAGGTGATCCGCCTACCTTAGCCTCCCAAAGTGCTGAGATTACAGGTGTGAGCCACCACACCCAGCCCCTTTTAAATTTTTTTTCTGATTTTTAATTTGTTGTTATATCTCATGTTCCTTTGTAAGCTGCATTAATCATTTCTGGATCAAAATATGATACAATAGGTGGTATTTGGCCTAAAATGTAAAGAGGTAATTTGGAAACACTGTATTATTGTGCTTTTTAAAGTTTTAGATTTTGTGCCAACAAATTAAGACTAGTCAGCTTTTTAGTTTTTTTTAAAATTATTATTATAGAGACAGGATCTTGTTCTTTTGCCCATACTGGAGTGCAGTGGTATAGTCATAGTTCACTGCAGTCTTGAACTCCGGGCTCAAGTGATCCTTTCACCTCAGCCTCTCCAGATGCTGGGACTACAGGCACAAGCCACCACACCAGGTTAGTGTTTTTTGTTGTTGTTTCTTCCTGTTGTTGTTGTTTGTAGAGATAGGGTCTCGCTATGTTGCCTGGCTGGTCTTGAATTCCTGGCCTCAAGCAATCCTTCCGCTTCATCCTCCCAAAGTGCTGGGATAATAGACATAAGCCACTGCACCTGGCCTAGGCAGCTTTTTAGAAAGGTAGAGATTGGCCGGTCGTGGTGGCTCACGCCTGTAATCCAAGCACTTTGGAGGCCAAGGCGGACGGATCACCTGTGGTCGGGAGTTCAAGACCAGCCGTGACCAACATGGTGAAACCCCATCTTAAAAAAAACAAAAAAAGTAAAAAAAGAAAGGTAGAGATTATATTTCTCATATTTAGCTTTGAAAAAGACAAAGTTCTTTGGGTTTTTTTTTTCTCTTTCTCCACTGCAAATGTTTGTTTATTGAATAAACATCATCATAGTATCAAAAGAAAAAAATTTATATCTCCCTATGATTTCATTATTTCAGTTAGCAATTCCTCCTTGCCAGTCTCATATGCCTGCATATTTGTACCTCGGCATAATTACTCTGTATGTATACTTTCATATTCTACTTTTCCTTACTAATCTTATTTTGTTATTATTTATTAATACTATTGCTATCTTTGTAAATACCATACTTGTTGGATATATAATATTGTAGTTCATTAAATTGTCCCTTTATGTTTAGTCACTTATTTTTATTTAATTGATTTTAAACATATTACAGGCCAGGCGCAGTGGCATATCTGTAATCCCATCACTTTCAGAGTGCAAATGGGAGGATTGCTTGAGCCTAAGAGTTTGTGACCAGCCTGGGCAACATAGTAAGACCTTGTCTCTACCAAAAAAAAAAAAAAAGAAAGAAAGAAAAAAAGATATTACAATGAGAAATTTTCTGCAGATAGGCCAGGCATGGTGGCTCATGCCTGTAATGCCAATACTTTGGGAGTTTGAGATGGGAGCATCACTTGAGCCCAGGAATTTGAGTTTAGCCTGGGCAACATAGCAAGACCCCATCTCTATTTTTATTTAAAAAAAGAGAGAGACTGGGCACAGTGGCTTATGCCTGTAATCCCAACACTTTGGGAGGCCGAGGCAGGCAGATCATCTGAGGTCAGGAGTTCAAGACCAGCCTGGCCAACATGGTGAAACCGTGTCTCTATTAAAAATACAAAAATTAGCCGGGCTTGGTGGCAGGCTACTTGGGAGGCTGAGGTAGAAGAATCACTTGAACCTGGGAGGCAGAGGTTGCAGTGAGCTGAGATCGCGCCACTGCACTCCATCCTGGACAACAGAGCAGGACTCCATCTCAAAAAAAGAAAGAAATTTTCAGTAAACAGATTTTCTTCTTTTTAATCTTAAAAAATCTTAAAATTATTATCATAAAATATATTCCCAGATGATTGCATCAGAGAGCCAATGGTGAGAACAGTAAAAAATTTTATCAGCTGGGCACAGTGGTTCATGCCTGTAATCCCAGCACTTTGAAAGGCCGAGGCAGAAGGATCACGAGATCAGGAGTTCGAGACCAGCCTGGCCAATGTGGTGAAACCCCATCTCTACTAAAAATACAAAAATTAGCTGTTCATGGTGGTGTGTGCTTGTAGTCCCAGCTACTCGGGAAGCTGAGGCAGGAGAATCGCTTGAACCCAGGAGGTAGAGGTTGCAGTGAGCCAAGATGTGCCCCTGCCTCCAGCCTGGACAACAGAGCAAGACCCCTTTTTAATTGTCATAAAATACACATAAAATTTACCATTTAGCCATTTTAAATTGTACATCAGTGGCATTACATACAGTCACAGTATTATGCAGTAATTACTGCTACTCATCTCCAGAACTTTTTCATTATTCTACACTGAAACTGTAGCATCTCTATTGCCATCTCCACCCAGCTCCTGCCAACTGTCATTCTACCTCCTGTCTCTATGAATTTGACCACTCTAGATACCTCATATAAGTGGAATCATTCAGTGTTTGTCCTTTTGAGAATAGCTTATTTCACTTAGCACAACGTCTTCAAGTTTATGGTGTAGCATGTGTTAAAAATGCATTTCCTTTTAAAACTGAGTATTCTGTTATATATACATACTGCATTTGTTTATGCACTCATCTGTCAGTAGACACTTAGGTTCTTGGGTTGCTTCCATCTTTTAACTATCATGAATTGTGCTGCCATGAACATGTGGATACATGTATTAATATGAGTTTATTAGTTTGGGCACCTGTTTTTAATTCTTTTGAGTGTATACTCAGAAGTGTAATTACTAGATCATACGGTAATTTTAGGTTTAATTTTTTTTTTTTTTTTTGAGACGGAGTTTTGCTCTTGTTACCCAGGCTGGAGTGCAATGGCACGATCTCAGCTCACCGCAACGTCCGCTTCCTGGGTTCAGGCAATTCTCCTGCCTCAGCCTCCTGAGTAGCTGGGATTACAGGCACGCGCCACCATGCCCAACTAATTTTTTGTATTTTTAGTAGAGATGGGGTTTCACCATGTTGACCAGGATGGTCTCGATCTCTTGACCTCGTGATCTACCCGCCTCGGCCTCCCAAAGTGCTGGGATTACAGGCGTGAGCCACCGTGCCTGGCTTTAGGTTTAATTTTTTGAGAAACCACCATACTTTTCTTGCAGTAGGTATACCATTTTACATTCCCACCAGCAATGCACAAAGGTTCCAGTTTCTCCATATCCTTGCAAGATTAGTTATTTTCTGGTTTTTTTTTTTCTTTTCTTTTCTTTTTTTTTGAGATGGAGTCTCGATGTGTTGCCCAGGTTGGAGTGCAATGGCACGATCTTGGCTCACTGCAACCTCTGCCTTCTGGGTTCAAGTAATTCTCCTGTCTCAGCCTCCCGAGTAGCTGGGATTACAGGTGCACCATGCCCAGCTAATTTTTTGTAGTTTTAGTAGAGATGGGGTTTCACCGTGTTAGCCAGGATGGTCTTGACCTCCTGACCTTGTGATCCGCCCCTTTTGGCCTCCCAAAGTGCTGAGATTACAGGTGTGAGCCACTACGCACAGCATTTTCCTTTTTTTTTTTAACATAGAAGTTTTGTTTTTTTTTTCGTATCTAGTAGTTCATCTTTTAAAATATTAGTCTTTAAAAATGCCTGTAATCTTAGCACTTTGGGAGGCTGAGGCAGGTAGATCACTGTAATCAGAAGTTTAGAACAGCCTGACCAACGTGCTGAAACCACATCTCTACTAAAAATACAAAATTAGCCGGCCGTGTTGGCGCACCTCTGTAATCCCGGTACTTGGGAGGCTGAGGCACAAGAATCACTTGAACCTGATAGACGGAGGTTGCAGTGATCCAGGGTCGCCCCGTTGCACTACAGCCTGGGAAACAGAGCAAGACTCAGTCTCAAAATATATATATTTTATAGTTGTTGTTTTTGTTGTTGCCAGAAAAGGTCTAGGTACTTTAAAATACATATTTTTAGCAACTGAACTATCTTAGGCAAAAAAATGAACCTCAACCTAAGTGTCATATCTTATATGAAAATTAACTCAAAGTGATCGTGGACTTCAATGTAAAAAAAACTAAGCCTTTTAGAACTACAATATAACCAACATCTAGGGCTGGGTGAAGATTTTATTTATTTAACATTCCTGAATTAGCAGAACTATAGAGAAGGAGAATTGATTAGAGATGAGGGGTGGAGGTGGAGGTGGTGTGGCTATAAAGATAAGTGTGACATAAGGGGGTTGGTGGTGATAGAACAGCTGTGTATCTTGAGTGTGGTGGTGTTTACATGAATCTACATGTGATAAAATTGCATAGAATTATAGCTAAGCACAAATGAATGCCTTTAAATCTGGTGAATCTGAATAAGCTCTGTGGATTGCACCAATATCAATTTACTGGCTTTGTTATTTTATGGTATTTATGAAGGACATTACTATTGGGGAAAATGGGGTGAAAAGTACATGGGACCTTCCTGTATGTATTTATGCAACTTTCTATGAACCTTAATTATTTCAAAATTAAACACTTTTTTCTTTTTATTTATTTTATTTTTTATTTTTTTCAAAATTAAAAAAATTTTTAAAGTATTTTGGCTGGGTGCGGTGGCTCACACCTATAATCCCACCACTTTGGGAGTCTATCCGAGGCAGGTAGATCATGAGGTCAGGAGTTCAAAACCAGTCTGGCCAAGATGGTGAAACCCCATCTCTACTAAACATACAAAAAGTTAGCCAAGCATGGTGGCACATGCCTGTGATCTCAGCTACTTGGGAGGCTGAGGCAGGAGAATCGCTTGAATCTGGGAGGCGAAGGTGGCAGTGAGCCAAGATTGCGCCACTGCACTCCACCCTGGGTGACAGAGTGAGACTGTCTCAAAATAACAAACCAAAAAACAAAAGGTATTTTTATGAGGAGCTTCTTGGCAGCAGGTTCTAGTGTGATCCTGCCAATATTGTGGCATGCCCTCAGGTAGGCCTCTTTTCCTCAGTTTCTTTATAAATTTAATACTGGACCAAATTGCTGAGATCTTTTTTTCTTTTTTCCTTTTTTTTTTTTTTTTTTGAGATGGAGTTTCGCTTTCATCCCCCAGGCTGGAGTGCAATGGCACAATCTCGACTCACTGCAACCTCTGCCTCCTGGGTTCAAACCTGCCTCAGCCTCTCAAGTAGCTGGGAGTACAGGCGCCTGCTACCATGCCTAACTAATTTTGTATTTTTAGTAGAGACAGGGTTTCACCATGTTGGCCAGGCTGGTCTCAAACTCCTGCCCTCAGGTGATTCGCCCACCTTGGCCTCCGAAAGTGCTGGGATTACAAGCATGAGCCACCGTGCCCAGCCTGAGGTCATTTTCATGTATAAAATTCCATAATTTTTGGAGCCACCGTGCCTGGCCTAATAAATTCTTAAATGGTTTTATGTAATGGTTTGTCACATTACTTAGGAATTTTTGCTATTTAAGTAAGAAAAACCCAGTTTGGCTTAAGCAAGGGATTGAGGGAGTATTAATTAATTCATATAACTAGGAAGTCTAGGAGTGCATTTGGAATCAGTTAGATCTAGGAAAATCTACATTCTCTATGTTTCTGCTTGACATTATTATTTTTCAAACATGTCCTCCACTAGGATTGATATTATTTTTGACTCAGTCTAGTGACCCAAACACAGGGCTTTGCCTCTATTTCTCAAATCTTGGTTTCATTGTTGAGATAGACTCTAGGTGGCAAGATGGCTACTGGTAGCCCTAGACTCGCATCTTCTTAGGTTAGCATTCCCAGATAATGTCATCAGAAAAGTTCAAAGATGTCCATGTCAGGTGTGTTAAATGAAAATTAAAAAGTGGGGTGTGTAATCCCAGCACTTTGGGAGGTCAAGGCAGGTTGAACACTTGAGCTCAGGCATTCGAATCAGCCTGGGCAACATGGGGAAACCCATCTCTACAAAAAATACAGAAAATTACCTGAACATGGTGGCTGGCTCACGCCTGTGTTCCCAGCTACTCAGAAGGCTGATGTGGGAGAATCCTTGAGCCTGGAAGGTCAAGGCTGCAGTGAGCCTAGATAGTGTCACTGCATTCCAGCGTGAGTGATAGAGTAAGACCCTATCTCAAAAAAAACTGGAAAAAAAAAAAAAAAAGACCAGGCCTGATGGCTCATGCCTGTAATTGTAGCACTTTGGGAGGCCGCGGTAGGAGGCTTGCCTGTGAGAGACTAGTAGTTTGAGACCAGTCTGGGCAACATGACAAAACCTTGTCTCTGCAAAAAATACAAAAATTAGCTGGGTGTGGTGGCGTGCACCAGTAGTCCTAGCTACTTGTGAGTCTTTGGCAAGAATATCAATTGAGGCCAGAAGGTTCAGGCTGCAGTGAGCCATGATCATGCCACTATACTCCAGGCTGGGAGACAGAGCGAGACCTTGTTTCAAAAAAAAAATTAGAGAAGTTCAGAGATGGACTCTGGCCTAACTAGAGTCATATGTTTCATTCCTCAAGTCCATAGTGAACATAGGAGGATAGAATACCTTTTTTTTTTTGAGATAGAGTTTCACTCTTGTTGCGCAGGCTGGAGTGCAATGGCTCGATCTCAGCTCACCACAACCTCTGCCTCCCAGGTTTAAGCAATTCTTCTGCCTTAGCCTCTGAAGTAGCTGGGATTAAAGTCATGCACCACCACACTGGGCTACTTTTGTATTTTTCTTTTTTTTTTAAGTATAGATGGGGTTTCTCCATGTTGGTCAGGTTGGTCTCGACCTCAGGTGATCTGCACACCTCCGTCTCCAAAAGTGCTGGGATTACAGGTGTGAGCCACCATGCCGGCCTGATTTTTCTTTCTTTCTTTTTTTTTTTTTTTTGAGACGGAGTCTCATTCTGTCTCCAGGCTGGAGTACAGTGGCATGATCTTGGCTCACTGAAACCTCCGCCTCCCAGGTTCAAGCGATTCTCCTGCCTCAGCCTCCCAAGTAGCTGGGACTACGGGCGCATGCCACCACACCCAGCTAATTTTTTTGCATTTTTAGTAGAGACAAGGTTTCACCGTGTTGACTAGGATATCTCAATCTCCTGACCTTGTGATCCGCCTACCTTGGCCTCCCAAAGTGCGGGGATTACAGGTGTGAGCGAGGCTTGGCCTGAGGGTAGAGTACTTTGATAGCCAGCTTTCTCCTGAAGCCAGGAGGGTGGAAGTTTAGGGATGTGGCTTGGGGATGCTCCATCCAAAACACCCCAGGACAAACGGACACTGATCGGAAAAAAGGGGGAACATTTTCTGTGCAGAGTAAAACAAGCAAGCAAGCCAGAAAAACATAGAAAAACCTAAAAAAAACCACCCAAAGTTATGAACATCAATTTATTAAAGAAAACAATTAGAACAAAGTTACTGTCATTCATGAAAAGCCCACCGGTTGACCTAAATTTTTTTTTCACTATTGTTATTGATGGTTGTTCATAAGTTGGGATGTGGTCTTTAACTAGAAGAGATAACACCAACTTTACCATATTAAAAACTTAATTCTTTTTTTTTTTTTTGAGGCGGAGTTTCACTGTTGTTACCCAGACTGGAGTGCAATGGCGCGATCTTGGCTCACCGCAACCTCCGCCTCCTGGGTTCAAGCAATTCTCCTGCCTCAGCCTCCTGGGATTACAGGCGCGCACCACCATGCCCAGCTAATTTTTGTATCTTTTTTTTTTTAGTAGAGACGGGGTTTCACCATGTTGACCAGGATGGTCTCAATCTCTTGACCTCATGATCCACCCGCCTTGGCCTCCCAAAGTGCTGGGATTATAGGCGTGAGCCACCGCGCCCGGCCTAAAACTTAATTATTTTTCTATTTTTTATTCATACAGGACAAAGATGAGTCCCAGCACACAGAATCAGTGGTACTTCAATCCTCACGGGGTATCAAAGTGGAAGGCTGCATCCGAATGTATGAACTGGTACACAGAATGAAAGGAACAGTAAGTGAACCCATGAAGTAAGGCAGGCTTGATCCTGGGAACCACATTTAGCTGCAGTTCCCCAGGGCTTAGGAATGGCCACTGTATGCTGCTCATCCTTCCCACCTCCTGTTTAGTTGGAGGGTAGTGTAATGTAGAGTTCAGTAGTAAGTGCACTGAAGTCAAGTCTGATTTCAGATTCTGACTGTATTATTTTACACGTGACTTTGAGAAAATTACTTGGACTTTTCTGGCTTCCATTTACTTCTCCAAAATTTGGAGATCGTCCAGGGTTGTTATATAAGCTTGTACTGAGAAGATAGGACCTTAGCCTCTTTTATTTTATCTGTTTTGTTTTGTTTTGTTTTGTTTTGTTTTTTGAGATGGAGTTTTCGCTCTTGTTGCCCATGCTGGAGTGCAATGGTGCAATCTCAGCTCACTGCAGCCTCCGCCTCATGGATTCAAGCGATTCTCCTGCCTCAGCCTCCCAAGTAGGATTACAGGCTCACACTACCACACCCAGCTAATTCTTTTTGTATTTACTAGAGACAGGGTTTTACCATGTTGGTCAGGCTGGTCTCTTGAGAAAATTATAATACTATTTTAATTAATTTATTTGATTGGTTTTGTTTGTTAATTTTTTTTTCTTTTTTTTTTTTTGAGACGGAGTTTTACTGTTGTGGGCCAGCGCTGGAGTGCAATGGCGTGATCTCAGCTCACTGCAACCTCCGCCTCCTGGGTTCCAGCAATTCTCCTGCCTCAGCCTCCCAAGTAGCTGAGATTACAGGCTCCTGCCACCATTCCCAGCTAATTTTTGTATTTTTTAGTAGAGACAGAGTTTCCTCATGTTGTCCAGGCTGGTCTTGAACTCCTGACCTCAGGTGATCCACCCGCCTCAGCCTCCCAAAGTGCTGGGATTACAGGCGTGAGCCATTGCGCCTGGCCTGTATTATTTTTTTAATTAGGAAAGCAATGCATGATTTTGTAAAAATGTTTCAGGGTACAGGAATTTAGAAAACAAAAGGCTTGGCCAGGTACGGTGGCTCATGCCTGTAATCCCATCACTTTGGGAGGCTGAGGCAGGTGGATCATCTGTGGTCAGGAGTTTGAGACTGGCCTGGCCAACATGGCAAAACCTCGTCTCTACTAAAAATACAAAAATTAGCCAGGCGTGATGGCGTATGCCTATAATGCCGGCTACTCAGGAGGATGAGGCAGGAGAATCACTTGAACCTAGGAGGCAAAGGTGTCAGTGAGCCGAGATTGTACCACTGCACTCCAGCCTGGGCAACAGAGCAAGGCATTGTCTCAAAAAAAAAAGAGAGAGAGAAAATGAGTCTTCTAGCATCTTGCCTCATTGGTCATTGTCAGTAAATATTTGTTGAGCACCTAGGTGCTAGATGCTGTTCTAGGTCTAGATAAAATAGTAAATAAAGTAGGCAGAGCTTATATTCTGGTGAGAGACAGAAGTAAGGAGAAATAAGTAAAATATTTGGAAGATTGTTGTAATCTGTGTGAAAGGTGGTGGTTGCTTAGAGTAGGGTGGTAGCAGTAGAGATGGTGACAAATGACTAATTTTGCTTATTTGAGTTGTTTTAATTCAAAGACTTATTTCCTGAATCTGTGGAAATTTTTTCTCCTTGATTAGTTTACCTCTCCATTGCCTTCTTCTCTCTGGAACTTTTTTTTTTTTTTTTTTTTTTTTTTTTTTGAGACGGAGTTTCACTCTCGTTACCCAGGCTGGAGTGCAATGGCACGATCTCGGCTCACCGCAACCTCCGCCTCCTGGGTTCAGGCGATTCTCCTGCCTCAGCTTTCTGAGTAGCTGGGATTACAGGCACGCGCCACCATGCCCAGCTAATTTTTTTGTATTAGTAGAGACGGGGTTTCACAATGTTGACCAGGATGGTCTTGATCTCTTGACCTCGTGATCCACCCGCCTCGGCCTCCCAAAGTGCTGGGATTACAGGCTTGAGCCACCGTGCCCGGCTTCTCTCTGGAACTTTTATTAGTCATGTATTAGATTTCCTAAATTAATCCTTCATATGTCCTATTCTTTCATTTTCCTTTTGTCTTTTTGTTCTGTTTTCTAGAAGATTTCTTTTTTTTTCTTCTTTTTTTTTTATTTGAGAGACGGAGTCTCACTGTCACCTAGGCTGGAGTGCAATGATGTGATCTCAGCTCACAGCAACCTCTGCCTCCCTGGTTCAAGCGATTCTCCTGCCTCAGCCTCCTGAGTAGCTGGGATTACAGGCATGCACCACCACCTCAGCTAATTTTTGTATTTTTAGTAGAGACAGGGTTTCACCATGTTTGTCAAGCTGGTCTTGAACTCCTGACCTCATGATCTGCCCGCCTTGGCCTCCCAAAGCGCTGGGATTACAGGCATGAGCCACCGTGCCCAGCCTTGTTTCTAGATTTCTATATTTTATCCTCCAACTGCTAATTGAAAAAATACATATTTTTTAAATTATGTCTAATTTTTGTGAGTTTTTTGTATTCTCCACTTGTTCCTATTTTAGAGCATTTTATTCTCATTTCTTAACATACTCGGAGCTCTTTTTCAGATTCACTTGTGTCCCTTGATACACATGTTCTTCTGGATGCATTGTTTTCCCTTTGTTCATCTCGATTCTTTTATTTTAGGGTGTAGAGATTCCTCAATTATCTAAAGATCCGTATTGCTAGTAATCAGACCAGAGATTCAAGAAGAATAATGAGGAACAAGATTATTAAGCTTTCGGACTTCCTAACTGTCAGCATATTGTTCTGGAATACTAGCTCCCATACTAAATGATCAGCTGTTTCTGGACAGGTTATTAATTTTCTTTTAAAGAAGAACTCCCCGTTTTTTTTTGGCTAGGAGTATTCATTACCTTGTGTCTTAAAACAACAACAGGTGGTTGGACTCGATGGCTCACTGTAATCCCAGCACTTCGGGAGGCCAAGGTAGGCAGATCACCTGAGGTCAGGAGTTCGAGACCAGCCTGAACAACATGGAGAAACCCCGTCTCTACTAAAAATACAAAATTGGCCGGGCATAGTGGCACATGCCTGTAATCCCAGCTACTCGGGAGGCTGAGGCAGGAGAATTGCTTGAAGCGGGGAGGCAGAGGTCACAGTGAGCCAAGATTGTGCCATTGTACTCCAGTCTGGGCAACAAGGGCAAAACTACATCTCAAAAAAACCAAAAAACAAAAACTGGCATTCATTATTGTCTTTTGTGTTTCTGGGGGATGTCTGGGCTCAGGTGGTTTTCATTTGGGATTTATTGTGGTTTCAGTGGCTGAAGCTGGAGTCATCTCAAAGACTTTCTTATTTACTGGTCTGGTAGTTGAGTTTAGCTGTTAGCTGGACTTCCTACCCTCTCCATCAGGCCTGGGCTCCCTCATAGCATGGTGGTTAGGTTCCAAGAGCAAGCATCTTAAGAGAAACTAGCAAAGCTGCGTAGCCTTTCTGAGTCTCAGAAATCATGTAACGTATATATATTTTTTCCACATTCTATGTCATGGTAGTCAAAAAGTCCTGCTCAAGTTGAAGTAGAGGGGATGGGAGGATTGTCAAACAATTTGAATGTAGTGTTTCAAAATCATTATAGCACAGGCCGGGTACGGTGGCTCTCACCTGTAATCCCAGCACTTTGGGAGGCCGAGGTGGGCGGATCACTTGAGGTCAGGAGTTCGAGACCAGCCTGGCCAATATGGTAAAACCCCATCTTTACTAAAAATACAAAAATTAGACGGGTGTGGTGGTGCATGCCTGTAATCCCAGCTACTTGGGAGGCTGAGGCTGGAGAATTGCTTGAACCTGGGAGGTGGAAGTTGCAGTAAGCCAAAATCACACTACTGCACTCCAGCCTGGGTGACAGAGCAAGACTCCAACTCAAAAATAAATAAATAAAATTATAGCACAAATACCTGGCTCTTGGCTGTTTTGATCTAATGACCAGGGGAAGAGGGCAAGAGTTGACTGTTTAGTCTACAAACATTCAGGCAATAGTTTCGTTTTCAGTCCCATGAGGCCCACCTATATGAGTCATAGCATTTCCCAGTCTTGAGACTCTGCAGTTTGGCTGGTAGATTGGCTCTCTGCTCTCGCGAGGCATAGTCTGCTTATGTACATATGTGTGTGTGTGTGTGTGTATTCTTGGGTTTTCTCAGCTCTGCTCTATCATTTATTGCTTCTCCATATATATATATTTTAAGACAGAGTCTTGCTGTGTTGCCCAGGCTGGAATACAGTGGTGCAATCACTGCTCCCTGCAGCCTTGACCTCCTGATCTCAGGCATTCCTCCCACCTCAGCTCCTCCTACCTTCTTAATAGCTGGGACTGGCCGGGCGCGGTGGCTCACGCCTATAATCCCAGCACTTTGGGAGGCCGAGGCGGGTGGATCATGAGGTCAAGAGATCGAGACCATACTGGTCAACATGGTGAAACTCCGTCTCTACTAAAAATACAAAAAAATTAGCTGGGCGTGGTGGCGCACGCCTGTAGTCCCAGCTGCTCGGGAGGCTGAGGCAGGAGAATTGCTTGAACCCAGGAGGCAGAGGTTGCTGTGAGCCGGGATCGCGCCATTGCACTCCAGCTTGGGTAACAAGAGTGAAACTCCGTCTCAAAAAAAAGAGAAAAAAAAAGAATAGCTGGGACTGCAGGTGTGCACCACCACACCCAGATAATTTTAAAATTTTTGGTAGAGACGGGTCTCTCTTTGTTGCCCAGGCTGGTCTCAAATTCCTGGGGTCCAGTGATCGTCCCACTTAGGCCTTCCCAAGAACTGGGATTATAGACCTCAGCCAATGCATCTGGCCACTTTTCCCCTGACTGTTTTCCAGAAGTATGTGGAAGGTTTTTCCCTGTTGGTGACCTCTCTCATGCTCTGTGTGGTGTTATATCTTTTTTTCTTTCCAATTCTCACTTTAACAGAGTCCCATAGAAGAGGATATATATGCTTGTTTTCAATATGCCTTCTTGCACTGGAAACTTTAAAATAAGTTTTAAGACTGGATGCAGTGGCTCATGCCTATAATTCCAGCAGTTTTGGGAGGATAGCTTGAGGTCAGGAGTTCCAGACCAACCTAGGCAATATGGTGAGACCCTGACTCTACAAAAAATTTGAAAATTAGCCAGGTGTGGTGGTGTGTACCTGTAGTCCTAGCTACTCAGGTGGCTGAGGTGGGATGATCCCTTAAGCTCAGGAGCTCAAGGCTGCAGTGAGCTATAATTGTGCCATTGCACTCCAGCCTGGATGATACAGTGAGACCCTATCTCAAAAATAAACAAACAAAATAAAATATAATACTTTTTTTTTTTTTGAGATAGAGTCTCACTCTATCACCCAGGCTGGAGTGAGGTGGCACAATCTTGACCCACTGCAGCCTCCGCCTCCCAGGTTCAAGCAATTCTCCTGCTTTGGCCTCCTGAGTGACTTGGACTACAGGCACATGCCAGCATGCTCGGCTAATTTTTTGTATTTTTAGTAGAGATGGGGTTTCACCATATTGGCCAGGTTGCTCTCAAACTCCTGACCTTGTGATCTGCCCACCTCAGCCCCTCAAAGTGCTGGGATTACAAGTGTGAGCCACCACCCCCAACCATAATATGTTTTAAAATAGAATAACATAATGTCTTAACAGTATCTTTTGACATATCTCCATGCTAGTTGGCATCTTGTTGTCTTTAACGGCTGGACAGTATTCTCCAATATGACTGTACTCTAATACATGTCATCATTCCCCAATTAGGTGGTTTTATATTTATTGCTGTTATCAACAGGGCTGCAGTGAGCATTCTTGTACGTATATCTTTGCACACACATACAAGCATTTCCTCAGGTGTCAAAGTGTCAAAGGATAGAGACACTTCAAATTTTGATACTAAAATGTCAGATTGCCTTTAACGATACGTGAGTACTTTCATGAAATGTTAAATGAAATATCTGATTCCCTTAGGTACTAAGGAAAAGGACTTCCCTCAGTGGAGGTCCAGGAGAAAATCTTCTAGGCAGAAGCAGGGAGATAGGAATGTATATAGCCTCTTTATGGAATTAAAATGATTTCCTTAAATTACGAAGGAAGCCTGATAAGACTACACAGGATGGAATCTTAATAGTGCATGGCTGTGATGCCATGTTGCTAAATTCCTGTCTGTTCCCAGCTTGTACTGGAGTGACATAAACCATATAGGGCTAATTGGAAGAGCTTTCCAAAGCATCTGAGTTTACAAGATCAAGCAAAAGGAGACAGAAGACTCCTGCAAAGGTTCTAATTCCATGCCCTTAAGTATCTCTGATGGTGTTAGGGGCCATTGGGCAGGTAGCCCACAGAGGTGAATGATCAAGGTGTTGAAGGAGCTCCATAGAGCAAGTGCTGAACCTTTTCAGGAGGGCCTAAGGCAATGGCAGGAGGAGCAGGAGAGGAAGGTGCGAGCCCTCTCAGAGATGGCATCTGAACAACTGAAGCGGTTTGATGAACGGAAGGAACTGAAGCAGCATAAAGAATTCCAGGACTTGCGGGAAGTAATGGAGAAGAGGTGAGTCTCCTTGAATTATGACTGGGAATATTGATGTGTTCAACTGGAACTCTTTCCCAAGAGAGGTTCCAAGGGGAAAGAGTTGAACAATTTCTTAGTCCTTAAATATCAAAGTAAAATAGGTAAAGAAGTTTATAACCTGGAAAAATGATCAAACTTGGAAAGACAACAAAAGTAACACAAAGAAGGAGGCTTTTAGGAGAGGTAAAACAATTTTACGGGCACGGTGGAACACACCTGTAGTCTCATTTACTAGGGAGGCTGAGGCAGGATCGCTTCAACCCTGGGGTTTGAGGCTGTGGTGAGCTATGATCACACCTGTTAACAGCCACTGCACTCCAGTCTAGGCAACATAACGAGACTCCATCTCTAAGAAAAAAGAAAGAAAGGGAGGGAAGGGAGGGCAGGGAGAAGGAGAGAAAAGAAAAACAACTTCAGGAAATATTCCTGACTATTCCTCCCTACATTGTTCATGCAGCTCCAGAGAAGCCTTGGGACACCAAGAGAAGCTAAAAGCTGAGCACCGTCACAGAGCAAAGGTCAGAGCCTGGCAAAATTGGTGTGGGTGTATAGTCTGTCTATAACCTGCCTAGAGAGCCAGGTTTTGGCAGATGGTCACATGGAGGATCTCGGCCATATTATATCTGTGTGTGACTAAGTCTGGGATGTCCTTTTCCTGCTCTGAGCCCATCTGTTAAAATATGTAGCCCACATAGAATTTGAGGATTATAGAAAGAGGAAGCCCAGGAACCCCTCAGAAGTCATTCAGCCCTTTCTACAGATTCTCAATCTGAAGCTGCGGGAGGCAGAGCAGCAGCGCGTGAAGCAAGTGGAGCAGGAACGGCTTCGGAAGGAAGAAGGCCAGGTCCGCCTGCGGGCCCTCTATGCTTTGCAGGAGGAGATGCTGCAGCTCAGCCAGCAGCTGGATGCTTCTGAGCAGCACAGAGGCCTGCTTAAGGTCGACCTGGCTGCCTTTCGGACCCGAGGCTACCAGCTATGCAGCCTCATCTCAGGGATCATCCGGGCCTCTTCAGAGGTGAGGGGGGCTTCAGAGTGATTCTTTGCTGTCTTTGAAATGGAAGACCTTAAAAGCAAAATCATTTTCTGACTTAAAAAGTAGTATCTGCTATCAGCTTATTGGGGGAAATACCAAACATTACTTTTTATCTCCATATCTCTTTACCTAGAAGTAACCATTGTTAACATTTTATTTTGTTTATTTATTTCTTTATTTTTATACGTGCTTATTCTGGAATCTTTTTAATTTATTTTTTCTTATTTTGAAATGGGGTCCCCCTCTGTCACCCAGGGTGGAGTGCAGTGACACAATCTCAGCTCATTGCAGCCTCTGCCTCCCGGGCTCAAGCGATCCTCCCACCTCAGCCTCCTGAGTAGCTGGGACTACAGGCGCATACCACCATGCCACACTAATTTTTGTATTTTTGTAGATACAGGGTTTTGCCATGTTGCCCAGGCTGGCCTTGAACTCCTGCGCTCAAGTGATTCCCCTGCCTCAGCCTCCCAAAGTGCTGAGATTACAGGTGTGAGCCACTGTGCAGAACTTTTTTAAAAAAAAATTAGAGAAAGGGATCTCACTGTGTTTCCTAGGCTGGTCTTGAACTCCTGGGCTTAAGTGATCCTCCCACAGTATTGGGATTACATGAGCCACTGCACCTGCCCTATTTCTTTTCTTTGCTTTTTGGGTTTTTTTTTTTTTTTTTTTTTTTTTGAGACCGGGTCTTACACTGTTGCCTAGGCTGGAGTGCAGTGGTGTGATCATGGCTCAATTCAACCTCTGCTTCCCAGGTTCAAGCGAGTCTCAGATCACTTGAGTCCAGGAGTTCAAGGCCAGTAGGTTTCAGCCAACATGGTGAAACCTCGTCTCTACTAAAAATACAAAAATTAACTGGGCCTGGTGGCACACACCCGTAATCCCAGCTGCTTGGGAGGCTGAGGCACCAGAATCGCTTGAACCTGGGAGGCAAAGGTTGCAATGAGCTGAGGTCCCGCCATGGCACTCAAACCTGGGTGACAGAGATTCTGTCTCAAAAAAAAAACCAGTATTATTTTTGTCTAACATATTGTCACAAACTTTTTTTAAAAAATTACTCTGGCCCTTGTTGCTGAGAATACAGAAAAATTTATACTTAGAAACTGCGGATGTGATAGTAAATTGGAATTATTAATACCTTTAAGAGAACGGGAAAGCAGTATCAATTTGTTGAATGTGGGTACTCCATTGGTGCAACAATTCCAATTATAGGAAATTTACTGACTTGTGTGAGATATGATTTACCTAAGGTATGATGTCACTCTGACAGAGTGGCTATCCTACAGCAGAAAGCCAAGCTGAGGCTGAGCGAGCTCTGCAGGAAATGCGGGACCTCCTTACGAACTTGGGGCAGGAGATCACCAGAGCCTGCGAAGACAAGAAGAGGCAGGATGAAGAGGAGGCTCAGGTAAAGCTGCAAGAGGCGCAGATGCAGCAGGGACCAGAGGCCCACAAAGAGCACCTAGCTTCCAGCCAGGGCCCAGGAGGGAAACAGATTGAAGGTGGGTTTCAGTGTGGATATGGTCCTTTAACTTGGTGTAAGTTTCAAATGTGAAGAGAAACAAGAGTGTATTTTGAATGTTGTGTTAAACTATATAGGACAGTTAATCAGAATTTTACATAATCTATTTCATTCAGTTTTGGTTGATGTGGAGCCTGATTTAAGATTCCAACACTTTCTGTGAGGACTTGAAATTCTACATAATTATAGCAGATACATTATTTCAATTATTACTGCTACTATTTTAAATAAATGAACAAAAATATGTGTTTGTTTAATATGTATAAGGGGTCAGGAGTTCGAGACCAGCCTAGCCAACATGGTGAAACTCCATCTCTGCCAAAAATACAAAAATTAGCGGGGCGTAGTGGTGCGCACCTATAGTCCCAGCTACTCAGGAGGCTGAGGCAGAATCGCTTGAACCTAGAAGATGGAGGTTGCGGTGAGCCGAGATTGTGCCACTGTATTACAGCCTGGGCAACAGAGTGAGCCTCCATCTCAAAAAAAAAAAAAAAAAATCAGTGTAGCATAGCGTTTGGAAATGCTGACTCTGGAGCCAGATCATTGGGAGTCTAATTTTTCTTTTCTTTTCTTTTCTTTTTTTTTTTTTTTTTGAGATAGGGTCTCACTCTGTCACCCAGGCTAGAGGAGTACAGTGGTGTGATTACAGCTCACTGCAGCCTCACCCTCTCAGGCTCAAGTGATCCTACCCACTCAGCCTCTGAAGTAGCTGGGACTACAGGCGTGCACCATTGTGCCTGGCTAATTTGTGTATTTTTTGTAGAGATGGGGTTTCACCATGTTGCCCAGGCTGGTCTCAAGCTCCCGGGCCTGTCTTGGCTTCCTAGAGTTCTGGAATTACAGGCGTGGGTGCCCTGCCTTAGTTTTTCTACTTACTAGTAATGTGACCATGGCAAATCACTTAACCTTTCATGCTTGTTTCCTGTTTCCTTATCTATAAAATGGAGATAATAGTATCTACTTCATAGTTATTGTGACAGTTAAAGCAGTTAGTACATAAATAAAGTGATTATAACAGTGCCTGCTTCATATTACATGTTCAGTAAATACTAGCTGTTACTAAAACCTCTCTTTTATTTCTCAGACCTCCAGGTGAAGGTACAAGACAGTACAATGCAGTGGTACCAGCAGCTGCAGGATGCTTCCATGCAGTGTGTGTTGACCTTTGAGGGCCTGACCAACAGCAAGGACAGTCAGGTAGGGGAGGGGTGGTATATGGCAGTAATTTTGTGGGCTTGATGGTGCTTAGAGAATGAGCACTTCATGTCCCAAAGGAATATAGCTGGCATGTCATGTTACCTGATTCTAAGTGACATCTACTCAGCTCTTCAGAACACTGTCTGCCTTCTCACTGTTCTCTTCTGGCAGGCCAAAAAGATAAAAATGGACCTCCAGAAGGCTGCTACCATCCCAGTGAGCCAAATCTCTACCATTGCAGGTTGGTCAGAGGGGATAAGAATATGACCTTTCACGGTGGGGAGGGATAACATGGGGAGAAATGCCAGATACAGTATGCACCTAAAGTAAAATAAATAAATTAATTTAAAAAAAAAAAAGAATATGACCTTTCACTTCACTGTATTATTTTTCAGACTCCAAATCTACTTATCTGTAAGGTTCCTATAAAAGTATATTCAAACAAATGTTGACAGTTGGATCGGGTACATATAAGTTATATACATCGTTTCACTCGTTTCCTCTTTATTTTTTTTTTTTCGTTTCCTCTTTAACACGTAGAAGGTAATCATGGCCAGGTGTGGTGGCTCACGCCTGTAATCCCAGCACTTTGGGAGGCTGAGGCAGGGCAGATCATGAAATCAGGAGTTCGAGACCAGCCTGACCAACATGATGAAACCCTGTCCCAATAAAAATACAAAAATTAGCTGGGAGTGGTTGTGCGTGCCTGTAATCCCAGTTACTCAGGAGGCTGAGGGAGGAGAATCGCTTAAACACAGGAGGTGGAGGTTGCAATGAGCCAAGATCATGCCACTGCACTTCAGCCTTGATGACAGAGCAAGACTCCATCTCAAAAGAAGAAAAAAAGAAGATAATCATGATGAGTTTGTTGACTCATTTTTAATAAGCTACCTATTTATAGTAAATTATTAGGATGGCTCTCAACTTTCAAGTTGCAGATTGCTGCTGAAAACATCACTAAGGGAACCTAGGCTATGATTTGCAGCCTTTGCTTCTGTCCTACAATATTAGCTTTCCCGATTACTCCAAGCTTGCCTTGTTCATCCTCAGGGACTCCTTTTCTCTCCAGAAACTGAGGTTTAGAAAGTGAGAAACAGACAAGGAAAAAACTCTTTTTTGAACCAGAGGTTCATTTGTATGGAGCTGTAGATGTGGAAGCCTCCAAATTACAGACTGAGCTGCCATGTGGCTGGGGAGTGTGTGCAACTGGAACACTCCTCTGACTCATCATGGGTTCCATTCCCCGATTCACTTCTCATTGCCGGGAAAGCATAGGAAAATTTCTGTTCCTGCCCTTGATAGGCAGTCCGACAAAACTTACATATGACTTTGCTGCCTAAAATTCTTTCTGGAACAGGGCAAGGTATAAATAAATAAATAACGTATCACTTTGTGGAATTCAAAGTGCTGTGTCCTTTGGTAGCACTTTGAGTGGGAGAGGTTGACTGGACAGCCACTCCACACCTTAATGGCCATTCCCAGCTTCCCCTCAGTTGACCGCAGACAGCCTCAGTACCTCCTTCATCAGGAAAATGGAGACGTCCAGTATGAGTTCTTCAGAGCCCCTTCCACGACTGCACTGTGACATTTATCTTAGTCTTCTGTGTCACTGGATGAGGCGTCCTTGCTGCCGGGCTTACCTTTCCACCTCTGCGCTTGTTCCCTTTCCTTCCTGTCTCCTGTCAGACTTTGCCTTATTGTTTATTGCCTTTCCTGTTTTCTGTGATAACTCCTTTTTATAGGCTCCTCTCTCTCAGCCTTTAAATATGTGCGAGCCCCTTACATCCTAAACGTGAGTTTCCCTTGATCCTATGTCTTCTAAGTGTTTGCTGATCTTCCTCAGGTTTCTGTTTGGCATGTTGCTACTTTCTCTGTGCAACTCTACTCCTTTGGCCTCCATGGCACCATTGCTTCCAGGTTCTTCTCCTGCCTCCCTCCCCCTTCCTCTCCTCTCCTCTCTCTCCTCTTTATGAGTTTCTCAGCCTTCTACCCGACTCTAATTGTAGGCGGTTCCTAGGGATCCACTCCTATCCCGCAGTTCTTTTCATTCTCTCAACTTACAGGGCTTCAAACATTACTTGTATGCTGCTGACTCCCAAACCTACTTACTCCTTTCTTCTGAGCTTCAGATTCTCTAGCTCCAGGTACCTGAAGGACATCTCTGCCTATATGTCTCTTAGCTGCCTCCAGTTTAATGTGTTCAAATCCAAACTCATCATCTTCCTTAGGCCTAATTATCTCCTGTTTTCTCTGAGTAATCAGTAGCACCATTATCTACTCAGTAACCTTAGCTGGAAACCTGGGAGTCATCTTTACGGCTGCTGCCTCTATTTCACTCATCATATCGAATTAGTCTCTAACTTTGCCTTTTCTCATTTTTCTACACATTTCCTGACTCTCCCTTTGTCTCCATCGTGACTATAAGCTCTTTAAGACCTTGTAGTCCAGCCAGACACAGAGCATGCTCTAGAGTTAGTGCTCAGTAAATGTTGAATGAATAGAAGAGAAAGATCACCTAATTCCTGTCTCTTTGAAAAAGGTGGATGTTGGCTGGGCACAGTGGCTCACGCCTGTAATCCCAACACTTTGGGAGGCCTAGGCAGGTGGATCACCTGAGGTCAGGAGTTAGAGACCAGCCTGGCCAACATGGTGAAACCCTGTCTCTACTAAAATACAAAAATTAGCTGGGCGTGCTGGTGGTGGGCACCTGTAATCCCAGCTACTCAGGAGGCTGAGACAGAAGAATCACTTGAACCTGGGAGGTGGCAATTGCAGTGAGCCGAGATCATGCCATTATACTCCAGCCTGGGTGACAAAGTGAGACTCAACATCTCAGAAAAAAAAAAAAAAGTGGATGTCACCAGGTGCGGTGGCTCATGCCTATAAACCCAGCACTTTGGGAGGATGAGGCGGATGGATAACTTGAGATCAGGAGTTTGAGATCAGGCTGGCCAACATGATGAAACCCCATGTCTACTAAAAATACAAAAATTAGCTGGGAGTAGTGGCACGTGCCTGTAGTCCCAGCTACTTGGGAGGCTGAGGTGGGAGAATTGCTTGAACCTGGGAGGTGGAGGTTGCAGGGAGATGGAGTCTCGCTCTGTCACCCATACTGGAGTGTAGTGGCACGATCTTGTCTCACTGCAACCTCCGCCTCCCGGGTTCAAGCAATTCTGCCTCAGCCTCCCGAGTAGCTGGGACTACAGGCATGTGCCATCATCCCCCTAAATTTTTTTTGTATTTTTAGTAGAGACGGGGTTTTACTCTGTTAGCCAGGATGGTCTTGATCTCCTGACCTTGTGTTCCACCCGCCTTGGCCTCTCTAAGTGCTAGGATTACAAAGGAAGTGACTCTTACTTGACTGGCTGGCTCAACTCAACTACCTGTAATCTAACTGTAGCTGGTGTGGGGGTGGAACACACAGGATCTTTGGTACAAATATAGCTGTTACGAATCCACTTATGTGTCTGAGGATGGAGGAAGGCAAGTCCCAGAGAAGGGGGCATATCATCATGAGCTGGGCAGATCCTTTAGAAGGTTTTTCCTAGAGATGTGACTAACTCCTCCAGAGATACAAACCATAGCCCATGGGGTCTGTAACAAAATGTAACACCTCTTTCTATACTGTTTATCCCTTCATTTTATGTGTGAGTTTCAGAATTAGCTCAGTCCCAGATAAGGAATTCCTTTTTAATAGTACCATGACTTGCATACTTGAGGATCCCCACGTGTATGTGATTGCCATGTGTTCTTCTGTACCAGTGTTTTGGCTGTAGGCCCTGAACTTCTGTAGGGCTGCACAGCTGGGTTTTTGTAGATGCTTTGTAATTACAATGATGAAAAAGAGGCCGGGCATGGTGGCTCATGCCTGTAATCCCAGCACTTTGGGAGGCTTACGCGGGGGGATCACTTGAGGTCAGGAGTTGAAGACCAGCCTGGCCAACATGGTGAAACCATCTCTACAAAAAAAAAAAAAAAAAATACAAAAATTGGCCAGGCGCAGTGGCTCACAGCTATAATCCCAGCACTTTGGGGGGCTGAGGTGGGTGGATCACGAGGTCAAGAGATCGAGACCATCCTGGTCAACATGGTGAAACCCTATCTCTACTAAAAATACAAAAATTAGCTGGGCATGGTGGCACGTGCCTGTAGTCCCAGCGACTCGGGAGGCTGAGGCAGGAAAATTGCTTGAACCCAGGAGGTGGAGGTTGCGGTGAGCTGAGATTGTGCCATTACACTCCAGCCTGGGTAACAAGAGTGAAACTCCATCTCAAAAAAAAAAAAAATACAAAAATTAGCCCAGCATAGTGACAGGTGCCTGTAATCCCACCTACTCTAGGGGCTGAGGCATGGGAATCACTTGAGCCTGGAAGGTCGAGTTTGCAGTGAGCCAAGATCATGCCACTGCACTCCACCCTGGGTAACAGAGCAAGACTCTGTCTCAAAGAAAAAGAAAAAAAGATTGATCTGTGGTTGTATCTTTTAATTTCTCTCTATCATGCTTAGGCTCAAAACTGAAGGAGATCTTTGACAAGATCCACAGCCTGCTCTCTGGAAAACCTGTTCAATCTGGTGGGCGCTCTGTGTCTGTCACACTTAACCCACAGGGGCTGGACTTTGTTCAATACAAACTGGCAGAGAAATTTGTGGTGAGAAACCTTGTTGCTAGAGGTATGGGAAGAAGAGGCTGGTATACAGGATTTCAGCCTTTCTCTGGTATTAAGTTAAAATTGTACCCACCTCTGTGTTCTCAGAAACAAGGCGAGGAGGAAGTGGCCTCTCACCATGAAGCAGCATTCCCCATTGCAGTTGTGGCGTCCGGGATCTGGGAGCTCCACCCCAGAGTAGGGGACCTCATTCTTGCTCATCTACATAAGAAGTGTCCTTACTCTGTTCCTTTCTATCCCACTTTCAAGGAGGGAATGACTTTGGAAGACTATCAGAGGTAAAGTTGCTTTTCTTCCTACTTTTGATCCCTAGGCTGATTAGTGAAATATAAATAGAGTTGGAATTTGTTTTTCCCTCTCTCACAGCTCCTATTACGTACCTTGAATGTTCTATCAGAAATATAATGTATTTTGGCCGGGCGTGGTGGCTCATGCCTGTAATCCCAACACTTTGGGAGGGCAAGGTGGGCGGATTGCCTGAGGTCAGGAGTTAAAGACCATCCTGGGCAACATGGAGAAATACCGTCTCTACTAAAAATACAAAAAATTAGCCAGGTGTGGTGGTGCACACCTATACTCCCGGCTACTCAGGAGGCTGAGGCACAAGAATTGCTTGAACTTGGGAGGCAGAGGTTGCAATGAGCTGAGATCGCACTACTGCACTCCAGCCTGGGTGACACAGCAAGACTGTGTCTCAAAAAGAAACTAAATAAATATATCTATGTATATATAGTTTTTTGTGCAAACTGGACAGTCTTTGGGATTTGTGAACTTAGGTGCCAATAATCAATGTAGTTTAGTGGAAAGGATACTGGGGTCTTGGAATTTTATCCCTGCTTTGTCATTTAATAGCTTTGCCAAAATGGACAAATCATTTAGTTTTTTTTGAGCATCTTTTCTTTTTTTTTTTTTTTTTTTTTTTTGAGACGGAGTTTCGCTCTTGATACCCAGGCTGGAGTGCAATGGCGCGATCTCGGCTCACCGCAACCTCCGCCTCCTGGGTTCAGGCAGTTCTCCTGCCTCAGCCTCCTGAGTAGCTGGGATTACAGGCACGTGCCACCGTGCCCAGCTAATTTTTTGTATTAGTAGAGACGGGGTTTCACCATGTTGACCAGCATGGTCTCGATCTCTTGACCTCGTGATCCACCCGCCTCGGCCTCCCAAAGTGCTGGGATTACAGGCTTGAGCCACCGCGCCCGGCCTGAGCATCTTTTCTTTATTTGTAAATGAGAGTAATGACATCTATTCCCTTCTGTGAGTTTACCTCACGGTTTATATGAAGTACAAATTTGATGACGGATGTGAGTGCTTGGTATTCTACAGATATAATAATATATTAATAGTAACGCTGAATGTAATAATACATTGTTACTTTTTAGCCATAAAAAGTAATCTCTGGGCCAGATGCAGTGGCTCATGCCTATAATCCCAGCACTTTGGAAGGCTGAGGTAGTTGGGAGTTCAAGACCAGCCTGACCAACATGGAGAAACCCCGTCTCTACTAAAAATACAAAAAAATTAGCCAGGCATGGTGGCATATGCCTATAATCCCAGCTACTCGGGAGGCTGAGGCAGGAGAATCACTTGAATTTGGGAGGTGGAGGTTGTGGTGAGCCAAGATCACACCGTTGCACTCCAGCCTGGGCAACAAGAGTGAAACTCTGTCTCAAAAAAAAAAAAGTATTCTCTGGGCCAGCTGCAGTGCCTCATGCCTATAATTTTTTTTTTTTTAACAATTTGGGAGGCTGAAGCAGAAGGATCGCTTGAGCCCAGGATTTCCAGACCAGCCTGGGTAACAAACATAATGAGACCCTGTCTCTACAAAAAAATTTTTTTTAATTAGCCAGGTGTTAGCTGGGCACGATGCCTCACTCCTGTAATCCCAGCATTTTGGAAGGCTGAGGCGGGTGGATCACCTGAGGCCAGGAGTTTGAGACCAGCTTAGCCAAAATGGTGAAACCCCATCTACTAAAAATACAAAAAATTAGCTGGGCGTGGTGTCAGGTGCCTGTAATCACAGCTACTTGGGAGGCTGCAACTTCCACCCCTGGGTACAAGTGATTTTCCTGCCTCAGCCTCAGGAAAATCACTTGTACCCAGGGGCAGAAGTTGCAGTGAGCCAAGATCACATCATTGCACTCCAGCCTGGGCAACAAGAGCAAAATTCCGTCTCAAAGGAAAAAAAAATTAGCTGGGCATGGTGGCATGCAACCTGTAGTCCCAGCTACTTAGGAGGCTGAGGTAGGAGATAGGAGAATCGCTTGAACCCAGGAGGCAGAGGTTGCAGTGAGCCAAGATTGCCCCACTGCATTCCAACCTGGGTGACAGAGCGAGACTCTGTCTTGAAAAAAAAAAAAGAAAAGAAAAATTAGCCAGGTGTTGACCAGATGCAGTGGCTCATGCCTGTAATCCCAGCACTTTGGGAGGCTGAGGCGGGCAGATCACCTGAGGTCAGAGGTCAGGAGTTTGAGACTAGCCTGGTCAACATGGCGAAACCCTGTCTTTACTAAAAATTCAAAAATTAGCCAGGTGTGGTGGCAGGTGCTGTAATCCCAGCTACTCAGGAGGCTGAGGCAGGAGAATCGCCTGAACCCGGGAGGTGGAGGTTGCAGTGAGCAGAGATTGTGCCATTGCTCTTCAGCCTGGGCAACAAGAGCAAAACTCCATCTCAAAAAAAAAAAAAAAGCCAGCTGTGGTGGCATATGCCTGTGGTCCTAGCTACTTGGGATGCTGAGGCGGGAGAGTCACTTGAACCTGGGCGGTGAAGTTTGCAGTGAGCCTTAATCATACCACTGTACTCCATCCTGGGCGACAGAGACTCTGTTTCAAAATAAAAGTAGTTTCTCTCTCATTTGTCACCCTTATTTTGGCCTTGTCCCAGTGAATTTTTTCTTTTCTTTTTCTTTTTTTGAGACAGAGTCTCACTCTGTCACCTAGGCTGGAGTGCAGTGGTGCAATCTCAACTCACTGCAACCTCTACCTCCCAGGTTCAAGCAATTCTCATGCCTCAGCCTTCCAATTAGCTGGGACAACAGGCGTGCATCACCATACCCAGCTAATTTTTGTATTTTTAGTAGAGATGGGGTTTCACCATGTTGGCCAGGCTAGTCTTGAACTCCCAGCCTCAAGTGATCCAGCCACCTCAGGCTCCCAAAGTGCTGGGATTACATGTGTGAGCCACCACACCCGACCAAACTTTTTCTTCCCAAATAGGATGCTTGGCTACCAAGTAACGGATTCCAAAATGGAGCAGCAAGACAACTTTCTAAAACGCATGTCAGGGATGATCCGTCTCTATGCTGCCATCATCCAGCTCCGGTGGCCATATGGAAACCGACAGGAGGTAGGTGAAAGGCCTACTATCAATAATGAGAGGTTAGACCACAGTCCATGTGTATTCCTCCCACGGGAAATGTTGACCTTCTTTCAGAAAGCCAGTCTAGTTAAAGGATAAACTGTTGGCAATTTCATGGGTATTCTGTAGAGGAGTGAATGTTGATTATTAGGGAACTTTCTTGGATCACCTGGTACTTTAAAGAGCTGGTTTTTTAGGCCGGGCACGGTGGCTCAAGTCTGTAATCCCAGCACTTTGGGAGGCCAAGGCGGGTGGATCACGAGGTCAAGAGATCGAGACCATCCTGGTCAACATGGTGAAACCCCGTCTCTACTAAAATACAAAAAATTAGCTGGGCAGGGTGGCACGTGCCTGTAATCCCAGCTACTCGGGAGGCTGAGGCAGGAGAATTCCTGAACCCAGGAGGCGGAGGTTGCGGTGAGCCGAGATCGCGCCATTGCACTCCAGCCTGGGTAACAAGAGCGAAACTCCGTCTCAAAAAAAAAAAAAAAAAAAAAAAAAGAGCTGGTTTTTTTCCATCCCGGCTAACATGGTAAAACCCCATCTCCACTAAAAATATAAAAAATTAGCTAGGCATGGTGATAAGTGCTTGTAGTCCCAGCCACTCGGACGGCTGAGGCAGGAGAGTCACTTGAACCAGGGAAGCAGAGGTTGCAGTGAGCTGAGATCACACAACTGTACTCCAACCTGGGTGAGACTCTGTCAAAAAAAAAGAAGAGCTAGTTTTTTAACAGAGTCTACCAGAGGAGAGTGTCAGTCATTAAGGTTAGAAGATTTTCTTGCAAGAGAAATAAGCAAGGAATTGTAGAACTAGTTGAGACCTTAGAAACCATCTAGATCACATCCCTTACTTCACAGATGGACAGATCAAGCTCGGAAAGCTGCAGCTAGGGTTCAGGGCTTTGACTTGCCAGCCCGGTTAATTTCTCAGGGAATACAGATAAGAGGGACAGAGAAGTTAATGGTCGTGGACACCTAAAGAGAAAAACAGAAGTTGATTAAATCCAAGATTTTATTGTATGCCTGTTGTGTCCCAGGTTCTGTGCTAAAGGTACCAAGAATAATAAATAAAATGTCAGTAAGTCTCATTGTTGGCCAATGGAATGCCTGAAGCTGTAGCTACACATGCATATTGAAGGGATCCTATAAAGAATGTGTGGGGCCGGGCGCAGTGGCTCACACCTGTAATCCCAGCACTGTGGGAGGCCGAGGCCATCCTGGCCAACATGGTGAAACCCTGTCTCTACTGAAAATACAAAAATTAGCTGGGCATGGTGGTGCATACCTGTAGTCCCAGCTACTTGGGAGCCTGAGGCAGGAGATTCCCTTGAACCCGGGAGGCAGAGGTTGCAGTGAGCTAAGATTATGCCACTGCACTTCAGCCTGTGACAGAGCAAGACTCCGGCTAAATAAATAAATAAGTAAATAAGCTGGGCACAGTGGCTCACGCCTGTAGTCCCAGCACTTTGGGAGGCCAAGGCAGGCAGATCACAAAGTCAGGAGATTGAGACCATTCTGGCCAACATGGCAAAACCCTGTCTCTACTAAAAATACAAAATTAGCTGGGTGTGGTGGTGCATGCCTATACTCCGAGCTACTGGGAGGCTGAGGCAGGAGAATCTCTTGAACCTGGCAGGCTGAAGTTGCAGTGAGCTGAGATCACACCACTGTACTCCAGTCTGGCGACAGAGCAAGACTCCGTCTCAGAAAAAAAAAGAGAATGTATGGGAACCAATGTATTGAAACATTTAAAAACAGAAGGCTGGCTAGGTGACTTCATACCTGTGATCCCGGCACTTTGGGAATCCAAAGCAGGTGAATCACTTGACTCCAGGAGTTTGAGTCCAGTCTGGGCAACAAGGTGAAACCATGTCTCTACATCAGATACAAAAAAATTAGCTGAGCACGGTGGTGCATAACCATAGTCCCAGCTACTTGGGAGACTGATGGTGAGGTGGGAGAATCACTTGAGCCCAAGAGGTCAAGGCTGCAGTAATCTGTGATTGTACCACTGCACTCCAACCTGGACGACAAAGTGAGATCCTGTCTCAAAAAAATAAAAGAGAAATAGAATTTATTTAGTTTGTGTTATTTCTGCCCTGCAGCTGGTGCTAGAGCTAGATGATTGGGGTTCATGTCCACTTAGTGATGGCTGGATGATACATTGGGAGTTAAGATTTCTAAACAAAATGAGATCAATGATAACCAAGCTTCTCTCCTCCCAGATTCACCCTCATGGCTTAAATCATGGATGGCGCTGGTTGGCACAGATCTTAAACATGGAACCCTTGTCAGATGTGACAGCCACCCTCCTCTTTGACTTCCTGGAGGTATGTAATCAGTTATCACACAAGAGAAAGCCAGTGGTTGAGGTAGCCTTGATCAACTGGGTGACATGAATGGGGAAACAGCATAGCAATTGGGCCTGATAGTAAACAGCATGAGGTTCCAATGTCACACATTTCTTCCCAAGAGATAGACCAACCTCGCTTTCACTTACACCGCACTATATTTACTTGGCTTCTCCGGATTTTTTTCATTATAAAGAACAGAAAATTGTACATTCTAGCAAAAGTAAAAAGAGGAATTTGTTTTAGGGATATAGAAGTGACTCCTGGCCGGGCGCAGTGGCTCAAGCCTGTAATCCCAGCACTTTGGGAGGCCAAGGCAGGCGGATCACAAGGTCAAGAGATCGAGACCATCCTGGCCAACATGGTGAAACCCCGTCTCTACTAAAATTAGCTGGGTGTGGTAGCACGTGCCTGTAGTCCCAGCTACTCGAGAGGCTGAGGCAGGATAATTGCTTGAACCCAGGTGGCGGAGGTTGCAGTGAGCCGAGATCATGCCACTGCACTCCAGCCTCGCGACAGACCGAGACTCTGTACCCCCACCCCGCCAAAAAAAAAGAAGTGACTCCCAGGCTGGGCATGGTGACTCACACATGTAATCCCAGCACTTTGGGAGGCCGAGGTGAGCGGATCACATGAGGTCAGGAGTTCGAGCCCAGCCTGGCCAGCATGGTGAAACCCTGTCTCTACTAAAAATACAAAAGAAATTAGCCACGTGTGGTGGAATACGCCTGTAATCCCCTCTACTCCAGAGGCTAAGGCAGGAGAATAGCTTGAACTTGGGAGGTGGAGGTTGCAGTGAGCTGTGATCGTGCCATTGCACTCCAGTCTGGCTGGGAGACAGAGCAAGACTCCATCTCAAAAAAAGAAAAAAAAAAGACTCCCAGAAACAAGAATAGGATGTGCAGGTGCATCTCAGTAGGGCCTGGAACCAAGAACTGAAATGTCACCAGGCACCAAGACAGTTTCTCCATGGGGCCATATACTCTTAACCTTCCTGCAGGTTGCTTCATTCCTGGTCTGTAGGCCGGCTTGCCCCGTTTCTCTGTGTACAGTGAAGAAGGTGGCTGTTCTAGGCTATGTCACTCAGCCTGAGTGTGGTCACTCAGTGTGGTGGGACTGGCATTTCACTGTTCTAATTCCTAATTCCTAGGAGAGAAAATATGATTAGCCAGCTTGGGTCGGGTATCTGACCAATGTAGAAGGCTCTACAAACAGTTCTTTTTTTTTTTTTTTTTCGAGACAGAGTCTTGTTCTGTCACCAGGCTGGAGTGCAGTGATGCAATCTCGGCTCACTGCAACCTCCGCCTTCTGGGTTCAAGAGATTCTTTCACCTCAGCCTCCCGAGTAGCTGGGACCACAGGCAAGTGCCACCACACCCAGCTAATTTTTGTATTTTAAGTAGAGATGGGGTTTCACCATGTTGGCCAGAATGGTCTCAATCTCTTGACCTTGTGATCCGCCTGCCTCAGCTTCCCAAAGTGCTGGGATTACAGGTGTGAGCCACCACGTCCAGCCGGCTCTATAAACAGTTCTATCTGCCTATAAGGGACCACTATTACAGGGTGAGGGCAAGAGTTTCTATGGAAAGGTGACACTTTGTGGGTTGTTTTTTTTTTTTGAAACAGGATATTATTCTGTCACCCAGGCTGGAGTGCAATGTTCATAGGTCACTATAGCCTCAAACTCTTGGGTTCAAGTGATCCTCCCACCTTAGCCTGCCAAAGTGTTGAGATTACAGAAGTGAGCTGTTGTACTCGGCCAAGAAGATAGTTTTTATAGAAGAAAGGTTGGGGTACATGCCATAACAAATCTGGAACCATTTGACCTATAATGCTGTAGTTCCTAGTTACCTTAATAGCTCCTAAAGTCAGCCAGGTGCAGTGGCTGACATCTGTAATCCCGGCCTTTGGGAGGCCAAGGCAGGCAGATCACTTGAGCCCTGGAGTTCAAGACCAGCCTGGGCAACATGGTAAAACCCTATGTCTACAAAAAAATACAAAAATTAGCTGGGTATGGTGATATGTGCCTGTGGTCCCAGCTACTGGGGAGGCTGAGGTTGGAGGATCACCCGAGCCTGGGGAGGTTGAAGCTGCAGTGAACTGTGATCACGCCAGTATACTCCAGCCTGGGTGACAGAGTGAGACCCTATTTAAAAAAAATAATAAAAAGCTCCTGGAGTCACCATACATGAACAATGATCCTGTATCATTTGAGAACACAAGTGGTATTCTGTATACTCTGCTTACTAGGTTTGGGAGGTATACCATCCCTTTAGGAAGGCTTCCATTCAGTAGAGGAAAAGAAGATAAGTTCATTAAGACCTGACTGTCTGGTTAAATGGAGGTATTGCTGCATAAAGAGAAATGCTTTAGAAGAAAGTTGGGTATTTCCATTTATTCCCTTAATAGCAAGTTTAGTGGCATTGTGGCTGAAAGTTTTGATAGGTGTGAAAGATGAAGGGCTGATTGTGCTTTATGAATCTGTCCTGTAAGTGTGAATTTTCATTCTCTGCTCTGACAGTGCTTGTCTTTCCCTCTAGGTGTGTGGGAATGCCCTCATGAAGCAGTACCAGGTTCAGTTCTGGAAGATGCTAATTCTCCTCAAAGAGGACTACTTTCCCAGGTATCAGGCTTGTTAAGCAGACAACAGGGGATTAAGTAAGTAAAACTCGTAACCAGGCCTCAGATACCAAAAGGTGCTATTACCTGCTGGTTTTGATTGAAGTTGAAAACACCTGTGCTAAGTATGACATCTTCCTACTCCAGTCTTTCTCGTTGATATTTGAATAAATGCTTCTGAACCTGAATGAGAGTGTCTTAAATATCATTGTCTAAACAAAAACACAAATTAAGGGCTGGGTACAGTGGCTTATGCCTATAATTACAGCTCTTTGAGGGGCCACAGCAGGAGGATCACTTGAGCCCAAGTATCCAAAGCCAGCCTAGGCAATATAGCAAGACCCCATCTCTACAAAAAAAAATTAGCCAGGCATGATGGCATGTACCTATAGTCCCAGCTACTAGGGAAGCTGAGACAGGAGGATCGCTTGAGACCGGGAGTTCAAGGCCTCAATGAGCTATGATCACACCACTGCACTCTAGCCTACGTGACACAGTGAGACACTATCTCCAAAAGATAGGTGTATACCATAGCTGTGATTCATGTGTCTTCTTTCTCTCACTGTAGAATTGAAGCTATCACAAGCTCAGGACAGATGGGTTCCTTCATACGCCTCAAGCAGTTCTTGGAGGTAAGATGCTCTTAGACCAACATGTCCCACACTGTTGTTGGGCTGGAATGCACCTGTGTCTGACAAGTCTTGGACCTTCAGATGCTCTGATTGCACTCTCTTCCTTAGTTTTTCCAAACCCTTCTTTTTGTTCCTAATTCCCTCTTAACCTTTGGAGTAAGGGTTGCCATTACCTCTTTATATGTATCATTCTGCATACTGCCTGTAAGAAAGCTATGCCAAGATGAATAAAATATATTTAATGTATCTTCGCTCATTAATATGTTTTTTGCATGTTGGCCAGGGTTCTTTTTTGTTGTTGTTGTTGTTTTGTTTTTTGTTTTGTTTTGTTTTTTGGGACGGAGTTTCGCTCGTTACCCAGGCTGGAGTGCAATGGCGCGATCTCGGCTCACCGCAACCTCCGCCTCCTGGGTTCAGGCAATTCTCCTGCCTCAGCCTCCTGAGTAGCTGGGATTACAGGCACGCGTCACCATGCCCAGCTAATTTTTTGTATTTTCAGTAGAGACGGGGTTTCACCATGTTGACCAGGATGGTCTTGATCTCTAAACCTCGTGATCCACCCGCCTCGGCCTCCCAAAGTGTTGGGATTACAGGCGTGAGCCACCGCGCCTGGCCCTGTTGTTTTGTTTTTTTGAGACAGTCTTACTCTGTCGTGCAGACTGGCTGGAGTGCAATGGCGCGATCTTGACTCACTGCAACCTCCATCTCCCAGGTTCAAGAGATTCTCCTGCCTCAGCCTCCTGAGTAGCTGGGATTACAGGCATGCACCACCATGCCTGGCTAATTTTTGTATTTTTAGTAGAGATGGGGTTTCACCATGTTGGTCAGGCTGGTCTTGAACTCCTGACCTAGTGATCCACCTGCCTCGGCCTCCCAAAGTGCTGGGATTACAGACGTCAGCCACTGTGCCCAGCTGGCCAGGGTTCTTTTCTTAGTCTCAGACCTGAGGAATTGGTAAGTGTCATCACTTTCTCCATGAGAACAAACTGCACTTTCAGTTGGACTCTTCCCCTACTTCCGAGTGCCAAGAAATTCTAAGAGGTTAATTTTGACAAAGAATTTAGAACGCCATAGTGGGTTTGCCAAGATAGCCCACTGACTTTTCAGCTTCTTAAAGCTGAAAGATGAGTTTAGGCTATATGGAGACAAGAGTGGGTGAAGCATAATAAGAGCATTTCATTTGTTGTCTACAGCAGTTCATGCAGAAGTGGACATCTGTTTTTTTTGTTTGGTTGGTTGGTTTTTTTGAGATTGAGTCTCGCACTGTCACCCAGACTGGAATGCAATGATGCGTTGCGGTCTTGGTTCACTGCAACTTCCATCTGCTGGGTTCACACGATTCTCCTACCTCAGCCTCCCAAGTAGCTGGGATTACAGGCATACACCACCACATCTGGCTAATTTGTCGTATTTTTAGTAGAGATGGGGTTTCACTATGTTGGCCAGGCTCGTCTGGAACTCCTGACCTTAGGTGATCCGCTCACCTTGGCCTCCCAAAGTACTGGGATTACAGGTGTGAACTACCGTGCCCCGCCCAAAGTAGACGTCTTATATAGAACCATTGGTCTCACTGGCTTTTTCCTTTTTGTTCACTGTTCCATAGGGCTGAAATATGGTGTCCCTCAAAGCTTCTTTTAATCATTGTGTTGGGAGCACTGTTACCAGAAACTCATTCTGTTTTCTTCATCTTTCCCTGACCAGAAATGTTTGCAACACAAGGACATTCCTGTCCCCAAGGGCTTTCTGACTTCTTCCTTCTGGCGCTCCTGATGTCACTCCATCACCCACCATCACCATTATGTTGCAAAGAGGCAATAATAAAGGAACTAAAGATAGCTGTATTTGGGAGAATTCATGTCTGATACAGAAATTTGCCAATATGTATTTTTATATATTTATACCTTGTGACTAGGTGAGGTGATTTTCATGGGTCACAAAATTCTTGGAGGTCCCTTAGTAGATTTGGTAGTTCCTTAAGAGATCCACATGATGTCCAGGTGCAGTGGCTCACTCCTGTAATCCCAGCACTTTGGGAGGCCACGGCAGGTGGATAACAAGGTCAGGAGTTCAAGATCAGCCTGGTCAATATGGTGAAACCCGGTGTCTAATTAAAAAAATACAGAAAAATTAGCTGGTCATGGTGGCACATGCCTGTAATCCCAGCTACTTGGGAGGCTGAGGCAGGAGAATTGCTTGAACCTGGGAGGCAGAGATTGCAGTGAGCCAAGATCGCGCCACTGCACTCCAGCCTGGGTGACAGAACAAGACTGTCTCAAAAAAAAAAAAAAGATCCACATGATAAAATAAATGGAATTGGCCTTTCTTGTTTTTTGCAAAAGTGATAAAAGGTGTTTAGCACTTGGTCTCTTCCCTTCTGTCCTTTGTCTCTAGTATCTTTGAGAAAGTTGGCAATACCTTAACAAATGCACTCTGAGCTGGAGGGAGCCCACCATTTGCACCCATCTACCCACCCTCATCCCTGTTCAGATGAATTTCCAGAAAGAACTAAGGCTCATAAGGTTCCCTTTTAAGTATTACTTGATAGTTGAGGCCAGATACTTACATGCAAGTCTGGGTTATGGTTGTTTTGCCTTTCTCAGCTTGTGAAATCATTCTAAAGCCAGAGGAAATATGTGATATACACATGGACTAAGGTCCAGATGGCACTATGGATAGATTAGTTTCTGGGGTTAGGACTGGAAACACATGTAATATTGAACTAAGGGGCACTCTTTGTCATCCTGATTTGGAATTTGGTCCCTGGGTGACTAGGGATGCACGAACCAGGCAGGTGCCTTTTTTGGCTTTGTTTTGTTTTGTTTCTTTTCAGTTTGAATTAAGATGGGCTGAGACGGGGCTTGCAACATTAGCTGAGCATCCATAACATTGAATTGGGATTAAATAAAGGTGTTGTGCAGGAATTGAACACTGCTTTATAATTTTTTTATGTTTTAAGTAATGAGTGATGATAAATATGCCTAAATAAAAATGATGATAAAAAAGCCACTACAGAAATTCAGAGATTGGCTGTTCAGGTAAGAGTTGAGATTTGTTTTGTGGAAAGACTAATTCTCTTTGCAGTGGCCATGGATCTGTTCCTCTATGCTAAATGTCTTGTGGGGGGCTGTGTTTGTGAGGGAGTGTTCACAGGTACTCTTCAGTGGCCTGAAGTGACCCATTCTATGAATTGTTAATTATGGTGCCAAAAAAATAAATAATAAAGCTTGATTTTTTAAAAAACCCATTGTTGATATATTGGTTCATTATGATCAATTTCCTCTACCTCGAGCTATGTAAATCATTAGGGACATGGTAGTATACAAGTCCAGGTATAGAGTGGTATGCATTTATTCCTTTTTGTCTTCTTGACCTATACCTTGAGAATATTACTTCTTTTTTTGTTGTTTTCTTTTTTGGAATTATGTACCAATAGGTGACCCTATTTTGTCTAGCAAGAGATGTGAAAAGTATTAAAATCTTTCAAAAGACACAATGGGCCGGACTTAGTGGCTCTTATCTGCAGTCCAACACTTTGGGAGGCTGAAGTGGGAGAATTATTTAAGTCTAGGAGTTCAAGATCAGCCTGGGGAACATAGTGAGACCCCCATGTTGAAAAAAAAATTTTTTTTTTTTAGGCTTTACATCTCTTTAGGGAGCTTTAATTTTTATATATATATATACACACACACACACACACACACACACACATATATACACACATACATATGTAATTTATATATTATATATAAATTATATATATATAAATTAAATATATATTTTTAATTGCATTTTAGGTTCTGGGGTACATGTGCAGAACACGCAGGATTGTTGCATAGGTACATACATGGCAATGTGGTTTGCTGCCTCCATCCCCCCATCACCTATATCTGGCATTTCTCCCCATGTTATCCCTCCCCAGTTAAAAAAAATTTCATTCGATCCGGTGCGGTGGCTCACGCCTGTAATCCTAGCACTTTGGGAGGCCAAGGAAGGCAGATTACGAGGTTAGGAGTTCAAGACCCGCCTGGCCAATGGTGAAACCCCATCTAAAATACAAAAATTAGCCAGGTGTGGTGGTGCACACCTGTAATCCCAGCTACTTGGGAGGCTGAGGCAGGAGAATTACTTGAACCTGGGAGACAGAGGTTGCAGTGCGCTGAGATCGTGCAACTGCACTCCAGCCTGGGCAACAAAGCAAGACTGTCTGAAAAAAAAAGACATCATTTTCTAGATATCGTGACAGGGAATAGGTTGGGAAGCAATGACTTCAGGACGGGGATGTTGAGTGAATGGGGCTCAACCCTGTAGCCAGTCAACATACAGACAGGCTTTGTTCAAATTTCAAACAGGCATTACTTTCCTTCAAGATACTACCACCCTCTGTTGGACAACTGCCCTGTTAATAACTGTGCAAATCTTTGAGTGTTACAGCTCTTTTAGAATTTGTCTAGCAGGTTTTCTGATCTTCACTGGAAAGCTTTAAAAAATAAAATTATGATGGAGAGGGATGGTACCTACCAGAGTTGTGCAGCTCATTTTTTGCACAACCATTTACAGGCTCTAATTGAGCTCTGGGATCCTCTCTTGCCACACCCTTTTTGCTTTATGTGCTATAGAATATATTGTAGTTCCATGTAAGATTATGTACGGAAAAGTTCATCTGTCAAAAACAAAATGAAAAAGTGCTGGACGAGATGATCTAAAGTTCTCTTCCACTATGAATTTGTATGACTTCATAGAAAATACCTCTTACAGCTAGGCATGATGGCTCACACCTGTAATCCTAGCACTTTGGGAGGGTGAGACCCCATCTCTATTATAAATATTAGAATTTTTAAATAAAAAATTTAAAAAGAAACTATTAAATGCCTCTAACGATGTATGAATATTCTTTCTCTAGTGGTTAGTGGTCTTGCATATGTCATTGCATTCCTAATGGATTTTAATGGTAAACCAAGAAAGGAGAGCACTGGGAGGCCAGGTTTTTTATACTCACAGATAGAGATAATGATTACTAGATAAGAGATGCAGCTCCTGATGGGGAGTAGCATCAGATTCCTTACAGTAGAATACTAAGGACTGCCTTCGGTTTTAATTCAAGTACTCAGTTGTCTCCTTTCTTGCTTTCAGACTTGACCTCATTTATCAGGCTGAGGATCCATGTTTTTGTCACAAATTGTCCTATATTAAAGCAAATTTGATGACAAATTAAAAAATCCAATAGGACAGAAACTCTACACATCCCTTATATAGAAGAATGGATTTCTGAGGATTTCCCACCTACATGCTAGGAGCTTTCCCCTACTTCTCAAGCTTTCTATGATGATAGCAGTGACATAATTAGGCTTGGACATCTTCTATCTCAGTGTCACAAAAACCAAAAGCTCTGTTAAGAGCCACAGAGCTTCTTATAAGAGACTTATATCACACCTGGTAATCCCCTTCACTTTTCTCCATCCTGCCTAATGAATTGCTGACATTGGATTTCCTGTGGACCTACAGAAAGTAGATTAGGCTGGGTGCAGTGGCTCACACTTGCAATCCCAGAGACTTGGAAGGCCAAAGCAGGAGGATTACTTGAGCCCATGAGTTTGAAATTGGCCTGGGCAACATAGTGAGACCCCATCTCTTAAAAGAAAAAAAACAGCTGAGTACAGTGGCACATGCCTGTAGTCTCAGCCAATTGAGAGGCTGAGGCAGGAGGACTGCTTGAGCCCAGGAGGTTAAGGCTGCAATGAGCCATCATTGTAGCCCGGGCAACAGAGTGAGACCCTGTCTCTAGGGGGGAAAAAAGTAGATTAGAACTATGTCTCCTGGCTGTGCCATGCATTTAGAACATCCATTATAAAGGAATTTATGTTTTTGTTTAAAGCCAGCCTCCATTTAAAAAAATACCTGTTTTTCCAGATCGATGTATTCAAGAATTTTTTTTTTTAGCTCTTTGAGTATATTTATACTAAGTACAGCATGTGATCCTAGATTGCAACCTGCACCAAAAATAAAGATGTGTGTGTGTGTGTGTGTGTGTGTGTGTGTGTGTGTGTTTTGCTATAAAGGACATTTGAACACTTGGCAAAACTTGAATAAGGCCTACATATTAGGTAATAATAGTGTGTCAACATGAATCTCTTTGATCATTGTACTGTGGTTATGAAAATGAATGTTCTTGTTCTTGGAAAATACACATTGAGGTAAGTGGGCATGATATCTGCAACTTATTTTCTTTTACTTTTTTTTTGAGACAGCCTTGTCACCCAAGCTGGAGTGCAGTAGTGTGATCTCGGCTCACTGCAACCTCCACCTCCTGGGTTCAAGTGATTCTCCTGCCTCAGCCTCCTAAGTAGCTGGGATGACAGGCACATGCCACCACGCCAAGCTAATTTTTGTATTTTTAGTAGAGACGGGGTTCCGCCATGTTGGCCAGGTTGATCTCAAATTCCCGACCTCAGGTGATCTGCCCACCTCGGCCTCCCAGAGTGCTGAGATTACAGGAGTGAGCCACTGCATCCAGCCTAGAACTTATTTTCAAATGATTGGGGAGGAAGGAATATATATGTGTATACACGTGTGTATGTATATGTATGTGTATACATCTGTGTGTGTGTGTATCTCTATATATAGATAGATATACACATCAAATAATGAAGCAAATGTGGTCAAAGGTTAACAAATGGGGGAATATGGGTGAAGGGTGTATGGGATTTCTTCCCAGTATTCTTGTAACTTTTCTATAAATTGGAAGCTATTTCAAAATTAAAAGATGCTCTCTTTTAGCCCTGCAAAAAAACATGCCTACAATTCTGATGAGGTAACAAAATCAAGCTCTGGAACCTACAACCCTGAAAACAGGACCCTGGTGACTAAGGTTACCTTGAAGGATGGGAATGTTGACTCTAAACATGTTTTCAAGATAGGTGACTTGAAGGTAAATTTTTTTTGAGACGGAGTTTCGCTCTTGTTACCCAGGCTGGAGTGCAATGGCACGATCTTGGCTCACCGCAACCTCCGCTTCCTGGGTTCAGGCAATTCTCCTGCCTCAGCCTCCTGAGTAGCTGGGATTACAGGCACGCGCCACTATGCCCAGCTAATTTTTTGTATTTTTAGTAGAGATGGGGTTTCACCATGTGGACCAGGATGGTCTCGATCTCTAAACCTCGTGATCCACCCGCCTCGGCCTCCCAAAGTGCTGGGATTACAGGAGTGAGCCACCGCGCCCGGTCCGAAGGTAAATTTTTAATTTAATAGAGAACGTGATTTAAGCACTTGGAGCACTTGATGGGTTGAGCTAAAAGTTATGGGAGCACAGAGGATAGATTTATCTTATCTAGTCTAAGTCCAAGGGCCTGAGAACCAGTCAGCTGATGGTTTAAATGCCAGAGTGCTTTTCTGCAGAGTTCCAAAAAAGGAGTTAGCAGTCAAATAAGTTTGGGAAATACTATGTTAAAGGTGAAGTAGGTATGTAATCGATTAAATAAGAATGGCAGAATGGGGCTGGGCACGGTGGCTCACGCCTGTAATCCCAGCACTTTGAGAAGCCATGGTGGGCAGATCACCTGAGGTCAGGAGTTCGAGACCAGCCTGGCCAACATGGTGAAACCCTGTCTCTTCTAAAAATACAAAAAAATTAGCTGGGCATGGTGGCAGGAACTTGTAATCCCAGCTACTAGGGAGGCTGAGGCAGGAGAATTGTTCAAACCCAGGAGGTAGAGGTTGTAGTGAATCAAGATAGCAACATTGTACTCCAACCTGGGTGACAAGAGCAAGACTGTCTCAAAAAAACAAGAATGGCAGAATGTTGATCATTGTTGCAGCTGGGTGAAAGGCATATGGAGGTTCATTGTATTCAGGTCCCCAGAGGAACAGACCAATAGGAGATTGATGGATGGATAGATACACAGGGATATGATAAGATTTAATTAGGAGGAACTTATTCATGAGATTATGGAGACCAAGAAGTCCCACAATCTGCCATCTGCAAGCTGGAAACCCAGGAAAGCTGGGGTTGAAATTCTAATCTGAGTCCAAAAGCCTGAGAACCAGTCAGTTGATAGTATAAGTCTAATCTAAGGGCAGAAGACCAGTGCCTCAGCTCATACAGGCTGGCAGGAAACAAAAGCGGCAAACTGCTCCTCCTACCTTTTTGTTCTATTCAGCCTTCAACAAACCGATGCCCACCCAGATTAGGAAGGACGATTTACTGAATCCACAAATTCAAATGCTCGGCTCATCTAGAAACATAGACATACGCAGAAAGAATGTTTCATCTGGGCAACACTTGGCCCAGTCAAATTGGCACATAAAATTAGCAAGTACATTCATTGTACTATTCTGTTTATCTTTGTTTAGCTTTCTAATTATCTTTGAAATCTCCCATAGTAAAACATTGAGAGATAAAAGGACTTTTTGGAGGGAAAACTTTTTGGTGCCTTACCTATGCTACTCTGAATTTTTAATTTTCCTTTTTCTTTTCTTTTTTTTTTTTTTTTTTTGAGATGGAGCCTTGCTCTGTTGCCCAGGCTGGAATGCAGTGGAGCTAACTTGGCTCACTGCAACCTCCACCTCCCATATGCAAGCAATTCTCCAGCCTTAGCCTCCTGAGTAACAGATTACAGGGGCACACCACCATGCCCAGGTAATTTTTGTATTTTTTTAGTAGAAACAGGTTTTCACCATGTTGACCAGGCTGGTCTTGAACTCCTGACCTTGTGATCCACCCGCCTCAGCCTCCCAAAGTGCTGGGATTACAGGCATGAGTCACTGCGGCTGGCAGAATTTTTAACTTTGAAGGGTTTGCAGTGTTTACCTAACTGATCATGGAACTCCAGAGCTTCTCTTGGACTAGTATTTTTGGGAGTATACTTTTTGAAATGCCTTACTTGGTGATTACAGTAATCAGGAAAGTATCTTCAAGATATTATATGATCCACATACTTGAAACTATTCAAAAACTAAAAAGTGCCGGGTATAGTGGCTCACACCTGTAATCCCAACACTTTGGGAGGCTGAGGCAGACAGATCACCTGAGGTCAAGGGTTCAAGACCAGCCTGGCCAACATGGTAAAACCCCGTCTCTACTAAAAATACAAAAATTTGCCAGGTATGGTGGCCCATGCCTGTAATCCCAGCTACTCAGGAAGCTGAGGCAGGAGAATCACTTGAACCCGGGAGGTGGAGGTTGCAGTGAGCAGAGATCGTGCCACTGCACTTCAGCCGGGGCAGCAGAGTGATAGTCCCTCTCAAAAACAAAAAAGGTAGGCCGGGAGCGGTGGCTCACGCCTGTAATCCCAGCACTTTGGGAGGCCGAAGTGGGTGGATCACAAGGTCTAGAGATCGAGACCATCCTGGCCAACACGATGAAACCCCGTCTCTACTAAAAATACAAAAAATTAGCTGGGCATGGTGGCGCGTGCCTGTAATCCCAGCTACTCAGGAGGCTGAGGCAGGAGAATTGCCTGAACCCAGGAGGCAGAGGTTGCAGTGAGCCGAGATCGCGCCATTGCACTCCAGCCTGGGTAACAAGAGCGAAACTCCGTCTCAAAAAAAAAAAAAAAAAGGTAAAAGTGTCCCAAAATCCTTTTATCCTGGGTACTCATTGTGAATCCTTTCAGTCATCTCTGTAATATATACATATACATGAATATAATTCTTAAGTGGACTGAGGTACCATTCATGTAACCTAAAATTCAGTAGTAACTCAAATATTTTCTCATGTCAATACATATTATGAATATAGTCTTGAATTTATGAATTGTAAGCAACCATTTTTCACTTGGTGACTAGGTTATTTTTTATAATTATTTTTTATAATTATTAACATTCTTTTTTTTTTTTTTTTGAGACAGGGTCTCAATCACCTGGGCTGGAATGCAGTGTCACAATCATGGTTCACTGCAGCCTTAACCTCTTGGGCTTAGATGATCCTCTCACAGCCTCCTGGTAGCTGGAACTATAGGCACATGCCACCACATCTGGCTAATTTTTGTATTTTTTTGTAGAGACAGGGTTTTGCCATGGTGCCCAGGCTGGTCTTGAACTCCTGGGCTCAAGTGATCCGCCTGCCTCGGCCTCCCCAAAGTGATAGGATTGCAGATGTGAGCCACTGTACCTGTCCCGAATGAATATGCATCTCGTCCTGCTTAAGATAGATTTCTAGATGTGACTAACAATGCTGGGTCAAATGGCATGCAAATTTTATATTCTGATCCACATTGTCAAACTGCTTTTCCAGAAAGGTTTTTTTTTTTTCAGATGGAGTCTCGCAATGTCGCCCAGGCTGGAGTGCAATGGCATGATCTTGGCCCACTGCAACCCCCGCCTCCTGGGTTCAAGTGATTCTCCTGCCTCAGCCTCCTGAGTAGCTGGGATTACAGGCATCCACCACCACACCAGGCTAATTTTTGTATTTTTAGTAGAGACGGGGTTTTACCATGTTGGTTAAGCTGGTTTCAAACTCCTGACCTTGCAATCCGCCCACCTCAGCCTCTCCAAATTTTGGGATTTCAGGCGTGAGCCGCGGTGCCCGGCCACAGAAACATTCTACTTACATATACTCAAAATTGGTAAGATTTTCAGGCAGAAAAGAGGTATGAGTGTTGGGAAAGGATGTTCTAATTGGAGGAAAAAGTTGTGCGCAAAAGCATGGAGTTGGAGAAATAACATGTTTTGGAAGAGGCTAACCTCAGATCAGTAGAGAATAACGGTAGGGAATGATGCTGTGAAAAGGTAAATTGGAACAAGACTGTGGAGGCTCCAAAGCATGGCCTATTCTGTAAACTACGGGAAGCTACTGAAACTTTTTGAGAAGGTTTGATGTGGTTTGTGAAACTAACTGTAGTAGTGGGTTCAAGGTAAGCAGGAGGGACATGGACTGACCAGGCCTAGCAGGCAGCCCCGCAAGGGAATAGATGTGAAATGACTGGAGCCAGATTAGGTGGTCAGATGAGGGGAGGGGAGGGGGAGTTTACATCTTTGCTGTCACCTGGTATCTTAAAGCAAACCTTGGCAAGTCCACACTGCCAGACCCTATCAGGCTGCTTCTCTAATATGGTGCTTGATTTTAGAAGCAGTGGCTTGTGTTATGCTTTTTTTTCCTTTATCTTTGCTTTATTTTTTGACTGTAGTAAAATATAAAGAACATAAAAGTTTACCCTTTTTTTTTTGAGACGGAGTCTTGCTCTGTCACCCAGTCTGGAGTGCAGTGACATGATCTCGGCTCACTGCAACCTCTGCCTTCCGGGTTCAAGCCATTCTCCTGCCTCAGCCTCCTGGGTAGCTGGGATTACTGGCATGTGCCATCACGCCTGGCTAATTTTGTGTTTTTAGTAGAGACGGGGTTTCACCATGTTGGTCAGGCTGGTCTCGAACTCCCAACTGCAGGTGATCTGCCTGCCTCAGCCTCCCAAAGTGCTGGAATTACAGGAGTGAGCCACCATGCCTGACCTAACCATTTTTAAGTGTACAAGCACAGTGGCATTTTGTGGCATTACGTACAATCACAGTGTTGTGCAACCATCACCACCGTCCCCTCCAGAACTCTGTTTCACCATCCCAGATGGAAACTGTACCCACTAAACAATAATAACCCATTCCTCCCTCCCCACAGCCCCTGGTAACAACTGTTTTTTCTGTCTCTATCAATCTGACAATTTTAGGGATCTCACAGAAGTGGAATTATCATACAATATTCATCCTTATGTGTCTGGCTTATTTCACTTAGCATAATGCCTTCAAGAGTCATCCAGGCACTTTGTTTTGAAGATCCGTTATTTCTTGCCAGCTCTGACACTGCAGAATGTCATATGGGAAGGGCAGTCCATTTGCTAGCATGACTTCCCAATTAGTTCCTTTCTAGGGAGGAAAAATAGTGGAAGTGCTTGCCTGTTATCTTTGCAGGAGGTGGGATGGGGTGTGGAGGGGAGGGTAGAGGAAGGGCTCTCTCCCAGGGAGAGTGGACAAGTGACTTTCCCTGGCCAGAACATGTGGACACATCACTACAATCAGTGTGTTTTCCAACAGTTGACCTTTTCAACAACCTGAAAAAGTATTGGGACTATCTAGAGGCTTAAGCTTTGGGTACATATCAAACCTTCTGAGGACTGCTGAAACTAGAAAAAGGAGTTGAGAATTCAGTCCAACCCTCTGCTTTTTAGGAGGCCAGGAGAGGTGTGACTGAGAACGTGGAGTTGATTGGTTACAAAGCCATTACACTATCCTGTGCTTTTTTTGGTTTTTTTTCCCCCCCAGCTTTCCACACCTACTAGGGTGTTAGGCATATGGTGAAATTGGTGGGAGGTGAGGTAGGCAGACAACAGAACAGTGAAGAATGGCTTTTTAAATGGCTCATTTCAAGTGCCAAGTGCAGAGCAGGCAGGGTGAGTGAGTGGGAGGCAGAGAGGGCTGGGGTTACTGTTTCTTGGCCATGTATCACATCAGACAAAGGATCAACATAAGATTTTAGTTTCTCTATCAATACAGAGCTCTCTCTTAGGTTTCCAATTTGTTTTGCATCCAGCAAAAGCAGAAAATCCCCCATTTCACTATGGGGCCAGGGTGATTTAATAGAAAAATCCTCCCTTTTTAATAGCTCCTGCCCCCCCCAGCCCCAAGATGCATTATTTGCTGGAACAGGTCTTGGAAATTTTAGGGAGCTACAATTCTGTTAGGTATTTTGTACTCAGAGCTGAATATCTGATTAAACATTTTACTGCAACCTGCTGTAGAAGAGGCCACAGATACCATCAGCTGTTCCCAGATATGCACACCCCAGGGAGGAGTTGCCCAGCCCTGTTTTCTCTACATAGAAGATTGCAGAAAATGCCTCTCGGCTCCTACGTTTTTCCTACACAGATTCTCCAAAGCAGCTTCTGGGGTGTGGCCACTCCTTTTCTTACCACTCCAATGGAGTGAGTGGGTAGCAAAATTTTTCCTCAGTATCATGGCTACAGCCAGGGCAGTTTAGGAACCATATTGCAGGTCCCAGGCACAGGGAAAGAAGCCAAACTGCAGAGGACCAGCAAGCTCAGGGCCAGGTCTGGGCTGAGGTTCTGCTTCAGTGCTCGCCCGATGCCTTTATATTTATTTAAAGAGGAGGGCTGCTTAGTAACCAGGAGGCTGAAGTCTTCCTGAGCTGCAGAGCTCCCTGTCTGCCTGACTGCACAGGAATGATCTGGGTGTTACTCTCAGTGGCTGCGGCCCAGCTGTCACCAGAATGGGGAAAGGGAAAGGGCTTCCTAATCCGGGGTTTCTGGCTACAGAGTTTAGAGCCAGGCCCTTAAACTGCTAGGACTTTAAGGATCAGAAATTCTGAGAATCTTATTTTTCTCTGTCAGCACCCCAGCTGCCACGCGCATCAAAACGCCTCGCTTTCCTACTTGAAGGCAATACACATACGATTTCAAAGGGAAGGTTCTGACTGCTTAGATGTAAACCCTAGCTCTTCTAATTGCTAGCTGCCTGACCTGGGCTAAGAGACTTAGCCTACATGAGCACTAAGTAAGAGTGCCTATTTGTAAAATGGAAAAGCATCTCATAAAATTATTGCAAAGATTAAGAAATAAAAAGGTAACACGAAATATTTAGCATAGTGCCTAGTACACAAGGAAATTAACTGTGGCAGAAAGAACCTAATGTCTTGTTGATGAAATAGGATGAATGTACCCTATTCCACTGGCGACCTGTGTGAAAGCTTTTGCTGTAGGAATATAAGAAATTATTATTTTGCCGCTGCCGTTTCCTTCCCCCATAATCTCTAAGAACATAAGAAATTATTAACTCTCCAAATCCCAGAATGACAGCTTTATGCCCCAAATTAGTCGACTTTATTTTATTTTTTTTCTGATCCGGATTTGGCCTTTTCCTCTCACCACCTCCTCAAACCCGGGGCCCCAAATCATCCGCATCTTCTTGACCCCAGCCCCCACCGAAGTAGGCTGACTTGGGTCCCCAGCGCCAGCCTTCTCCTCGGGAGCAGGAAGAAGAGACGCACATTCGGGTGATCTCACTCTTTGGGACTGGGCGTTTTTCCGGCCGGGGCGTGCAGCATCCCCAGCTAGACTGCAGCGATGCCCCCGCCCCGCCCTTCTCTGCAGTCCTGGAAGAGCTCCCAGGGCGGAGGGGTGCGGTGCGAAAGATTGTCCGCAGGGCGGGCGGTTGGGGGTAGGGGGAACGAAACCGGCAGGGAGAGAGGTGCTGCGGGAGCGTCTCTGCCGGCCAGGGCGGAGGCAGTGATCTCATTGCACCATCACCCCACCACCCCTTGCGCGCGCCCCATTTCCCCATCCTCCCGCGGCCCGCCCCTTGCTCACCTCTTCCCCTGCATCGCCGCTTCGGCTCCTTCCGGGATCGTTCGGCCCTTTCCGCCGGGCGGTCGGGCGGTGAGCAGGCGGGAGCCCCGCCCCCTTCGCGCTGCCGGCGCGCTCCCCAAAGCCTCGCTCAGCTCCAGGGCGCTTCCCCCGGCGCTCGCGCCCGCCCGCCGCGGGAGCGCGCGTGGCCGCTTATAAAAGAGGCGGGGCGCGCGCGTCGCCGCCACTACCCGCTGCGGAGGGAACGGCGCGGAGCAGAGGCCGCAGAGGCTCCTTGGTTCCTCAGCACCCCTCGGCCCGACGCACCCACGCCCCTCACCCCCCGAGAGCCGGTGAGAGGGGCAGCCAGGGAGCTCCGGGAGGGAGCAGGGCCCCGGGCAGCCGACCCCGGGCGGGAGCCGGGCAGCCTCTAAGGCGGGGCGGGGCCGGGCCGGCGCCGGGGACAGGTGAGACGGGCTGGCCGCTGTGCTGCCTCCATTCGGCTGAGGGGCCGGAGGAGCCGCCGACGCGGCTTTTGTGGCGCGTGGGCTGCGAGGGAGCAGCGGGGCCGAGGCTCGGCGCAGCCGCTGGAATGTCAGTGACTGGGGGAGGGGGCGCGAGGCCGCCGGGTCCCTCCCCGCCACCCCCAAGCCTGGCTGCGGCCCTGCCCTGCCCCATCCGGCTGCGGCAGGTGGGTGGCGGCTCCCTCGTCGGGATCTTCGCCACTCACCTCCCCGCAGAACGCTCCCTGCACCGCCCCCGGTCCCTTCCCTCGGCGGGGAGCGACTTCTGCAGCTCATTCTCCCGAATCGCACCAGCAATGCCGGCCAGCAGTGGAGAGAGGAAGAACCGGGGAGCCGGAGCATAGCGTAAATGGCTCTTGACCTTAATTTCATTCTGCATGGCGAATCTCGGCCGTCTCTCTGAACGCAGAAGGGTCTGAGACTGGCCGTCTCCTTTTCTTTTCTTGTAATAAACATTTATTTTCTCCCCAGTGGTGATTTGCTTGTAAAGAATAGGTAGATGCGGTGCTTGCACGGTATGAGGCTCAAATCAAATAACTTAATAGCTTAGAGTTCTTGTTTGTGTGTGTTTCCTGGGACTGGGTCTTTCGAATCGAGATAACTGTGTCAAAAATTCTACCATAACGGTGTTGAATGATAGAACAGTCTTTTGTTTGAAAGCTGTCCCTGAGAATTTGATTAGACGCTTCTCAAAGAACATCGCTTTCAAAAGTCTCATGTACTGAGTAAAATATATTTTAAATAAGCGCCTTGTTAAGGTTAATAGTTGAATATGTTTTAAATGAAAAGCCTCAATAGCTCAGAAAGCTGGGTTGAGATGATGCTTGAACTATTCCAACATCTAATCAGATATCTTTCATATAATAGATCCTAAAATATTTAAGCCCTTTGTTCTGTCTTCCTCATGTTATTTTAGAAAAACTTACCATCATGGCTGTTCAGGAAGAACAGGAGAGAGGCCATATGAAGTATTTTCATAATGTGTTGAGAAATTGCGTCGTCATAGCAATTGGCCTTAAGTAAAACAGAATCAAAGATGGAAGGGTGGGGGTGTCTTGGAGCCAGGAAACAGAAAATCTTGGGAATAGCAGCAGGAACACTCAGCTGTATGAAGCCATTGAGCCAGGGTTCCGACTCCTTAGCTGGTCATTTATTTTCCCTTTCATTGCAGCTAATGTCTTAGATTTGAAAGGTCAAATTGAAGTCAAAGTTTAATATGTGCTGCAGGGGGAAAAAAAAGTGCTGCAGTAAGGGCCTCTGTGCAGGAAATTAACAATAAGCCTTTTTTAGTAACTGGGCCAATAATTACTCAAAGGAACCCTCAAAGCGTGTTAACTGTTATCCAGGGACCTAGATGGAGAGACTTGAAGGGAGGATTTGCTCCATCCTGGATAAGTGTGAAGCAGTTCTTACTGCAAACGATCAGCCTAGTAACTGATTCTCTGACACGCTTTGGTCTTGGCAGTGTGTTTTGTAGTAATCTAATAATTAGAGAAATCTGATATGTCGCAGGTTACAGTGTAAGTCTGTCAAGCAATCTGATGAAGAGGTGGACATGGGGAGAGCTGTTTTAAGTATGTCTTTTGGTTCCCTGGGTTAGAATTTTTTCTACTTTTTCTTACCTGCCTTCGTCCCAGGTTGGGGGGAGTCAACTGTAGATCCTGAAAAGTGGATCTCAGGAATAGTCCCCCATGTCCTGTCACTGCTGAACCTACACTAAGATTGGACAGTGGGTCCAAGGCTGGCCTGCTTTTGTAATCAGTCCTCCGTGGGCTACGCAACAACCCCACTAGTTACACACTCAGGTCTGTTGCAGCATATCAGCTGCGGCCATACAGTAGAAGAATGCAGTGCCCTAGTGGCAACTGCAGACTCCAGGAATGCGGAGGAGGACTGCATAGCTGATCACTTGGGGCCGGTTGACTGCAGCAGCTGTGCTGTGAACCATCACCTCTCTTCCACCTTTTTTGCATATTCCTCTTGTACCAGTTTTGAACAGGAAATAGTATTTTGTAAAGTAAGTGTACTGGTAAACTAGGCCCAAGTCAGATCTTTGTGGCTTGAGTTCTGCTTTGTGTGATAATTTCATGAAATCATGTTCTTTTATTGCTGAATGGAAGGGGATTTAGGAATCATCTCCTGGGATCCTCAGGAGGAGGGCATGTTTAGTTTGAAAAAGTATATTCAGTATTATTACTTTGACAAGTGGGGAAATTGAGGCCCAAAGCAAGTGTGACTTGGCCAGGGCTGCATATCTAGGCAGTAACTGCCAAGACCTAGTAACCTTGGTTCTCTTTCCACATTTTAAATCCCTTATGGGATTTAGACACTATACAGAATGTCAGAGAGAAAACACTGAGAAAATATCTGAAATTGGATTTTTAACCTGTATTCATATATTTTGCAATATCTGTTTTCTTCATGATTTTGTTCTGTTTGCCCTTAGAAGCGTGTTATCTTGCTCTTCCCCCTCCCTCTTTAGACTCCACATTCCTCCATCATGTTGTCATCGTTTCGTAAACGCAGAGTCCAGGTATTTGACCAGCATGCAGAAAACGGGTTGCCTTTTTGGTTTTGCCTGGCTTGCAGTGAAGGCATATTTGTGTCAAAGAGGTTGAATGATCAAAAGAAAAGGGGGAAAAAAAACCCTGCCTGCATGACATTTCTGTTAAACAAATTGGTTAGGATTTGTTTGGGAGTTTTTTGGTGTTAAATTATCAGAAGTGTTAATAAATTTACTCTAAAATTTTCAAAGCCTTCCCTTTTTTTTACCTCCTTCTTTTTCTCTTTAAGGCATGAATATATTAATTTCTTATCACCATCCTGGTGTTTGCATGTAGTGTTTGCTGACTTTTTATTGGTGGCTACTTGGTTTTTAAGAACCAAGGGACTAAACAGATTATCCTAGATATTTGGAAAAAAATAATCTGAAAATACATAGTAAAAATTGTATTTTTAAAATTTGACGAATACTGTAAACTTGGGTTTGTTTCCTGTTCCATTGACTTCTTCCGCCACAATTCCTATAATAAAATAGAGCTTACCTTTTCATGTTTAAAGCAAAAACAGCTCTCAGGCCGGGTGTGGTGGCTCATGCCTGTAATCCCAGCACTTTGGGAGGCTGAGGTGGGCGGATCACAGGGTCAGGAGTTTGAGACTAGCCTGGCCAACATAGTGAAACCCCATCTCTACTAAAAATACAAATTAGCAGCGGGGCATGGTAGCAGTTGCCTGTAATCCCTGCTGCGTGGGAAGCTGAGGCAGGAAAATCGCTTGAAACTGGGAGGCAGAGGTTGCAGTGAGCCGAGATCACGCCATTGCACTCTAGCCCAAGTGACAGTGTGAGACTCCGTCTCAAAACAAAACAAAACAAACACGCTCTCTTTATATGTCTTATTTGTGTACAGTTTTTGTTTTCTAAATCGGACCTTTTTCAAAAAGGAAAAAAAATTTAGCATCTTGATATCCCAAAATAAGAAATATAAACATTGGAAATTTCTAGTGATTATAGGTGATAAATCCAAGGCAGGCCCTTTTATAAATCAGATGAGTTATTTATTTATGAGGTTTATAAAAATGGGCCACATTATAACCTTTTCCTGTTTTGAGTCATAGTAACAATAAGGCACTTAAATACCTCTCATCTGAATTTTGCAGGTTAAAAGGTAAGTAGCAGCAAGATAGTATTTGGGAAGCATTCAGAAGTAAGTTTTCTCAATATTGCTCTGCATTTCTGGATTTTGATGCAATGCAGTATCAATCTTTTGCTTTCTTAAAGCTACGTCCCTGCTCACCTCTGCAGAATTGCGCTAACAAGTTGAAATGGATTAATCAGTTTGAAAGCTGACATGCTGATCCACAATCCTGGTTGGAATGTGGTTTAAGCAAAAATATTTGTTGTTTTTATTTATGGCATTCAGTTATCCTTTATGTATTATTGACCTCTCTGCTTACCATCAAATCTGCCACTAAAATCTGCAGCTAAGCTGGTTTTGAGTTAATCTTGTTTGACCTGAGAATCAACTGGTATACAATTTTATGGGTGCTAATGAATTCTTTGGTGTTTGTTTTTAGGGAAGCCCTTCCACATCCATGGATATAGTTCTCTTGCTTTGCAAATCTAAAATTTGGTACTAGGCTGGCGTCCTAAGCCATGGAAAAAAGATATTGTTGGTTCTGCACATTTGGGTTCTGACTAAGCAACAAAAACAACTGATGAATGGTTTCTGTGACCTTTTGCTTTGGGTGATGGTTATGAATTTTTCCATAGAGCCAAATGATCCTTTCATCCTCTTAGTCCCTAAAGATCCCTTTCTTGCAAAACAGTAGGTCTGGTGTCCTGCCCGAAAAATCAGAATTCATTTTGTAGTATTGCAAATGCCCCTTAGATCCAGTAAATTCAGCTTGCTGAAATAATGGCAGTCCCAATGCTTTGTTTTTAATTGAGACTCCTTTCAGCTTCACTATAATTTTTTCTCTCTTTTGGGATTCTGTAGAGAAACTCTGACTGCTGAATTCTTCTACTGTCTAAGATCTGTGCAAGGGTATCCTAAACCACTCACTGCAGGTGCCAAGCTTACAGAGTCCGGAGCATTTGACCTTTGCTTTGAAAATGTTTTTATCTGCAGTCTTTTGTGTTGCTTAACACAGTGTGATTCCCACCCACTGCCTCTGCCTGCTTCCCAAAGATAGCTATATCCCCTTGTACAGTGGGGCATATAACTTCTATAAATTAGGTTAAGGCATTTAAAAATTCCCCAAATACCAAGAACTGCCTCAAACAGCTGTCTCTTGGCCTTCATCAAGAAGACAAAGATATTCATGTCTAGTCTCTTTTGTAGGAATCCATTTTCAGTGGATAATGTGTATAAGTTTGTGTTTGGTATCAGGGATCATTCTGAAGCATGGTATATCTTTGGATTAAATTAGAAATTTCTAGCCAAGGTTCATATCTTTAGACCCCACTCTTCTTCCCAGAGGTCTGGCAGTATTGTAACAATGCTGACAAGTTCATTTTATTCATTTTGTTTATTACAATAGAGGACATAGTTGTAATTCCTGTTTTTTCCCCTGAGATCAATTCGAATTACTTGCTGAATGATGCAGCTAACGTTTGACTGCTGCATTGCAGCATTTATAAATAGCCTGTGTCTTCAGTCTTCTCTAATATTTTCCAAATATGTACGTTTTTTTCTTTTCTTTTTATTTAATTTCTTTAATTTTTTCTTTCTTTCTTCTATTCTATTTTATTTTATTTTATATGTACCTTTTTTTTAAGTTACCTTAAATGGGAAGTTGTCCTTAAACATACAGAGAATATACTTAGCACTTCATTCCCTTCCTTCAGTCTCCATGTGAACAGACTTGATTGGCAAAATCAGAGACAATCCGTTCCTTTGAGATAAGCAGTCAGTTGATTGCTTTCTTAGGAAGTCTTCTCCATTGTGGTTTTTAGGTAGTTAGTGGGATAGATAGGCTGGTAAGATTGGAGTTTGTTTTTTAATGGCACATTTCCCAGATTTTTCCTTTCTGGCACTCTTGAAAGGCGTTTATCCCATATGGCTGGGAACAGCCTGGAACATTCTCTGTGAAGTTGGCCTTATCAGCCTGCTGCATATGGCCAGGGGAGGGGTGGGGTGCTGGCAGGATGCAGCCTCAGTCTTGGAAGGAATGTGGCACGCCCAGATAGAGTTGACATTTCAGTAATTCTCTGACCATTTCCGGTGAGAGGTTGTAGCACCTTTGGATGGCAGGAGTTCTTACTGATACTTATGAGAATTTTCCTGTGTTTAGTATAGTCTACAGAAATGAACCTTTTAGAAACAAAAAGAAACTGGACCTCATATAGATAAACGAGAGACAACTCCCTATCAGGGTAAGAGGCCCCACCCTCTTAAATTCTTATTAACCTATAATCTTTTGTGGTGTCTCCTATGATTGCACAAATGAAAATTCTGAATGCTCACTGCAGTGGGAGCGCATTGGTGACTTTCAGATGCCCAGTTCCTCAGGGACAGCCAGTTGTGGCTTGGCAGACCTCCCACCTACTGTCAGCTGATCTACTGCAGGAAAGAGAAGTCCATTATTGCCTGACCAAACCACTTGGTATAGAATTGACTCGTTCTACTTCACTGGGGTGACAAAGAGAGCCTTTTAGGTTGGTTAATTTCAGCAGGGCCTTGCTGAACTGTCTCTCTGGATTGGTAGGATCAAATCAGCAAGCTGGGACTGAGCAGGGGGACTTGCTTAGGTGGAACCTTTGCAGTATTATGATGGAGATTTTTTTCTGAGCATCAAGGGCTGCTCCCAAATGTAATTTCTTAATTTCTGTAGCAGCTAAAGGATTTTAGAAATGCAGTGAGTCCTGTGATAGGACACAGAACAGCACCACGCACTCGAATCCTGGAGACTTCCATCTCTTTCAGGAGTTTGTATGCAGTGTCATTGTTCCATGTGTAACTATACCTTCCTTGGAAAATTTCTCTACAAGAAAATTTTCTAAGCAAACAAATTAGATGCATAATTTCTCAATGTTTTTCTATCTTTTTTTTGAGACAGAGTCTCCATCTGTCGCCAGGCGCCAGGCTGGAGTGCAGTGGCGTGATCTTGGTTCACTGCAACCTCCGCCTCCCGCGTTCAAGCAATTCTCCTGCCTCAGCCTCCTGAGTAGCTGGGACCACAGGAATGCGCCTCCGCACCCAGCTAATTTTTGTATTTTAGTTGAGACAGGGTTTCACCATGTTGGTCAGGATGGTCTCAATCTCTTGACCTTGTGATCCACTCACCTTGCCCTGCCAAAGTGCTGGGATTACAGCCGTGAGCCACCATGCCTGGCCCTATCTGTTTCCTGAGGGTTGAGAACAAAGGAATTATATAAATAAATGATTCTAACCCTAATTGTTTACTAAGACTCAATCTTAAATAATTTTGATTTTTAAAAAATGATTAATACATCCACCTCACCCTTTTTTTTTTAAGAGAGAGAGTCTTGCTCTGTCACCCAGGCTGGAGTGGCATGATCTCGGCTCACTGCAACCTCTGCCTCCCGGATTCTAGCAATTCTCCAGCCTCAGCCTCCCCAATAACTGGGATTACAGGCGCATGCCACCACGTCCGGCTAATTTTTTGTATTTTAGTAGAGATGGGATTTCACCATGTTTCCCAGGTTGGTCTCAAACTCCCAAGCTCAGGCAATCCACCCACTTCTGCCTCCAAAGTGCTAGGATTACAGGCATGAGCCACCACGCCTGTCCAGGCTGTATTACAAGGCTTGATCTCGGCTCATTGCAAACCACCTCTTTGGCTCAAGCAATTCTTCTGCCTCAGCCTCCTGAGTAGCTGGGAGTACAGGCATGTGCCACCACACCCAGCTAATTTTTGTATTTTTAGTAGAATGGAGTTTCACCATGTTGGCCAGGCTGGCCTCAAACTCCTGACCTTAGGTGATCCGCCTGCCTTGGCCTCCCGAAGTATTGGGATTACAGGTGTGAGCCACTGTGCCTGCCTCACTGTTTTTTCACTCCAAAGTGGGTATGTGAAAAGTAACTAATAAAGAGGGAGTAAAGACTGGGTGCAGTGGCTCACATTTGTAATCCCAGCACTTTGAGAGGCCAAGGCAGGCAGATCACCTGAGGTCAGTTCAAGACCAGCCTGGCCAACATGGTGAAACCCCATCTCTACAAAAATACAAGAATTAGCCGGGTGTGGTGGTGGGTGCCTGTAATCCCAGCTATCGGGAGGCTGACATAGGAGGATCGCTTGAACCCAGGAGGCAGAGGTTGCAGTGAGCCGAGAGAGCATCGCTGCACTTCAGCCTGAGCAAAAGAGTAAGACTCCGTCTCCAAAAAAAAAAAACAGAGTGAAAGAAACTAATAAATAGCCAAACAGCCATCAGTAAAGAATATGTCAACTCTAATCATGTTAAAAATCACTGGTTTAGCCAGGCGTGGTGGCTCATGCTTGTAATCCCAGCAATTTGGGAGACCAAGGCAAGCAGATCACCTGATGTCTGGAGTTCGAGACCAGTCTGACCAACATGGAGAAACCCTATCTCTACTAGAAATACAAAATTAGCCTGGCATGGTGGCACATGCCTGTAATCCCAGCTACTCAGGAGGCTGAGGCAGGAGAATCGCTTGAACCTAGGAGGCGGAGGTCACAGTGAGCCGAGATTGTGCCATCTCACTCCAGCCTGGCAACACCATCTCAAAAAAAAAAAAAAATCACTGGTTCTAGTGTGCCGTTCTGGGAACCAGAGGATCCCAGGTCACCCTGGGCTCTGCAACTTGCTTACTAGATTACCTGTCTCCCGACTAGCAAGCTCTGAATATAACTGAATCTATAATATGTGCCAAGTTCTGAGTTCTGTGCCCAGAGAGTAAGAGTAAAATATGGTGTTCTTTATAGTTCCTTAAAGAGCTTATGAGTGTGGTAGGGAGAACAAAATAATTTCATGGCAGAATGTGGCAGTGTTGTAAGATGAATGATAGTGGTGGTCAGGGAGTGGAGACATCTGATTCAGAAGGACTTCATAGAGGACGAGGCATATGCTTTGGACTCAGAGAGATCTGTATGATGTTAAATGGTAGGGTTGAGAGTGGGAAAGAAGAGCGTACTCCTGGCAAAGGGAACTTTTTGAGCTTTGCAGTGGACCCTGTCCAGGCCCTGTAATTGGGGTTGGTGAGGGAGTTTGATGTGAGACAGGGCCGGAGGAGACAACTGGAAGGTGACTGAGTGAAGTCAGTTTTAACTTCTAGTCATTGTGGCTGGTGATGATAGTGATCCTTGTCAGGATCCTCATCAGAAATCAGCCTTCCCCAAAGCAGGCTGACAGACTTAGGGCAGCAGTGTAAACTAGAACTGCCTGTTTTCATTAAATACTATTACAGAAACTGCTCTGAGCAGACATCAACTTTCCACAGTCACCCCCAGTTTTTGGTTTTAAGGACTTGATGTCTGTTTTAAGAATAGAAAATAGGCCAGTGCAGTGGATCATGCCAGTAATCCCAGCACTCTGAGAGGCCAAGGAGGGTGGATCACTTGAGTCCAGAAGTTTGAGACTGGCCTGGGCAACACGGTGAAACCACATCTGTACAAAAAATGTAAAAATTACCCAGGTGTGGTGGCATCCACCTGTAGTCCTGGCTACTCGGGAGGCTGAGGCAGGAGGATCGCTGGAGCCCAGGAGGCAAGATTGCAGTGAGCCGAGATTGTACCACTGCCATTCCAGCCTGGGCAACAGAATGAGACCCTGCCAAAAATTTTTTAAAAAGGCAGCCAGCTTTGCGCAGTGGCAGTATCGTAGCCAATGAGGTTTATCCGAGGTGCGATTATTGCTAATTGAAAAAAAAGGCAGCCACTTTCTCAGAGTATACTACCATGTGACTAATTCAGGTTTAGTCATTAGGTTGACACCTAGTTGTGTAGCTTTAGTCAGCACATTCTTTATTTGCCATTCTTGCCATGAATCTAGCACTTACCTGGATAGAATTCCAGTTTTGCAATATGGGAACTGAAAGATTCGTTGTGGACCTCTCTCCCTAACCCTTACAAATGAATTCAGGTCTGCTGCATAGCAGCTGCAACACTCAGCATCAACTTGATCACTTATTCAACCAACATTTCTTTCTTTTTTTTTTTTTTTTTTTTGAGACCGGGTCTCATTTCATCACACAGGCTGGAGTGCAGTAGTACGACTACAGGTGCATGCCACCACACCTGGCTAATTTTTTTTTTTTTTAGAGCCGGGGTTTTGCCATGTTACCTAGGCTGTTCTTCAATCCCTGGGCTCAAGCAATTTGCCCACCTCAGCCTCCCCAAGTGCCAGGATTGCAAATGTGAACCATGGCAACTAGCCTATTCAACCAACATTTCTTAATGACCTCTGTATGCTAGATAGCAGGGATGCAGAGCCCTACATGGTGGCTTACCCCTGTAATCTTTTTTTTTTTTTTTTTTTTTTTTTGAGGTGGAGTTTCGCTCTTGTTACCCAGGCTGGAGTGCAATGGCGCGATCTCGGCTCACCGCAACCTCCGCCTCCTGGGTTCAGGCAATTCTCCTGCCTCAGCCTCCTGAGTAGCTGGGATTACAGGCACACGCCACCGTGCCCAGCTAGTATTTTTGTATTTTTAGTAGAGACGGGGTTTCACCATGTTGACCAGGATGGTCTCGATCTCTTGACCTCGTGATCCACTTGCCTCGGCCTCCCAAAGTGCTGGGATTACAGGCGTGAGCCACCGCGCCCGGCCTACCCCTGTAATCTTAGTACTTTGGAAGGCCAAGGTGGAAAGATCATTTAAGCCCAGGAGTTCAAGACCAGCCTAGGCAACATAGCAAAACCCTATCTTTACAAAAAATTTTAAAAATTAGCCAGTCGTGATGGTTTGCACCCATAATCTCAGCTACTTGGGAGGCTGAGGTGGAAGGATCACTTGAACCCAGGAGGTCGAGGTTACAGTGAGCCATGATTGCACTACAGCCTGGGCAGCAAAGCAAGGCCCTGTCTCAAAATAAATAAAAAAATATCAGGGATATAAAGATTAGGTTGCTCAGTCTAATCATGCCTTAGGACGTGTGTACAAGTGCTTTGCAAATCTAAAGAGAAGTGTTATTACATCTGAGAAGGAGGGAAGGAAGGAACATTGGGTACAGTTTAGTAAAGAGTCAGGATCCTGCAGTTTACTCATTTCAGCTGGGTGTTGAGATAAAAGTAAATAGGTGTTATCCAGGCAGAGAAGAGTCATAGGACATTCTAGACAAAGGAAGCATGTGCACATGGCTTGGAGTTTTCAAGGGAATTACATATTTTGGAGCAGAAAGAATATTTCTATCCCCCAAGAGGGTAGGAGGCATGGGTAAGAGATGGTACTAGGCAGGCATTTTGGGCCATGTTGTGAAGGTCCTGCTCAAGAGGTGGGTTCTTTCCTCTGCCAGAAGGGAGCCATAAAGGGTTTGGAGTGGCATGGCAAAGAATGTTTCTTTTTTTTTTTTTTTTTTTTTTTGAGACGGAGTTTCGCTCTTGTTACCCAGGCTGGAGTGCAATGGTGCGATCTCGGCTCACCGCAACCTCCGCCTCCCGGGTTCAGGCAATTCTCCTGCCTCAGCCTCCTGAGTAGCTGGGATTACAGGCATGTGCCACCGTGCCCAGCTAATTTTTTGTATTTTTAGTAGAGATGGGGTTTCACCATGTTGACCAGGATGGTCTCGATCTCTTGACCTTGTGATCCACCCGCCTCGGCCTCCCAAAGTGCTGGGAAGAATGTTTCTTTTTATAGTATAAAAATTTTGGACTGTGGAAAAACAATAATACAACAAAAATACATGGTTGATATGTGGAGAATAATTTCAAAAGAATGGTGATATGGCTAAAAACACCTCATCTACACTTTCCCAGGAAGATGGTCTTTTAGAAAGGCAGTCTTCAGAGCTGATCAGGCGCAGACAGTGCCTTCCCACCACCACTGAGAACTGCTTGAATCCCTACAGAGCTGAAGCACTAGCTAGAAATCCTAACCTCAGCCATCTCCTGCTGTTTACCTGCCAGCTGGATATAGGGTAGCACTCTTGACAGGTTTCATTCCTAACCCTTAGCCTACTCACCCTTTTCTGCCTTGGAATAGGCGACAGGATAAAGGAAAGAACTCCCAGATGTTTCCAGGGTAACACAATTTTATACCTTTTATACATTGTAGAACAATAGCTGGAAGGGACCAGCAGGCTTATCTGGTCTGCTTCCTTACTGAACCCACAAACCTCTCTATAGACTGTAATTGTAAAGTGTGAAGAGACTTGAGACTATGTCATTTTTCCTGACATTTTTAGTCACTCTAAGAAATTGAGGCATGAAGTGGGAACGTGGCTAGTGCAAGGTCGTATGCTACTGACAAATTTAGAAGCTTTTTGGCATTAATGTATGCCTGTTTCCTTCTGTGTTCCTTAATTAGTTGGAGGATAAAATGGCATATTCTTTTTTTTTTTTTGAGACAGAGTTTTGCTCTTGTTGCCCAGGCTGGAGTACAATGGTGCGATATTGGCTCACTGCAACCTCTGCTTCCCGGGTTCAAGCGATTTTCCTGTCTCAACCTCCAGAGTAGCTGGAATTACAGGCTTGTGCCACCATGTTCAACTGATTTTCTATTTTTGGTAGAGATGGGGTTTCTCCACATTGGTCAGTCTGGTCTCGAACTCCCGACCTCAGGTGATCCATCCACCTCGGCCTCCCAAAGTGCTGAGATTACAGGCGTGAGCCACCGCGAATGATCTATATATATATATATATTTTTTTGAGACAGAGTCTCACTCTGTTGGTCAGGCTGGAGTGCAATGGTGCAATCTCGGCTCACTGCAACCTCTGTCTCCCAAGTTCAAGTGATTCTCCTGCCTTAGCCTCCTGAGTAGCTGGGATTACAGGCGCGCACCACTATGCCCAATAATTTTTGTATTTTTGTAGAGATGAAATTTCGCCATGTTGGTCAGGCTGGTCTCAGACTCCTAACCTCATGATCCACCCACCTCCGCTTCCCAAAGTGCTGGGATTATAGACATGAGCTACCGCACCTGGCCTAAAGTGGCATATTCTTTGTTTTAGGTTTTTGTTTTGTTTTGTAACCCAGGCCAGAGTGCACTAGTGCAATGATGGCTCACTGCAGCCTCAAATTCCCAGGCTTAAGTGATCTTCTTGCCTTAGCCTCCTGAGTAGCTCGTACCACAGGCACACATCACCATGCCCAGCTATTTTTTTGTATTTTTAGTAGAGACGGTATTTCACCTTGTTGCCCAGGCTGGTCTTGAACTTCTGGAGTCTCAAGCAGTCCGCCACTTCAGCCTCCCAAAGTGTTGGGATTACAGGCATGAGCCACCACACTCCTTGCCTGAAAGGACTTCTGAATGGATTCATCAATAATTCTTTGAATACCACAGTTGCTGCTGTTTTCTCTGAGTCCTCGAAGCCTTTATACTAGATGTAAACTATGGTTTATACTAGAATTAATTTATACTAGTACAAACTATGGTTTATACTAGAATTGATAGTATAAGTCATAGTTCTCCCATTCATAGTTTTCACTTGGTTTCCTTGCCATGTGAGTTAGGCATTTTGTGAGGGCCCTATGTAGGTTGGTGTTGCAGGGGAACAGATGGCCATTTTTAATAAAGGAATAGGATCTGGGCTTCATTGTTCTTAAGAAGGGGCTGTCTTCTCAATTCATTTGTCTGCTGGGTTTATCTGATAATTCTTTCTTTCCTTCAGAGAGGCTAATTGCTTTTAATCTATTTTGGTGGCTGTTGGGATTTATCTCAGGGCATTCTGTCTTTTCAGAAAATGGACCCAAGTGGGGTCAAAGTGCTGGAAACAGCAGAGGACATCCAGGAGAGGCGGCAGCAGGTCTTAGACCGATACCACCGCTTCAAGGAGCTCTCAACCCTTAGGCGTCAGAAGCTGGAAGATTCCTATCGATTCCAGTTCTTTCAAAGAGATGCTGAAGAGCTGGAGAAATGGATTCAGGAAAAACTTCAGATTGCATCTGATGATAATTATAAAGACCCAACCAACTTGCAGGTATGTCTGATCTCCTGGGATTCCTTCCAAATTTCAAGAGCCCAAATGTTCTTACCCAAAAATCAGACAAGGAAAGTTACTTAATTATGACCTTGAGAGACTGGACAGCAAAAAGAATATAATGAGGAAGGACAAACTCAAATGTTTTCCCTTATTGTATTAGTGAGGGTGAATGTGGAATCTTACAGGCATTAATTACCTTTTCTGGATGCTTTAAACTGATGGTTCTCAAACCTCTGCTTTGATACCACTGGTGATCGTTAAACATTTTTCAGGGAAGTTCTGGGTTAATCTTTCAGAATGAGGGTTTTTTTTGTTTTGTTTTTGCTTTTGTTTTTTTTTGAGACAGAGTTTCGCTCTTGTCACCCAGGCTGGAGTGCAATGTCATGATCTCAGCTCACTGCAACCTCTGCCTCCCAGGTTCAAGTGATTCTCTAGCTTCAGCCTCCCGAGTAGCTGAGATTACAGGCGCCCGCCACCATGCCCAGCTAATTTTTGTATTTTTAGTAGAGATGGGGTTTTGCCATGTTGGCCAGGCTGGTCTTGAACTCCTAACCTCAGGTGATCCATCTGCCTTGGCCTCCCAAAGTGCTAGGATTACAGGCGTGAGCCACTGCACCTGGCCAAAACTTTTTTATGAAAAGGGAAAGCCTTGCCGGGCTCGGTGGCTCACGTCTATAATCCTAGCACTTTGGGAGGCCAAGGAAGGTGGATCACGAGGTCAGGGGTTCAAGACCAGCCTGACCAATATAGTGAAACCCCATCTCTACTAAAGATACAAAAATTAGCTGGGCATGGTAGTGGGCACCTATAGTTCCAGCTACTCAGGAAGTGAAGCAGGAGAATTGCTTGAACCTGGGAGGCGGACGTTGCAGTGAGCCAAGGTAGATGCCACTGCACTCCAGCCTGGGCGACAGAGTGAGACTCTGTCCCAAAAAATTTTTAAAAAAGGGAAAGCCTTTCTTCTCATTAATTTTGGTGAAAGATTTTTAAAGAAAATTGTTTTGGTAGCAAGTGGAACAGTAGTTGGGCCCATAGTTTTTTAACTAGAAAAAATTTACTACAGTAACCTAAGAAGTTAATGAAGAACACTGCTTTTAGGTACAATCCCTGCCTGGCAGGCCCCTTCCCATCTTAATATTTGATGAAAAAGAAGTATTGAGAAATGGAGTGTGGGCACGGTCAAAGAGTCTGGCCTCTAAAGCAAGTGAAAGTAAGTCTCCGGCCAGGCGTGGTGGCTCACGCCTGTAATCCCAGCACTTTGGGAGGCCGAGGCGGGTGGATCACGAGGTCAAGAGATCGAGACCATCCTGGTCAACATGGTGAAACCCTGTCTCTACTAAAAATACAAAAATTAGCTGGGCATGGTGGCGCGCCTGTAGTCCCAGCTACTCGGGAGGCTGAGACAGGAGAATTGCTTGAACCTGGGAGGCGGAGGTTGCGGTGAGCCGAGATTGTGCCATTGCACTCTAGCCTGGGTAACAAGAGTGAAACTCCGTCTCAAAAAAAGAAAAAAAAAAAAGAAAGTAAGTCTCGTGTGAGTGAATATGGATGGATTTTTCAAGAGTAAGCACTGAGTGCTAAGAAAACTGTTAGTATGGCTCTGTATTTCTAGAAGGGACTGGATGTTCACATAAAGCCTAATTTTCTGATAGCAAAAAAAAAAAAATTATTAATAGGATATTTTATAGCATCTTCCATTGACAATGTTAGTCCTCAACAGTGAGTGAGGACCATTGATGGCCCTCACTAGCCAGGCTTTTAGAAGGCCAGGAAAAATGCAGTCAGAGTATTTGAGGAGTTGGGCAGGTAGAGAATGGGCAAGGTGCCAAGTGATGTGTCCCTAGCTAGAGGGAGCAGGATTGAGGAGGGGAGGAACATGGGGAACAGGGAACAAAGGACAAAATGCTGATGCTGTGTGGTTGCATCTGAGGCTCACTTCAAGGTCCACCAACAGGGAAAGCTTCAGAAGCATCAAGCCTTTGAAGCTGAAGTGCAGGCCAACTCAGGAGCCATTGTTAAGCTGGATGAAACTGGAAACCTGATGATCTCAGAAGGGCATTTTGCATCTGAAACCATACGGGTGAGTATGAATGGCTTATGGTATGGATGGCTTCATCTGGGTGGAGCATTATAGATTCGTGCATACCTGTCAGTTTGGGTTCCCCAAAAGATACACTTTTCTAGCTTTTAAAAGAATTTATGAAGTCTCCTAAAAAAGTTACCCAATTCTGCCTTTGTAATATGACTTAGCATGAGTATAAGCAAGTATTTGTATACTCAGTGAGGAAATTAATACCCCTTTTGTAGAACAAATTAGAATGTGATTATACTTTAAAGAAAATTGTAAGTTAACTCTGACATTTATAAATGGCAATGAGATGGGACAGCCTGTTAATGAAGTTGGCGAATTACCAAAGATAAATAGAAACAGCCACAGACACTATGAAGAAGATTATCTGTGGGAAAGCTTGCTGTCTGGAATCTCGGCTTGCCCTGGGAGGGGTTTACTGAGGTCTAGGCAGCAAGCCCGTTAAAGCTCCAGCTCTAAGGAATGATTTATGGCACTTGTTGGTCAATGACCGTGGTGCTGGGACTGACTTTGAGGCAAGAGTCCTCGAACTCTTTGGTCTACTTATTTTAGTGCCAGTTTTTTGGAGCTGAGATAGTAATTGATCTTTCTCCGCTTTGTTTCACATTTCTAGTACCAAGATATTAAGGGAAAACAAACCTCTTGACAGTGAAGTGTGCACATTGAGTTTCTTATAACTGGATGCACTTGTCTGTCTTTGATTTACATCATGTCTAGCTGTGTGTTCTCTTTGTTTCTTTGTCATCCAAAGCCACATTTCACTGAGGCCTAGCCTCGTCTAGTTCTTCACCTGTCAAAGCAGTCCTGAAGATTTAAATGAAAGCTGCACCCTTAAGCCCAGCTAGAACTGTTTTGTCCCAAACTCTTGCCTGAACTGTGTGGAGGTTTCATTCACTGAGGATCCAGTCTAGTCGTTTTCAACAATAAATATTGTTTTCTCACGTTTGCTTGGCAATACTCTGCAGTCTCATATTAAGGACTTGCAATTGGCCCTAAGATGTATGAGGAATAATTATTAACTATCACTAATAATGATTATAAATAGGAAATAAAAGTGAATTCCAGATGTCATGTGACTAATAACATTTAACCCATTCAGGCAGTGTAATATTTGTCTGTGATTAAATACAGATATTTATCTGGCCATCTTCCCACTATTTTATATACAGTCATAGTCTTACAGTAAATGAAATCAGCATGCCTTATTATTTCCTTGACAGAAGTTGTTTTCCCAGAGTGAATGAGGCAGCTCTGTAGTAGTATATGTAACCAGCTTACCGATGGAGAACATTAGAAATAGATCAAGTGTTTGGCTTCAGTAATTAAGGAGGAAAGGAGGAGGACCCAAAACTGACTTTATTCATGTCTATTAGTACCCTCTGCCCTGTTTAGGTGGCTTATTAAAGCAACATTACCAATATTGTTAACTGGCCAAGCATGGTGGCTCACACCTGTAATCCCAGAACTTTGGGAGGCCAAGGCCAAGGCCAAGGCAGGAGGATCACTTGAACTCAGGAGTTCAAAACCAGCCTGGGCAAGATAGTGAGACCTAGTCTCTACCAAAAAATTAAAAATTAGCAGTGTGTGGTAGTGCACACCTGTAGTCTCAGCTCCTGGGAGGCTGAGGTAGGAGGATCGCTTGAGCCTGGGAGGTCAAAGCTGCAGTGAGCCATGATTGTACCACTCCAGCTTAGGCAACAGAGCAAGACTGTCTCAAAAAAAAAAAAAAAGTCAGGCACAGTGTCTCACGCCTATAATCCCAGCACTTTACAGGGTTGAGGCGGGCAGATCATCTGAAGTCAAGAGTTCAAGACCAGCCTGGCTAACATGATGAAACCCCATATCTACTAAAAATATAAAAAATTAGCCAGGCGTGGTGGCACACACCTGTAATCCCGGCTACCTGGAAGGCTGAGGCAGGAGAATCCCTTGAACCCAGGAGGCAGAGGTTGCAGTGAGCTGAGATTACGCCATTGCACTCCAGCTTGGGCAACAAGAGCTAAAATCCATCTCAAAAATAAATAAAACCAAAACCTATTAAATATAGTTTGTTGAATAGGTATTAGGAGCTATTTATGTCCAGATTCTTTGCTAATCTCTAATCTTCACAATAAATTTGCAAAGTGGCCATTATTTCCCTATTACAGAAGAGTAGAAACTGAGGCTCAGAGAGTTTGATTAACTTGCCAAAAGTCGTACAGTTGATAGATGACTGAACTGGAATATATCTATCCCCTTCTTTCTCCAGTCACAACTATTTGTTTTTTTGTTTTGTTTTGTTTTTTGTTTTGAGACAGAGTTTCGCTCTTGTTACCCAGGCTGGAGTGCAATGGCGCGATCTCGGCTCACCGCAACCTCCGCCTCCTGGGTTCAGGCAATTCTCCTGCCTCAGCCTCCCGAGTAGCTGGGATTACAGGCACGCGCCACCGTGCCCAGCTAATTTTTTGTATTTTTTTAAGTAGAGACGGGGTTTCACCATGTTGACCAGGATGGTCTTGATCTCTTGACCTCGTGATCCACCCGCCTCGGCCTCCCAAAGTGTTGGAATTACAGGCGTGAGCCACCGCACCCGGCCACAACTATTTGTTTTAATTTTTTTTTTTTTTTTTTTTGAGACAGAGTCTTGCTCTGACACCCAGGCTGGAGTCAGTGGCACAATCTCGGCTAGCTGCAACCTCCACCCCCAGGCTCAAGTGATTCACCCACCTCAGCCTCCCGAGTAGCTGGGATCACAGGAACACACCACCCCACTTTGCTATTTTTTTGTATTTTTAGTAGAGACCGGGGTCTTGCCATGTTGCCCAGGCTGGTCTTGAACTCCTGAGCTCAAGCAATCTACCTGCCTCAACCTCCCAAAGTGCTGGGATTACAGGCGTGAGCCACTGCACCCAAACTATTTGCTTTGTTTTTCCAACCTGAACTTCATTCCTATCTTCTTTACTTAATGTTTTCACCATCTGCTTCTCTGAAGGCTCCTGTTGCTTGCTTATGTCCCTGTTGAGAAATCTACCTGAGTCAGAACCAGGCTTCTCCACCCCGTCAACTTTCCATGTATTTATGAAGCACATCTGCCTCCCTGCCACTTACACTCTCAAATAATAGTAAGCCTGTGAAGCTGGACTCTCCAACCTGCAGTATTTACAACATCAGCAATAGGAAATGGTTCCAGTACTGGGACAGGCCTTGCCCTAGTTCTTTCCTTGAGGGGGTAAAAATGAAATATGTGAGATGGACAGTTGACTTGAATGTGAGAGGATTTTCTCTAGTTTTCTGTGGCCTCATTTTTAATTTGGGCAGGAGCTCTTATTTAATACGTACTTTCATGCTCATAGTTCCTATGGTGATCTTGGCTTGGTCATTTGTTTGGTCCCCTAACTCAGTACCTTAGTTTGGCAGGTGGTGGTAGCAGAGGAAGGTGGGTGGCGTGTGAGGGCATGTCTGTGTCCTGGATAACCTGTCTGTCACTGGTTTAGACTTTCACACCATACCGGACAGCGTGGCGCCCCATAGTCACCGCCACCCACATCGGGTCCCACATCCGAGTAGGTGGAGTATTGACTTGCTGTTGGTTGCCTTCTCCCCCTTGCTTTGGAGTGCCTTTCACTTTCTTCTCAGTGTGGGGTCACAGTTTTATCAACAGTAGTGAAAGTGAATTGTGTGAGCATGTATTCGTCTGCTGCTTTCTCCTTTCCAATAAAACATCTACACTTGTTTCTAAGATAATCCACCCATGTTGACTGTCTCCTGGTTTTCAAGTTTTTATTTTGCTAGGTGTGGATCTCAATCATGGGTGGATCCCAGACTTCTTTTCTGTTAGTGTTTAAATCTTTTTGTTTGTTTTACTTCTATCAGTGTTGTACAGAAACTCCCAGTATCTTGGGTAGGCATAATCAAGGCATTGAGATTGGATTGGAATACCAGAATGCATCATCTAAGCTTGAATTGATTATCAGTTTCCTCCAATTCCTGTAAAGTCCTTACTGGGCCTGTGTTACGAGAACCTAAAGATGCTGGGAAGTGAATATGTTTGACCCTGTGGCTGCCACTTGGGTGAAGTAAACCTCACTTGAGATGTACCACAAACTGTCTTTTCATAGAAGGTCCAAAATTTTTTCTATTAGGGATCCTTTTTGATAGCTGATAACTTTTCAGGACCCCATCTTTTCTACTTTTTTTTTTTCCGAGTTGGAGTCTTGCTCTGTTGTCCAGAGCTGGAGTGCAGTAGCATGATTTCTGCTCACTGAAGCCTCTGCCTCCTGGGTTTAAGCAATTCCCCTGCCTCAGCCTCCTGAGCAGCTGGGATTATAGGTGCATGCCACCACACCCGGCTAATTTTTGTATTTTTAGTAGTGACGGGTTTCACCGTGTTGGCCAGGCTGGTCTTGAACTCCTGACCTTGTGGTTCACCTGCCTCTGCCTTCCAAAGTGTTGGGAATACAGGCGTGAGCCACCACCCAGCCCTTTTCTACTTTTAGACCAAGATTTTCCTGTTGTGCCTTATAATCTTTACATTGATGATGCCTATAGGACCTTTTGTTTGTTTTTTTTCCCTTTATCTCCATGAATTTGGAATACATCCTTCAGTAATTTCAGCTCAGTTTACACATTAATTCCTCATCTTTCCTTCCTCAATAGTCTTCTGGATTGGGAATTCTACTCTAATAATTTAACAATAATTAATAATATCAATCATGTACCTATTATATAATACTAAAATATATAACTATAAAAGATAAATATGTCATAAATATAATTATAAATAGATGAAATAAAAAGATATAATTAATAATATATATAATAATGATTTTCCTGATGTAAACTAGAGTAAATCTACCTGTGAAAGGCCAGTGATTTTTGTAACTTGAAAACCACTAAGGCCAGGTGTGGTAGCTCACGCCTGTAATCCCAGCACTTTGGGAGGCCGAGCTGGGTGGATCATAAGGTCAGGGGCTCGAGACCATCCTGGCCAACATCGTGAAACCCCGTCTCTACTAAAAATACAAAAAAAATTTAGTTGGGTGTAGTGGCGCTTGACTGTCATCCCAGCTACTTGGGAGGCTGATGCAGGAGAATTGCTTGAACCCAGGGGGCGGAGATTGCAGTGAACCGAGATTGTGCCACTGTACTATACAGCCTGGCAGCCTGGGTGACAGTACGAGACTCTGTCTCAAAAAAAAAAAAAAAAGAAAACCACTAAACCATTGTGAACTGCGAACTTTTCCCTGTTCCCGATTAAATTTACTATTTCCTCTCCATTTAGGAATTATCTTTTTAAAAGATTTTTATTCAGAGCTCCATAAGGTCTCTAACTTGTTTGAACTCTGTGGAAGAGCCAGATCCCACAGAGCCAGTTGTGATCTGATGTAAAATCTGATTTGAAACTTCCAGACTCGTTTGATGGAGCTGCACCGTCAGTGGGAATTACTTTTGGAGAAGATGCGAGAGAAAGGAATCAAACTGCTGCAGGCCCAGAAGTTGGTGCAGTATTTACGAGAATGTGAGGACGTGATGGACTGGATCAATGATAAGGCATGTTTCAGGAAGGAAGGTTTGCTAAGCTTTACTCAAAGAAAGGGAAGAGACTCCTCAGTGATCTGTAGCGAGAACCAATGTTAGCTCAGATATGGTCTTTTTAAGTGAAAGGGTGGAAGTGGGATTGCTGTTTCTCCAGCCACTCTCTAGGTGTTTGCTATTCTGTATACAACTCTGAAGCCTGGAGTTGCTGAGACAGAAATGCTGTGAGCTGAATCTCTTAACTTTCTATGGGAGGAACTAAAATCACAAACCACGCAGTGAACCGTATCCATTAAAGCTAACATGGTTCCATCCCTAATGTGTCTGTTTCCTGTTTCTGGAAACCATTGTTAACAAATGTTGGTTGGTCATTCTGGCTCTCTCATGGTCCCTGAATAGGAAGCAATTGTTACTTCTGAAGAGCTGGGCCAGGATCTGGAGCATGTAGAGGTTTTACAGAAGAAATTTGAAGAGTTTCAAACAGATATGGCTGCTCATGAAGAAAGAGTTAATGAAGTGAACCAGTTTGCTGCCAAACTCATTCAGGTAAATAGCAAAGTGGTATGTGTTTCTTACAATATTATTATGTTAACTTTTTGGTATATTCAGGAGAAAATTTTAATTGGTACCCTAATTTCTGAGTGAGCAAGTTTTTGTAAGCATGTCTAAGAGTTTTGTTTAGATGTAAGGCACAACACTGATTACTCCTAAATTGGAAAATGCTTTTTAACGTGTTGCCTTGGGCAGAAAGGGCAGAGTTCATTTGTTCTGTTTCTTCCACCCACTTTTGGGTAGGGCTGGGTAAAGCTTTTATTGGGCTGCTGAAGCTGAGTCTCAGGGTTTCTCAGACGAGGGTGTGGTGGTGAATGCTTAGTTAGTATTGGCAGATGTCCACCAATGCCATAAGGTCTTTGCCTTCCTTTTTGATTTGAAGCTTCCCTGGGTTCTCTTGGAAGCCGGGGAGAACCTTGCTATGAATAGACTCTCTACTCTGGTGCTGGAGCCCATTAAGAGGGAATAACAACCCTTTCCCAGTACCCACGTGTACAGTTCTGTAAGCTGCTTCCACTACCAAGTCCAAAGGGTTCCAAAGACATCAAGTACTAGCAACCAGAGAGTTTTTACTTTTAGAGAAATTTGATTTGGAGGGGGGTTCAAATTTTAAATGTATAAATCTGCTTAGAGGCTGGTACTTGTTTCCTTTATCTGGTCAGTGATTACGAGAAAGAATAGCTGGCATTCCTCAGAAATATCTCACCCTTCCACTGACAGATGTGTTACCTTTCCAAACCTTAAGTTTTCCCAAGGTTGAACTTAAGAGTAGTCGGGCCAAACCCGTGGTACTTTGAATAGATTCAAGAACCCTGAAATGCCTCACTTTATTACTTTACATCATATTTTTAACTAAAAACACCAAAATGTGGTTGATGGTGAAGGATACTTTTAAAGAAATATTCCTAAGCTGGGTGCGGTGGCATGTGCCTGCAGACTCAGCTACTCTACTCAGACCCAAGCTGATAAGGCAGAATCACTTGAGACCAGCCTGGGCAACATAGCAACTATGTCTGAAAAAAGAAAAAAAGAAATGTCTTCAGTCTAAAGCCAGGAACAAACTCTTGAGCACTGAAAATTATGTTTATGGACAGGAACACTTAACAGCCTCATGAATATCTGAAATACCAAATTTTCAACCGGTTAGGATAGATGGGTACATTGATAAAGCTACTACAAAGTTGTGGCCAAAGTATTTATTAACATAAAGGTTTTTGGCACTTTGCACATAACCGCTTTATACAATATACAATAACCACACTACTCCAAAAGATAGAGAATGGATCTCCCCTTTTTACATAAGAAATAGAAACTCTTTGGCGTTATAGGTCACTTTGTATCATGTAGACCAGTATTTCTTGTGTTGTGATTCTCTTCAGAATGGTGATGATTTGCTAAGATACTTCAAGTAACCAACCCCAGGATAACTAATTGGAGGAGCCAGAAGTTGTGTACAAATCCAGTCTCTTTTCTTCCTTGTTTAGGAGCAGCACCCTGAGGAGGAACTGATCAAGACTAAGCAGGATGAAGTAAATGCAGCCTGGCAGCGGCTGAAGGGCCTGGCTCTGCAGAGGCAGGGAAAGCTCTTTGGGGCAGCTGAAGTTCAGCGCTTTAACAGGTGTCAAGCCAGAGTGGGCTTTGGGGAATGGGCCTCAACGTGGAGGGGTGTTGTGAAGCACAGGGCATGTGCTGGTGAGCTGCCAGGGCTGACTAGGCCTTGGTCCCATGGGATGTTCCTAGTTCTAGAGATTTGTCATTGCTGTAGATTAACTGGTGCCTTTGTTCTGTAGGGATGTGGATGAGACTATCAGTTGGATTAAGGAAAAGGAGCAGTTAATGGCCTCTGACGATTTTGGCCGAGACCTGGCAAGTGTTCAAGCTCTGCTTCGGAAGCACGAAGGTCTGGAGAGAGATCTTGCTGCTCTAGAGGACAAGGTGGGTTTTACAGGCAGCTGATTCTGTAAATAAGTTACCAAGGGTCAGGAGAAAGTTCTGACGGAGTTCACTTATAGGTCAAAGCCCTGTGTGCCGAGGCTGACCGCCTGCAACAGTCCCACCCTCTGAGTGCAACTCAGATTCAAGTGAAGCGAGAGGAACTGATTACAAACTGGGAGCAGATCCGCACCTTGGCGGCAGAGAGACACGCACGGCTCAATGATTCATACAGGTGCAAATAATCCCCCAGGTCTTAACCAGTATTATTTGACTTCTTATTAGAGAAACAGGAATAGCAGAGTTAAGGGTCTGTTCTATGTTCTATGAAAGTGTCAGGTATCACCTACAAATGCAAATCACTTCTCAACTATGTTCTTTCTCTTTGGAGACTGACAACTGTATCGTGTATAGTATATGTATAGTATTTACAACTTCATAAATTCTTCTGTTCTGCGTCACTGCATTATGACTTAATAGAATGGAAATATCCCCTTAAGTATTTAAGTATCACATGAAATATCTTATTAAAACCAGGATTGGAAAGGAAAAGAATGCTTCTTAGTAACCAAGTGTTGAACCTGGGAATAACAAGGAAGTTGAAAATGTGGGACAGGATTGGGCCGTATTATAGTGATGGACAGAACCTGTTTTAAAGGGTTGATTTCAGCCTTCTCTTGCTTTCCTTCATAGTCTAGATTGGGAGAATTTCATATTTCTCAGAATTAGAGTTTGTATAGTTTGTTAGACATTTGAGAACGTAGAATTCAGAGCTTTAGGGAGGCCATTTTCCACACTGGAACCTCTGTTGGAAACATAATGACTTCCTTTGGTTTTCCCTAGGCTCCAACGTTTCCTTGCTGACTTCCGTGACCTCACCAGCTGGGTGACTGAGATGAAAGCCCTCATCAATGCAGATGAACTCGCCAATGATGTGGCCGGGGCTGAAGCCCTGTTAGATAGACACCAAGAGCACAAGGTAATATCTCTAGCATGTTCCAGAAGTGAAGATTTTAGTTTATAATGTACCAGTATAGCTTGAACACAGGCAGCAGAAGTTCCAGTGAGCTGAAATCACACCACTGCACTCCAGCCTAGGTGACAGTGAGAGTCCATCTCAAAAAAAAAAAAAAAAAAAAAGACATTTGTAGAGAAAACTATAAAACTTTGTTAAAAGGCATTAAATAAAAACTGAATATTTGGAATGATTTATCTAGTGCACAGATGGAATGATCTTTTGTGAAGGTGTAAATTCCCACCAGGATATATACAGTTTATGCAGTTCTACTCAGGAGCTCAGCAGGCATATGAGTATGTGTGTGTTTCTTTTTGCAATGAGATAAGCTGATTCCAAAACTGATTTGAAAGGAAAAAAAATTCAAAAATAGGTGAGGCAATGTTGAAGATCATGGTGAGGGTAGGGGAGGGACTCACCCTACCAGGTTCTATAAAATCTAGTAAACAAGTCCATTTGGCACAAAGAAGAGCACTGGAACAAAAGAGAGCTGAGACCCATGTGAATATGTGAAACCTTGACAAATGACAGGTGACCTGCAAAGACATTTGGAAAAGGACTTCATCAGTGAGTGATACTCTCACATTTGATGACCTAGACTGATTATGTATTAGGAAACCTGGCCTAATCTTTCATCTTATTCCTCATTTTAGATGTCATAGTCTGACATGTAATGCTTATGTAAAATTCAACACCTTATTTTTATTTTGCAAGATGCTGGGCATAAATCATGCCTTTTTTCCCCTGGTAGGGTGAAATTGATGCTCATGAAGACAGCTTCAAATCTGCAGATGAATCTGGCCAGGCACTGCTTGCTGCTGGTCATTACGCCTCAGATGAAGTGAGGGAGAAGGTAAGAAAAGAGAAATGGAGCTTTTGAGGAGGAAATTATGTCTTTCACTAAGTCTCTGAAAGCTATTATTCATCCTTAAATATCCAGACATCGCATTCACCATGATATGTGAGAAACTTTCCTTTCTCTGCAGAGATTTAAAAAGAAGGTATATGTATAGTGTGATTTCCTGAGAGACAGTCCTTGTTATTTGAGGCATGTGTGGCACATTTCCTACTTATGGGGACTTTTCTTAGGGAGCTGAGTCCTGCATTAGGAATTGGAGCAAAGAGAAAACAAATTTTTATAAAATCATATGTAGGCCAGGTGTGGTGTAACTCCAGCACTTTCCGAGGCCAAGGCAGGAAGGTTGCTTGAGGCCAGGAATGGGAGACCAGCCTGAGCAGGATAGTGAGACCCCCATCTCAACAAAAAATTTAAAAATTAGCCAGACATGATGGCACATGCCTATAGTCCTAGCTACTTGAGAGGATCGCTTGAACCCAGGAGTCCGAGGTTATCATGAGCTGTGATTTATAACACTGCACTCCAGCCTGAGTGACTAGAGTGAGACCCTGTCTCTTAAAAAAATAAAATAAGGCCGGGTGCGGTGGCTCAAGCCTGTAATCCCAGCACTTTGGGAGGCCGAGGTGGGTGGATCACGAGGTCAAGAGATCGAGACCATCCTGGTCAACATGGTGAAACCCCGTCTCTACTAAAAATACAAAAAATTAGCTGGGCACGGTGGCGCGTGCCTGTAATCCCAGCTACTCAGGAGGCTGAGGCAGGAGAATTGCCTGAACCCAGGAGGCGGAGGTTGCGGTGAGCCGAGATCGCGCCATTGCACTCCAGCCTGGGTAACAAGAGCGAAACTCCGTCTCAAAAATAAAAATAATAAAAATAAAAAAATAAAATAATATGTGTGTGTATGTATGTGTTTGTGTGTGTATAAGTTTTGAAGTATCTTGGAGTATAAAATTGCCTGAGGAACATTAGATACATAATGATTTATATATTTTTTAATTTTAATAGAGTAAAAGAAGACGTTCCAAAGACAGACTTTGTCATTAGTAGCTTCGGAGCCTAAAGTCTAGGGCATTTCTGAATTTATTTTCCATATGTTATGGAGTACCCACTCAGTTGACAGTTCTCAGTGGAGAGTACCTACTCCATTTATTGTGCCTCACTTTTCAATGGATGCCCTATTTCTTCTACCTGGGAGTTTACTTAGCATTTTTACCTAAAGTCATTTGTGATCATGTAGCAGTAAATTAATTCTAGATTAATTAAAATAGGCCATCCCTTTTATATTAAACATGCTCACGCAAGTGAATGTTGTTTTTCCCCTTTTGCAAATGGAAAAAAGGCCTATTAGCACTAGGATTAGGAGTTCTTGGGTAGCTGTTCTGTCTGCCTTGGTGGCTTTGGGGCTGACCTCATCTCCCTAACGATGTCTCCTATGCCCCCAAGCTGACCATCCTTTCTGAGGAGAGAGCAGCACTGCTGGAGCTGTGGGAGCTGCGCAGGCAGCAGTACGAGCAGTGCATGGACCTGCAGCTCTTCTACCGGGACACTGAGCAGGTGGACAACTGGATGAGCAAGCAGGAGGTAATCTGTGAGCAAAGCCTTGCCAGTGGTGGGAGAAGCAGGGCCTGTGTTTTGTCTCCTCCGATAGTTTGCTTATTTTGTTTTAGGACATCAGTACCATTTTAGTTCTGAATCTGTTGAAGAGGGGGAATTAAGCAAGCTTCTCTCAGCTCTGCCAGCATCTCTCCTTGCTTGAGATTGCAAGGCCCTCAGAAAAGGCCTCAGTTTTTCAGATTAGTGTGATGTAAAATGTTTTATTAAAGATATTTTTTTCTTAGAACTTAGCATTGCCAGGTGCAGCGGTACTCTCCTGTAATCCCAGCACTTTGGAAGGCTGAGATGGGAGTTTCCCTTGAGCCCAGAAGTTCAAGGTGGCAGCAAGTTATGATTGCTGGTGCCCGTGCAACGGACCAAGATCTTGTCTCACAAAAAAAAAAAGGAAAGAAAAAAACAGCATTATATGACATCACTGGTGCCTGTGCAACACACCGAGATCCTGTCTCACAAAACAAAAAAAAAAGAAAAGGGAAAAAAAAACTTAGCATTATGTAACATCTAAATCTAATAGAAGCAACAAAAGCTGTATGAGCAAAGTTTCAATAGAATGTGGAACGAGGATTTCATGATGTGGCCGGATTGATTTTAAGAAAATCCAAAAGGACTTTAGACTTTCTATTTTTTTTTCCCCCTCCAGCTTAGCTTTACTGCATTAAGGACTTTAGACTTTCTAGAAGAGATCTTAGAAATTTAACAGCAGTAAAATCTCTTTCCTTCTTTTTGTATTTTGGCCAAAATATCCTTTGCTCTTAGAAGATCAAAGGGCTGGGCACAGTGGTGCATGCCCGTAATCCCAGCACTTTGGGAGGCCGAGGCAGGTGGATCATAAGGTCAAGAGATTGAGACCATCCTGGCCAACATGATGAAGCCCTGTCTCTACTAAAAATACAAAAATTAAAAATTAACTGGGTGTGGTGGTGTGCGCCTGTAGTCCTAGGCCTTGGGAGGCTGAGGCAGGAGAATCGCTGGAACCCAGGAGGTAGAGGTTGCAGTGAGCCGAGATCACACCACTGCACTCCAGTCTGGCAACAAAGCAAGACTCTGCCTCCAAAAAAAAAAAAAAAAGAAGAAGAAGATCGAAAGAATAGGACATTAATCTGAACACTTTGTTTCCTTTGGCAAGGCGTTCCTATTGAATGAAGACTTGGGAGATTCCTTAGATAGTGTGGAAGCACTTCTTAAGAAGCATGAAGACTTTGAGAAATCCCTCAGTGCCCAGGAGGAAAAGATTACAGTAAGACCCCTACTTGTCAATGCCTTCAGATGACCCTTACAGTAAGCCAGAATCTCTTTTTCTGGAAGGATTCTGAACAGATTTGATGAAAGATTCATATGTAAAGCACTCCTGTGGGTGCTTAAACTTTCACAAGGTTTACATGCCATCTTGTTAGGGACATAACCCAACGTTATAGAATGAAATGATTTACTTAACGGAAACCTCCAAACCATTAAGTTTGTACCCTTCATTAAAAGTAGGTCGGGGTTAATATTAAGACGTACTCTTCCCTTTGAAAATACATCTTAAAAATCAGAATTTGGAAAGCTGTTAACCTGTATTTGACCCCCACCAGGAGATTGTGCCACACTAATGTCTCCAGTGTGGAAGGGAGGTAGCACAGTCTTGTGATACCTGACTGATAACATCAAGCAAAATCTCGAAATTATGAGAAAAATGTCATCACCAACCTTTGGGTGAAACCCTTGACCTATGTTAAAGTTTCATGTGTTTTATGATCTGTTCAGCAGTTACTTTTCTCTAGAGGACAAGCTAGGGACTAGTGTGTTTACCAATGAAGAATTTTTATCTTTCTAGGCATTAGATGAATTTGCAACCAAGCTAATTCAGAACAACCACTATGCAATGGAAGATGTGGCCACTCGCCGAGATGCTGTAAGTTTATAGGTTCTTCATGCTTCTCCTTTTTGGTACATGGATATCTTTTCTAAGATGTTGCAGTTAAGTCTCTTCAACTGGACATCCCTTTGGGAGTAAACACTAGAGACTCACAGGGGATTCTTGTCTTTCAGCTGTTGAGCCGCCGCAATGCCCTTCATGAGAGAGCCATGCGTCGCCGGGCCCAGCTAGCCGATTCTTTCCACTTGCAGCAGTTTTTCCGTGATTCTGATGAGCTCAAAAGCTGGGTCAATGAGAAGATGAAAACTGCCACAGATGAAGCTTATAAAGTAATGTACTGTTAGTGTTGCCGGGTAGCACTTGATTAGTAAGCTAAACACAGCTCTCACAAATAAATTGTAGCTAAAGGAGGAAATAAGGGATTCCAAAAACCGCGCCACTTTATGTAAGCCAACTCTTTTATACATTCCCCCATAAGTATGAAGGTAATGCAAGGGAACTTGACATACTCAGGTTCAAGATAGAAAGAACCTCCTTACTTTTATTGGCAGGATCCATCCAACCTACAAGGAAAAGTACAGAAGCATCAGGCTTTTGAGGCTGAGCTGTCAGCAAACCAGAGCCGAATTGATTCCTTGGAGAAAGCAGGGCAAAAGCTGATTGATGTCAACCACTATGCCAAGGATGAAGTAGCAGCTCGCATGAATGAGGTGATCAGTTTGTGGAAAAAACTGCTAGAGGCCACTGAACTGAAAGGTAAGAGATGTTCCATTGGATTGTGACATGCATGTTTGGGGAACTAAATACCCCGATCTATGAAGTGTTTTAGGGACATTTATTAAGTCAGGTGAGGTGGATGACTTTGGCATTAGGGATAATTTCCTATGTCAGGTTACTTGGCTTAAGTTCTTGATACTAATTTGGTAAATGTGGTTGAGCATACTCATTGGCGAGGGAGTCTGAGTGAAGAGGAACTGAATCGGGCTTCATTGCTGAAAATTCAGAGTTCAGCTGAGAGCCAAGGGCATTTACTCATTCTCCAGTGTTCTTATATCTCAAGGGGGTTAAAATGCTTCCAATTCAACCTTGAGAAGGTAGAGCAAAGGCTGCAATTCATATTTTCTTCTCCTTTGTGACATAAGTGAAGGAGTAAACTTCTGACCCATAGTCCTTCACTAAGATACTACTGTTAATGAGCAAGGTTGGCAGAAGGGTAATGCGAAGCAATACAAAATTAAACTCGTTTCTTGCCATAGGAATAAAGCTTCGTGAAGCCAACCAGCAACAGCAATTTAATCGTAATGTTGAGGATATTGAATTGTGGCTGTATGAAGTAGAAGGTCACTTGGCTTCGGATGATTATGGCAAAGATCTTACCAATGTGCAGAACCTCCAGAAGAAACATGCCCTGCTAGAGGCAGATGTGGCTGCTCACCAGGTAGTGTGAATTCGGGGCTATGGTTGGGCAAGTGAATGCAGAAACCATAGGAGGGAGGAAAAGCCAGTAATTTCAGACTAAATGAGTGTGGGGAGGGATGAAACATTGATTTTTTTAGATAACCCTGTGCTGAATGTGCTTCTGCTCAAATATCGTCCCTTAGAGCCTTCTGGGAGCTCTAAAGATAAAGAAAGGAGATGGCAGAAAGAATACTCTCTCAGGGGTGGGAAAAAGACCTTATCAATTTTTTTTTTTTTTGAGACAGAGTTTTGCTCTTGTTGCCCAGGCTGGAGTGCAATGGCGCAATCTCAGCTCACCACAACCTCCGCCTCTTGGGTTGAAGTGATTCTCCTGTCTCAGCCTCCTGAGTAGCTGGGATTACAGGCATCCGCCACCACACCTGGCTAATTTTATATTTTTTACTAGAGACAGGGTTTCTCCATGTTAGTCAGGCTGGTCTCGAACTTCCGACCTCAGGTGATCCACCCACCTTGGCCTCCCAAAGTGCTGGGATTACAGGCATGATACACCATGCCCAGCCTCAATTTTTCTTTGTATATGATAAAACCACACCCAGAGTAAATAAAGTCAGCTCTGTCCTTTCATATTCCCAGGACCGAATTGATGGCATCACCATTCAGGCCCGCCAATTCCAAGATGCTGGCCATTTTGATGCAGAAAACATCAAGAAGAAACAGGAAGCCCTCGTGGCTCGCTATGAGGCACTCAAGGAGCCCATGGTGGCCCGGAAGCAGAAGCTGGCCGATTCTCTGCGGTTGCAGCAACTCTTCCGGGATGTTGAGGATGAAGAGACGTGGATTCGAGAGAAAGAGCCCATTGCTGCATCTACCAATAGAGGTCAGTCTGCTTTGCTCAGGTAGGAATCAACTTGGGAAAAGCTGTGCTATTGTAGCATAAAGGGGATGCATGTCAGGATGGGCAGGGTTGAGTTTAAATTATTGAACTGGAACCATGGTGGTCGCTTAGAATGACAAGTCAGTGCTGACTTTTCGTGTTTGGATAACTGGGGAGTGGTGTCTGCTTTCAGGTAAGGATTTGATTGGAGTCCAAAATCTGCTAAAGAAGCATCAAGCCTTACAAGCAGAAATTGCTGGACATGAACCCCGCATCAAAGCAGTTACACAGAAGGGGAATGCCATGGTGGAGGAAGGTGAGTGATTGGCATCAGTGACGTGGCTTGGCACTGCTACCCTTCTTGCCAAGGGCATGGCCATTTGGGCATAACAGACCGGGTTCTGGGGCTGAATACCATCCCCATTCTTTCCTGACTGTATGACCTAACCAGACCTTTACCCTTTCTGAGCCTAAATTTCTATTTTTTTTGTTTTGAGATGGAGTCTTGCTCTGTCGCCCAAGCTGGAGTGCAGTGCCACAATCTCAGCTCACTGCAACCTCCACTTCCCGGGTTCAAGCAGTTCTCCTGTCTCAGCCTCCCAAGTAGCTAGGACTACAGGTGCATGCCACCATGCCTGGTTAATTTTTATTTTTATTTTTATTTATTTATTTATTTATTTATTTATTTATTTATTTTTGAGACGGAGTTTCGCTCTTGTTACCCAGGCTGGAGTGCAATGGCGCAATCTCGGCTCACTGCAACCTCCGCCTCCTGGGTTCAGGCAATTCTCCTGCCTCAGCCTCCTGAGTAGCTGGGATTACAGGCACGCGCCACCATGCCCAGCTAATTTTTTGTATTTTAGTAGAGACGGGGTTTCACCATATTGACCAGGATGGTCTCGATCTTTTGACCTCGTGATCCACCCGCCTCGGCCTCCCAAAGTGCTGAGATTACAGGTATGAGCCACTGCGCCCGGCCTATTTTTATTTTTTTATTTGTTTTTATTATTTTTTTTTTGAGAGGGCGTTTCGCTCGTTACCCAGGCTGGAGTGCAATGGCGCGATCTTGGCTCACCGCAACCTCCGCCTCCTGGGTTCAGGCAATTCTCCTGCCTCAGCCTCCTGAGTAGCTGGGATTACAGGCACGTGCCACCATGTCCAGCTAATTTTTTGTATTTTTAGTAGAGATGGGGTTTCACCATGTTGACCAGGATGGTCTCGATCTCTTGACCTCGTGATCCACCTGCCTCGGCCTCCCAAAGTGCTGGGATTACAGGCGTGAGCCACCATGCGTGGCCTATTTTTATTTTTGTAGTTGAGACAGGATTTCAACATATTGGTCAGGCTGATCTCAAACTCCTGACCTCAGGTGATCCACCTGCCACAGCCTCCCAAAGTGCTGGGATTATAGCCATGAGCTACCACACCCGGCCCTGGGCCTGAATTTCTTATCTGTGGAACAGCAATGACAACATCTCTCCTCACGCAGTAGTGAGGAGTAAGTGAAATCAAGTAGGGAAAGGGAAAGAGTCAGTCTCAGTAACTGAGCACTACAGTGGTGCTATTACTATGTCTTTATGATGCTGTCACTAATGCCAACTTGTGATACCTGCTTTTTAGAGTCTAGATAGAGGTCATGGTTTGAGGATGCAAAAAATGAAACAATCCATTAAAGGGTTAGAACCTGAACCTCTCAAACAAATTGGAATTTTGAAAGGGTTCAGCTCACCAAAACGTAGTAATGAAAGTGCTGTGAACACACAGAGAATACTTTTTGTCCTTCTGTGATGTGTCAACATAGTTTTTGTTATCCTCTCTTTCCCTGGCCACCTTCCAGGCCATTTTGCTGCAGAGGATGTGAAGGCCAAGCTTCACGAGCTGAACCAAAAGTGGGAGGCACTGAAAGCCAAAGCCTCCCAGCGTCGGCAGGACCTGGAGGACTCTTTACAGGCCCAGCAGTACTTTGCTGATGCCAATGAGGCCGAATCCTGGATGCGGGAGAAGGAACCCATTGTGGGCAGCACTGACTATGGCAAGGACGAAGACTCTGCTGAGGTAACCTTAAGCATGGGAAGTGTCTCACCTGCCAAGGAAGTAGAACAGGGTTTGGACTGAGACACAAGTTAGGAGAAGTGGTGACGCATAGGAGCTGTGCATCACAATGATTGTTTTTTAAAATATTTTGGAATCCATGAGATAGGATCTCACTCTTGCCTGGGCTGGAATACAGTGGTACAGTTGTGGCTCACTGCAGCCTCAGTCTCCTGGGCTCAAGTGATCCTCCTGACTCAGCCTCCCAAGTAACTGGGACTGTAGGCAGGTACCACTAGGCCTAGCTATGCTTTTTAATTTTAATTTTATTTTTAGTAGAGACAAGGTCTTGCTATGCTGTCTCAGCTGGTTTCAATCTCCTGGCCTCAAATGATCCTCCTCGTAAGGCCTCCCAAAATGCTGGGATGATAGGAATGAACCACCACTCCTGGCCCAATTTTTACTTTTTATTATGAAAATTTAGTCATACCTAAAGGAGAGAGAATATGACTTGTTACACACCTTCAGCCGTTAACATATGCCACTCCTGTTTCATCTATGTGAAACCATATGTGTGCTTACATACTAACATACCAACATGCACACATATGTATATACATACCTACAAACGTACCAGCATACACATGTACATACCAGTGTGCACATATACACACACATACCAACATGCACACATATATACATAGATGTACTTGGTTTTTTACTGGTTATCTGTTTTTTGACTAAAATTCTCAAATTTTATTCATAAAGGTCTAGGTATAGTCCCTGTACCTAGCTTTTTTCTTACCAGTCTTCACAAGAACTAGAATCAGTTGAATTTTTTTTTTTGAGATGGCGTTTCACTCTGTTGCCCAGTTGAAGTAAAGTAGCACCATCTTGGCTCACTGCAGCCTCCACCTCCTGGGTTCAAGCAATTCTCCTTCCTCAGCCTCCCAAGTAACTGGAATTACAGGTGCCTGCCACCACACCCAGGTAATTTTTTTGTATATTTAGTAAAGACGAGGTTTCACCACATTGGCCAGGCTGGTCTTGAACTCCTGACCTCAAGTGATCTGCCCACCTCCGCCTCCCAAAGTGCTGGGATTACAGGTGTGAGCCACTGTGCCCAGCCAATTTTTCCCCTTTTTTTTTTTTTTTTGAGACAGGGTCTCACTCTGTCGCTATTACTAGAGTGCAATGACGTAATCACAACTCCCTACAGACTTGACCTCCTGTGCTTAGCAGTCTTCCTGCCTCAGTCCCCTGAGTAGCTCAGATTATAGGCGTGCACCATCACATCTGGCTTAGTTTTGTATTTTTTGTAGAAATGAGGTTTCACTATGTTGCCCGGGCTGGTCTTGAACTCCTGGGCTCAAGCGATCTGCCTGCCTTAGCCTCCCAAAGTGCTGGGATTACAAGCATGAGCCACTGTACCCAGACCAGGTTGAGTAGGTTACAATCATAATATATAAGATCGTCCCAAAAGATGGGAAACCTGTAAAACTTTCAATAGAAATTAATAGGAAACAGTAAAACACTATAGAAAGGGCAATAGGTGATTACGTCATTGTGTAACTGAGAAAGGCTGTTGAGGCAGGATGGCAGGTTGGCAAGACAGTGGAGGATGGGAGGCTTCAGCTCCTGTGCAGTGCTTCATGTGTGGTTTTGGTTTCAGGCTCTACTGAAGAAACACGAAGCTTTGATGTCAGATCTCAGTGCCTATGGCAGCAGCATCCAGGCTTTGCGAGAACAAGCACAGTCCTGCCGGGTAAACTTGTAACAGTTTATGGGTTACTGGAGGGAGGCTGTGGGGGCTGGGAAAGCCCAAGGACCCAGAATCTGTCAACAGGTATTATTGTCATAGGTAACATTCTTGTGATTCTGCTGTTAACTCTTGCAGCACAAAAGTTTACAGAGAGTTTCAAATGAGTTATTTTTTTTTTTTGAGGCGTAGTCTCACTCTGTCACATAGGCTAGAGTGCAGTGGCACGACCTCAGCTCACTGCAACCTCTGCCTCCTGGGTTTAAGTGATTCTCCTGACTCAGCCTCCTGAGTAGCTGGGATTACAGGTGTTTACCACCATGCTTAGCTAATTTAAAATGAGAGTTTTTTTGTTTTGTTTTGTTGGGACGGACTTTCAGTCTTATTGCCCAGGCTGGAATGCAGTATCACAGTCTCAGCTCATTGCAACCTCCACCTCCCAGGCTCAAGTGATTTTCCTGACTCAGCCTCCTGAGTACCTGGATTACAGATATTCACCACTGTGCCCACCTAATTTAAAATGAGAATTTTTTTTTTTTTGAGGTGCAGTTTAAGTCTTGTTGCCCAGACTGGAGTGCAATGGCACGATCTCAGCTCACTGCAACCTCTGCCTCCCCGGTTCAAGCAATTCTCCTGTCTCAGCCTCCCCAGTAGCTGGGATTACAGGCGTCTGCCACTACGCCTGGCTAATTTTTGGTATTTTTAGTAGAAACGGGGTTTCACCATTTTGACCAGGCTGATCTTGAACTCCTGACCTCAGGTGATCTGCCCGCCTCGGCCTCCCAAAGTCCTGGGATTACAGGCATGAGCCACCCCACCTGTCCTAAAATGATAATTTTTTAAAGATACCAAAAATTTAAAGTTTTTGGATCAGATTTTATTGGTAGCTTCAGGGAAGAACTCATGAGTGTATATTTGGTACATTTGGTACAGCTGGGGATGTTTGAATCTGCTGTGTACTTAGATGACTCAGTGGGGAGGTCATCTTTTCACCATATTTGCCTTTCCTTTGGATTTTTAGCAACAAGTGGCCCCCATGGATGATGAGACTGGGAAGGAGCTGGTCTTGGCTCTCTATGACTATCAGGAGAAGAGTCCCCGAGAGGTCACCATGAAGAAGGGGGATATCCTTACCTTACTCAACAGCACCAACAAGGCAAGGCACAGAGAGTAGCTACATGTTTGTTCCACGCTAGCATCACCACATATGCTCAGTTGGGTGTCTGTGGGTTGCATGTCTCCCCAAAATGAGAAGGCTTAGAATTCAAAGAGATACATTTCCTCACCAGTCCCCCACGTGACATACATTTATGCAGTACTGTGTATCATCAAGAAATTAATAAAGCTGTCTTCTTGAATACTTGCAAGAAGCATAGAGAATCACACTAGCAAGGATAGCTTCTTTTCACCATTGAATGCCTCTAGGTGGAATTCTTGACCTGTTGAGCCAGTTTGCTTCTGTATAACTTGGACCTGTTAGTTCTTACTCCAGACTATAAAATACAGCTCAGCCCAGCAGATCATTGAAGATAGCTGTGACCTTACCTCACAGGCTTTGACTTTTCCAGGATAAATAATGATAATAATAAATCCATTCTGGTCCATCAACCTTTCTTCCCTAACACACTCTGATTTGACAGTGGCCTTGAAGCATCCACAGTTTATCTGACTGATCCTGAAAGAGGCCTGCCTGCTGTTTTGGTTAAGGCCGGAGAAATGTTCTTGGCCATTTTTTTTTTTTTCTAGAGATGGAGTCTTGCTATGTTGCCCAGGCTGGAGTGCAGTGGCTATTCACAGGCATGATCCCACTACTGATGAGCATGGGAGTTTTGACGTGCTCCATTTCCAACCTGGGCCAGTTCACCCCTCCTTAGGCAACCTGGTGGTCTCCCGCTTCTGGGAGGTCACCATATTGATGCCGAACTTAGTGTGGACACCCAGTCGACATAGTGCACTACAGCCCAGAACTCCTGGGTTCAAGCAGTCCTCCCACCTCAGCCTTCCGAGTAGCTGGGACTATAGGCACATGCCACCACGCCTGGCTATTGGCCATTTTTAAGAGCCAGTTTATTCCCGTTCCCACACCTCATTTATCCTTGTCATGAGAATTTGAGGAAATCTGTGATTCTTACGTTTCTGTTGATTCTAATTTAAACCTAAACCAACTTGTGGTCTAACTTTGGTTTATTCAACAGCAGCATTGCCTAGTAGAACTTTTCGTGATGGTGGAAATGTAAGGTATCTGTGCTGCCCCTGCAGTAACTACTAGCTACGTGTGATAATAAGCCCTTAAAATATGGCTAGTACAACTGGGTGTTTTATTTAATTGAATTGTAACTCAATGAGGCCCGGCATGGTGGCTCATGCCTGTAATCCCAGCACTTTGGGAGGCCTAGATGGCAGGATCACGTAAGCCCAGGAGTTCGAGACCAACCTGGGCAACACAGCGAGACCCAGTCTCTATTTATATTAGAAAGAAAAAAAGACTGGGCACAATAGCTCACACCTGTAATCCCAGTACTTAGGGAGGCTGAGGCGGGTGGATCATGAGGTCAAGAGATCGAGACCATCCTGGCTCACATTGTGAAACCCTGTCTCTACTAAAATACGAAAAATTAGCTGGGCATGGTGACATGCGCCTGTAGTCCCAGCTATTTGGGAGGCTGAGGCAGGGGAATCGCTTGAACCCAGGAGACGGAGGTTGCAGTGAGCTGAGATTGCGCTACTGCACTCCAGCTTAGTGATAGAGCAAGACTCCTTCTCAAAAAAATAAATAAATAAATTCTAGCTCGATGAAAGTTAAGTGGGCACATGTGATTGGTGGCTACAGTGTTGGATAGCACAGCTCTGGAGCGTCTAAGCAGAGAAAAGACTGGCCTTGGTGGCAGGCAGCATTGCTGTTCTGCCTGTAACCCTCTGCAGTTGTGGGCAGGTGGGGAAGGGACTGAATTATTAGACGTTATGCAAAGTGACTTTAATACTGTTTTGGGCCTCTTAAAATGATTAACACTGTTGTGTATGTGCACACACATGACCTCCTTGGATTCTTCCTCTAAGACAAGGAAATTTCTTTCAGTTCTCCCTCTTTTTTCCTTAGGATTGGTGGAAAGTGGAAGTGAACGATCGTCAGGGTTTTGTGCCGGCTGCTTATGTGAAGAAGTTGGACCCCGCCCAGTCAGCCTCAAGGGAGAATCTCCTGGAGGAGCAAGGCAGCATAGCACTGCGGCAGGAGCAGATTGACAATCAGTAAGGATGACACTGTGGGCCACAAGGGCCAGGCGTCCCGTAGGCATACTCTATTCCACATGAGCCGGAGCTTAGATGTGTCCTGAGGCTCCTGGAGCCCACCTGCACACCTGCTGTCTCCACCCCACTTTGAGCCCACAGACCTCCCTCTTGGGGTCTCAAACCCCTTGACTGATAACTTATTTTTCTTTTTTTTTTTTCCAGCAGTGCTCATGAGTTTTCCCTAAACAGAATTTTCCTAATCATTGCCATTTTAACGTTAGTCTTTTGGTTCGAGATGGTTTTTGAAATTGGATTTTCAGATATCCTACACCCTTGAAGCTCTATCCCCTTTGAAAGCCTACCTTCAGAGCTTCTCTCTCTGCCATATCTTTGAGTTCTGAGAATGGAAATTTTTAATGAAATGGCTCTGTCCTCTTTCCTGTAGCTGAGCCCCCATATTGCCCTGTGTCCCTCCTTTAGGGTATTTCTGACTCCACTAGTGGAATCAGCAGTTTTAGATGCCTGGGAAATATCCAGGAAATGCATTCCCACTAGAGTTTGGGTAGAATAGTGGAATTTTTGGACCCCAGTGATCCTCAGTAAGATCAGAGTTAGTTGTCCACTTACAGATTCTGTTACTATTGAGATAAGAAATTGGTTTGTATTCTTACCAGTGGTCGAGTCATAAATATAAGAGGAAAAAGTAGATTAAATACATAGCTAAATTGCCTATTAGCACTCAGTAAAATTTCTTTCTAAGGTTAGTCCATTCTGTTCCCTGACCTTGCTCTGTGAAGTTACCAGTGTTTTCAGTACAGGAAAATCTGCCTTAAGCATGGCAGACCTGTCAGGAAAATGAAAGTGAACTAACCCTCTAATTTTCCTGCTATTTCTTTACTGTCATTTCACTCATAGCTTAAACTGCTCCTTAGAGCTGTTGAATGACTCCATAGTTTCCCAACATTAAGCATCCACCATCATGGCACCAGTTGGAGCTGCCGCCTTTCATCCCTGTGGATTAATCCCACTAATTTGTGCATGCTTTTGCTGTGCCCCCTCTGTGCAGGACACGCATAACTAAGGAGGCCGGCAGTGTATCTCTGCGTATGAAGCAGGTGGAAGAACTGTGAGTAGGCTGAGAGTCTTGCAGAGCACCAACATCCACTGCTACCCTGTTCATTCTCCCTCTGCGGCTTCTCTTGAAAGCCTTTGTCCATCCAGAAAGATGAGGTGGTGGGAGGAACTGCCTGTCTTGTGCAGCAGCTTTAGCTCACAAGGGAAGAGGTCGCGGTGCAGCTGTGTCCGTCGATGACTGCTTATCTCATTGGTTGCTTCCGTGTGCAGCTGTGTGTTCAGAGTGGTGTTGGTTCCCCCTCCTGTTGGTTTTTGTGGTGGACTAGCCACTATCAGCAGCAAACCTGAAGGCCTGTTCTATGGTTTTCCTTACTAGAAAGGAAATCAAATGCTTCTCTTAAAGTGCTCTGATTCTTGGTAACTCATTGCTTTTTTATTTCAGTTTGGGACACTTAGATTTTGATAGTGATTCTATTTTTTTTTTAACTTTTAGTTTTTTATTGTTTGTTGTTTTCATGTTCGAAGATAGTATTTCAGCCTTTTATAGTTTAGTTCCTGAGGGTTAGAATATTCTTTGATTCTTAAGAAATCTTCCAAGTAACAGAATGGCACAGATACTCAGTACTTTGCTTGATTTTCCTTCTGAACTTGCCAAAACTTTCTGAGAACTGAATGTGTCATTTTAGCAATGTCCTACTACACTGGGCGCAGTGGCTCACACTTGTAATCCCAGAACTTTTGGGAGGCCGAGATGGGTAGATCATAAAGTCAGGAGTTTGAGACCAGCCTGGCCAACACAGTGAAACTCCATCTCTACTAAAATACAAAAAATTAGCTGGGCATGGTGGCACATGCCTGTAGTCCCAGCTATTTGGGAGGCTGAGACAGGAGAATCACTTGAACCCAGGAGGTGGAGGTTGTGGTGAGCCAAGATCGTGCCACTGCACTCCAGCCTGGGCAACAGAGCGAGACTCTACCTTAAAAAAAAAAAGAAAAGAAAAGAAAAGAAATGTTCTACTAATATGGAGATAAAACATCCTATATGAGGCTATTTTAAAGTTAAGTGTACCTTCCCCCCACCTCACCCCCAGCATGGGGGCTATTCAGAGAATTATAAAAGACAAGAAAAAACCCTCTGTATACATTCTGCCCAGCAAATTCATCTCATCTCTCCACTGTAGTCGCATGAACCTGTGTTACTGTGCTAAGCGCTTGGTTTCAGTCATTTGTGGTTGTGTTGTTATCCCCAGGCCAATTCTGCACTTATTAGTGTGCCTGGCTGTTTTAGCCACCTAGTTGTGAACAGTACAGTGTGCGCATATCTCTCAGGCTGTGGTGTGGGTAATTGGGATCCTCTTCTTCATCTGATAACTCTGTTACTAGGGCATCATCATTACAAACTCATAGCCTGGAATCCACATCTTGGAGATGCCTCATGGTTTGTCTTTATGTTAGCATCTACAGCTAACTGCCTTCTCTGTCCCTCTTGTCACCGTCTTGAATTCCATCAGATATCATTCTCTGCTGGAACTGGGTGAGAAACGTAAAGGCATGTTGGAGAAGAGTTGCAAGAAGTTTATGTTGTTCCGTGAAGCGAATGAACTACAGCAGTGGATCAATGAGAAGGAAGCTGCTCTGACAAGTGAGGAGGTCGGCGCAGACTTGGAGCAGGTTGAGGTGCTCCAGAAGAAGTTTGATGACTTTCAGAAGGTATGGGCAGTCTTAGAGCTCAGCTGAAATTTTGTTTAAATATTTTAATCTCTTGATTTTTTTATTTGGAAATGGAGTTTTATTGTCACTCAAGGTAGAGTGCAGTGATGCGACTTCAGCTCACTGCAACCTCTGTCTCCCAACTCCAAGCAATTCTCATGCCTCAGCCTCTCAAGCAGCTGGGATTACAGGTGCCTGCCACCATGCCCGGCTAATTTTTGTATTTTTAGTAGACAGGCTTTCACCATGTTGGCCAGGCTAGCCTCAGAACTCCTGACCTCAGGTGATCTGCCTGCCGCAGCCTCCCAAAGTGCTGGGATTACAGGCATGAGCCACTGCATCCAGCCAGAGTCTCTTGATTTCTGACTGCAGATTACTGGATGCAAATTACATAGATTATATTCCATCATCTATGTAGCTTTTTTTTCCTCCAAATTCTTTGCCAATTTTTTTTGGTTTTTTTTTGAGAGAGAGTCTCACTCACCCTGGGTCTCACTCTGTCACCCAGGCTGGAGTGCAGTGGCTCGATCTCAGCTCACTGCAACTTCTGCCTCCCAGGCTCAGGTGATTCTCATGCCTCAGCCACCCGAGTATCTGGAATTACGGGTAGACATGACCACGTCTGGCAAATTTTTGTATTTTTAGTAGAGACGAGGTTTTGCTATGTTGGCCAGCCTGGTCTTGAACTCCTGGCCACAAGTGATCCACCTGCCTCAGCTTCCCAAAGTGCTGGGATTACAGCTTGGCCTGTGTAGCTATTTTTAAATGACTTTAATTGAAACTTTTCTTGTATGAGTTTAGTATTAAGAAAAGATATGCTATTTTCTCTACATGTTGTTATAAGAACTTTTCTAAACCAAATTACAGTAGATGTGAAAGTATCTTTTTTTAATTGGGGTAAATTCACAGAGCTAACTGTTTTAAAGTGTACAATTCAATGGTATTTAGTACATTCAGTGTTGTGCAACCATCACCTCTAGTTCCAAAACATTTTTATAGCTTCAAAAGAAAGCCACATATCGGTCAAGTAGTCATTTGCCATTCTCCCCAACCCCGGTGGCCCAAACAGCCACTCTTCTTCTGCTTACCTCTGTATTTACCTGTTCTTGACAATTCATATAAATAGAATCATGTTATATGATGTTTTGCAACTGGCTTCTTTTGTTTATGTTTTCTTTCTTTTTATTATTTATTTATTTTTTTTGAGACAGAGTTTCACTCTTGTTGCCCAGGCTGGAATGCAATGGCGCGATCTCGGCTCAATGCAGCCTCTGCCTCCTGAGTTCAAGTGATTCTCCTGCCTCAGCCTCCTGAGTAGCTGGGATTACAGGTGCAACCCACCATGCCCAGCTAATTCTGTATTTTTAGTAGAGATGAGGTTTCTCCATTTTGGTCAGGCTGGTCCCAAACTCCTGACCTCAGGTGATCCACCCACTTTGGCCTCCCAGTGTGCTGGGATTACAGGTGTGAGCCACCGTTGCCAGCCCTTATTTATTTATTTTTTTTGAGACAAGATATCATTCTGTTGCCCAGGCTGGAGTGCAATGGCCCAATCTCAGCTTACTGCAGTCTCTGCTTCCTGGGCTCAAGTGATCCTTCTGTCTCAGCCTTCTGAGTAGCTGGGACTCTCAAGTGATCCTTCTGTCTCAGCCTTCTGAGTAGCTGGGACTATAGGTGCACACCACTATGCTCAACTAATTTTTGTATTTTTTGAGGAGACGAGGTTTTGCCATGTTGCCCAGTCTGGTCTTAAACTGCTGAGCTCAGGCCATCTGCTCACCTTGCCCTCCCAAAGTTTTGGGATTATAGGTGTGAGCCACCATGCCTGGTCCATAATGTTTTCAAGGTTCATCTTTTTTGTAGCACGTATCAGTACTCCATTCCTTTTTATTGCTGAATAATATTTCACTGTTGGATATACTAAATATTGTTTATCCATTCCACCGCTTGTAACCCAGCACTTTGGGAGGCCAAGGCGGGTGGATCACGAGATCAGGAGATCAAGACCATCCTGGCTAACATGGTGAAACCCTGTCTCCACTAAAAATACAAAAAATTAGCCTGTAGTAGTTGGCACACGCCTGTAGTCCCAGCTACTTGGGAGGCTGAGGCAGGAGAATTGCTTGAACTTGGGAGGCAGAGATTGCAGTGAGCCAAGATCTCTCCGCTGCACTCCAGGCTGGGTAACAGAGTGAGACTCTGTCTCAAAAAATTATTCTTAGCCGGGCGCGGTGGCTCACGCCTGTAATCCCAGCACTTTGGGAGGCCGAGGCGGGTGGATCACGAGGTCAAGAGATCGAGTCCATCCTGGTCAAAATGGTGAAACCCCGTCTCTACTAAAAATACAAACAATTAGCTGGGCATGGTGGCGTGTGCCTGTAATCCCAGCTACTCAGGAGGCTGAGGCAGGAGAATTGCCTGAACCCAGGAGGCGGAGGTTGCGGTGAGCCGAGATGGCGCCATTGCACTCCAGCCTGGGTAACAAGAGCGAAACTGCGTCTCAAAATAAATAAATAAATAAATAAAAATAAAATAAAAAATAAAAAAAAAAAATTATTCTTACAACAGATTAAAATGAGGAGAGAGAGCTTCTTTCTCCTATAGTAACTGTGCATTGAAATTTCATCCTGTTTTTATTTATTTTTTAGAGATAGGATCTCACTCTTTCGCACAGGCTAGAGTGCAGTGGCATGACCATAGCTCACTGTAACCTTGAACTCCTGTGCTCAAGTGATCCTCCCACCTCAGCCACCTGAGTAGCTGGGACTATGGACATAGGTGGGAAAATCGAAAAAATTTTTCTGGCCAGGCCCAGTGGTACACGCCTGTAATCCTAGCACTTTGGGAGGTCAAGGTGGGTGGATCACCTGAGGTCAGGAGTTCGAAACCAGCCTGGCCACCATGGTGAAACCCCATCTCTACTCAAAATACAAAAGTTAGCTGGGCGTGGTAGTGTCTGCCTGTAGTCCCAGCTACTGGGGAGGCTGAGGCACAAAGGTCACTTGAACCCGGGAGGTGGAGGTTGCAGTGAGCCATGATCACACCACTGCACTCCAGCCTAGGCAACAGAGTGAGACTCAGTCTCATAAAATAAAAAAAGAAAAGAAATAAAAGACAAAAAAAGAAAAAAATTTTCTGTAGAGATGGGGTCTGGTTATGTTGCCTAAGCTGGTCTCGAACTCCTGGCCTTAAGCAGTTCTCCTGCTTTGGCCTCCCTAAATCCTGGAATTAAAGGTGTGAGCTGCCACACCTTACCTCATCACATTTTTAAAACACTGTATTAAAACCAAAAAGAAGTTTTTAAAAAGTTTCTATTTGATTTTTTTTAAAAATTGCTGGGAATAGTGGTGTATATGCCTGTAGTCCCAGCTACTCAGAAGACTGAGGTAGGAGGATTGCTTGAGTCTGGAAGGAAGAGACTGCAGTGATCCATGATTGCAATACTCTTCTCCAGCCTGGGTGACAGCAAGACCCTGTCTCCAAAAAAAACCCAGAAAATGGAAAAAACTGCAGTTAATGAAGTAAATTTGAGTCAGACTTTTTTCAATAATTATCTGAGGAACAGGAAAACCAATTCATAGAGATACCTGTTGAGCAGATCCTTACAGTTTATTTTTTTAACCTTTTCTTTGAGGGGGTAGGCCCTTGTTGAAGAATCCTTATAGTTTCAAGCCATAGTTTATGACGTGTTGCTCTCTTCTCCTTCGACTTGCTATGTTGGGTTTTAGTTATTAAGGCTTTTGCTTTAAAGGATCTGAAGGCCAATGAGTCACGGTTGAAGGATATTAACAAGGTAGCTGAAGACCTGGAGTCTGAAGGTCTCATGGCAGAGGAGGTGCAGGCTGTGCAACAACAGGTAGGTGTCTCCATCTTGGAGTGAGGCTCTGTTGCATAAGGATGCAGCTTTGTTCCTATGTCTGTCACAGCCCAACAGGCAATGTTTCTTAGCACAGAATCGTGGCTTGACTATAGGTCAGGTCCTCTATGTGACCAAAACCATTTTTATTAACTTATTTATACCAATATCTCTCACCTTCATTTGGTGGTAGGGGTGGTGCTCCTCTCTTTTCCGTAAGCCCATTAAGTATTTAATGTTTTAATAGCCATTAACTAATGGTAATTTGATGAGTTCCTCAAATAAAGAAAAGATTTATATATAAATACTTGAAGTTCTGGACATTTGGGCTGGCATTTTCATTTGTCTTTTTGGAATTCTCTCCTGTGTTTCCAGGTTTGACCATAATGAGTATTCTTGAGAGATGTTTATTTCTTTTAATAATAAAATTGGTTTCTCTCTCTCCTTGTAGGAAGTATATGGCATGATGCCCAGGGTAAGTGTCAGGTGCTGTATGTGGATCTTGAACATGAGAAGGATTTAAATCTTGGAAAGAATATCAAGTCAAGAACTTCTTCATCAGAATTGCCGTTCCTGAACCTCATGTGTAAAGATTTGTGGAAAACACCAGAAATTTATTTATTTTTTTTTGAGACAGAGTCTTACTCTGTCACCCAGGCTAGAATGCAGTGGTGCAATCTTGGCTTACTGCAACCTCCACCTCCCACGTTCAAGCGATTCTCCCGCCTCAGCAGTCCTGAGTAGCTAGAATTACATGTGTGTGCCACCACACCCAGCTAATTTTCATATTTTTTAGTAGAGATGGGGTTTCACCATGTTGTCCAGGCTGGTCTCGAACTTCCAACCTCAGGTGAGCCACCCACCTTGGCCTCCCAAAGTACTGGGATTACAGACGTGAGCCACTGCCCCCGGACCATAAATTGATTTCTATTTGTCATTTTCCAAAAGACAAAAAAAAAAATGGGGTTTTTTTGTTTGTTTTTTTTTTCTTTTTTGTGATAGAATCTTGCTGTGTTGCCCAGGCTGGAGGTTAGTGGCTTTTCACAGCTGTGATCATAGCATACTGCAGCCTCAAACTTCTGGCCTCAAGCTATCCTCATACCTTAGCCTCCCAAGTATCTGGGACAACAGGCATGCAACACAAAGCACAACTCTTTAAAAAAAAAGTCTTGGCCAGGAACAGTGGCTCACTCCTGTAATCCCAGCACTTTGGGAGGTCAAGGCAGGCAGATCATGAGGTCAGGAGATCGAGACCATGCTGGCTAACACAGTGAAACCCCATCTCTACTAAAAATGCAAAAAATTAGCTGGGCGTGGTGGCATGCACCTGTAGTCCCAGCTACTCTGGAGGCTGAGGCTGCAGAATCATTTGAACCTGGGAGCCGGAGTTTGCAGTGAGCTGAGATCGTACCACTGCACTCCAGCGTGGGCAACAGAGTGAGACTCCAGTAAAAAAAAAAAAGTCTTTATCTCTTCAGTTTTCTAAAATTTTTTCCATAGCTATCTTTAGGTTTATTTATTACCCCTTTGCAAACAATCTTATGAGTATACATAAAGAAAAGTTGGTGGTTTTCTTATTAAATTTCTTTATTCTCTCCATTTCTTCTACTGGATAAAAAATTGGAATTTTTCTGTCCTGTTTGTTGGCTTAATTTTTCTTAACCAGCCTTGTAGTTTGTTACTAGCCAAACTATGGAGGGAAAATGCTCTTTTGGTTAATGTATTAATAGCTGGGATCTCCCCTGGGGAAAACTAGAGTCATCAGCTGGAAAGGTCAGGTGCTTTGCTGTTTCATGCTCAATTGCATGGCTGCCTAAATTCCTCTTTCTTTGAATAGGATGAAACTGATTCCAAGACAGCCTCCCCATGGAAGGTAAGAACACCTTTGCAAATTATTGTTTGCAAAAGTTTTACAAGAGTATGAAATATTTTATGTCCTTTTCTGGTATGCTTTTTTCTGAGTATTCAGCTTGTCTTAAGTCTTTAGTCATTTCTGGACTTTTGGCTGGTTTCTTTCTAAATCTGTTATCTCTTAAAATGTGATAATTAGTATACAAAAGCAGAGTGTGTATATCAGATGCTCAGTAGTTAGGTTGCATTGATTACCCATGTTAGTGCCGGATATGCTGCGGCAGGGAGCACTGTGCTGTTGGCAGAGTCCCACCAGTAGGAGGCGGTCCAAAGGGAAATGACGTGAACATGAGAACAACTGCACATGTAAAGGAGAGCAGGCCTTTGTTCACCATCTGCCTGGCCTCTTTTTATTTTATTTTATGTTTTGAGATGGAATCTCACTCAGTCACCAGGCTGGAGTGCAGTGGATCAATCTTGGCTCACTGCGACCTCTGCCTCCTGCTTCAAGCAATTCTCCTGCTTTAGCCTCCCGAGTAGCTGGGACTACAGGCCCATGCTACCATGCCCAGCTAATTTTTGTATTTTTAGTAGAGACAGGGTTTCGCCATGTTGGCCAGGGTCATCTTGAACTCTTGGCCTCAGGTGATGTGCCCACCTCGGCCTCCCAAAGTGCTGGGATTACAGGTGTGAGCCACCATACCTGGCTGGGGAGAAGGTTTTTTATGTGATATATTTATAGCTGTGTTTGTGTCACTGGTTGCCTGTGTTTCAGTTCTAGCATCTTCCCTCCTGACCCAGCTCTTTGGGAATACATCACTTGAGTTACAGGCAAGTTAGAGAGCAGATTTTGACTTTATGAAAGTAGATCTTTTGGCTGGGCATGGTGGCTCACACCTGTAATTCCAGCATTGTGGAAGGCTGAGATAGGTGGTTGAGCCCAGGAGTTCAAGACCAGCCTGGGCAATATGGCAAAACCCCGGCTCTACCAAAAAAAAAAAAAAAAGGTTTAAAAAAAAGAAAAAAAGTAGGTCTTCTCCTTATTAGTACAGTGGTGAGTTGACAAGCAAATAAAAACAAAAAGTAAAAATAAATTTTAAAGGCGTGTCCCCAGAAATATGAAGAAAGCATGAAAACCTAAACAAAAACATCCCACCAACAATCCTTCTGTGTCCATCTTTGCACCTGCTCATTCACCTTGTCTGACCTCTCCTGAGGACCTAGGCTGAAAGGGTCTGTGTCTTGTGTCCTCCTTCCCCCACTGGCTCTGACTATTCTCATTAAGTAGGTTTCTAATTGGGCCAGACACTTTTCCTTCTATTCAACTTTCTCTCCTTTTTTCACTCTTCATTTTTCTTACATAATAAAACGTGATTGTTGACTATATGAATGGGCAACAGCCTTACTTACGCCCTCAGCAGAATGTTTCTGATAACATAAGTATTCTTTCAGAAAGGTATTTTAGATACCTTTATCACAGTACCAGATACCTCTTATTGGAAACAACGAGTCTACCTTCTGACCCCTATACACACTCACAGCGGTTGAAAATGTTGCCTGGGGATACCATGAGGACATCTGTATCCAAGTTAAGCCCTCCTGCCCTCCTGTTCTTTTTTTTTGAGACAGAGTCTTGCTCTTTCACCCAGGCTGGAGTGCAGTGGTGTGATACCAGCTTACTGCAGCCTCCACCTCCTGGTTTCAAGCAGTTCTTCCACCTCAGCTTCCCATGTAACTGGAATTACAGGCATGTGCTACCATGCCCGGCTAATTTTTGTGATTTTAGTAGAGACAGGGTTTCGCCATGTTGGTCAGGATGGTCTCAAACTCCTGACATCAGGTGATCCACCCACCTCAGGATTACAGGCATGAGCCACCGTGCCTGGCCCTAAGAGATTTTAGATTTTTAGAAGTTTTCTACAATGTTGAAAGCTACATTGTTGAAAGCTAATTCATTGCTTTAGTGGGTGCTGGGCTGAGAGAAAAAAATTCACTGCTTTATTTTTTTCCTCTGGTAAAGCTGTTGCCCTTCATTCAAGGGGATACTGTTAAAAAGAACAGCAACCCAATGACTATAATTGGAAGTGAAAGTGATTATTAGTGCTCCTGACTGTTAAACAATCTCAGCTGCCAGCATTTGTTAAATTTAGGGTTTTTTTTTCTGGAAATGTTCTCCTGTAGTATAGACAAGAAATGACACTAATCATTAGTCCTTTATGTATTTTTCTGTCCAACTAGCTGCTAGAATTGTGGTTTTCACCATTCTCTTTTTACTCTTCATCAGATAAAATTAATTACTGAGCTGAGTCTAATTGTGCATTTTTGTTATTTTCATGACTTCCTAGTAGTTGACACTTCTGTCAATGTCTCTGTTGAGAATGTTGCCAGTATCCCTTTAAGGTAATTTAGGTTGACAACAAGGACCTAGTCAATGGCATTTGCAGCTCAGATCTCTAATTGTCAGACACTTGATTAGTTTTGCCTTCTGCTTTCCTCCCTACCTAGTCTGCTCGTCTGATGGTTCACACCGTGGCCACCTTTAATTCCATCAAGGTAAGAAGCAGTGACCAGCTTCCCTGATCTCCATTATCTTCCTTCCCTGTCTACACTGGTTTTTCCACTGTCTTCCTTCCCTGTCTACGGCAGAGCTCTTGTTCTCATCAGCTGGGTGAGCTGTGACATACCTCACTCTTCTGGGTTCAAGTATGTCCTAAGTAAACATCAGCACGCTCATGGCTGCTAGGTAGCTTGGTTGGCTTTCCTGGTCAAGAGCCTACCAGTTCTCAACAGTGGAGCAAGCCTTCCCTCTGACTTCCAGCGGGGCAAGGAGCTGGAAGGAGCATGGTCTCAGGAAAGTGCGAGGTCCTGCAGCATGCTGGCTCTTCCAGGCCTACTCTGGCCTGAGAGTCTGCTGGGTAGTTGTTGGGATGCAGCAGACTTGCTGGGATTTCTCCACGCAGCAGTGACTTAGGAAGCAGTTGCTACCTGCCAGGCCCCAGGCTAGGAGTTGAGAGTGAGGAAAAGTCAGCTGTGTCTCTCTCCCTGCTTCAGAGGGGATGCCTAGGTCAGGTGTTTGTGGGTGTTGAAGCTGTCAAGCACAGCAGGTTTTGGCTTGGCTCTGACTGGAATTTTGTTGTTAAGGTATACTAATTTATTCATGTGGGAAGGTTAGAAATAGGAAATTATAATGTGCCTTAGCATCCCCTTCAAGCAAAGCCATTTTCCCAAAGTCTGACTGTTGGCATGACAGGAGAGGGTATGCAGTGGAGCTGATGTTTTTCTGTCCTGCAGGAGCTGAATGAGCGCTGGCGGTCCCTACAGCAGCTGGCCGAGGAACGGAGCCAGCTCTTGGGCAGCGCCCATGAAGTACAGAGGTTCCACAGGTGAGGGGTCAGTCCTAGGCTGGGAGAGGGAGAAACGGGACTGCTGGTTTCCTGACAGCCCCGAGCTTGCTGACTCTGATCCTAGAGCAATGGCTGGCTCATATTACTGATGTTTGTATCTGACACAGGGCAGATGCTCAGTAAATCCTGCTAAGTGAATTCTTTTGATTTTTAGAGCTCTTGGTGGTAGCCACAGACAAATGTACAAATGCCAGCTAAATAAATATTTTTAGGCCAGGCACAGTGGCTCATGCCTATATTCCCAGCATTTTGGGAGGCCAAGGTAGGCAGATCACCTTAGGTCAGGAGTTTGAGACCAGCCTGGCCAGCGTGGTTAAACTCTGCCTCTACTAAAAATAAAAATATTAGGGCCGGGCGCAGTGGCTTACACTTGTAATCCCAGCACTTTGGGAGGCCGAGGCGGGTTGATCACGAGGTCAGGAGTTCAAGACCAGCCTGGCCAATATGGCGAAACCCTGTCTCTACTAAAAATACAAAAAATTAGCCGGATGTGGTGTCATGCACGTGTACTCCCAACTGCTGGGGAGGCTGAGGCAGGAGAATCGCTTAAACCCAGTGGATAGAGGTTGCAGTGAGCCGAGATTATACATTGCGTTCCAGCCTGGGTAACAAGAACAAAACTTCATCTCAAAAAAATAAATAAAATAAATTTTTTTAGTGTTTGTCCGGTAATCAAAGCAATTGTACTCAGCATTTCTTAACCTGAATGTGTCTTGCCTCTAGAGATGCTGACGAAACCAAAGAATGGATTGAAGAGAAGAATCAAGCTCTAAACACAGACAATTATGGACATGATCTCGCCAGTGTCCAGGCCCTTCAACGCAAGCATGAGGGCTTCGAGAGGGACCTTGCAGCTCTTGGTGACAAGGTGAGAGGACCTAAAGTCATCTTCTGGCATTTTTGCCCCAGGCAGAGCAGATTCTCTCATTCTACAGAGCACACCCCCTTACTACAAGCTTACCTACCACTTTCTTCCCATAGGTAAACTCCCTTGGTGAAACAGCAGAGCGCCTAATCCAGTCCCATCCTGAGTCAGCAGAGGACCTGCAGGAAAAGTGCACAGAGTTAAACCAGGCCTGGAGCAGCCTGGGGAAACGTGCAGACCAGCGAAAGGCAAAGTTGGGCGACTCCCATGACCTGCAGCGCTTCCTTAGCGATTTCCGGTAGGGAGCCGTGTTCACTCGGACCTCTGGAACATAGAGCCTTCTTTACAGTGGTCATTTTTATTATGAAAGTAGTACATGCATCTATGGGCATACCACCCTGAATGTGCCCGATCTCGGAAGCTAAGCAGGGTTGGGCCTGGTTAGTACTTGGATGGGAGAATGCCTGGGAATACTGGGTGCTGTAGGCTTTTAAAAAAAAAAAAAAATATATATATATATATATATATATATATATATATATATAAAAAGAAAGAAAGTAGTACATGCTCAGCTGGGTACAATCGCTCAGACCTGTAATTCCAGCATTTTGGGAGGCTGAGGCAGGCAGATCGCTTGAACTCAGGAGTCAGATACAAACCTGGGCTACATGGCGAAACCCTATTATAAAATTTTAATTTAAAAATTAAAAACAACCAGGCACGGTGGCTCACCCCTGTAATCATAGCACTTTGGGAGGCCGAGGCGGGCGGATCACAAGGTCAAAAGATCAAGACCATCCTATCCTGGTCAACATGGTGAAACCCTATCTCTACTAAAAATAAAAAAGTTAGCTGGGTATGGTGGTGCATGCTTGTAGTCCCAACTACCAGGGAGGCTCAGGGAGAAGAATCGCTTGAACCAGGGAAGTAGAGGTTGCAGAGAGCTGAGATCGGGCCACTGCACTCCAGCCTGGCAACAGAGTGAGGCTCCGTCTCAAAAAAAAAAAAAAATTAAAAACAGAAAAAAGTAGTACATATTTATTGTAAAATGGTCAAACTACTGAATGCTAGATTGTTAAAAATAAGTCTCCACAGCCAGGCATGGTGGCTTACACCTCAGTACGTTTGGACGCAGAGGCAGATGGATCACGAGGTCAGGAGTTTGAGACCAGCCTGGCCAATATGGTGAAACCCCATCTCTACTAAAAATACAAACATTAGGTGGATGTAGTGACACAGGTCTGTAATTCTAGCTACTCAGGAGGCTAAGGCAGGAAAATCACTTGAACCCAGGAGGCAAAGGCTGCAGTGAGCCAAGATCCCACCACTGCACCCCAGCCTGGGTGATGGAGCAAAACTCCATCTCAAAAAAAAAAAGTCTTCACTTTCCTATCCAAGTATGTGCGCACCCCCTCAAATCCCCCTGCCACATGACATTATATTTTTTGTTAGATGTCTTTTGCGCTCACTGTAGGTACAACTTAGTCTTTTCCACCAACTTTTGTGTTTGTTGTCTTTTTTTTCCCTCCTTTTTGTGGAGAATAGGGTCTTGCTATATTGCACAGGCAGGTCTCAAACTCCTCGGCTCAAGGTATCCTCCCGTCTCTGCTTGCCTAAGAGCTGGGATTACAGGCGTGAGCTATTGTACCTGGCTTTTTGGTGTGTGTTTTTTTTTTTTCCCCACCAACTTTTTTTATTTAGAGGAATTTCAAGACTGTAGAGTAGTTGAAATAGTAACAGTGAGCATCCATGGCACCTTCACCTGTAATTACCACTTAACTTTTTTGACATTCGCTTTACGTCTAAATACAGTTCTTTGGTTTTCCTGAGCCATAGGAAAGTAGGTTGCAGATACGTGGCACTTGACTTCCAAACACTCCAGCATCTATTTCCCAGGAACAAGAATGTTATCCTGCATAGTTATGTTTGTATTACCATACCCAAGAAAGCTAACACACAATAATGTTTAAGTCCATATTCAATTTTTTCCAGTTGACCATTTGATAACTAGGACTTTTTTTAATCCAGGGTCCAATTCAGGATTACTGTTAAACTGAGTAGCCTTGTCTTAATCTTCTTTGATCTAGAACAATACCCCTCCCCCTCTGTTCTTTGTTTTTCCTGTTTTTTGAGACAGGGTGTCACTCTGTTGCCCAGGTTGGAGTGCAGTGGTGAGATCACAGCTTATTGCAGACTAGACCTCCTGGGCTCAAGTGATCCTCCCACCTCAGCCTCTCTTAAGTAGCCAGGACTACAGGCACACACCACCATGCCTAATTTTTGTAGTTTTTGTAGAGACAGGGTTTCTCCTTGTTCATGTTGCCCAGCCTGGTGTTTTTGTTTGTTTGTTTGTTTTTTGAGACAGGATCTGGCTCTGTTGCCCAGGCTGGCTCACTGTAGCCTCAACTTCCCAGGCTCAAGTGATCCTCCTGCCTCAGCCTCCCATGTAGCTGGGACCACAGGCATGTACCACCACACCTGGCTAATTTTAAAATTTTTAGTAGAGACTAGGTCTCACTGTGTTGCCCAGGCTGGTCTCAAATTCCTAGGCTCAGATGATCCTCCTGCTTCAGCCTCCCAAAGTGCTGAGATTACAAGCATGTGCCACCTCACCTGGCCTGTGTTTTACCTGACATTGTTGTCATTAGGACGTTAGGCCAATTGTCTTACAAAATGTTCCACAATCTGGTACCTCTGCCTTTTTAATGACTGCACAGCAATCCACTGAGTGGGTGATTTGTGACTTAACAGTAGCTATTGAGGACAGACATTTATTTTGTCTTTTTTTTGTTTTTTGTGCTCTTTAACAGTATTATTTTACACACTTGCACACTTGTGTTTGTATCTGTTAACTGGGGTATCTCCCATGCTCCAGTGGGAGTAGGCAGTTGCTGCTTCCTTTCACAGGCCTCTGGGAGGTGGTCCTAGTTTGCAATTGGTTTTCTTTTTCTTCTTCTTCTTTTTTTCTTTATAGAGACTGGGTTTCACCATTTGGCCAGGCTGGTCTTGAACTCCTGACCTCAGGTGATCCACCCACCTCAGCCTCCCAGAGTGCTAGGATTACAGGTGTGAGCCACCGCACCTGGCCTCTTTTTCTTCTTTTTATTGAGGTAAAGGCCACATAACATACAATTATTCACTTTAAAATGTGTGATTCAGTGACATTTAATGTATTCACAGTGTTGTACAGCCACCCCTCTCTAGTTCTGAAACATTTTCATTGCCCTAGAATAGCATCCCTTAACTAATCACGTCCCTCGTCCCCATCCACTAGGAATCCTTTATCTGCTTTCTGTCTTTATGGATGTGCCTCTTCTGGACGTATCATATAAAAGGAATCATACCATATCTGACCTTACACATTCAATTTTGTGCCCTTGTGCCTGTACAGCTGTGAGAAACTGGATCAAATGGATACACAGGCCTAGGGCTTCAAGGGTTAATTCAAAAGAAAGTCTTTTTCTTTTTTTGGAGACAGGGTTTCACTAAGTTGTCCAGTCTGGTCTTGAATTCCTGAGCTCAAGTGATCCTCCTGCCTCCCAAAGTGCTGGGATTACTGGCATGAACCATCACACCCTGCCAAAAAAGGCTTTTTCATTTGAAGCTATCAAAGACTTAATTATAGCTAGAACTTGTTATTCTGTATGGTGAAAATATCTTAATTTTAAATTTACTGACTTTTCCTCTGAGAAATTCGGACTAAAAAAAAAAACCTCAATAAGGCCAAGCGTGGTGGCTCACGCCTGTAATCCCAGCACTTTGGGAGGCCGAGGTGGGTGGATTACTGGCAGTCTGGAGTTGGACACTAGCCTGACCAATGTGGTGAAACCTTGTCTCTACTAAAAATACAAAAATTAGCTGGGCGTCATGGCACACGCCTATAATCTTAGCTTCTTGGGAGGCTGAGGCAGGAGACTCACTCGAACCTGGGAGGCAGAGGTTGTAGTCAGGGGAGATCACTCCACTGTGCTCCAGCCTGGGTGACAAAAGCAAAACTCTACCTCAAAATAAAAAAAACTTAACAAGAAGAACAAGAGGTTTTTAAACACTTTGCCCAAAGACCTAGCTTCATTCAATAGATTAACCAAAGATAACTTTCTGAAGCAAGAATTATGTATATCTCTCTTTTTCTGGGCAGAAGATCTCTTTACCAGGTAATATAGCTATTTCTCTGGGGTTCTGGTTTCCAGGGACCTCATGTCTTGGATCAATGGAATACGGGGGTTAGTGTCCTCAGATGAGCTAGCCAAGGATGTCACCGGAGCTGAGGCGTTGCTGGAGCGACACCAGGTGGGTGGACCTGCCTGCCGAGTAACAAAGATGTGGCTGCTCTGCTGGGCCTTTGAGGCCTCATTCGCACCCTTTGTGGTGAGTCGGTGGGGGTTGACATCAGAGTGGGCATCTGCTGCCAGTTACCTAATCCCTTCCCTCCTTTTGGCAGGAACACCGGACAGAAATTGATGCCAGGGCTGGCACTTTCCAGGCATTTGAGCAGTTTGGACAGCAGCTGTTGGCTCACGGACACTATGCGAGCCCTGAAATCAAGCAGAAACTTGATATTCTTGACCAGGAGCGTGCAGACCTGGAGAAGGCCTGGGTTCAGCGCAGGATGATGCTGGATCAGTGCCTTGAATTGCAGGTATGTGTGCTATTGGTTTCTGACCAAATGTTTCCTTGCTGAAGGGCCTCATCTTCTCACCTGCCTCTTGCCCTCTTTAGCTGTTCCATCGGGACTGTGAGCAAGCTGAGAACTGGATGGCTGCCCGGGAGGCCTTCTTGAATACCGAAGACAAAGGAGACTCACTGGACAGCGTAGAGGCTCTGATCAAAAAACATGAAGACTTTGACAAAGCAATTAACGTTCAGGTGAGGCCTCTGTACCATGGGGTCTGAGTCTGGATTTTTCCTGATTGACATCTGTTTCTTGGCTTATGTAGTCACTGTTGTATCTCCAAGGAATTCCTGCATTGTCTAAGAAAAATATGCACATAAATAATTCTTTAAACCTTTACGTATAAATTCTGGTATTTCCAAGATTTTAATAATGGGGGTACCACAGGAAAAATATATTTTATTATGAAAGGGAGGAAAAACAAATGTGTGAGTAGGTAAGGGAATACATGAACATAAACAACAAGGAAGATGTGAAACTATTTGATTTATAAATCACTTGGCTGTAAATCCGACAGCATTTTCCTATTATTAAGCTTAATTTTGTGTGTTCTGTTCTGATATTCTAACACCTGCCTCACCTGAGTGACCTGGAGTCTTCTTGAGTTAAACTGTACTCTTAGTAATGACTGAAATCAAGCTTTCTTTTGGCATTTTACACTCCTGCTTCTAAAGTGTCAGTGTATTCTGATCCTGCCACCAGCTAGTTCTCAGTCACCCAAAGTAACTGTCCTTTTCTCAAAACCAGCAGTCTAGGCAGGGCCCAGCCACAGGCCTACCTTGACCTCATGCCTTTCTTTGCCGACAGGAAGAGAAGATTGCTGCTCTGCAGGCCTTTGCTGACCAGCTCATCGCTGCCGGCCACTATGCCAAGGGAGACATTTCTAGCCGGCGCAATGAGGTCTTGGACAGGTGGGTGTCCCGTAGCACTGATGTAGTCACCAGCACTGAGAGGACGCATCCCCTCATATGAAGGCCCAGGCCTGTTCCATCTTCCGGCTTCCTCCTCCACAGTAAGACGTGTTCATGTTTGATCTCATGGTTTCACTCTTTCAGGTGGCGACGTCTGAAAGCCCAAATGATTGAGAAAAGGTCAAAGCTAGGAGAATCTCAAACCCTCCAACAGTTCAGCCGGGATGTGGATGAGATTGAGGCTTGGATCAGTGAAAAATTGCAGACAGCAAGCGATGAGTCATACAAGGATCCCACCAACATCCAGGTAAGCTGAAGTGACTGGGTGTTGGTCTTGATGTAGCCCTATGTTATTTGGTAGATTTTGCTAAATAAAGCATCTATAAAACAACCTCCTTGCACCCATGGGAAGTCAGTGAAAAATATTTTAATAAGCTAAGCCAGTGGGAAAGCCCTACTCAAGTTTCAGAGCCATTTAAAAGTCGCCTTCCTCATTTGTCTCTATTGAAACAATTTCTGCAGTAATAAAAGTCTATAGAATCTCCCTTCTATCACTGTTCCCAAATGCTGAGCTTCCCAGGGGAAGTATGACAAAATGAGTTTCTATTTAATAGCTGATATGTGTGTCCACATCAGTGTACTGAACTCTTGTTCTTTTAATCTGTTTTTGTAGCTTTCCAAGCTGCTGGTAAGTTTTTAATTTTTTTAAGAGTTGTAGTTAAATGAGCTCCAGTATTTGTGTTCCTCTGCATAGATTATTGTTATTGTTATTGTGGTCACACTGTTATTGTGGTCTGCTGGTGTCTCTTCATCCATCCTTTTCATTTCTAATCATCCATTATACTCCATTCAAGTGTCCCTGTGGGATGTGGCTTTCTCTGTTGTAATTAGCCTGCAACGTCTTACTCCTTCTTTTCTCCCCCAATTTATCACTTAGGCAAATTCTGTACAGTGTTTGATTTGCGGGGCAGTAGTTGACCACTTTCTTTCAAGGAGTGCTTCCTTTTGAAGATGGAACATCAGCTTCAGATTTTTCTGTGTAGACATGAGCTCAGACTTGCTGTGAACTCATGGTATCTCGTGACCCAGGTCAGGGAGGCCAGTCTGGTGTGAGGGTTTTGATGCATACCCAGTGTGGCATCCAGAGGTGCCAGTCAGGAGAGCAACAACTAGAGAACTGTAGAGAGACAGATGATCTATTAATACCTCCAAATCTTCAAGGAACACAAATGAGAAGTTAAGATAAAAGCAGACATCACTCAACAGGTGGTGAAAGGAGACTTCCCAGTCAATGTGTAGCTCAAAGTTGCTTAAGTGGGTGGAAGAAATGAAGATAGAGAAGAGAGTAAATGGGATTTGAACCAAAAAGTGATCAGAACAAGGAACAGAAGAAGAGGGGAATGGGACTTCTGTCAGGTTGTCTGAGTGTTTGAGACCCTTTTTGTTGTTGCCTTTGGGGTTAGGCAGTGGGAGAATGTAACAAGCACATTATGTCAGTGCTGAATTGAGCCAACCAGATGTCTCCGTCCTTTGATAGTTGCTGCCTCTGAAATGAAACATTTGATGCAGAATTCCCCAACTCTACTGCCTTTTAGTTGTTTTTTTCCCCCTAAATAACACTCTCCCCTGAGACCCCGCATTTCTCACCCAGCCAGTTGTTTTTCCCAGAATTGTGGCACAGATGCTATGTCCTTGCAATTGTCTCTTGTAGCATTTCACTACCTTCTGTTTCTTTATGGATTCATAAAAACCATATCAGGCCCCCAGGATCAGGAGCTCATCCTTCTCCTAGCCCTTTCTTTTCCCAGCAAAATGAATTCTTTCCTGCAGTCAAGCCTGGGTTCTGACAGTATCCCACTGTTTTGATTAATGACAGCTACCAAATGATAAATCAACAAACAAAGATGATGTCTGTAGTAGCTGAAGATTTCTCCTCTGTCAACAGAGGGATAAGACTGACCATCAAATATTATTTTGCTGGTTACTATAATTTATGTTTCAAATTTTGCTAAATGGTGATTTCTGCCTTAGATGATGAAATGTCCATATGTATCTCATTCATTAGAGCCTATCTCCAATAAGGAGAAAGCCGTGGATGGAAATTGATGTACAAGTAGATTCAAAACTGAAGTTGTCCATTTCCATCTTCTGGAAAGTATTAGAAAGTGTAGAATTCTAGGGCTTCACTCTTAAACAGCTAGCATAGCTACTTTAAAAAATGATTTTTGGCCAGGCTTTCTGGCTCATGCTTGTAATCTCAGAACTTTGGGAGGCTAAAGCGGCTTGACTGCTTGAGCTCAGGGGTTCAAGACCAGCCTGGGCAACGTGGCAAAACCCCATCTCTACAAAAAAAAAAAAAATAGAAAAATTAGCCGGGTGTGGTGGTATGCCCCAATGGTTCCAGCTATTTAGGAGGCTGAGGTAGGAGGATTGCTTGAGCCCAAGAGATTGAGTCTGCAGTGAGCTGAGATTGCACTACTGCACTCCAGCCTGGACGACAGAGCAAGACCCTGTCTCAAAAAAAAAGGACTTCCAGTTCATCTACTCCTGAGCTAGTAAATTTTTCTCCTTTGCTAACTCCCCAAGAGATTAACCCTAAAATATTTCATATAAATTCCAATTGCCTTCTGTAAAAAACGTTGGCATTTGCCCCAGTTCTTTATGTTTGCTGCCACTTCCTCCCTCTGAGAACCCCTTCCTCCTGAAAAGACATAACCTAGCAGGAACTGGTCTGGAAAAATTGTTTTTGGTATTTTTAGAGCAAGCACCAGAAGCACCAAGCTTTTGAAGCAGAGCTGCATGCCAATGCTGACCGGATCCGCGGGGTTATTGACATGGGCAACTCCCTCATTGAACGTGGAGCCTGTGCTGGAAGTGAGGATGCTGTCAAGGTATGGCCCACCAGCTCCCGGTGCCCTGGGAAGAACAGCAACGTCACTCTTAACGTGAAAGAATAACTTGGACATATAGTCTTAAGAAACTAAATGGATTAGAAGACTTTGGCCTGAGTTACAGATGGAGAATGCTAGTGAGAATGGCTCCTAAGAGTGTTTTCCATTCTTCTCTCTTAGAAGTTCTGAAATTGAGCTTTAGGAGAGGGAGCGTTCTTCATATATTTCACCTTCTTTTTGGCTCCCTTCTGTTCCCCAGGCCCGCCTGGCTGCCTTAGCTGACCAGTGGCAGTTCCTGGTGCAAAAGTCAGCTGAAAAGAGCCAGAAACTGAAAGAAGCCAACAAGCAGCAGAACTTCAACACAGGGATCAAGGACTTTGACTTCTGGCTGTCTGAGGTAACATTGAGTGGTTTCTCTTCCCACCAGTGGGGGATTTCTAGTCATTTCGGACAGTGGGTCCATCAGTGAGCCCAAAACCACGAAAAGGCAGGGCTCACCTGACACCCCTTTTGACAGAAATCTTTATTATCACATGAGTTGCATGCTGTAAGGGCAAAGAGAGTGAATGTTTACAGAAGAGAGCTGACTTGTAGTGGGACTTGGACCACAGATCACTCATGTCCATAGAGAATGCAAATAGGAAGGGATTATGGGGCTATATGGCAGACAGCTCTAATAAACCTATGCCAGGATAGAAACCAAGATAGTAGTTTCTAGGAAGCCAGAGTCAGTCATGTATTCTCCATGGAGAATGTTTGGAAAGCACAGACTATAAAAACATAGAGGTTTTGGCTGGGTGCAGTAGCTCACACCTGTAATCCCAGCACTTTGGGAGGTTGTGTGGGTGGATCACGAGGTCAAGAGATCCGAGACCATCCTGGTGAAATCATGTCTCTACGAAAAATACAAAAATTAGCTGAGTGTAGTGGTACACTGCTGTAGTCCCAGCTACTTGGGAGGCTGAGGCAGGAGAATTTCTTGAACCCAGAGGCAGAGGTTGCAGTGAGCTGAGATCACACCACTGCACTACAGCCTGGGAAACAGAGAGAGACTTTGTCTCCAAAAAAAAAAGGTTTTTAGAGACCATCACTTTTATTACAGTATTTTTTTCCAGTCTATACATATTTTTATGAATATGTGTATTGAGAATGTTATGTCACTACAAATTCTTCCTAAACATGCTGTACACAGTGGCTTACACCGTAATCCTAACACTTTGTGAGGTCAAGTTGAGATGATTGCTTGAGCTCAGGAGTTCACCACCAACCTGGGCAACATAATGAGATCTTGTTTCTACTAAAAATTAAAAGAAAAATTTAGTTGGGCCTGGTGATGCATACCTGTAGTCCTAGCTACTCAGGAGGCTCAGGTGGGAAGATCACTTGAGCCCAGGAGGTCAAGGCTACAGTGAGCCATGTTTGTGCCATTGCACTCCAGCCTGGGAGACAGAGCAAGACCCTGTCTCAAAAAAAAAAAAAAAAAAAAATTGAATAATTGCTTAAGTTTATCATGGAGCCATGCCATAATTTAACCATTCCCATATTGTTGAACGTTCAGGTGTTCCCAGCCTTTTGGTGTATATATTTTGCTGCAGTGAACATCTTTGAATATTAATCTTTGCCTACACTGTCAATTTTTTCCTAGGGGAGATTCCTTGAACTAGGATTGCTGTGCATTTTGTCTTAAGCTGTAGTATTTACTATGAATAGACTCTGGAGTCTGGGTTTAACTGACCAAATAGAGAGAATGTCTCAGGCCAGGCAGGCTGATCAAGCGGAGTAGGAATAACAGTAACACATTGTGATGGAGAAGTATTCAGCTCTCCAAACGAGGACCTGGATTAACCACTGGGCATTCCGAATTTTCCAGAATGCTGAGTATACACCACACAGTAGCGTTTCCTTTTTGTGTTTTCACTGCCAGGTGGAGGCCCTGCTGGCATCTGAAGATTATGGCAAAGACTTGGCTTCTGTGAACAACCTGCTGAAAAAACATCAACTGCTGGAAGCAGATATATCTGCCCATGAGGTGAGCAAAGGAAGGCAGGCCAGGCCTGGGTGCCTGGGACTCGGCTGTGCCTGACTCCTAAGGAAAACAAGTATGTTTGAGAAAAGAGAGTGACACCTGTTCACTTAAAGCAGCCATTCTCAAAGGTTATGGCCTCAGACCATTATATACTTTACAATTGTTGAAGGCCCTTAAGAGATTTTGATTAGGACAAAAATAAAAAAATAAAGAGATTTTGATTATGTAGGTTTTATCTATCAATATTCATTCCTTATTATTAAAAATTAAATAAGGCCAGGCATGGTGGCTGACGCCTGTAATCCCAGCACTTTGGGAGGCCAAGGTGGGCAGATCACCTGATGTTGGGAATTCGAAACCAGCCTGACCAACATGGAGAAACCCCATCTCTACTAAAAATACAAAAGATTAGCCGGTGTGGGAGTGCATGCCTGTAAGCTACTCAGGAGGCTGAGGCAGGAAAATCACTTGAACCTAGGAGGTAGAGGTTGCGGTGAGCTGAGATTGCACCATTGCACTCCAGCCTGGGCAACAAGAGCAAAACTTTGTCTCAAACAAACAAAAAACAATTAACTAAATTTTAAAGCCAGATGTGGTGGCTCATGCCTGTAATTTCAGTGCTTTAGGAGACCCAGGCAGGCAGATCACCTGAGGTCAGGAGTTCGAGACCACCCTGGCCAACATGGCAAAACCCTGTCTCTACTAAAAATACAAAAATCAGCTGGGCATGGTGGCAGGCATCTGTAATACTAGCTACTCAGGAGGCTGAGGCAGGAGAATTGCTTGAACTCAGGAGTTGGAGGTTGCAGTAAGCTGAGATCGTACCACTGCACTCCAGCCTGGGCAACAGAGCAAGGCTCCATCTCAAAAAAAAAAGAAATTTTAAAAGTTAATTTTTTTTTTTTTTTTTGAGATGGAGTCTTGCTCTGTCCCCGAGGCTAGAGTGCAGTGGCACAATCTTGGCTCACCGCAACCTTCGCCTTTCAGTTTCAAGTGATTCTCCTGCCTCAGCCTCCTAACTAGCTGGGATTACAGGCACCTGTTACCACGCCCAGCTACTTTTTATATTTTTAGTAGAGATGGGGTTTCACCATGTTGGCCAGGCTGGTCTCAAACTCCTGACCTCAGGTGATCCACCCACCTCGGCCTTCCAAAGTACTGGGATTACAGGCGTGATCCACTGCACCCGGCCTAAAAGTTAAATTTTTAAGACAATCTTAAAGGGTTCCATACTTTATGATTCCATTTTTATGACATTCTCGAAATAACAAAATTGTAGAGCTGGAGAACAGATTAGTGGCTGCCATAGGTTAGGCTTGGAGTGGGAAACAACTATAAAGGGTGGCACGGGGAGTCCCTTTGTGCCAGTGGAACAATCCTGTATTTTTATTTTGGTGGAGGTTACAAGAGTCTACACATATAAAATTGCATGAAACTACATGCACACGCTCATAGTCGCATACAAATGAGTGCATACAGAAATTGGTGAAATCTCATCCAGGCATGATAGTGAGTCAAGATCATGTCACTTCACTCTAACCTAGGCTGCAACAGAGTGAGATCCTGTCTCAAAAAATAAAAATTAAAACATAAAATAAATTTTTTAATTCAAAAAGATTTGTACAATCTGAATAAGGTCTGTGGATTGTAGCCATGTCAGTTTCCTTGTTCTGCTATTGTACTCCAGTTATAAAAGATATTACTGACTGGGCATGGTGGCTCATGCCTGTAATCCTGGCACTTTGGGAGGCCGATGTGGGCGGATCTCCTGAGGTCAGGAGTTCGAGACAAGCCTGACCAACATGGAGAAACCCCGTCTCTACTAAAAATACAAACTTAGCCGGGCATGGTGGCACATACCTGTAACCTCAACTACTTAGGAGGCTGAGGCAGGAGAATCACTTGAACCCAGGAGGTGGAGGTTACAGTGAGCTGAGATTGCGCCATTGAACTCCAGCCTGGGCAACAAGAGCAAAACTCCGTCTCAAAAAAAAAAAAAAAAAAAAAGATATTACTACAGCGGGAAGCTAACAAACATAGGAACTATACTGTTTTTGTAACTCTTTATGAATCTAAGATTATTTCCAGGTAAAAAGATTTAAAATTTAGGCCGGGTGCAGTGGCTCAACACTATAATCCCAGCACTTTGGAAGGCCTAGGTGGGTGGATCATTTGAAGTCAGGAGTTCGAGACCAGCCTGGCCAACATGGTGAAACCCCATCTCTACCAAAAATACAAAAATTAGCCAAGCGTGGTGGTGGGCGCTTATAATCCTAGGTACTGAGCAGGCTGAGGCAGGAGAATCGCTTGAACCCGGGAGGCAGAGGTTGCAGTGAGCCAAGATCGCACCACGGCACTCCAGCCTGTGCGACAGAACATGAGTCCATTTCAAAAAAAAACTGCTGAATTCAGGTTGTGTTGTTTTGTATTGGATGAAAATTCAGCTTTACACAGGTAGGTAGATAGAAAAGGGAGGAATATTTTGATTCAGGTAAGTGTGAATACTCTTCTTTGATACTACACCAAATTGGTAGTTTCTTAAAGCTTAGTTGTGGTCAGGCACAGTGGCTAACACATGTAATCCCAGCACTTTGGGAGGCCAAGGCAGGCAGATCATGTGAGCCTAGGAGTTCAAGACCAGCCTGGGCAACATGATGAGACTCTTGTCTCTACAAAAAAATACAAAAATTAGCCGGGGCACAGTGGTCACTCTTGTAATCCTAGCACTTTGGGAGGCCGAGGCAGGTGGATTGCCTGAGCTCAGGAGTTCAAGATCAGCCTGGTTAGCACAGTGAAACCCCATTTCTACTAAAATACAAAAAATCAGCTGGGGATGGCGGCATGCACCTGTAATCTCAGCTACTTGGGAGGCTGAGGCAGGAGAATCACTTGAACCCAGGAGGCAGAGGTTGTAGTGAGCCGAGATCACAATACTGCACTCCAGCCTGGGCGTCAGAGCAAGACTTCATCTCAAAAAAATAAATAAAATAAAAATTAGCCGGACACTGGGACACATACCTATTGTCCCAGTTACTTGGAGGCTGAGGCAGGAGGTTCATTTGAGTCCTGGCAGGAGGTCAAGGCTATAGTGAGTCATAATCATGCCACCGCATTTCTAGATGACAGAGCAAGACCCTGTCTCAAAAAAAAAAAAAAACTTTGAGGGGGTTAGTTGCAAATTGGCCTCTGAAACCTTATCAGTAAATTTTTTTATACTGGATTATATTAAAACCCATTGGTCTATCTTGGGCTTTGAACGTATCTCTTACCTATGCCTGATTTTGTAACATCATGTGTGGCTCATTTGGTAAATATTGTTTCACTGAGTTACGCCTGTTGGTTCTATATGTTGAATGTAATTATGTGATATGAAAACATTGCAGTTAATACCACTGCCAGTCTCATCAGAAAAATCTTTACATTTTAGGAAGCTGTCAGTCTCATGGTGGTGGTTGTAAATTTTCTAAAATTCTTACTTTCTCATAAAAGTTTGAATTTTATCATTAGTAACAAACTGTCAGTATTCTTTGAAGTGACAAGCTTACCTTATTTATTCTGGACAAAATATCTGTGAGATACCAAGTCTGAATGACCACAGTTTGTCTGTTGGTTGTTCTTTCAAGTACGAAAGAATGGCTACTCAATAAAATTAACTTTCACTGCCTTTTTAAGGACATTATTTTTTATTTATTTTTTTTTTTTGAGATGGAGTTTCGCTCTTGTTACCCAGGCTGGAGTGCAATGGCGCGATCTCGGCTCACCGCAACCTCCGCCTCCTGGGTTCAGGCAATTCTCCTGCCTCAGCCTCCTGAGTAGCTGGGATTACAGGCACGCGCCACCATGCCCAGCTAATTTTTTTGTATTAGTAGAGACGGGGTTTCACAATGTTGACCAGGATAGTCTCGATCTCTTGACCTCGTGATCCACCCGCCTCGGCCTCCCAAAGTGCTGGGATTACAGGCTTGAGCCACCGCGCCCGGCCTTAAGGACATTATTAAGTGAAACGGCATTTTTTTTTACTGCAAGTGGGCAGCAGTGAAGAATCTGCTAGTACAGTTTGTCACTACCTTGATTTGAACTAAAGCACCAGCATTTCCCCTCCTTCCCCATTGCTTTGTACTGTCAGTGCAAATGTCCACACAGTAAAGAAGGCAAATAATGTCTTATAATGTTATCAAAATAGTTTGAGTTCATAGAATGCCAGAATTTCCCATAACATACTTTGAGAATATCAACACTCCACATCTCAGTAAGGAATTCCTGAGTTCTTATGTTCAAGCGGATAGTTGTGGGAGACCCAGTTTCTGATCCTCTTGTGTCCCCTGCCCCAGGATCGCCTGAAGGACCTGAACAGCCAGGCAGACAGCCTGATGACCAGCAGTGCCTTCGACACGTCCCAAGTAAAGGACAAGAGGGATACTATCAACGGGCGCTTCCAGAAGATCAAGAGCATGGCAGCCTCCCGGCGAGCCAGGCTGAATGAATCCCATCGCCTGCACCAGTTCTTCCGGGACATGGATGACGAGGAATCCTGGATCAAGTATGTGTTCTTAGCCCCCTAGAAGGCCGGTTAGGCCTGTAATAGTGGGCAACGGGAACCACAGGCTGACTGTTGAGTCAGGAAGTTTCTGTCTCCTGGCTGTAAGTGGTAAGGCTGGAAACCCTGTTGGACTAGGATCCCAGCTTGGCCACACACTCCTGGGATGCCTCAGTGTCTTCTGCTTTCCGGGTTTACAGTGATGATGATTGACGGTGGTAGTGATCCATGCTAGTTGCATAGGCCCTGTCTAGACCCTGCCCTTTAGATTCCTGGGAAAGTTAGTCAGTTTGTGTCTGACTTCCTGGAGATCACTTCTCCAAGGAAGGAGTTGCTTTTTTGGTTATTCTCTATCTGCCCTGCAATATGTCAGTCTGCTGATTCCATTTGACGTAGCATGTAAACAAACGTCTTTTTTTTTTTTTTGAGACAGTTTCACCTGTTGATGGTGCCCAGGCTGGAGTGCAATGGCACAATCTCAGCTCACCACAGCCTCTGCCTCCCAGGTGCAAGTGATTCTCCTGCCTCAGCCTTCCAAGTAGCTGGGTTTATAACATGCACCACCATGCCTGGCTAATTTTGTATTTTTAGTAGAGATGGGGTTGCTCCATGTTGGTCAGGCTGGTCTCAAACTCCCAACCTCAGGTGATCAGTCTGCCTCAGCCTCCCAAAATGCTGGGATTACAGGCATGAGCCACCATGCCTGGCCACAAATGTCTTTTATTTTTAAAGACGGGGTTTCACCATATTGGTCAGGCTGGTCTTGAACTCCTGACCTCAGGTGATCCGCCCGCCTTAGCCTCCCAAAGAGCTGGGATTACAGGCGTGAGCCACCGCGCCCAGCTCACAAATGTCTTAAAAACAAAATCCTCTCTTAATTCCTTCCTTAAAACCTTCTGGCCAGGCACAGTGGCTCATGCCCGTGATCACACCATCTTGGGAGGCCCAGGCGGGTGGATCACTTGAGGTCAGGTGAGGTCAGTTCGAGACCAGCTTGGCCAACATGGTGAAACCCCGTCTCTACTGAAAATACAAAAATTAGGGGCCAGCCGTGGTGGCTCACATCTGTAATCCCAGCACTTTGGGAGGCCAAGGTGAGCAGATCACCTTTCAAGACCAGCAGTATGACCATGATGGAGAAACCCCGTCTCTACTAAAAATACAAAATTAGCCAGGCATAGTGGCAGGCGCCTGTAATCCCATCTACTCAGGAGGCTGAGGCAGGAGAATCACTGGAACCCAGGAGGCAGAGGTTGTGGTGAGCCAAGATTGTGCCATTGCACTCCAGCCTGGGCAACATGAGTGAAACTGTCTCAAAAAAAAAAAAAAAAAAAAATTAGCCAGGCATGGTGGCCTGTAGTCCCACCTACTCAGGAGGCTAAGACAGGAGAGTGCCTTGAACCCAGGAAGCAGAGGTTGCAGTGAGCCGAGATTGCCTCACTGCACTCCAGGCTAGGTAACAAAGCAGGACTCTATCTCAAAAATAAGAAAAAGACTTAAAAAAAAAACAACAACTCACTTATATAGGCCAGGCACAGTGGCTCAAGCCTGTAATCCCAGCACCTTGGGAGGCCAGGGCAGGTGGATCACCTGAGGTCAGGAGTTAGAGACCAGCCTAACCAACATGAAGAAACCCCATCTCTACTAAAAATGCAAAATATTACCCGGGCATGATGTTGCATGCCTGAAATCCCAGCTACTCGGAAGGCTGGGGCAGGAGTATCACCTGAACCCAGGAGGTGGAGGTTGCAGTGAGCCGAGATCATGCCATTGCACTCCAGGCTAGGCAACAAGAATGAAACTTTGTCTCAGGGGGAAAACAATTACTTATATAGGCCGGCGCTGTGGCTTTCACCTGTAATCTCAGCACTTTGGGAGGCCGAGTTGGGTGGATCACTTGAGGTCAGGAGTTCAAGACCAGCCTGGCCAACATGGTAAAACCCTATGTCTACTAAAAATATAAAAATAACCAGGCATGGTAGTGGGTACCTGTAGTCCAAGCTACAGGAGGCTGAGGCAGGAGAATCACTTGAACCCGGGAGGTGGAGGTTGCAATGAGCCAAGATCATGCCACTACACTCCAGAATGAGACTCTGTCTCAAAAAAATAAAAAATAAACAAAAATACAAAAATTAGCCAGACAAGGTGGTGCATGCCTGTAATCCCAGCTACTCAGGAGTCTGAGGCAGGAAAATGGCTTGAACCCAGGAAGTGGAGGTTTCAGTGAGCTGAGATTGTCCCACTGCACTCCATCCTGGGTGACAGAGCAAGACTTTATCTCAAAATATATATATATTACTTATGTTGCTGACATGTTGGCCCATGCCTATAATCCCAACTCCTTTGAGAGGCCAAGGTGGGCGAATTGCTTGAGTCCAAGAGTTTGAGATCAGCCTGGGCAACATGGTGAAAACTTGTCTCTACCAGAAATAGAAAAAATTAGCCAGGCATGGTGGCGTACACCTGTGGTCCCAGCTACTTGGGAGGCTGAGGTGGGAACATCACTCAAGCTGGGGAGGCAGAGATTGCAGAAAGCAGAGGTCACGCCATTGCACTGTAGCCTGGGCAACAGAATGAGATTCTGTCTCAAAAAAAAAAATGTGTATGTATGTATATATATAAATATCTTCATATATTTACTGACATATATTGATATATTGATACATATTTAGTATGCATGATTGATAGTTACCAATATAATTAGATAGGGCTCCTAAGGGCAGCACTAGTGATGCCTCCCGTCCTCCAGTGCATCCCCAACCCTCTAGAATCTTAACACACAGCAGGGCTCATGCATGCATACATAGACAGAAGTTCTTGGTCACTACTCATTTGGGAAGTAGAGGCTTTTGTTTTCCAGAAAATTGGCAAGGATTTTCCCAGAAAGATTAGTAGATGTTGCAAGGTCCACAGTTGACCTGATGTCCCCACTTGAAAGCAAGTGCAGAGATAGACTGTGCTGTTACCTGTCTCTTGTCCAGGGAGAAGAAGCTGCTGGTGAGCTCGGAGGACTACGGCCGAGACCTAACCGGCGTACAGAACCTGAGGAAGAAGCATAAGCGGCTGGAGGCAGAATTGGCCGCGCATGAGCCAGCTATTCAGGTAGGGAGGCCGCCTTCTGGCCGAGAGGGCAGTGGGGTTTGAGTGGGCCCCAGGGGACAGACAAACACCTAGTGCTTATTTCACTGAGATCCCTTTAGTTCTCAGAGTTCATGACTCCTCAGTCCAAACCTGGAGAAGTCCCAAACTTGATGTTGAGGCCTTTTCCTGAGAGCCTTGAGACAGAGGCACCAGCAGGGCTGCTTGCTGTTAACCTAATCATCCTTGCCTGTCAGGGTGTCCTGGACACTGGCAAGAAGCTGTCCGACGATAACACCATCGGGAAAGAGGAGATCCAGCAGCGGCTGGCGCAGTTTGTGGAGCACTGGAAAGAGCTGAAACAACTGGCAGCTGCCCGGTGAGTAGTCAGAGGCAGGAGCTCTCAGGAACAAGTGGAAGGCCAGCACCCAAGGGCAGACTCTGAGCTGCGCAGGGCCACTGGGCCCTCCTGCCATCTCTTGGACCTTTGGCCTCACATGTGCCACAGTCGGTTTGCTCCAGAGCCACCTCCCACAGGCCATGCTGAGGTGGTCTCATTCTGTTAATCTGGACCCACTGTGTGAGTCCAGAATCACACATGATTCTCCAGGAATCAAGACATGAGAGTCTGCAATCACACAGTGGGTGATTCAGGGTATTCCATAGAAGGCCTGACTGTGAGGGCCCACCTTTTTCATGAATGTTTTTAAGCTTATGTTAACTATCAGAATCAAAGCTGGAGGAGATTATGGCTGATCCTATCACCTGTAATTAGGGGTCAGCGGCTAGAAGAGTCCTTGGAATATCAGCAATTTGTAGCCAATGTGGAAGAAGAGGAAGCCTGGATCAATGAGAAAATGACGCTGGTGGCTAGTGAAGATTATGGAGACACTCTTGCCGCCATCCAGGTGAGACAGAAACCAAGGGTGCCACCTGCTTCCTGTCTTGGCAACTGCCTGCTGGTCACTGTTTCCCTGTTGGTTTGTTAAAGGGCTCTGCTTTTACTAGGAGAGCACACAGGACCAGTAGCCAATGCCTCAGTAGTTAGTTTTAGCTCTCAAGATTTCACACTAGGGGACATTTCCCCTCAGTAGACAAAATTGGCATGGCTTTGGCAGTTTCAGTTTATGGGCCTTGTTGTTTGCCGGGAAGCGCTGTGAGTTTGGGTCTTTGTATTAGTTTCCTGGGGCTGCCATAAGTAAGTACCACAAACTGAATGGCTTAAGACAACAGAGGTAGCCGGGCGCGGTGGCTCACGCCTGTAATCCCAGCACTTTGGGAGGCTGAGGTGGGCGGATCACCTGAGGTCAGGAGTTTGAGACCAGCCTGATCAATATGGTGAAACACCATCTTTTTTTGGAAAAAAAAAAAAAAAAAGACAACAGAGGTTTATTGTCTCTCAGCTCTGGAGGCTAGAAGTCTGAAATCAAGATGCAGGCAGGACCATGCTCCCTCCAGACCTATAGGGGAGGAGCCTTCCTTGCCTCTTCAGTTTTTGTTGGCACCAGGCACCCTTGGCATGTGGCAGCATCACTCCAGTCTCTGCCTGTCTTCACATGGCCATCTTCCCTCTGTGTCTGTCTTCACTTGGCATCACTCTGTGTGTTTATTCAAATTTCTGTGTTCTGTTACAAGGACATCAGTTGTATTGGATTAGGGTCCACCCTAATGACCTCATCTTACCTTTGCAGTGTACCTTTGCAAAGACCCTCTTTTCACATTCATGGGTACCAGAAGTTAGGATTTTACCTTCTCTTGAGGGGGATACATTTCAGCCCATCACATACCCCTAAATTGGTTAACTATTACTTCATAATAACCTGCCTAAATTTAGTGGTTGAAAGTAGCACCCATTTCTTTTTTTGCATGGTTGTGTGGATCAGGGGCATCTGCAGCTGTCACTGGAGGTCCCTCATGCTCCTGCATTCAGTTGTAGTGCAGCTGGGCTGAGAGATCAGTCACATACTGGCAGCTAAGCCTGGCTTGTCACCTAGTCCAGACATCTCTGTTCCCCTCCACATGGCCTATTGTCCTCCCGCTGGCTTGACCTATTGTCCTTCCACTGGCTAGACCAGCCTCCTTCAGCAGCATTCAGACAGGCAAAGGCAGGAGCTGCAAGGTATCTATGGCCTCACACATCATCCTCACTGCCTGCCTGCTGCTGAAAGCAAGTCCTAATGCAGCCCAGAGGCATAGATGGATAGACTCCCCTCTGGATAGGAGATGCTGCAAAGTATCATGGTCAGATATGTCTAAATTCCTGCCTAGAGATGTGGAAGCAAGAGTGTGCACTCCCAGGAATTGAGTTACGTCTGAGCCACCTTCCTCACTATGGAAAGCATCCTCTGCTGGTCAGGGTGATTCAGGTAGAATTTAGATGATCAGTCATTTCCCGTCCTCTGCATAGTTGAGTTCCCTGGAAACAACCAAAAGGGTGTTGTCTGCAGTGCTTAAATTGTACTAAGGAAAAGACTTGGGGCCGGGCACCGTGGCTCACGCCTGTAATCCCAGCACTTTGGGAGGCCAAGGCAGGTGGATCACCTGAGGTCAGGAGTTCAAGACCAGTCTGGCCAACATGGTGAAACCCTGTCTGTACTAAAAACATACAAAAATTAGCCAGGCATGATGGCACACACCCGTAATCCCAGCTACTCGGGAGGCTGAGGCACGAGAATCGCTTGAACCTGGGAGGTGGAGGTTGTAGTGAGCTGAGATTGCGCTGCCGCACTCCAAGCTGGGCAACAGAGCAGGACTCTGTCTCCAAAAAAAAAAAAGAGATGACTTGGAAGGCCTTTTCTGAGATGTGTTCAAGATAAAGCTTAAAAATGTGTCATTTTCATTTGGGTGTGTATCTTCAGCTTGCTTTGCGTTGTTCTTGTGGTCCTCTGGAGGGAGAGACCATAAGACACTGTTGATGGATGACAAAGGATTTGACCTTTCCCAAAGGTCCAAAGACTGTCCCTGCCGAAGCCTGTCTCACCACTGGTTACTCTCAACTGCCTCCTGTTTTCCCTCCTTTTATGATTCGCTATTTATTGATGTTCCTCTTTGTTGTCCTGTTCCCCAGCTAGACTGTAATGTGTGTGTGGACAGGGACCATAGCAGTTTTGTCACTCTCTGTCCCCGGGGCTTAGCCCACTGCACATAGCGGGTTCTCAGTAGCGGGTCTTGCTGCTTCCACTCTCCAGGGCTTACTGAAGAAACATGAAGCTTTTGAGACAGACTTTACTGTCCACAAGGATCGCGTGAATGATGTCTGCACCAATGGACAAGACCTCATTAAGAAGGTGAGTCCAGCCCATCGGTAAGACCTCCATCCCCCTCTGGGACACCCATGTATTGGTTTCACAGAGGTCCCCCGAAGTTCGCTTCCTGGGATATTCACCAAACTAAGGTCTAGACGTGTGAAAACCAGTAGCAGTTCCATTCCTGGGTTTCATGACAGGTTGGTTATTTCCCCCTTTTTGAAGCCAGTAAAGTTACTCTCTAGTGTTTATTTTTTCTACATTAAGCAACAGAGACACTGGCACTCGCAAATGCTGCTCTTAGTTTATTTCTCAAGCAATATGATCTCTTTATAGGGACAGTAGAAAATGCAAATAAGCAAAACTTAAAATAAAAATTACACATAAAGCCCCACCCAGAGACTACACATTAGATCTTCATGTCTGACCTGCCAGACCTTTACTCTCCACAGGTGTAGAGCTACCATCTAGATCAAATAGCTGCAGAAATTCCTGTTTAATATTATATCACTCCATAAATTATCAAAAACCTGGAGGCTGTCCAGAACATTTTAGAAATGAATCTATTGGCTGGGTCCGGTGGCTTACACCTGTAATCCCAGCACTTTGGGAAGCTGAGGGGGGCACATCACGAGGTCAGGAGTTCAAGACTAGCCTGGCCAACATAGTGAAACCCTGTCTCTACTAAAAATAACAAAAATTAGCTGGGTGTAGTGGCACACGTCTGTAATCCCAGCTACTCGGGAGGCTGAGGCAACAGAATCGTTTGAACCCGGGAAGGGGAGGAGGCATGCCATTGCACTCCAGCCTGGGTGATAGAGTGAGACTCCATATAAAAAAAAAAAAAAATCTATTTCATTCACAGCCCTTTTGGGAGAAAACAAAATAAAGAGACTTGGGGCTTTCCCAGCAACACCGAAGCCACATCCACCTCAGGACAGAGGTTTTAACGACTGTGGCTTCGTGAGTAAGATTTCTCATCACAGAGGTTGCACTCAGCAGTTATTTAGGGTTTGATCCATAGGCGGCAACAATGTAGCTAAAATCCACTTCACTGGAGAGCTTTTTTTCCTTGCTCTGATTTGCAAATAAACTAGCATGAAACTAATTTCAGATACAGACACTTATAGATGTAGACATGGCTCCTGCACACTTAAACCTCCACACACACCTAGACGACGTTCCCTGTTCTTCAAGCCTAGGAGCTAACCTGTATGAGTATTCTTCAGCCTTCTGGCAAAGAGCTGGCTGCTTTTTCCTTAGCAACAGCCCATTTCCTTCTTGAATTTTTCTTTAAATTCTTTTTTCCCCTTTTCACAGGTGTTGAAGAGTTTCTCTTTAAATTCTATGTGACTTGTAGCATGTTTTAATTAATTTTTTTTTTTTGAGACTGAGTTTCGCTCTGTCACCAGGCTGTAGTGCAGTGGCGTGATCTCAGCTCACTACAACCTCCTCCTCCCAGGTTCAAGTGATTCTCCTGCCTCAGCCTCCCAAGTAGCTAGGACTATAGGCATGCGCCACCATGTCCAGCTAGTTTTTGTATTTTTGGTAGAGACAGGGTTTCACCATGTTTGCCAGGATGGTCTCGATCTCTTGAACTCATGATCCGCCTTCCTTGGCCTCCCAAAGTGCTGGAATTACATGTATGAGCCACTGCGCCCGGCCTACTGTTTTTGAGACAGAGTCTCACTCTTGCCCAGGCTGGAGTGCAGTGAGTGGCAGTGGCGTGATCTCAGCTCACTGCAACTTCCACCTCCCAGGTTAAAATGATTCTGTTGCCTCAGCCTCCTGTAATCCTGAGTAGCTGGGATTACAGGTGCACAACACCATGCCCGGCTAATTTTTGTATTTAGTAGAGACGGGATTTCACCATTACCACCATGTTGGTCAGGCTGGTCTGGAACTCCTGATCTCATGATCCGCCTGCCTCAGCCTCCCAAAGTGCTGGGATTATAGGCATGAGCCACCACACCCGGCCAATTTTTTGATTTTTATTTTTTTTGAGACGGAGTCTCGCTCTTGTCACCCAGGCTGGATGGAGTGCAGTGGTGTGATCTCAGCTCACTGCAGCCTCTGCCTCCCAGGTTCCAGCAATTCTCCCACCTGAGCCTCCCTAGTTACCTGGGACCATAGATGCTGCTACCACACCTGACCCCTCCCTCCCTCCCTCCGTCCCTCCCTCCTTCGTCTGACTATGTTGCCCAGGCTGGTCTCCAACTCCTGGGCTCAAGCAATTCTCTCACCTCGGCCTCTCAAAGTGCCGAAATTACAGGTCTGAGCCACTGTGCCTGGCCCTGTTTGTTTAGTATTTTAACTGATAATACTCAATTTTTTCTATCAAAAATAATACTAGTGAATATATCATTGTAACTTCAAATTTTATCCCAGTCCTCCTTTTTTTTGTTTGAGACAGAGTCTTGCTCTATTGTCCAGGTTGGTGTGCAGTGGCACGATCTCTGCTTACAGCATCCTCCACCTCCCATGTTTAAGCAGTTCTCATCCCTCTGCCTCCTGGGTTGCTGGGATTACAGGTGCACGCCACCACACCTGGCTTTTTTTTTTTTTTTTTTTTTTTTTGTATTTTTTAGAAAAGATGGGGTTTCCTCATGTTGGCCAGGGCTGGTCTTGAACTCCTGGCCTCAAGTGATCTGCCCAACTCAGCCTCCCAGAGGCTGGGATTACAGGCATTAGCCACTGCACTTGACTCATATTTCTGTAGAATTAATTCCTAGAAGTAGAATTGCTAGTGTGGTGTATTCATCTGAAGCCTTTGACCGTGTTGCTCTTAGAAAACCCTTACCTCGGCCGGGCGCGGTGGCTCAAGCCTGTAATCCCAGCACTTTGGGAGGCCGAGGCGGGTGGATCACGAGGTCAAGAGATCGAGACCATCCTGGTCAACATGGTGAAACCCCGTCTCTACTAATACAAAAAATTAGCTGGGCACAGTGGCGCGTGCCTGTAATCCCAGCTACTCAGGAGGCTGAGGCAGGAGAATTGCCTGAACCCAGGAAGCGGAGATTGCGGTGAGCCGAGATTGCGCCATTGCGCTCCAGCCTGGGTATCAAGAGCGAAACTCCGTCTCAAAAAAAAAAAAAAAGAAAACCCTTACCTTTGTTTCCCCAGCAGTGGACAGGGGAGCAAGTGGCCCATTTTATAGACGTTTAGAGCCTCTCCTTCCAGGGTGGGCACAGGTAACCCCAGCAGGTGAGGCTGACCAGTGTGTGCCTCTCTCCATGGCCCAGAACAATCACCATGAGGAGAACATCTCTTCAAAGATGAAGGGCCTGAACGGGAAAGTGTCAGACCTGGAGAAAGCTGCAGCCCAGAGGAAGGCGAAGCTGGATGAGAACTCGGCCTTCCTTCAGTTCAACTGGAAGGCAGATGTGGTGGAGTCCTGGATTGGTGAGCACTGTCAGCAAGGCCTGGAAGAGACTTTCCAGAGCTGCTCTTTGTCTCCTTCCATGTAATTGGTTTTCTTCTGCAGAGAAGAAACTGACCAGTTGTGGGCATGGCAGAGAACCTACTAGCAAGGCAGGCCACTGACTGCCAGCTAGGAGAAGACAGTGTCCTGAGGCCAGAGCTGCTACCCAGAACTAGGCTGGCACCAGGGTTAATAAACAAAAGCCTGTAAACGCTGCTATAAGCAGAGATGGCACAGTGTGATGTCATGACATGAACGAAGTGGGAACACCAAAGGCACCACTAGCTGCCCTGGTCAGGGGCGCCACCTGGCTCCTGGGTGAGGGGAAACTGGGTCCTGATATCAGGGTCCACGTGTCCTGGATAGTCCTGGGTAGTATTAATAGCAGCTGAACTAGAGAACAGGCTGCAAGGAGCTCATCATGGCACAGATAGAGGCCAGGGCCTGGGTGCAGGGAGGGGCCAGCTAATGTGGGTTCTGAGACTGCAGTTAGGAATATTGGAATTTATCTGTACACAAAAAATGGTTTGTCGGGGTTTGGGTTTTTTTCCTCTTTTAATCCACCTCACTCCACTGAGAAGGGCGGTATATTTTCCACACTTGGTTTTCTAGGTGAAAAGGAGAACAGCTTGAAGACAGATGATTATGGCCGAGACCTGTCTTCTGTGCAGACGCTCCTCACCAAACAGGTCTGCCGTGGCCCCTTCATTGGTTGAAACTTAGGCAAATAGCATTTCTTGCGAGATGACTGCCAGTGTCTTTCATTCAAGCATTTAACTTATGTTAGCCCCTGGGGATCAGCAGTAAACAAGATCCTTTCCTGGTCCTCAGGGAGCTTCCAGACTAACTGGGGAAGCAAACACAGGCAACAGCCTGCTGGGTGCTGACGGGCCTGGGCACCACAGGGTCATTCACTCGGTTCTCAACAGGCAAGGGTTGAAGGGGCAAGCCCTCCAGAGTGGAATCATGAGGGGTGAATGAAAGCAGTCAGGGAGAGGCAGGGCAAGTGTTCTGGGCAGAGCTGGCAGGGAGTCCTGGGGCAGAAGAGCTCAAGGCTGGGATTGGGGAGGTGGGAGGAGGCTGCTGCAGTGATCTGCAGTCTGAAGGAGAGCAGGAAAGGGGGGGCCAGGTTTGACCGAGTCTCAGCAGTGTCCAGGCGGACAGTTTGGCTTGGGCATCTAGGGGACGTGCTGGTGCCATCTGAGCCAAAGCACCTAGGAAGAGCAAGTTCCAGTCCTGTGGAGTCACCACAAATTGGCTTGTCACTCCTTGTTCAGGAAACTTTTGATGCTGGCCTGCAGGCCTTCCAGCAGGAAGGCATTGCCAACATCACTGCCCTCAAAGATCAACTTCTGGCCGCCAAACACATTCAGTCCAAGGCCATCGAGGCCCGGCACGCCTCCCTCATGAAAAGGTGGAGCCAGCTTCTGGCCAACTCAGCCACCCGCAAGAAGAAGCTGCTGGAGGCTCAGAGTCACTTCCGCAAGGTGAGGATGGGACCATGTGACGCTTAGCTGGCCCACGGCTCAGGGAAGGAAGCCCACCTTCCATCTGCCCAGCTCTGCCACTCCCCTGTGAGGAAGCTGTGAACCCAGTATAGAGCTTTCGAACATGGGCGTGGCATCAATTAAAACCAAGGCAAATGGTAGGGCCCTGTGAGGTCACCATTCAGAAGCATGCAGGACAGACTGGAGACAAGGGCAAAGGGTAGGAAGGGAGAAAAACCTGGTGAAGACTTGAAGAAAGGGGAGCAGGAGACAGGAACAGAGTGGAGCTGAGCTCCCAGCAGGACGTGTGTGCCTCTGGTTCCCGGGAACCACCCCGTGTCCCACCTCCTGCACTGGGTCGGCACGTTCAGCCCTGGCAACTCTGCTAAGTCTCTTCTGCTTCCAGGTGGAGGACCTCTTCCTGACCTTCGCCAAAAAGGCTTCTGCCTTCAACAGCTGGTTTGAAAATGCAGAGGAGGACTTAACAGACCCAGTGCGCTGCAACTCCCTGGAAGAAATCAAAGCTTTGCGTGAGGCCCACGATGCCTTCCGCTCCTCCCTCAGCTCTGCCCAGGCCGACTTCAACCAGCTGGCCGAGCTGGACCGCCAGATAAAGAGCTTCCGTGTGGCCTCCAACCCCTACACCTGGTTCACCATGGAGGCCCTGGAGGAGACCTGGAGGAACCTACAGAAAATCATCAAGGTATACCCTCTGCTGCCCTCAGGAGCTGTTTGCCCACCCAGAGCCTTGCTGGGCCCTGCTCAGAGCCCACACTTCCTGAGTAGTGACCAGACAGGAGCAGGCGGGAGGAGCCAGGTTTCATCATAAGTTTCCATTTCTTTTTGTTTTCTTGAGACAGGGTCTCCTCTGTCACCCAGGCTGGAGTGCAGTAGTGCCAGCACGGCTCACTGTAGCCTCAACCTCCCAGGCTCAAGTGATGCTCTTGCCTGAGCCTTCTAAATAACTGGGACCACAGGCACATGCCACCATGCCTGGCTAATTTTTTAACTTTTGTAGATAGGGTGTTGCTATGTTGCCCAGACTGGTCTTGAACTCCTGGCCTCAAGAGGTTCTCCTGCCTGGGCATCCCAAAGTGCTGGGATTACAGGTGTAAGCCACTATACCCAGCCAGAAGTTTCCATTTCTGACAGTCCAACAACTCTCTGCTTGACTGTGATCAGTCACTTCCCCTCCAGGTCCACCTCTTCCTGGAGCCCCTGAGGGGTGGGAACAGAGAAAGAGCTACCAGGTGCTCTGAGCCGGCCTCATGTCTCCCAGCCTCCTTCCCTTGTCATCTCTGGGAGGTTCCTTGGGGGGAGGAGGCCACCTCCATCCTGAGCCCACCTGTGAAGGAGGGGCCGGTGTCACTGCTGCAGCAGTGCACAGCATCTGCCCCACTTTGGCCCTCAGGAGAGAGAGCTGGAGCTGCAGAAGGAACAACGGCGGCAGGAGGAGAACGACAAGCTGCGCCAGGAGTTTGCCCAGCACGCCAACGCCTTCCACCAGTGGATCCAAGAGACCAGGTGCCAGCCCATTGGGGCCAGAGGGCAGCAGCATGTCCCTGCTGTGCTTAAGCCCTGGGGAGCTTCCAGCCCCAAGAAGGTGGGGTGCTTGGTGTAAAACTAGAGGCAGCCTTGGAATAAAGCTGGGCTGGCAACACCTGGTGGGGCTCTGGAGCTGGGAGTGGGGGCAGAGGTAGAGTAGCCTCTCGGTGCTGCACGTTCCAGAGATCAAGTTGCTAGAGAGCCTGGATTGAGTGGGACCATGCAGGGCGCGTGGTCAGCCCCACGCGTGACTTGGCGACAGACGATGCAGGGTCTGTGCACTGGGGACTGATGTTCTCGCTTTTGTTTTTCTTTCTTGTGTCGTCTTCCTGCCCCCCGCCTCCCGATTGCTGCTGTTGTCCGGACACCACCTTGTCTCATGGCTGCTTGGATCTGCTCTCCACAGGACATATCTCCTTGATGGGTTAATATTGTTTTCTTCCTTCTCCGGGCTTGTCGTGTGGGGGTCTCATGCGCTTGCCCCTCTGCCCTTGTCCTGTGGCCTGGCTTGTGGTGGATCCTGGGATGGGCCTTCCTGCCCAGGGCGGGCTGCACTTCCCTCTCACCTTTCCCATCACCTGACGAAGAGTGTGCCTTGCCCCATAGCCCGTGGTCCCTAGTCCCCAATAGAGCCTTCAAGCCAGGGGGAGCCACCTGCATTTTACTGGGTGATTCCAAGGGCTCACTTTGGTTAGGGAAGGTGATGAAGCACGAAGACCAGAGCTGGAGTCCAGAGGCCCCAAGAACCCCCACGCCTGTCCAGCCACCAGGCTCTCTTGGGCTCTTGCCTCTGCTTCCCCAGTGTGTCCAAGAGTGTGCAGTGGGTATAAAGTGGATGACAGTGTTGGGGGCTCAGGCAGGGTACAGTAAGTCCACAGCTGAGAAGGGCTGGGTTCTGACACCCCACACGTAGCTGAGGCTGCCACTTCACTTTCCTGGGGTCAAGGATGGTAACAGGAACTGTCTGCCCTAATAGAAGGCAAAAATACCTCCCTTATGATGTGATAGAGAGACAGGATGTGGGAGGAGCTCCAGGGAGGAACAGGGCTGTGCCACCCAGTCCCAGCAGGGGCTTCTCTGCTCAGCCTGGGGCCTCCGCCTGGGTGGGTCACCTTTGTAATCTGCGAAGCCTGCTGTGAAAGCCAGGGCTGGTGGGACTACAGTGGCTTAGCCTGCACTCCTGAGACTGCACGCAGGCACATCAAGCCTGTAAAGGCTGCTAGGGGAGAAATAGACCCAAAACAGCCAGGCCACAAGTTCTGATGGCAGAGCAGCTGGGGACATAGGGATCGCAGTTTCCGGCCTGTGCCCGTAGGACATCCTGGCCACCTGACTCCCCTCCCTGCCCCATGGCTGTCTGCTGCTCTTGCTCTTGTCTCCATAAGGTGCCACGCTCCCCTCACTTTATGGCTCCTCCCAAGCCCTGCCCAATCTTGCCCATTCCTAGTGTGAGCTGCCTGGGGTGAGCCATTGGGCCTGCTGCCTCCAGGTACCCACTGGGCACCGGGTTGCCCTTGCCTGTGCCCTGCAGCTTGGGCTTTGTGTGTATCTGTCGCAGTGTGCTCTTGCCTCCCCTCCCTTTGGTGTATTCATTCGGTTTCTTTTCTTTGAATAGCATAGCATATCGTCGGGTCATTCGTGTCTATCAGTATGAAGTTGGGGATGATCTGTCTGGAAGGTTTTTCTCCTTATTTCTCTTCTTACCTCACTGTGGCTTTACTGATGCACTCTTGACATCCCCAGGCGGCTCCACCCTGACTAACCTGCCGCCCTCGGCCGCTTGGGAAGGAGGGGTCTGTCCTCCCACTGCACCGGCACCCAGCCTCCTGCCCCCAGGTCCTGGGGGCATTTTCCCCGGGGGGACATGGCGTGACTGTGAGTCTGACCTGCTGGGGTAGGAGGAAGCCTGGTGCCTTGCCTTGCTAGAGCACTTTGAATTTGGGGAGATTGCAGAGCTAACCCTGGCTCGCTGGGTTTTAAAAGGGTAGGTTGGGGCAAATGTGGGTACAGGGGAGCCTGGGCTAAAACCCCACCAAGGCCACACACACCGTGAATTCGTCCCTGCACGTAACCCTAACTTGTTTGTCTTTGTTCACTGGTAGTCTCTGTGACCTGGCACTGTGTTCTGTTGGGAAGGAGGCTCCCCAAAGCCCACCTGCTCTCAGACACTTGCCCCTGCCCTGGCAGTGTCTAGATGATGGAACCAAGATCTGGGTTTAGTCACAGCCATCTCCCGCCTTTCGACACAGTTGGTCGTGATCTCCCAGCACTCCACTTGTGTCCCTGTCTGCAGGGCCATGCTCTCATTTCCCCTAGAATGGGGCTCCCCCTGCAGGAACCGTGCCAGGGCACTCCAAAGTTTCTGTGGTGGGGCTGTCAGGTTCTCAGCCTCCCCTCTGCCCTGAGGTCTCCTGTCAGGTGTCAGGGTGTCCCATCCCCACCATGGCTGCAGAGAGAGGATGCTCAGACAGGCCTGCAGCCACTCTGCACCCATGGGGGAATTTAAACTCCATTCCTGAGTCATCCTGGCCTGGGAGCAAGATGAGTGGGCTTAGCTCTGGCCCACCACAAAGGAGCAGCCTCCCATCTCTCAAATGGGAGAAATGCTGTCTGCCCTCCCTGGCTCCCTGGGGCCCATTAGGTAAAGATGGCCAACTGCAGTTAGGGTTGGTTTCCTTAAAAGGAATGTGAGGTTGCCAGGCATTGCTCTCTCTCAGGGGAGGTTCATGCTGAGCTCTCGGTCAGCTGGGAGCAGACCCGTTTCCTCACTGCCCTTCCATGTTTAGGTCCTGCATGGTGGAAGAGTCGGGGACCCTGGAATCCCAGCTTGAAGCTACCAAAGTAAGTACTCCTGGGGCTGTGGCCTAGCCCAGACCTTTCACCCAGCCAGCCCCCAGGCTACCCTTTCCTTCTTGGTTTAGTCAGGAACTAGATGCGCCATGGTTACCCTTTCCCTTGGCCTAAAGCAATCTAGGGCTCTTCACTATCTCTCTTTCTCTTGTTCTGTCTCTCCTTACTTCACGGAGTCTAGTGCTCTCTCCCAGACTGGAATGCAGTGGTGCGATCTCAGCTCATTGCAACCTCCACCTCCTGGGTTCAAGTAATTCTCCTGTCTTGGCCCTTCAAATAGCTGGAATATGGATGTGTGCCACCACACCTGGCTAATTTTTATTTATTTTTATGTATCTTTTGAGACACAGTTTGGCTTTTGTTGCCCAGGCTGGAGTGCAATGGCATGGTCTCGGCTCACTGCAACCTCCGTCTCCTGGGTTCAAACGATTCTCCTGCCTCAACCTCCTGAGTAGCTGGGATTACAGCCACCTGCCACCACACCTGGCTAACTTTTATATTTTTAGTAGAGAGAGCGTTTCACCATATTGGCTAGGCAGGCTGGTCTTGAACTCCTGACCTCAGGTGATCCGCCTACCTCAGCCTCCCAAAGTGCTGGGATTATAGGCATAAGCCACCATGCCTGGCCTTATTTTTATATTTTTAGTAGAGACAGGGAATCACCATATTGGCCAGGCTGGTCTTGAACTCCTAACCTCATAATCCACCCACCTTGGCCTCCCAAAGTGCTGGGATTACAGGCATGAGCCCCCGCTCCCAGGCAAGGGCTCTTCACTTTAAAGTCTTTGGTGCTGGGCACAGTGGCTCACACCTGTAATCCCAGCACTTGAGGAAGGCCGAGGCAGGTGGATTACTAGAAGTCAAGAGTTCGAGACCAGCCTGGTCAACATGGTGAAACCCTGTCTTTACTGAAAATACAAAAAACTAGCTGGGCATGATGGCAGGTGGCTGTAATCCCAGCTACTCAGGAGGCTGAGGCAGAAGAATCACTTGAATCCAGGAGGCAGAGGCTGCAGTGAGGTGAGATTGTGCCATTGCACTCCAGCCTGGGCGACAGAGCAAGACTCCATTTCAAAAACAAATATCTTCTCCACTGTCCTTATTTTATGTGCAAAAAAAAAAAGAAAAAAAAGAAATGAATAAATAAAACTCTCTGGCCATTGCTCCCTGGAGTCCTCCCTGCACTTATCCTTGTTGAAGCCTGCTCTCTGGCAGGTCTAGCAGCTGGTTTGTAAGCCTCACATCTAAAGTGTTTCCCTCTGCTGAGGTTATTGGGATTTCTTCAGCTTTGCCCCATCCCACTATTCCTGTTCTATAATGTTCTTGTTTTAAGAGGTCTCAGGCCAAGCCTGGAGCAGGAGCCCAAGGAGGGCAGTAAGTGGCTCCTGGGCTGGTGGCTGAGCTGAGGGCCCCTGTCCGAGCATCTGTGCTCCCCACCCCTGCAGCGCAAGCATCAGGAAATCCGAGCCATGAGAAGTCAGCTCAAAAAGATTGAGGACCTGGGGGCTGCCATGGAGGAGGCCCTCATCCTGGACAACAAGTACACAGAGCACAGCACTGTGGGCCTGGCCCAGCAGTGGGACCAGCTGGACCAGCTGGGCATGCGCATGCAGCACAACTTGGAGCAGCAGATCCAGGCCAGGTACCTGGGAGGACTGTGCGCCCAGGCTCAGCCCAGAGCAGGGAGGAGGAGGAAAGGTCACCTACAGTGAGGAGGGTCTGCTCCCTAATTCTGTTTTTCTTCCAGGAACACAACAGGTGTGACTGAGGAGGCCCTCAAAGAATTCAGCATGATGTTTAAGTGAGTTCAGCCCTACTCGTCCTGGCTGGGTGGGGGGTGGTCGGCAGCAGGGCTGTGTGCTGAGCTGCCCTTGGCTTTGTGCTGCAGACACTTTGACAAGGACAAGTCTGGCAGGCTGAACCACCAGGAGTTCAAATCCTGCCTGCGCTCCCTGGGCTATGACCTGCCCATGGTGGAGGAAGGGGAACCTGACCCTGAGTTCGAGGCAATCCTGGACACAGTGGATCCAAACAGGTGAGGCTCAGGCCGGGTACCGTGAGCCTCCGCTCTGAGCTCCCACCTGGCCTCCCTGCTCAGGCACTTGCCTCCCCTCCCCTCCCAGAGATGGCCACGTCTCCCTGCAAGAATACATGGCCTTCATGATCAGCCGTGAAACTGAGAACGTCAAGTCCAGTGAGGAGATCGAGAGCGCCTTCCGGGCCCTCAGCTCAGAGGGAAAGCCTTACGTGACCAAGGAGGAGCTCTACCAGGTACGGGCCCCGGGAGGTGGATAAAGAGCTTTCCTTTGGAAAACTAAAGGCAAATTTGTGGCAGAGCTGAGTCTGGGGCAACAGGCCTTGCTGGGTACAGGAGTTTCCTCCCCACTCACAAATCAAAACTCAGTATGGGCTGAGGTCCTGGATCTGCTCGTAGGGGCGGCTCTAAGCCCTGAGCCCCTGGGCCCTGGGAGGTTGGGTATGAAGTGGATGCAGCTGGCTCAGGCACTGGGCACCGTCCCTTCCCCCAGAACCTGACCCGGGAACAAGCCGACTACTGCGTCTCCCACATGAAGCCCTATGTGGACAGCAAGGGCCGCGAACTCCCCACTGCATTCGACTACGTGGAGTTCACCCGCTCACTCTTTGTGAACTGAGCTGCTCCCTGGTCATCCACCCCACACTGCTTGCCCCATGTCGCCTTGCTGCATGTCCACTCCCATATGCTCGCTCTTTCCATGGTAACCTTAAGCCTGCTTAGCTTGGAGTAAGACTTTTAGTAGAAAATGGTGCTTCACTAACCCGCTTCCGGTCCAGTCACAATCACCATGTCACTGTGGGGACCCAGATCCATGTCTTGAAGCAGCTGCCCTCATTCCGACTTCAGAAAAATCAAAGCAGCTGGCTCCTCCCCTTCTTGTTCTCCCTTCCTTCCTCCCCCAACAACTCTGTTTTCATGTAAAAGACAAATAAATGACAACTCTTCACCCAAAGCTTTGCTTTTCTTCATTCACCTCACATCAGGGCTCAGCACAGCAAGGCGCTGCGCCCGCCTCCCAGGACCCCTCAGGTGGCCACCTCCGCTGCCAGGCGGTCCAGGTCCTCAGCTTCCCGGGGCCCTTGTTCCGTGAACTCCGTGCTCAGCTGCCACACCTTCACTGTGCCCTGGGCATCGCCCGCAGCCAAGAGCTGAGTCTGCTGGCTGTTGAACTCCAGACAGTAGACAGGGCTTTCATCCTGGGTTTGCTTGATGGAAACTGTGGGTTTCTGGGAGCTTTTCTGGAGATCAAACAGCTGCACGTCACCTGCAAGGAGAAGGAGATACATGGAGTAAGAAACTAAACTAGGCCGGGCGCGGTGGCTCACGCCTGTAATCCCAGCACTTTGGGAGGCCGAGGCGGGTGGATCACGAGGTCAAGAGATCGAGACCATCCTGGTCAACAAGGTGAAACCCCGTCTCTACTAAAAATACAAAAAAAATTAGCTGGGCATGGTGGCGCACACCTGTAGTCCCAGCTACTCGGGAGGCTGAGGCGGAAGAATTGCTTGACCCCAGGAGGTGGAGGCTGTGGTGAGCCGAGATCGCGCCATTGCACTCCAGCCTGGGTAACAAGAGCGAAACTCCATCTCAAAAAAAAAAAGAAAAACTAAACTAGAGACCAACCACACAGCAGGAAGGAGGTGGCTGACACCCGGGTTTAATTCTGCCACGTGCAGCCATGGTCGCTTGAGGGAAGCTGTCCTTACCCCCACATGCGGTCTCTCCCCAACCCAGAACCCCAGATACAAGCAGGGCCCAGGCCACCCCTTAAAGAGATCCAGGCCCGGTGGCCCCTTCCTACCTTCCCCAGAGGCAGCCGCAAAAACCAAGGGGCGCACTGGGGACCAGCGCACAGCAAACAGGTACTTGAGAGAGAGCTGCAGCGAGGTCAGGGGCGGGGCCTGCAGCATGGAGTACAGGTGGACGTGGCCGTCGGTGCCCGCGCTCAGGAAGAGATTCCTAGATGGGATGCAGGGGGCCAGGTAAGGGAATTGATGCTGGTGTCTGGGTGGTGCTGGTCCCCAACACCAGACCCCTCCTGGGCTGCCAGGCTTGTGAAGGGCCTCGTCGGTCCTCTCATTAGAGAAGAGACGGTGCCTGGGGCCAACCAGGAAAGAGCTGCATGCGGGGCTCAGGGCACGCAGAAGGCAAGAACTTGCAGCGGTTTGTCATGAGGCCTGGCAGGCTAGGGACCCACAGGACAGGGACGCCCTGGTCCCACTGTGCCCGAGGCCGAGGCCTCTCCTACCTACCTGTGGAAGGGCGAACAGCTCACAGAGTAGATGGGACCGCCGTGGGGAGAGAAGGTAAACTGTGCCGGGGCCCGCAGGGGCACGGAGCTGGGCATCCGTGTGAGGGCCGCCTCTCCAACTGCCAGGGAACACTTGAGCGGGAAGCCGCCTTCCGTGCCCAGAATGAACAGCCTCGGGTCAAAGCTGGAGAAGGCCACTGCCGTGGCGCCCACCTCGGTCTCTCCCCGGGGATGCTGTGGATAAATGGCAGCACAAGGGTCAGAGCCAAGGGCATCAGATGGCACTGTCCTAACAGAGCCAGAGAACAGTATGGGGGATCACAGCAAGTCAGGCCCACTGGCCACACCCTCCCGCCCCCAAGGCTCACTGGTGCAGGCCAGGGCCATTTCTGGGTGCTGCATACCTTCTTGAGCTTGGTGCTCCGTGGCAGCTGCTGCGTGACCAGGGCGAAGCCCTCTGTGAGCTGCAGCTGGCCCGTCCCAATGCCCTGCCAGAGCAGCACCTTCCCGTCGGTGGCCACACTCAGCACCTGGAAGCGGTGGCTATGCCCGGGTTCCGGCAGCCACACCACCTGAGATGACAGCATGCGGGGTGGGACGAAGACAAAGGACACCTGCCCAGGTGTCACACTCCACTCCCACCCTCCCTCTCTTCCAGGAAAAAGAATTCTTGGGGAGGACCCAGAGCCAGGCTCACCCACTAGGGGGCAGGCCTGGAGGGTTCCCAGGGCCCTCTCCAGTCGCAGAATCCCAGCGCTGCAGCGCCTGCAGAGGAGGCTGGGAATGGCCACAGGGCTCTGGGAGTGGCTCCTAAGGGGGTGACTCATGCTGTCAGAGCTCCGAGAATGCAGGAGGCAGCTGTCCAACTGCCAACGCCTGGGTGACCTTCCTAGGAGAGTGGGCGCCCTCTCCCCGCTCTGCCTCAGGGCCCACCCCACCCAGCAGTCCCTTCCCTGACCTGGGACACGGGGTCTGTGTGGGTGTCATCTGTCAGGCCTGTGCGCCACAGCAGTGGGTCCTCAGGACGGCTCAGGTCCCACACCAGCACCTCGCCACTGTACAGCCCTCCTGCAGGGACAGTGGGCCTGGGCAGAGACTCAGCCCTGTTCCCAGCCTGGCTTCCTGGCCAACCACCCTCCCCGACCCACATACAGGGCCAGGCAACAGAAGCCGTCCCTGAAGAGGTAGAGTCCTGGCCCCCCAGCCCCACTGCTGCACCCCAGGGAGCTTTGCCGGACACCCCTGCCCTGCACCTGGCAGCTCCCTCCAGCTTCACCTGCCCCATCCCACTGACAGGTTCCCGAGGGCACCTGCCTCTTCCAGCCTCTGCACAGCCCCCAGCCCTGGCCCTGACCCTGGTCCCCTTCCAGACTCCGAGTTCCACAACTGCAGGGCTTCACCTGGGCTCCAGGCCAAGGGGGTCAGGGCCCACCTTCCTGTCTCCCAGCCAGAGGGCCCACGGAAAGCTCCCTGTGCACCTCTGCAGGCCGGGAAGCTGAGTCCTGAGAGGAGAGGTGGCGGAGGCAGCAGGCGACTCACCTGCAACGTGGGAGGGCTGCAAGGGGTGAAAGGCCAGGCACAGGACGGCGCTAGGTGCCTCCACCACAGCCGATGGCTGCCGGGGACTCAGGCCTCGCCGGTCCAGGTTCCAGGCACACACAAAGGACTTAAGCGTGCTCCAGTCCCCGTGGTCCACCCTGTGTAGGGACAGGCCTGAGCTGGCTGTGTCCCTAGGTCAGGCTCCTGTCACCCACCCCACTTCTCTCCCCACTAGCCAACACATTCAACTGTGTCCTTGTCACCACCAGGCACTACTCTGGGTACTGAAGTGCCCCAGGCTCCGCTCCAGCACCCCAAGGGCGTGGCATTCTCTGGAAAAGGGTCCCCAGGCACCAAGGACAGTCCATGCCATGCAGGATGGGGAAGAAGCTGGTGGGGCGGGCGAGGCAGGCAGGCCCGGGGCCACCGGGTGGGGGGGTGGCGGTCCTGGCACTCAGCCCCGCTCCCTGCTCTTCTCCTGCCACTTGTTGTCAACCCTGCCCAGGAAGCCTTGAGAAGAGACTCCCAGGATGGGCTCTTGGGGCCAACTCTTCCACACACAACTGAAGAGACTGAGGCCCAGCAAGGGTCCTGGGATGGCACACTGCCCCTCACCCACCCCGAGGCCACTCACCGGCCGTAGGCACAGGCCACCACGGAGCCAGTGGAGTTCCAGGAAATGCCAGTCACATGCAGACCCTGCGCTTGGGCTGGGGGGTAGCCCAGGGTATGCAGACAAGACACCTGCGGAGACATCCCCAACCCTGAGTCCCAAAGCCACCAGCAGGGGGCTTTATGGCCGCCTAACCAAACCTCACCTAGACCGGGCCACCCTTAGCCCTAGAGGCCCTCAAGTCTCCCAAACAAGGCCTAGAGGAAAATGTGGGACGTTCATCCTCACATTTGCCCCAGCAGGATGCTTCCAGAAGCCCAGAAGGCAAAGCCTGAGAATCAAGGCCAACCAGGCTCCCACCCAGAGCAGCGGCTGCCCTCACAGGAGCATTCCACAGTTTCCAAGCCTCAGCGGCTGCAGCAGAAATATAGGTTGGCTGCCCAGCAGCATGAAAGTGTCCAACGCGGCTGAGCGGGACACTTGACAGGAGCCGAGCCAACCACCCGACATCACGTGGTGCTACACGCACATGATTTTTTGTTGGTGGTGGTTAGTTGGTTTTCTTTTTTGAGAGAGTCTTGCTCTGTGGCCCAGGCTGGAGTGCACTGTTACGATCTCGGCTCATTGCAACTGCTGCCTCCCAGGTTCAAGTGATCCTGATGCTTCAACCTCCCAAGTAGCTGGGATTACAGGCATGCGCCACCACACCTGGCTAATTTTTGTATTTTTAGCAGAGATGGGGTTTCACCACACTGCCCAGGCTAATCTCAAACTCCTGACAGGTAATCCTTCCACCTTGGTCTCACAAAGCGCTGGGATGACAGATGTGAGCCACCATGCCGGCTATACACAATTTTTTGTCAGGCTCTCTAGCATCTTGCTTTCAGCCCCCACCCAGCCAGAGCCACATGTGAGGAGACTGATGACCAGCCCGGCCAGGGGTAGGCACCAGCTGCCCAGGAAGTGGTGTGTGCCAGGGATCCAAACAGTCTCCCAGATCCTCTGAAGTTTCAGATCTGTTGACCTCATGATTCTACTTAAAAGAAGTATCCACTGAGGGCTGGGAGTGGCGGCTCACACCTGTAATCCCAGCACTGTGGGAGGTTGAGGCAGGAGGATCGTTTGAGTTCAGGAGTTCAAGACCAGCCTAGACAAGACGATGAAACCTCATCTCTACCAAAAATATAAAAATTAGCTGGGCATGGTTGCGAGCACCTGTCATCCCAGCTACTCACAAGGCTGAGGTGGGAGGATCACTTGAACCCAGGAGGCAGAGGTTGCAGTGAGCTGAGACTGCACTGCTGCCCTCTAGCCTAAGCAACAGACCAAGACCCTGTCTCAAAAAAAACAAAATTCATTTTGCAAAAAAATAAAAAAGAAACTATCCAGTGGAAAGACCCCGTGTTCATAGAAAGCTGCACAGCCGACACCCCGTGCACTGCCGCGGCACACGCAAGACGCCTCTGCTGTGGAGAACCAGGACAAGCAGCTCCCCTCCCAGACTTAAACCCACGAGAAACGCAAGCACATGTCCACACGGACACCTGTACACCAGTGTCCACAGGAGCACTACTCACGATAGCCAAAAAGTGGAACAGCCCAAATCGCCAACTCCATCAACTGAGAAGTGGATAAACGTGGTCTGTCAATGGAACATTATGTAGCCGCAAAAGGAACGCACAACCAATCCAAGCCACAACACACATGAACCTTGAAAACATGATGCTAAGGCCAGGCGCGGTGGTTCACGCCTGTAATCCAGCACTCTGGGAGCCCGAAGCGGGCAGACCATGAGGTCAGGAGTTCAAGACCAGCCTGGCCAAGATGGTGAAACCCCATCTCTACTAAAAATACAAAACTTAGCCAGGTGTGGTGGTGGGCACCTGTAATCCCAGCTACTCGGGAGGCTGAGGCAGGAGAATTGCTTGAACCCAGGAGGCGGAGGTTGCGGTGAGCCGAGATTGCACCATTGCACTCCAGTCTGGGTAACAACAGCAAAACTCCATCTCAAAAAAAAAAAAAAAAAATACGAAAATTAGCTAGGCGTGGTAGCAGGCGCCTGTAATTCCAGCTACTTGGGAGGCTGAGGCAGGAGAATTGCTTGAACCCAGGAGGCAGAGGTTGCAGTGAGCAGAGATCGCACCACTGCACTCTAGCCTGGGTGGCAGAGCAGGATTCCGTCTCATAAATTAATTAATGAATTCATTCATTCATTCATTCATCTTGGGAGGCTGAGTCAGGAGCACCTCTTTGAGACCATTTGAAGTCCAGCCTGGACAACATAGCAGACCCTAATTTATTTTTTTTATTTTTTATTTTTATTTTTGCCAGGCACAGTGGCTCACACCTGTAATCCCAGCACTTTGAGAGGCCGAGGCAGGTGGATCACCTGAGGTTGGGAGTTCAAGACCAGCCTGATCAACATGGAGAAACCTGTCTCTACTAAAAATATAAAAATTAGCCAGGCCTGGTGGCAGGCGCTTGTAATCCCGGCTACTCGGGAAGCTGAGGCAGGAGAATCACTTGAACCCAGGAGGTGGAGGTTGCAGTGAGCTGAGATTGCGCCACTACACTCCAGCCTGGGCAACAGAGTGAAACTCCATCTCACTCTATCACTCGGGCTGGAGTGCAGTGGTGTGATCTCAGCTCACCACAATCTCCAGCAGGTTCAAGCCATTCTCCTGCCTCAGCCTCCCAAGTAGCAGGGGTTACAGGCATCCGCCACCATGCCTGGCTAATTTTTGTATTTTTAGTAGAGACGGGGTTTCACTATGTTTGCCTCTCAAAGTGCTGGGATTACAGACGTGAGCCACCGCACCGGGCCTCATATAGTTGTTTTGAGGAGTAAATGAGATGCCACAGGAGACACTCTGAACTGGGCCCTCACTACACCATATATGGGGAGGCACGGCAGCTGGGCCCCCAGGCTCTAGCCTGCCTGCACTGCCCACCTGTTCAGTTTCACTCTGGATGTTACTTCCACTTAGGGTGTCCATCTCCCCAACTGTAAAACGGACAGAACACCTCCCTCCAGGACAGCAGTGAAGGCTCACTGACTTATTCTTTGGAAACCTAGCCCAGCACCAGGCAGGACATGAGCCTGGTGAGTGCCAGCTGTGACTAAGACTGGTACGGCTGTTATCTGTGGGAAGGAAAACAAGGACAGACAAAAGTGGGGCAGGGGCTGGACCGAGGCTGCAGCAGCCCGTCCCCTACCATCTGCTGCTGCTCAGTCCAGTTCACCTCGAAGCCATCAAACGCGTGGCTCTGCCAGTTCTTGTTCAGCTCTCGGATGACCATGGCTTCCACTCTCCGAAGAAAGGCTGCGAGCCGGGGGATGTCGCACCGGGATGGGGGCTGCACGCTGACAGGCTCCAGGGCCTCCGTCTGCACCTGGGCGTCAGCATGATTCCGAACCTGGGCAGATGCGTCAGCAGTGACAATGCTGGCCGTCTGGCAACTTTTCTGGAGGGAGGGTGAAAATGAGCGTCACTACTCTGCTGTCCTCACACAGCCCCTGCCCAACCCCCTGCCTGCCCCTCTTCCCTCCACTTGACCCCCTCCTGGCTGCTGTGGGTCTCAGGCTACAGAGCCTCTCTCAGTGAGGTCTGGATTAGTGATGACCCCTTGACTCTCCTATGTCCCACGATCAGTCAGTGCCAGCCAATCAGAGCACTGTATCCCTACCTCAGCCACAGTGACCAATTCAGGCCTGGCCACGTGACCCAAACAAGCCAGTGAGAGCCTGCCCTGAAACTTCTGGTGCAATGATTTGGAGGCACCAGAGGCTCCATTTCTGAAGACGCAGAGGGCAGGCAGAGCCATGATGGCGGCAGCAGCACCTGGCACACATGGTCTGAACAGGCCCACGAACAGCCCAGCTTCACACCACCAGGCCCTCCCTTGGCGGGCAGCCCTCCCAGTACCTGGGTAAGCAGTGGCAGCTCCAGCATCCACTCTGAGCTGCCCGGTGGGAGGCAGAGATCACCGCCCCTAAAGGCCTTGCTGTCCACCCCGCCACCACGCCTATTGCTGGTCCCCTGCTTGGCTGTACCTGGCATAGATACAAACATCAGAACAGGGCAGGAGAGGCCAGCCTCCCTTTTTTTTTTTTTTTTTTTTTTTGTTTGAGACAGGGTGACCTAGGCTGGAGTGCAATGGCGCCATCTTGGCTCACTGAAACCTCTGCCTCCCAGATTCAATCGTTTCTCCTGCCTCAGGCTTCGGAGTAGCTGGGACTACAGAAGCATGCCACCACACCCAGCTAATTTTTTGTATTTTTAGTAGAAATGGGGTTTCACTATGTTAGCCAGGATGGTCTTGATCTCCTGACCTTATGATCTGCCTGCCTCGGCCTCCCAAAGTGCTGGGATTACAGGCGTGAGCCACCTCCCCTGGCCCAGCCTCCCTTTCTTACAGACATCCTAATCTTTACCAAACAAAGGCTCTGAGTGGAAGCAATCATTGTGATCTCTGCTATCTGTGAGGGGCTCTCAGCAGGTGGCCACTCAAGGGACAATGACAAGGCCCTGGACTGCCACACTCCCTCCTTCCCATCTCATGCAGGATTCCAGCTGGGCCAGGCCAGTCTCAGCAAGCCCAGAGGAAGGAAGGGGCCGGACCCACCAGGACAGTTCTCTTCTGCACACAGAGGCCTCAGCACTGGCACCCATCCTCACCTCCACAGCCACTCAGTTCTCTCTGCTTGTCTGTGGCCTAATGAACTGTGAGCCCCCTCGCATAAGACTCTGTCTGATCTTTGTATCCGCAGCACTTTGTATGGTAATTGGCACACAGCAGATGTTCATTCACACACACACACACACACACACATACACACAAAAGCCAGGTGCAGTGGCTCACATCTGCAATCCCAGCACTTTGGGAGGCTGAGGCAGGTGGATCACCTGAGGTCAGGAGTTCAAGACCAGCCTGGCCAATATGTTAAAACCCTGTCTCTACTAAAAATACAAAAATTCACTGGGCGTGGTGGCACACGTCTGTAATCCCAGCTACTTGGGAGGCTGAGGCAGAAGAATTGCTTGAACCCAGGAGGCGGAGGTCAAAGTGAACCAAGACCATGCCACTGCACTGCAGCCTGGGCTATGGAGGAAGACAGTCTCAAAAAAAAAAAATTACTTATTGAGCATCTACTTGCCAGGCATTGTCTGCCTAATTAGGATACAGCAGAAAGGAAAATGGGCAAGACCCCTGTGCCCCCAGGCACTCACACAGGGGTGGGGGGAGACGAATAAACAAGAAGCCCACCAAGTCCACACAGCATTGAGCACATGCAGACCACGAGAGAGGAAGGAAACAGCCAGGGAGGCTGTCTGCGTGGGACGGCAAGGGCGGCCTCCGGGGAGGCGGCATCTGAGCTGTCAGGCGAAGGACATGAAGGAGCCGGCCAAGTGGAAAGCTTGAGGAAGGAGCGTCATGGGCCAGAATAAAACGTTATGGTAGAAAATTGCCCAAGCGCAGTGGCTCATGCCTGTAATCCCAACACTATGGGAGGCCAAGGCAGGATCACTTGAGTCCAGGAGTTTGTGACCAGCCTGGGCAACAGAGAGAAACCCCGTATCTACAAATTAAAGACTTGCCAGGCGTGGCAGTACACGCCTATAGCCCCAGCTACTCAGAAGGCTGAAGTGGGAGGATCGCTTGAGCCCAGGGAGTGGAGGCTGCAGTGAGCCGTGACTGTGCCGCTGCACTCCAGCCTAGGCAACAGAGCAAGGAAAACAAAACAGGACATCTTGGGCCGGGAATCCTGGAAAGAAGGGAATCCAGGGCGACCCTGGGCTCTGCATCGAGAACATGTAGACAGTGCGTCCCCTGAAGTGAGGTCACACTCAGGCGGAGAATACAGGGCACCTCTGTCCAGCCTCCTTTGGACTCAGATGCCTCAGCCACCCATGGGGAGCCATCAAGTATTCTCGGGGGAGGTCACCGGGCTCTGCAGAGCTTCTGACCAGAGATGTGACTTGAAGCCACAGAGCTGGAGGAGGCTGCTGAGGGAGCATGCACACCAAGGAATGAATGAATGGGCTGGGAGATCAGAAAGTGCACATGGCCAGCCGAGATGTGCAAACCCCGTGGAAGCCACAATGCTGACGACAGCACCAGCCGTTAAGAGCTCACTTCCAGGCACTGTGCCGAGAGCTTCACCCACATCACCTCCTCCCTCCTCACAACCGCCCTACAAAGTAAATCCCATCTTCATATTATTAATGTTGGAACTGAGGCACAGAGAAACTGAGTAACTCACCCAAGGTCACACAGCAAAAGGTGATCGACTTGAACCCAGGTGGCCTGACTTTATTTTTTTGAGACAGGGTCTCACTCTGTTGCCCAGGCTGGAGTGCAGTGGAGTGGTCATAGCTCACTGCAACTTATCTCTGCCTCTCGGGCTCAGGCAGTCCTCCCACCTCAGCCTCCCAAGTAGCTGGGACTATAGGCGCACAACCACCACACCTGGCTGATTTTTTAAAAAACATTTTTTGTGCCAGGCACAGTGGCGCGTGCCTGTAGTGCCAGCTACTCGGGAAGCTGAGGCTGGAGGATCGTTTGAGTCCAGGAGTTCTGAGCTGTAGTGCACTATGCCGATCGTGTGTCCGCACTAAGTGTGACATCAATATAGTGACCTCCCGGGAGCGGGGGACCACCGGGTTGCCTAATGAGGGGTGAACCAGCCCAGGCTGGAAACAGAGCAGGTCAAAACTCCCGTGCTGATCAGTAGTGGGATCATGCCTGTGAATAGCCACTGCACTCCAGCCTGGGCAACATAGCGAGGCCCCATCTGTTAAAAAAAAAAAAAAAAAAAGTTTTTTGTAGAAACAGGGTCTCACTATATTGCCCAGGCTGTTCTCCAACTCCTGGGCTCAGGAGATCCTTCTGCCTCAGCCTCCCAAGTAGCTAGGACTACCAGTGTGCAGCACCGTGCATGGCTGATTTTTTTTTTTTTTTTGAGACGAAGTTTCCCCCAGGCTGGAGTGCAATGGTGCCATCTTGGCTCACCACAACCTCCGCCTCCCAGGTTCAAGTGATTCTCCTGCCTCAGCCTCTCAAGTAGCTGGGATTACAGGCATGTAATCCCACCACACCCAGCTAATTTTGTATTTTTAGTAGAGACGTGGTTTCTCCATGTGATCCATGCCCGCACCGGCCTCCCAAAGTGCTGGGATTACAGGCGTGAGCCACCCTGCCCAGCCCCGGCTAATTCTTAAAAAAAATTTCAGGCCGGGCGCGGTGGCTCAAGCCTGTAATCCCAGCACTTTGGGAGGCCGAGGCGGGTGGATCACGAGGTCAAGAGATCGAGACCATCCTGGTCAACATGGTGAAACCCCGTCTCTACTAATACAAAAAATTAGCTGGGCACGGTGGCGCGTGCCTGTAATCCCAGCTACTCAGGAGGCTGAGGCAGGAGAATTGCCTGAACCCAGGAGGCGGAGATTGCGGTGAGCCGAGATCGCGCCATTGCGCTCCAGCCTGGGTAACAAGAGCGAAACTCCGTCTCAAAAAAAAAAAAAAAAAAAAAAAAAGAAAAAAAAAAATTTCAGCCAGGCACAATGGCTCACGTCTGTAATTCCAGCACTCTAGGAGGCTGAGGCAGGCGGATTACCTAAGGTCAGGAGTTCAAGACCAGCCTGGCCAACATGGCAAAACTCCATCTCTACTAAAAATACAAAAATTAGGCCAGGCGCAGTGGCTCAAAGCTGTAATCCGAGCACTTTGGGAGGCTGAGGCAGGCGGATCACCTGAGGTCAAGAATTCGAGATCAATCTCTCCAAAATGGAGAAACCCCATCTCTACTAAAAATACAAAAATTGGCCAGACTTGGAGCATGCTTGTAATCCCAGCTACTCAGGAGGCTGAGGCAGGAGAATCACTTGAACCCAGGAGGCAGAGGTTGCCATGAACTGAGATCGCACCACTGCACGCCAGCCTGGGTGACAGAGACTCTGTCGTCTGGGATGCAGAACTTGAATATTCATACAAAGACCACCAGCAGCTAATGCAGGTGGTCTGTGCTCAGCCTATGGGGGCCTCCCAAGCCCCGGCCTCAGCTACGACCTGGGCTCCAGCTTCTTCAGCAACATCAGCTCCAGCAGGGCAATGGTGTGAAGAAGATTGAGACCCGCAATGGGAAGCTGGTGTCCGAGTCCTCTGACGTCCTGCCCAAGTGAACAGCTGCAGCAGCCCCTCCCAGTCTACACTTCCTGTGGCTGCCCCAAAGCCCGTGAGGGAGGCCCCTGTGCTGGGGAGACCCACCCGAGGCTCAGCCCTAGCCCGCAGCCCACCTGCAGGGAGTTTACTGCCTGGGAACCCCTTGCCCATGCCTCCAGCTGCAAAACAATTCAATTGCTTTTTTTTTTTTTTTTTAAATGACAATCTTGCTCTGTCGCCCAGGCTGGAGTGCAGTGGCATGATCTGGGCTCACTGCAACCTCTGCCTCCCGGGTTCAAGCAATTCCCTAACTCAGCCTCCTGAGTAGCTGGGATTACAGGCGCCCACCATCATGCCCGGCTAATTTTTATATTTTTAGTAGAGACGGGGTTTCACCATCTTGGCCAGGCTGGTCTTGAACTCCCAACCTCATGATCCACCCACCTCAGCCTCCCAAAGTGCTGGGATTACAGGTGAGAGTCACCGAGCCCAGTGTTCAATTGCTTTATTTGGGGTCCAAAATAAAACCTCAACTAGCTCTGCAAAAAAAAAAAAAAAAAAAAAGAGTGAAAGTCCATCTCAAAAAAAAAAAAAAAAAAACAGATTAGCTGGGCCTGGTGGTGTGAAACTGTAATCCCAGCTACTCGGGAGGCTGAGGCAGGAGAATCGCTTGAACCCAGGAGGCAGAGGTTGCAGTGAGCTGAGATGATGCCACTGCACTCCAGCCCAGGCAACAAGAGCAAGACTCCGTCTCAAAAAAAAAAAAAAAAAAAAAAGAAAAAATTTTTCTTATGGAGACAGGGCCTCAATATATTACCCAAGCTTACCTCCAACTCCTGGGCTCAAGTGATCCTCCCTCCTCGGCCTCCAAAGTATTGGGACTACAGGCATAAGCCACCTTGCCCAGCCAACCCACCTGCCACTAAATTGTCTGACAACAGTAAACTGCATCCTAGTCATTCATGGCGCTCTCTCCCAAACACGCCGGAAGCCTGGCCGAACCTCGTGTCACTGCACTCTGCTTCATAATCTTTGCAGATGTAGCACTTTTCACAAACGAGGATCCCAGCACCCCTGCACCGCGCAAGCCTACAGCACGTGCTTAATTTGTTCCTCTGCCACATTTTGGTAATTCTCACAATATTTCAAACTTTTTTATTATTTTTTATTTTGAGACGGAGACCCGCTCTATTGCCCAGGCTGGAGTGCAGTGGCACTATTTCAGCTCACTGCAACCTCCGCCTCCCGGGTTTAAACAATTCTCTGCCTCAGCCTCCTGAGTAGCTGGGATTACAGGCGAGTGCCACCATGCCTGGCTAATTTTTTATATATATTTTTTTTAGTAGAGACAAAGTTTCACCATTTTGGCCAGGCTGGTCTTGAACTCCTGACCTCGTGATCCACCCGCTTTGGCCTCCCAAAGTGTTGGGATTACAGGTGTGAGACACCACGCCCCACCCAAACTTATTCATTCTTAATACACATGTTATAGTGATTTGTGATTCAGTGATCTTCAATGTACTACTGTAATTGTTTAGCAGCACCACAAATTGTGCCCACATGAGACGGTGAACTTCATCGATAAACGCTGTGTGATGTGACTGCTTCAGCTGCCAGCTGTCCCCTGTCATAAGCGTGGTGGCTAATGTCTGCAATCCCAGCACTTTGGAAGGCCACGGCAGGCAGATCACCTGAGGTCAAGAGTTGGAGACCAGCCTGGCCAACCTGGTGGAAACCCCATCTCCACTAAAAAAAAACACAAAAATTGGCTGGGTGTGGTGGTTCATGCCTGTAATCCCAGCACTTTGGGAGGCCAAGGCAGGTGGATCACTTGAGGTCAGGAGTTCAAGACCAGCCTAGCCAACACAGTGAAACCCCATCTCTACTAAAAAAATACAAACACTGGCCGGGCGTGGTGGTTCACGCCTGTAATCCCAGCACTTTGGGAGGCCAAGGCGGGTGGATCACGAGGTCAAGAGATCGAAACCATCCTGGTCAACATGGTGAAACCCCATCTCTACTAAAAATACAAAAAATTAGCTGGGCATGGTGGCGCATGCCTGTAATCCCAGCTACTCAGGAGGCTGAGGCAGGAGAATTGCCTGAACCCAGGAGGTGGAGGTTGCAGTGAGCCGAGATCGCGCCATTGCACTCCAGCCTGGGTAACAAGAGCGAAACTCCATCTCAAAAAAAAATACAAACACTGGCCGGGCTCAGTGGCTCACGTCTGTAATCCCAACACTTTGGGACACCAAGGCAGGTGGATCGTTTGAGTCCAAAAGTCTGCGACCAGTCTGGGCAACATGGGAAACCCCATCTCTACAAAAAAAAATTTAAAAATTAGCCAGGCGTGGTGGCACGTCCCAATAGTCCCAGCTACTTGGGAGGCTGAAGTGAGAGGACTGCTTGAACCCATGACAAGGAAAGACCCTGTCCAGAAAAAAAATAAAGATGTTCTACTGTGGGTAAAATGCCATCAAACAGCATCACAGGCTACAGAGAAGTGTCTTGTAAAAAATAGACTCAATCGATGTGGCAAACTTCATTGTTATTTTATGGGATTGCCATAGCCACCCCAATTAAGCCAGAACCTTCCACCAGCAAAGATTACAACTCACTGAAGGTTTAGATGATTGTTAGTTTGGGCAATACTTCTGGTTGGTTTGTGTTGAGATGGAGTCTGGCTTTGTCGCCCAGGCTAGCATGCAATGACACAATCTCGGCTCACTGTAACCTCAACCTCTCAGATTCAAGCAATTGTCCTGCCTCAGCCTCCCAAGTAAGCTGGAATTACAGATGTGCACTACCACGCCTGGCTAGTTTTGTATTTTTATTAGAGACAGGGTTTCGCCTATTGGCCAGGCTAGTCTTGAAGTCCTGACCTCAAGTGATCCACCTTCCTTAGCTCCCCAAATTGCTGGGATTAAAGCTGTGAGCCACCTTGCCTAAAGCATTTTTAATTACCAATGTTTATTTTTTCTGCAGACCTGCTATTGCACTTAATAGATGATAATATAGTGTAAACATAACTTTTACATGAACCAGGAAACGGAAAAATTCCTGTGACTCACTTCATCGCGGCATTTGTTTTACTGCAGTCCTGCAACTGAACCCACAGTATTGTTGAGGTGCGCCTATGATCACACCTGATACACTCCAAACAGTATGTCTAAGAGATATTACATAAATGTCTCAACATAAAAACTAATAGACAATCACAACCACAAGCTAAAATGTCCAGAGAAGGCAAGGTGTGTGGGGGTTTGGGGTGTGTGTGTATGTGTGTTTTAATTATCCAGCCAGGTGCGGTGGCTCCCAGCACTTTGGGAGGCCGAGGTGGGCAGATGAACTTGAGGTCAGGAGTTCCAGACCAGCCTGGTCAACATAGTGAAATCCTTTATCTACTGAAAATACATAAATTAGCTGGGTGTGGTGGCACGTGCCTGTAGTCCCAGCTACTCAGGAGGCTGAGGCGGGAGAATCACTTGAACCTGGGAAGCAGAAGTTGCACTTCAGCCTGGGTGACAGAGTGAGACTCGGTCTCAAAAAAAAAAAAAAAAAGGCCAGGCGCAGTGGCTCACGCCTGTAATCCCAGCACTTTGGGAGGCCAAGGCAGGCAGATCACCTGAAGTCAAGAGTTCGAGACCAGCCTGACCAAAATGGTGAAAACCCGTCTCTACTAAAAATACAAAAATTAGCCAGGTGTGGTGGCGCATGCCTGTAATTTCAGCTACTCGGGAGACTGAGGCAGGAGAATCACTTGAACTCGGGAGGCAGAGGTTGCAGTGAGCTGAGACTGCACCTCTGCACTCCAGACTGAGCGACAGAACGAGACTCCATCTCAAAAAATTAAAAAAAAAAAAAAAAAATTATCCAAACTGCTTCAGAATTGGCAGGGGTTTTTTTTTTGTTTGTTTTGTTTTTGTTTTTGTTTTTTTCAGAGGCAGGGTCTCACTCTGTCGCCCAGGCTGAGTACAGTTGCACAGTCTCAGCTCACTGCAGCCTTGATCTCACAGGCTCAAGCAATCCTTCTACCTCAGCCTCTACTTTCTCTCTGTAGCTGGGACTGTAGGTATGGCTACCTGGCGGGGTTTTTTCTTTTAAACAGGGTCTCACTATGTTGCCCCAGCTGGAATACAGTGACAGTCATGGATCACTGCGGCATCAAACTCCTGGGCTCAAGCAATCCTCACACGTCAGCCTCACAGATAGCTAGGACTACAGGCATGTACCATCATGCCTGGCAATTTTTTTCTTTCTTGTGGAGACGAAGTCTCACTACGTTGCTCAGGCTGATCTCAAACTCCTAGACTCCGATCCTCCCACCTTGGTCTCCAAAAGTGCTGAGATTACAAGTGTGAGTCATCTAGCCTTAATTTTTAAAGTTTTTGTAGAGACGGAGTCTTGCCGTGTCACCCAGGCTGGTCTCGAACTCCTGGATTCAAGTGATCCTCCCAAGCAGGGCCTCCTGAGTGGCTGGGACTACAGGCTTGTGCTACCGTGCCTGGCTAGCACACCCTTCTGCAGTCATATTCAGCTATATTGATGAATATTCTTTTGCTGCTTAATTATTCAGGCAAATAATGTAACAAATGCCAAAATACTAAGGAAAATTTAAGAAGAAAAAAACATTTAAACGGGTAACATTGCACCTGCAAATTGTCTGTGAATTGGTCAGAAGCCACCATTATTCTTTGTGTTCCGGGATCCCTAAGTCAGCTTCCCATGGTTTGAGATCCCTTTGGGGATGAGGCCCAAGTCCATACCTGGTACAAGGGTCAGGCTCCAATAAGAAGCCCCCTGGGAAGGCAGAGAAAGAAATAAGGCCTGAGGGTCAGGATCCTGTCTAAGTGGAGTGTTGAGGACACTGTGCCGAGCCGGCCCCACACACCTAGAAAGTGTGTTCAGGGGAATACAGAGGGCTGGGCCAGACTTTATGAAATCACACCAGGAGGTCCCCGGAGGGAATCAGAGAACAGGAATTACCAAAGCAAGACCAGTAGGGTCCGTCCTCTTGAGTCTGTAGCCCCAGGGATCATCTGCAGCCTGAAGCCAGCTCTCCATGCCCAAGAGAGCCTGCAGCCATGGAGAAGCCCAACGTCAGCACTCCCGCCTCTCAGAGGAAAGAAACTGAGGCCCAGAAAGGAGAGATGACCCCTGGCAAGTCCACAAGGACCTTTGTCTTGGAAAACCTCCTACCCAAGCCACAAGTTGGGCTGAAAGTCCCAGGCTTCTCTGACTGAATGAAAACTAAACACTGGCTGGGTACAATGGCTCGAACCTGTAATCCCAGCACTTTGGGAGGTCGAGGCAGGAGAATCATTTGAGGCCAGAAGTTCAAGACCACCATGGCCAACATGGCGAAACCCCATCTGTACTAAAAATACAAAAATTAGTTAGGTGTGGTGGCACATGCCTATAATCCCAGCTACTCAGGAGGCTGAGGCAGGAGAATCGCTTGAACCCAGGAGGCAGAGGCTGCAGTGAGCCAAGATGGCACTCCAGCCTGGCAACAGAGCAAGACTCTGTCTCAAACAAGCCCACTCCAGCAGAGGGTGCCATATGCTAGAGAATCTCCTGAGCCAGGCAGGGCCAGACATAGTGGCTCAGGTCTGTAATCCTAGCCCTCTGGGAGGCAGAAGAGGGCAGATCACTTGAGGTCAAGAGTTCAAGACCAGCCTGGCCAACATGGTGTAACTCCATCTCTACTAAAAATAAATAAATAAATAAGCCAGGAGTGTTGGTGGGCGCCTGTAATCACAGATACTAGGGAGGCTGAGGTGGGAGGATTGCTTGAACCTGACAGGTGGAGGTTGCAGTAAGCCGAGATTGTGCCATTGCATTCCAGCCTGGGTGACAGAGTGAGACTCTGTTTAAAAAAAAGAAACAAAAAAAAAAAACAGAGAATCTGCTAGATCAGAAGCTACAGCCAGTCCAGAAGAGGTGCTCACTTAGAGTCCCAGAGCTAGGCAGCTAGGTTAATTCAGAGGAGGAGAGATGCAGCAGAGGCCTGCCCCGGGGTGAAGGCACACAAGAAACCATTCAACTCAGTGTGTCCTAGGTGCACCTGGGACATTAAAAACTACAGGAGACTCACCCCTGCCCTCGAGGAGGTAACATCATTGGAGACAGACCTGAATATCAAAGATGCCCCCCATCAAGAAAAAGTTCTCTAAAGAGTGGTGATCATTTCGTTCTGGCATTACACTTGATGTCTCTGAATTGCACACTTGTTAAAATGGTTGAACAGGCCAGGCATGGTAGCTCACAGCTGTATTCCCAGCACTTTGGGAGGCTGAGTGGGAGGCTCACTTGAGGCCAGGAGTTCAAGATCGGCTGGGTAACAAAGCAAGACCCCTGTCTCTACAGAAATTTTCCAAATTAGCCAGGTGTGATGGTATGCACCTGTAGATCCAGCTACTCGGGAGACTGAGATGGGAGGATCACTTAAGCTCAAGAGTTTGAGGCTGCAGTGAGCTATGATCACATTACTGTACTCCAGGCTGGGATACAGAACCAGATCATCAGCACTTTGGGAAGCCAAGGTGGGAGGATCACTTGAGGTCAGGAGTTCGAGACCAGCCTGGCCAACATGGTGAACCCCATCTCTACTAAAAATACAAAAAATAGCCAAGCATAGTGGGACACACCTATAATTCCAGCTACTGGGAAGGCTGAGGTGGGAGAATCACTTGAACTCAGGAGGCAGAGGTTGTGCCACTACACTCCAGCCTGGGCAAGAGAGGGACGCTACATCTCAAAAAAAAAAGAAAAAGAAAAAGTAACTCTACTGGAAAGCAGCTGGATTAAACTAGTGGTTCTCAAATTTTGCTATGCATTAGAATCATCTGGGGAGATTTTAGAAAACCAGATTCCCAGGTCACACCACATCCAAAGTGGTCACAGTAACTGCAAGGAAAAGCCAGGAGCCCACATTGTTTAATACGTTCCGGGGCATTCCGGTGATGACTACGTTGGAGAAGAGGGGTGAGGAGGCACCCTGAGCTGAGACAGTGGGGCGGTCACTGACTCTCAGAAGCTCCACGCCAACAGCACTGGCTTTCACGGAGCTTTCTGCTCAGCAGCCCCATTCAATCCCTCAAGAAGCATTCTAACAATCGCACTTCACAGAAGAGAGATCGAGTTACTAGTCCAGGGACAATCCGCTAATAAAAACGATCTGCACCCTCAAACTCAGATAGAAAATCGAGGTCCAGAACACTATCCCTCTAAAAGGACAGGGATGTGGCAAGAAAAGCCAAGTCAGGCCAAAGACCATTCATATTCTTCTTTGTTCTTGAGATAGGGTCTCACTCTGTCACCCAGACTGGAGTGCAGTGGCGCAATCTCGGCTCACTGCAATCGCCACCTCCCAGGTTCGAGCAATTCTCCTGCCTCAGCCTCCCGAGTAGCTGGAATTACAGGCACCTGCCACCACACCCAGCTAATTTTTGTATTTTTAGTAGAGACAGGGTTTTGCAATGTTGGCCAGGCTGATCTTGAACTTCTGACCTTAGGTGATCCACCCACCTCAGCCTCCAAAAGTGCTGGGATTACAGGTGTGAGCCACCACAGCCAGTCAAGACACTACACTAGATCTTAGCCAAAAGGCCAAGATGCGATTCAAGACACTGTTTCTACAGAAAATAAAACATCAGCCACACGTTTAGTCCCAGCTACTCGGGAGGCTGGGGCAGGAGGATCACTTGAGCCCGGAAGGTATGCTATGATCATACCTGTGAATAACGACTACGCTGCACCCTGCACAAGAGTCTTTTAATACGTCAAAAAAAATTCCTGCTAAAAGTTAAAAAAAGGTGTAGTAGGCCGGGTGCAGTAGCTCACACCTGTAATCCCAGCACTTTGAAAGGCCGAGGTGGGTGGATCACAAGGTCAAGAGAGCGAGATCATCCTGGCCAACATGGTAAAACCCCTATCTCTACTAAAAATACAAAAATTAGCTGGGTGTGGTGATGTGTGCCTGTAGTCCCAGCTACCTGGGGGCAGAGGTCGCAGTGAGCCGAGACCAAGCCACTGCACGCCAGCCTGGTGACAGAGTGAGACTCCGTCTCAAAAATAAATAAATAAATAAGTGCAGTGACTCACACATGCAGTGATCCTACCATTTTGAGAGGATCACTCAAGGTCAGGAGTTTAAGACCAGCCTGGGCAACACAGTGAAACCTCGTCTCTACAAGAAACTTCTTAAAAAATTAGCTGGGCATGGTGGCGCATGTCTGTAGTCCCAGCTACTGAGGAGGCTGAAGTGGGAGGGATCGCTTGAGCTGGGAGGTCATGGCTGTAGTGATCTGTGATCACACCACTGCACCTAGCCTGGACAACAGAACAAGACTGTCTCAAAAATAAACATAAAACTAAATTAAATACAAATACAAATCAGCGGAAGATGAGCAAAGCAGGTAGGACAAACCGAATGGCTGGAAAATCAGATTGTGGCGTGATTTCTATTTTTTTATTTTTACTCTTTTTTTTTTTTTTGAGACGGAGTTTCGCTCTTGTCGCCCAGGCTGGAGTACAATGGCACAATCTCAGCTCACTGCAACCTCCGCTTCCTGGGTTCAACCAATTTTCCTGCCTCAGCCTCCCAAGTAGCTGGGATTACAGGCACCTGCCACCACACCCAGTTGATTTTTGTATTTTTAGTAGAGATGGAGTTTCACCATGTTGGCCAGGCTAGTGTCAAACTCCTGACCTCGGGTGATCCACCTGCTTCGGCTTCCCAAGGTGCTGGGATTACAGGTGTGAGCCACCGAGCTGAGCCCCAGATTACTTTTATTTCTATTTATTTATTTATCAACAGCGTTTTGGTCTTGTTGCCCAGGCTGGAGTGTAATGGTGCAATCTTGGCTCACCACAACCTCCACCTCCCGGGTTCAAGTGATCCTCCTGCCTCAGCCACCTGAGTAGCTGGGATAATAGGCATGTGCCTCCATGCCCAGCCAATTTTGCATTTTTAGTAGAGACGGGGTTTCTCCATGTTGGTCAGGCTGGTCTCAAACTCCCAACCTCAGGTAATCTGCCCACCTCAGCCTCCCAAAGTGCTGGGATTACAGGTGTGAGCCACTGCGTCTGGCCAACTTTTTCTTCTTTATAAAAGTAATCTGAGAGTCTGGGCATGGTGGCTCACGCCTGTAATACCAGCAATTTGGGAGGCCGAGGTGGGTGGGTCATGAGGTCAGGAGTTCAAGACTACACTGGCCAACATTGTGAAACCCCGTCTCTACTAAAAAACACAAAAATTGGCTGGGCGTGGTGGCTCATGCCTGTAATCCTAGCACTTTGGGAGGCCGAAGTGGGTGGATCACCTGAGGTCAGGAGTTCAACACCAGCCTGGCCATCATGGTGAAACCCCATCTTAAAAAAAAAAATAATAATAATACAAAAATTAGTTGGGCATAGTGGCTCGTGCCTGTAATCCCAGCTACTCGGGAGGCTGAGGTAGAACTGCTTGAACCGGGACCCGGGAGGTGGAGGTTACAGTAAGCTGAGATCACGCCACTGCACTTCAGTGTGGGCTACAGAGCAAGACTCCATCTCAAAAAAAAAAAAAAAAAAGAAGGAAAAGTTAATTCAAAAAGCACTGGGCGACAGTGGTGCAGGGGTCACCATGACGGCTAAGGGGCTGGGCAATGTTCTGTGGGGCTAGGAGCACACCCAACACCCAGAGTACTGAACGTTCTCATCAGGTTGGCACAGAAACTGACCAGATTGGCTCAGAAATCACAGAAGAACCAGAGGAACACCACCACCAGTAAGCAAGTACCAAGAATGCCAGGCACCGTGGCTCACTCCTGTAATCCCAGCATTCTGGGAGGCTGAGGCAAACGGATCACCGGAGGTCAGGAGTTTGAGACCAGCCTGGCCAACATGGTGAAACCCCGTCTCTACTAAAAACACAAAAACCAGCCGGATGTGGTGGTGTGCGGCCTGTAATCCCAGCTACTCGGTGGCTGCTGCCTGCACACAGCCTGTGCCATGGCTGCCTCTGCCCCCTCCTTGGAGCATTTCAGGAAGCTGCATGAGATCTTCCATGGTCTCCATGAAGGCCTACAAGGGGTGCCCAAGCGGCTGCTGGGTGCAGTGGGGACCAAAGAAAGTTGACCAGAGATTTTGAGGAAAAGCAACAGGAAAGAAGTTAAAAGCTGGCAGAGATGGAGGGGGAACTACATTATGCACCTCTATCTTTCCGTAACCCCATGATGTCTAAGCTTGAAAACTACCAGAAAAAAAAAAGAAAACTACCAGAAGGGCCGGGCATCGTGGCTCACACCTGCAATCCATCCCAGCACTTTGGGAGGCCAAGGTGGGCAGATCACTTGAGGTCAGGAGTTCAAGACCAGCCTGACCAACATGGTGAAACCCTGTCTCTACTAAAGATACAAACATTAAGTAGCCGTGGTGGCACGCGCCTGTAGTCCCAGCTTCTCAAGAGGCTGAGGCAGTAGAATCGCTTGAACCCGGGAGGTAGAAGTTGCAGTTGGCCAAGATTGCACCACTGCACTCCAGACTGGGCAACAGGGTGAGACTGTCTCAAAAAACTAATCTACTGGAAGGACCTTGCCAAACTCTATCAGGAGGTGAGAAGCACACCTTGGAGAGCCACACCTAGAGGCCAAAGAGACATGAAATATGGCACACATGCTGCAGAGAATGAGCACGTGGATCGGCTACAGTCTCAAAGGGCAATGCTCCTGCAAGGTACCAGAAGCCTAAATCAGGCCACCCAAAGTACTGAACATTCTCATCAGATTGGCACAGAAACTGACCAGATTGGCTCAGAAATCACAGAAGAACCAGAGGAACAAGAAGACCAGTGAGAAAGTACCAAGAGTGCTGAGCACAGTGGCTCACATCTGTAATCCCAAGAGTGCTGAGCATGGTGGCTCACATCTGTAATCCCAAGAGTGCTGAGCACGGTGCTCACATCTGTAATCCCAAGAGTGCTGAGCACGGTGGCTCACATCTGTAATCCCAAGAGTGCTGGGCATGGTGGCTCACATCTGTAATCCCAGCACTTTGGGAGGCAGAGGCGGGCAGATCACCTGAGGTCAGGAGTTCGGGACCTGCCTGGCCTGCATGGTGAAACCCCATCTCTAATAAAAACACAACGATTAGCCAGATGTGGTGGTGTGCGGCCTGTAATCCCAGCTACTCAAGAAGCTGAGGCAGGAGGATCACCTGAACCCAGAAGCAGAGGTTGCAGTGAGCTGAGATCGCACTACTGCACTCCAGCTTGGGCAACAGAGCAAGAATCTGTCTCACATACACAAAAACAAAGTACCAAGGTAGGCCCAGTGAGGTGGTTCAGGCCTGTAATAGCTATACTTTGGAAAGCCAAGGCAGGCAGATGACCTGACCAGGAGTTTGAGACCAGCCTGGCTAACATGGTGAAACCCTGTCTCTACCAGAAATACAAAAATTGGCTGGGCACAGTGGCTCATGCCTGCAATCCTAGCACTTTGGGAGGCCAAGGCAGGTGGACTGCCTGAGCTCAGGAGTTCAAGACCAGCCTGGGCAACATAGTGAAACCCCGTCTCTACTAAAAAGACAAAAAATTAGCCAGGCATGGTGGCATGTGCCTCTAATCCCAGCTAATCAGGAGGCTGAGACAGGAAAATTGCTTGAACCCAGAGCTAGAGGTTGCAGTAAGCCAAGATCACACCATTGCACTCCAGCCTGGGTGACAGAGAGATACTCTGTCTCAATTAAAAAAATAATAATAATACGGCAGGCACGGTGGCTCACACCAGTAATCTCAGCACTTTGGGAGGCTGAGGTGAGCAGATCACCGGAGGTCAGGAGTTCGAGACTTGCCTGACCAACATGGAGAAACCCCATCTCTACCAAAAATACAAAATTAGCTGGGCATGGTGGCGCATGCCTATAATCTCAGCTATTTGGGAGGCTGAGGCAGGAGAATCACTTGAACCCGGGAGGCGGAGGTTGCGGTATGCCAAGATTGCACCATTGTACTCCAGTCTGGGCAACAAGAGCAAGACTCGGACTCAAAAAAAAAAACAAATTATACAATAATTAGCCAGGCATGTTGGCGCACACCTGTAGTCCCAGCTACTCGAGAGACCGAGGTAAAATAGCTTGAACCCGGGAGGCGGAGGTTGCAGTGAGCTGAGATCGCACCACTGCACGCCAGCCTGGGCAACAGAGCAGACTCTGTCTCAAAAAAAAAAAAAAAAAAAAGTATCAAGAGTAGACTGGTAAACACAAGTGAAAACTTGAGCAAAAGTCTAAAGATTCTCCATTCCAGCCGGGCGTGGTGGTTCACGCCTGTAATCCAAGCACTTTGGCGGCCAAGGCGGGCGGATCACCTGAGGTCGGGAGTTCAAGACCAGCCTGACCAACATGGTGAAATCCTGTCTTTAAAAAAAAAAAAAAAAAAAAAGACTCTCCATTCAGCATCCAGAAAAGTAACAAACAACAAGTTGCTGCGTTCCAACATCATCTCACCGGAGCTGCCATCCCCCGAGGCCTGGTTGATTACAAACACTTTAGCCAGCATTGAACTTACTACTAGGAAGGGTCTGTGAACCAGAACTTTGACTTATGAATGCATGGTGTTAGGGATGTGGATGGAAGGAGCGTATCATTGCTGTGGGCTGATACACCAAAGTAACAGATGCTGGGTTTGAGACAGTCTCACCCTGTCGCCCAGGGTGGTGTGCAGCGGCACAGTCTCGGCTCACTGGAGCCTCTGCCTCCCAGGTTCAAGCGATTCTCGTGCCTCAGCTTCCCAAGTACCTGGGATTACAGCACCCGCTACCACAGCCAGATTTTTTTTTTTTCTTGAGACAGTCTCACTCTGTCGCCAAGGTTGGAGGGCAGTGGCACGATCTCGGCTCACTGCAATCTCCGCCTCCTGGGTTCAAGCGATTCTCCTGCCTCAGCCTCCTAACTAAGACAACAGGCATAAGCAACTGCACCTGACTAATTTTTTATATTTTTTAGTAGAGACAGGGTTTCACCATATTGGCCAGGCTGGTCTTGAACTCCTGACCTTGTGATCCACCCACCTCGGCCTCTCAAAGTGCTGGGATTATAGGCACAAGCTACTGTGCCCGGCCAACTTTTTTTAAAGACAGAGTTTCACTCTGTCACCCAGGCTGGACTGCAGTGGCACGATCCTGGCTCACTGCAACCTCTGCCTCCAGGATTCAACCATTCTCCTCTTCTGGGAGGCCAAGGTGGGAGGATCACCTGAGGCCAGGAGTTCAAGACCAGCCTGGCCAACATGGTGAAACCCCGTCTCTACTAAAAATACAAAAATTAGCCGGGTGTTTGGCATGCGCCTATAGTCCCAGCTACTTGGGAGGTTGAGGCGGAAGAATCACTTGAACCCGGGAGGCGGAGGTGGCAGTTAGTGGAGACTGTGCCACTGGGCTCCAGCCTGGTAAGACTCCGTCTCAAAAAAAAAAAAAAAATTAGCTGGGTGTGGTGGCACACACCTGTAGTTCCAGCTACTAGGGAGGCTGAGGCAGGAGAGAATCACTTGAACCCAGGAGGCAGAGGTTGCAGTGAGCCCACATCATGCCACTGCACTCCAGCCTGGGCGACAGAGACTCTGTCTCAAAAAAAATTAAAAATTAGCTGGGCACAGTGGTGTCTGTAGTCCCTGCTACTGAGGAAGCTGAGGCAGGAGGATGGCTTCAGCCTGGAAGTTGGAGGCTGCAGTGAGCCAAGACGGCACTACTGCACTCCTACCTGGGAGACAGAGCGAGACCGGAAGGAAGGAGGAAGGAAGGAAGGAAGAAACGCAGGGAGGGAGGGAGGAAGGAGAAGGGAAGAGTGCAGAGAGAATAAAAGAAAGGGAAAGGAGGAAAGAAAAAGTAACTTACCACCTTCTTCTGGCCCTTGAAACATTCTTACAACATATAAGAATTTCCGGCCTGGCGCGGTGGCTCATGCCTGTAATCCTAGCACTTTGGGAGGCCAAGGTGGGTAGATTACCTGAGGTCAGGAGTTCAAGACCAGCCTGGCCATCATGGTTAAACCCCACCTTAAAAAAAAAAAAAAAAAGGATTTCCTTAGGTAAGACAAGAGCTGACTGTGACTCAGGAGAACAACCCTCACAGGTAAAACCTTCACACCCAAGTATTAGGTGGCATTTTTTTTTTTTTTTTTGAGATGGAGTCTAGCTCTGTAGCCTAGGTTGGAGTGCAGTGGCACAATCTCGGCTCCCTGCAACCTTAGACTCCTGGGTTCAAGCGGTTCTCCCACCTCAGCCTCCAGAGTAGCTGGGATTACAGGCACGCGCCGTCACACTCACCTAATTTTTTGTGTTTTTAGTAGAGAGGCCAGGCTGGTCTTGAACTCCTGACCTCAGGTGACCCACTTGCCTCAGCCTCCTGAAGTGCTGGGATTACAGGTGTGAGCCACCGAGCCCCATCCCAACCTAGAATCTTCTAGAAACGTTCAGCAAGCAAGAGCTATTTCGAGTGTTGTTTAAAAGCCAATGCGCCTGAATCATCAACTGACCTGAGACATGGATGGACAGTTAACTACAGCACCCACTGCCCTGGCTTTCCATGAAAACAGTTCTTATGCAGCACAGCAAAGTGGGAAGTGATTGGAAGCCAGATCAGATCCTGGCTTCAGCTGTGCAGACTTATAGGCCTGCAGTAAGAAATCTGTCCTCAACGGGCGGATTGCCTGAGCTCAGGAGTTCGAAATCAGCCTGGGTAAGAGGGTGAAACCTCATCTCTACTGAAATACAAAAAACTAGCCGTGCGTGGCGGCATGTGCCTGTAGTCCCAGCTACTTGGGAGGCTGAGGCAGAGGAATTGCTTGAACCCGGGAGACGGATGTTGTAGTGAGCCAAGATTGCACCACTGTACTCCAGCCTGGGCCACAGAGAAAGATTCCATCCCCACCCCTCAAAAAAAGAAAGCAATCAGTCCTCAAGAGTAAGACTTCACGGAAACCTCACCGGCTTTGAGGAGGATCTGGCCTCTCTGCAGGTCCGACCACCTGTGCAGCAAGCTAAGCCTCAGTATTCTCTTCTGGGACATGTGCAGCACCCAATGCTGCTCATTTTCACTCAGAGGAAAAGCCTAAGTCCTTACAATACTCTAAGAGGCCCTACCTGACCTGTTTTTCCTTACCTTACCCTCTCTGACCTCACCTGGGACCACTCTTCCCTCCCATCACTCCTCTCCAGCCCCACCTGCTTCCTCAAACAGACAGATTTGCCTTAGGGCCTTTGCACCTGACTTCCCCCCCCCCCCCGCCGGAGAGTCAGGGTCTCACTCTGTTACCCAAGCTGGAGCACGGTGGTACAATCACAGCTCATTGCAACCTCGAACTCCTGGGCTCAAGGCAGCTTCCTGCCTCAGCCGCTCAAGTAGCTGGGACTACAGGCACCATGTCACAGCACCCTAATTTGCACTTGACTTTTCATCTGCCTAGACGACTCTACCCCAGATATCCACTCAGCCCATGATCACTCCTCCAAGTCTTTGCTAAAATGTCACCCTCTCACTGTAGCCCACCCAGCAAACCACCCTCTCAATCCCCAGCCCACTCCTGCCAGGCTTTCAGCCTTCTTCTTCTTTTGTCCATGGCACTATCAACCTTCTAACACTACTTGTTAAATATACTGTTAACGTTACAGCCCCTTCCACCATCCCATGTAAGCTCCAGAAGGGAGAGATGTCTGTCTGCTTTTCTGAGTCCCTAACCCAGAACAGCTCCTGGCACACGGCAGGTGCTCGAGCTCAAAGTCTGCACAGACCCCTTGGGTGAAGCCGTGACCTCGCAGCAGCCCCGCCCCTCATCTCATCAGAGAACCGCCTTTTGTGCACGTTTGATTAAACAACTGGAAAACTGGCTTATCGAGAATTTATGATGCAGTTTGGGCATTAAAAAGAAAAAGGCCAGACGCAGTGGCTCACACCGGTAATCCCAACACTTTGGGAGGCCAAGGCAGGTGGATTACGAGGTCAGAAGTTCAAGACCAGTCTGGTCAACATGGTGAAACCTGGATCTAAGAAAGATACAAAAAAATTAGCCGGGCGTGGTGGCCGGCACTTTTAATCTTAGCTACTTGGGAGGCTGAGGCAGGAGAATCGCTTGAACCTGGGAGGCGGAGGCTGCAGTGAGCCGAGATCGTGCCATTGCACTCCAGCCTGGGTGACAGGGCGAGACTCTGTCTCAAAAAAAAAAAAAAAAAAAAAGCCTGGACTCAGTGGCTCACGCCAGTAACACCACCAGCACCCTGAGAGGCCGAGGAGGGAGGACAGCTTAAGCCCAGGAGTTGGAGACCAGCCAGGGCAACATAGCGAGACCCTCAACTCTACAAAAAAAAAAGTAAAAGAAAGAAACAAGCAGGCACGGTGGCGCGCGTCTAAGGTCCCAGCTACTCTGAATGCTCTGATGGGAGGATCGCTCGAGCACCACAGGCTGAAGTTGCAGTGAGCCAAGATCGCACCACTGCACTCCAGCCTGGGCGACAGAGCGAGACCTTGTCCCAGAAAAACGAAACAAAACCTAAAAAGTTGTTTGAAATGCTTAAAAACTGCAGTTCACACAAAATCTTTCAAAACATGGGATCCTTGGAGGTGCTGTTTTTCCATTTTTTGTTGTTATTTAAAGAATGGGCCGAGAGTATCCTCTGGGTTAGCTTCTACACAATAAACTGGAAAGGCAAACGGTGGGACACCCGAACCCGCCCGGCAGCCGCGCTGCGCCCGCGCATTCCCACCCGCGTAGCTCCGCGCGGGACCCGCGTCCTCACCGTCTCCCCGCGGATGCCCTGGACGGCCCTCCACTGCGAGGGCACGGACGCCACACCCAGGGTCTCATCCTGCAACGGCCCCGGCCGCCCTGGCCCCGGGCCACTCGCGGCCCCGCCGGTTGCCAGCTCCGCGGCCCCGCCGGTTGCCAGCTCCGCGGCCCCGCCGGTTGCCAGCTCCGCGGCCCCGCCGGTTGCCAGCTCCGCGGCCCCGCCGGTTGCCGGCCCCGCCGGTTGCCAGCTCCGCAGCACCCGCGCTTCCCGCCGGGCTGAGCTACCAGCGCTCCGCGCAGGTTGCCGTGGAGACGGCTCCGCCCTCTCGCGCCGGTCCACTCAGGCGTGACCTTCGCCCCTACGCCGCCATTAGCGGAAACCGGGAACCTGAGGCTTGCGGCGCCATGTTTGAATTGGTCGCAGCGCCTTCTGCAAGGCCGGAAAGAAAGAATATGAATGATTCTTCTTGGCCAGAGAGAGAAGCCTGACCAGTTTTGCATACCCTGTACCCAGGAAAAGCAGGATCAGGGCAAACGCGACTACCCCTGTGCAAGGAAAACTGCGGAAGTGAGGCATTGGTGCCAGATTCAAAGATGGCGCTGAGCGGCCAAGCGCAGAGGCGAGGCGAGACGAGACGAGGGCGGGAGCCTGCGGCCGTGCCGGGCCCGCGAGTTCTGGGCCTGGGCGCGCAGATCTGGCTGAGCAGCTGATGCTTCCAGAAGATCCGATAATCGCGCCACTCTAATTGGCTGCCACGTCGAAGCCAAGTGGTGTCCTTTGATCCTCAGTCTCTGTCTCAATAGAATGATGAAAAATATCCCTACGCACATTCTAAATGTGGTTGAAAAGTTGGGAAGCCCAAGTGAGGTCTTCTACAGAAAAATGCTTATTAAATCGAAATTAAAAGCAAATAGCCAAATTATGAGTGACTACTGTGTGTCAGGGAAAGAGCCCAGAACGTCTCTTATTAAATTCTCACCCAAGGCCGGACGTGGTGGCTCATGCTTGTAATCCCAGGATTTTGGGAGACCGAGGTGGGTGGATTCCCTGAGGTCAGCAGTTCAAGACCAACCTGGCCAACATGGTGAAACCCCGTCTCTAAAAAAAAAAGGAAAAAAAAAAATTAAATTCTCACCCTGAGGAAGGAACTGCTATTTATATATATGTGGTTACTCCCACCCCACCCCAATTAAAATTAAATAACATTGGAGATTCTGACCTGAGGACTAAAAAAATAAAAATAAATAATAACAAATAGGCCAGGTGCGGTGGCTTACACCTCTAATTCTAGTACTTTGAGAGGCCAAGGCAGAAGGATCGCTTGAAGTCAGGAATTCGAAACCAGCCTGAGCAACACACTGAGATTCCCGTCTCTACCAAAAAAATTTTTTAAATTAACTGGGCATGGTGGCACGTGCCTGTAGTCTCAGCTACTCGGCAGGCTGAGGTGTAAGGATCCCTTGAGTCCAGGAGTTTGAGGCTGCAGTGAGCTATCATCATACCACTGCACTCCAGCCTGGATGACAGAGCAAAACCCTATCGCTAAAAAAATAATAATAGGCCAGACGAGGTGGCCAGCACTTTGGGAGACCAAGGCAAGAGGATGACTTGAGCCCAGGAATTTGAGACTTGTCTGGGCAACATACCAAGACTCCCTCTCTTTTTTTTTTTTTTGAGACAGTCTAGCTCTGTTGCCCAGGCTGGAGTGCAATGGCACAATTTCAGTTCACTGCAACATCTGCCTCCTGGGTTCAAGCAATTCTCCTGCCTCGGCCTCCTGAGTAGCTGGGATTACAGGCGTGTGCCACCACACCCAGCTAATTTTTGTATTTTTAGTAGAGACGGGGTTTCACCATGTTGGTCAGGCTGGTCTTGAACTCTTGACCTCGTGATCTGCCAGCCTCAGCCTCCCAAAGTGCTGGGATTACAGGTGTCAGCCACTGCACCTGGCCACAAGACTCCCTCTCCACAAAAAAATTTAAAAATTTGCCAGGCATGGTGGCACACACCCATAGTCCCAGCTACTCAGGAGGGCAAGGTGAAAGGATCGCTGGAGACAGGTAAATTGAGGCTGTAGAGAGCCCTGACTGGGCCACTGTGCTCCAGCCTGGACAAGAAAGTGAGACTGTGTCTCAAAATAATAATAATAATAACAACAAAATAATTAAAATAAAAAACATTCTAAAAAATGATGTGGAAGGATAGATGCTAAATCTTTTTTTTGAGGCAGAGTCTCACTCTGTCGCCCGGGCTGGAGTTCAGTGGTGCTATCTCAGCTCACAGCAACCTTTTTCCTCCCAGGTTCAAACGATTCTTGTGCCTTCGCCTCCCAAGTAGCTGAGATTATGGGCACGTGCCACCATGCCAGGCTAATTTTTGCATTTTTTTTTTTTTGAGACGGAGTTTCGCTCTTGTTACCCAGGCTGGAGTGCAATGGCGCGATCTCAGCTCACCGCAACCTCCACCTCCTGGGTTCAGGCAATTCTCCTGCCTCAGCCTTCTGAGTAGCTGGGATTACAGGCACGCGCCACCGTGCCCAGCTAATTTTTTGTATTTTTAGTAGAGACGGGGTTTCACCATGTTGACCAGGATGGTCTCGATCTCTCGACCTCGTGATCCACCCGCCTCGGCCTCCCAAAGTACTGGGATTACAGGCGTGAGCCACCGCGCCCGGCATAATTTTTGCATTTTTAATAGAGACGGGCTTTCACCATGTTGGCCAAGCTGGTCTCTAACTCCTGACCTCAAATAATCTACCCGACTCCACCTACCAAAGTGCTGGGATTACAGGTCTGAACCACCTTGCCCAGCCTGTTTGTTTTTTTGAGACAGAGCCTCGTTTTGTCGCCCAGGCTGGAGTGCAGTGGCGCCATCTCCGCTCACAACAATCTCTGCCTCCCAGGTTCAAGTGATTCTCCTGGCCAAGCCTCTCCAGTTGCTGGGGTTACAGGTGCCCACCACCATGCCCCGCCAATTTTTTGTATTTTTAGTAGAGACGGGGTTTCACTGTGTTGGCCATGCTGCTTTCAAACTCCTGACCTCAGGTGAGCCACCTCACTCAGCCTAAATTTTTTTGTCCCTTTTGAGACAGGGTCTGGCTCTGTCACCCAGGCTGGAGTCCTGGTGTGATCATGACTCACTGCAACCTCAACCTACTCAAGCTCAGCCCATTCTCCCTCCTCAGCCTCCTAAGCAGCTGGGACTACAGGCGTGCTCTACCATGCCCAATTAGTATTTGTGTTCTTGTAGAGACGGGGTCTCCCCATGTTGCCCAGACTGGTCTCCAACTTCTGGTTTAAAGTGAACCGCTCACTTCTGCCTCCCAGAGTGCTGGGAATACGGGCTAAGCCACTCCCCAGGCCAAAACAGATGATATTTGAAAACACAATTCAATCCCTTCAGGGCCTGAGATTCCCTCGATGTTCCCACTCGCCACCCCATGGCCTCTGCCTCCACCTGCTTCAAACCCACCCCTCAGGCCTCCATTTACTGTCACCTAGATGGGCCCGGCTTCAAAGGTCAATCTCGGCTCACTGCAACCTCCACCTTCCAAGTTCAAGCAATTCTCCTGCCTCAGCCTCCTGAGTAGCTGAGACTATAGGCACGTGCCACCACGCCCAGCGAATTTTTTGTATTTTTAGTAGAGATGGCTTTTCACCCTGTTAGCCAGGATCGTCTCGATCTCCTGACCTAATGATCTGCCTGCCTCCGCCTACCCAAGTGCTAGGATTACAGGCGTGAGCCACCTCACAGCTGATAAAGGGACTTTTTAAAAAACTCATTAAGGTCAGGTGTGGTGGCTCACACCCAGGAGTTCAAGATCAGCCTGGGAAACATAGGGACACCTCATCTCTAAGACAAAATCAATTTAAAAAATTAGCCAGCTGTAGTGTCATGCACCTGTGGCCCAATTACTCTGGAGGCTTAGGTGGGAGGATTGCTTGGGCCTGTGAGGTCTAGTGCAGTGAGCCAAGATGGCACCACAGCATGGGTGACAGAGTGAGACCCTGTCCAAAAAAAAAAAAAAAAAGAAAAAAAACTCCAAACTCATTATCATTTCTTTTTTTTTTTCTAAACAGTCTCACTCTGTCACCCAGACTGGAGTACAGTGGCGTGATCTTGGCTCACTGCAACCGCCGCCTCCCAGGATCAAATGATTCTCCTGCCTCAGCCTCCAGAGTACCTGGGATTACAGGCACAAACCACCACGCCTGTCTAATTGTTATATTTTTAGTAGAGACGGGTTTTCACCATGTTGGCCAGGCTGGTCTCAAACTCCAGACCTCAGGTGATCCATCCACCTCGGCCTCCCAAAACACTGGGATTATAGGTGTGGACCACCTCACCTAGCCTGACAAAGCTGTTTTAATAATGAATTTGTTTAGCCAGATGTGGTGGTTCACGCCCGAAATCCCAGCAATTTGGGAGGCCAAGGCAGGTGGATCACCTGTGGTCAGGAGTTTGAGACCAGCCTAAGGAATATGGTGAAACCTCATCTCTACTAAAAATACAAAAATTTTTCAGGTGTGGTGGCATATGCCTATAATCCCAACAACTCCAGAGGACAAGGCAGGAGAATCGCTACTCCACTACACTCCAGCCTGCTGGGTAACAGAGCGAGACTCGATCTCAAAAAAAAAAAAAAATCAGCTGGATACAGTGGGGCTCACGCCTATAATCTCATTACTTTGGGAGGCTGAGGCAGGCAGATCACCTGAGGTCAGGAGTTCAAGACCAGCCTGACCAAAAGAAAAAAGCCAAAAAAAAAAAAAGACCAGCCTGACCAACACGGTGAAACCCCATCTTTACAAAATAACAAAAATTAGCCAGGTGTGGTGGCGAGTACCTGTAATCCCAGCTACTCAGGAGCCTGAGGCAAGAGAATCACTTGAACCTGGGAGGTGGAGGTTCTAGTGAACCAAGATTGCACCATTGCACTCCAGCTTCAGCTACAAGAGTGAAACTCTGTCTCATAAATAAATAAATACCAAAAATTATTCGGGCATGGTGTTGAGCGCCTGTGGTTCCAGGTACTTAGGAGGCTGAGGCAGGAGAATCCCTTAGACCCAGGAGGCGGAGGTTGCAGTGAGCCCAGATAGCGTCATTGCACTCCAGCCTGGGCAACAAGAGCAGAACTCTCTCAAAAAATAAAAAAAGAATTAGCCAGTCGTGGTGGCACTCGACGGTAGTCCCAGCTACTCACAAAGCTGAGGCAGGAGAATCACTTGAACCCAGGAGGCGGAGGTTGCAGTGAGCGGAGATCCGGCCACTGCACTCCAGCCTGAGCAATAGAGCGAGACTCCGTTTCAAAAAAATAAATAAATAAAATAAAAAACCGCCGGGCGCAGTGGCTCACGCTTGTAATCCCAGCACTTTGGGAGGCCAAGGCGGGTGGATCACGAGGTCAAGAGATTGAGACCATCCTGGTCAACAAGGTGAAACCCCGTCTCTACTAAAAATATAAAAAATTAGCTGGGCACGGTGGCGCGTGCCTGTAGTCCCAGCTACTCGGGAGGCTGAGGCAGGAGAACTGCTTGAACCCAGGAGGCAGAGGTTGCGGTGAGCCAAGATCGCGCCATTGCACTCCAGCCTGGGTAACAAGAGCGAAACTCCATCTCAAAAATAAATAAATAAATAAAAAACCAAAATACAAAAATTAGGCTGGCATGATGGAGGGTGCCTGTAATCCCAGCTACTCAGGAGGCTGAGGTGGAAGAATTGCTTGAACACGGGAGGCGGAGGTTGCAGTGAGTCGAGATTGTGTCATTGCACTCCAGCCTGGGTGACAGAGCAAGACTCAAAAAAAAAGGAAAGAGGCCTGCCTTGTTATTCACCGCAACCCTGGTTCCCTGCCGCCTTGGCAGCCTTCTCCACTTGGCATCACACATGCATTCCCCTTTGGTTATGGTCCGGGTCTTCCCACCAGCTGGGACCATTGTCTCCTTTGACTCAGGTTTACCTGGGCCAGGCCAGTGACCACTTTGAACAAATAAAGTGGGATCCTAACAATACTTACCGCATCTGGTCACTGTGAAGATTAAATGTGTATGGAGGCTGAGTGTGGTGGTTCACACCTGTAATCCCAGCACTTTGGGAGGCTGAGGCAGGCAGATCACCTGAGGTCAGGAGTTTAAGACCACTGTGGCCAACATGAGGAAACCCTGTCTCTACTAAAAATAAAAAAATTATCCAGGCCTGGTGTCAGGTGCCTGTAATCCCAGCTACTCGGGAGGCTGAGGAAGGAGAATTGCTTGAACCCGGGAGGCAAAGTTTGCAGTAAGCCAAGATTGTGCCACTGCACTCCAGCCCCTGGGCGATAGAGTGAGACTCTTTCTTAAAAAAAAAAAAAAAAAAGGGACCGGGCGCGGTGGCTCACGCCTGTAATCCCAGCACTTTGGGAGGCCGAGGCGGGTGGATCACGAGGTCAAGAGATCGAGACCATCCTGGTCAACACGATGAAACCCCGTCTCTACTAAAATACAAAAAATTAGCTGGGCATGGTGGCGCGTGCCTGTAATCCCCGCTACTCAAGAGGCTGAGGCAGGAGAATTGCCTGAACCCAGGAGGCAGTGGTTGTGGTGAGCCGAGATCGCGCTCCAGCCTAGGTAACAAGAGTGAAACTCCCTCTCAAAAAGAAAAAAAAAAAAGAAGAAGAAGAAAGTGTCTGGAACCTGAAAGGGCTCAATCAGTGGTAGCCATAATTAAAGTGCCCTCTGCCCATGTTCTTTGTGTTGGGAAGCTGGTGTGCCCTACAGATGAATACTGGGCGTAAAGCAGCAGGATATTCATAATTCCTGATTTTTTGTTTTGTTTTTTTGAGATGGAGTTTTGCTTTTGTTGCCCAGGTTGGAGTGCAGTGGCATGATCTCGGCTTACACTCCTAGGTTCAAGCGATTCTTCCGCCTCAGACTCCCAAGTAGCTGGGATTACAGGCATGCACCACCATGCCCAGCTAAATTTTTGTATTTTTAGTAGAGACAGGGTTTCTCCATGTTGGTCAGTCTGGTCTCAAACTCCCAATCTCAGGTGATCTGCCCACCTCGGCCTCCCTAAGTGTTGGGATTACAGGCGTGAGCCACTGTGCCCAGCCCTCGTTTTGTCTTGTTTTGTTTTTTGAGACGGAGTTTTGCTTTTCTCCCCCAGGATAGAGTGCAATGGTGCAATCTCGGCTCACTGCAACCTCCGCCTCCCAGGTTCCAGCAATTCTCCCTGCCTCAGCCTTCCAAGTAGCTGGGATTACAGGCACCTGCCACCATGCCAAACTAATTTTTTTTTTTTTTTTTTTTTTTGAGACAGAGTCTGGCTCTATCCTCCAGGCTGGAGTGCAGGGGCATGATCTTGGCTGACTGCAACCTCTGCCTCCTGGGTTCAAGTGATTCTCCTGCCTCAGCCTCCTGAGTAGCGGGGATTACAGGCACCTGCCATCACGCCTGGATAATTTCTGTATGTTTAGTAGAGACCGGGTTTTGCCATGTTGGCCAGGATGGTCTCGAACTCCTGACCTTGGATGATCTGCCTGCCTCGGCCTCCCAAAGAGCTGGGATTACAGGTGTGAGGCACTGCACCAGGCCAATTCATTCTCTTTTTTTTTTGAGACGGAGTTTCGCTCTTGTTACCCAGGCTGGAGTGCAATGGCGCGATCTCGGCTCACCGCAACCTCTGCCTCCTGGGTTCAGGCAATTCTCCTGCCTCAGCCTCCTGAGTAGCTGGGATTACAGGCACGCGCCACTATGCCCAGCTAATTTTTTGTATTTTTAGTAGAGACGGGGTTTCACCTTGTTGACCAGGATGGTCTCGATCTCTTGACCTTGTGATCCACCCGCCTCGGCCTCCCAAAGTGCTGGGATTACAGGCGTGAGCCACCGCGCCCGGCCCCAATTCATTCTTAATGATCCAGATCAAACCTCTCTGATTTCTGCCCGTGGATTATTTACTGATTTATTCCAGAATATATATATATATATTTATTTATTTATTTATGTTTAATTCCAGTAACTACAAATAGGAAACTAGAGGGGAAGCCCCAGGCTGGGACAAGCAATGGCCACGCCCTCCATGACATTACAGTGGAACAACGTGGTCCTTATGTCCTTTATGGTCAATGTAGGCCCCACTCCTTCCTCTTACGCTACAGTGTAGGAAGCTCAAACCCCTTCTGCCTCAAACCCCTTCTGCTTTCTTTCCTGCACCCCAAAGGGGACTGTCTGACCTAGTGCAGGGACGGACTAGGGACGGAGAGGAAGGAAGAAAAGTAGGTGTTAGCTTCATGGGGTGACAAAGACATAGGCTGGCTGGGGACATTTTTGGGGCCAAGCAGCCCCTCCGTTGGCCACAGCTGCTGCTACCAGGACAGTGGAGTGGGGTGTGCTAGAATGAGAGGAGGCTTAAGCTCCTTTTAACCTGCAAGTAGATGTATTTGTTCCCTTTTCTCTAGCCCAATAGTGTTTTGTTCATATGTATTACAGGGTTTTTTTGTCTTTTTCTTCTTTGAGACAGAGTCTCACTCTGTTGCCCAGGCTGGACTGCAGCGGCACCATCATGCCTCAACATCCTGCACTCAAGTGATCTCCCAGCTCAGCCTCCCTAGTAGCTGGGATTACAGGTACACGCCACCATGGCCAGTTAGTTTTTGTAGAGACTGGGTTTCACCATTTGGCCCAGGCTGGTCTTGAACTCCTGAGCTCAAGCAATTAATCTATCTCGGCCTTCCAAAAGCCTGGAATTACAGGTGTGAGCCACTGCACCCAGCCTTTTTTTTTTTTTTTGAGACAGAGTTTTGCTCTTGTTGCCCAGGCTACAGAGCAATGGCGTGATCTCGGCTCACCACAACCTCTGCCTCCCGGGTTCAAGTGATTCTCCTGCCTCAGCCTCCCAAGTAGCTTGGCTAATTGGGAGGCATGCACCACCACACCTGGTTAATTTTGTACTTTTAGTAGAGATGGGGTTTTTTCAAGTTGGTCAGGCTGGTCTCGAACTCCCGACCTCAGGTGGTCTCAGCACTTTGGCCTCCCAAAGTGCTGAGATTACAGGCATGAGCCACCACGCTCAGACTTTTATTTTTTTTTAGACAGAGTTTTGCTCTTCTTGCCCAGGGGAATGGCGCTATCTCAGCTGACTGCAACCTCCACCTTCTGGGTACAAGCAATTCTCCTGCCTCAGCCTCTGGAGTAGCTGGAATTACAGGCACCTGCCACCTTGCCCAGCTAATTTTTTTCTTTTTTTACATTTCACTGAAAACTTTTTATTGGCCTTTTGGATAGAAACGGGAATTGCTGGGCGTGGTGGCTCACGCCTGTAATCCCAGCACTTTGGGAGGCCGAGGCGGGTGGATCACGAGGTCAAGAGATCGAGACCATCCTGGTCAACATGGTAAAACCCCGTCTCTACTAAAAATACAAAAAATTAGCTGGGCATAGTGGCGCGTGCCTGTAATCCCAGCTACTCAGGAGGCTGAGGCAGGAGAATTGCCTGAACCCAGGAGGCGGAGGTTGCGGTGAGCAGAGATCACGCCATTGCACTCCAGCCTGGGTAACAAGAGCGAAACTCCGTCTCGAAAAAAAAAAAAAGAAACGGGAATTTATTTCCCAGGAAGGATGATCCCATCATGCTTCTGCTGGAACAACGCATGGCCTCCTCTTTGCTGATTCTGTGTTTGGCCCCAGTGCAGCCTGTCCTGCGCTTCTTGTCTGTGATGCTGAAACCCACCTAGCACTACATAGAAGTCCAGGCCGTAGATACCAATGCTTGGGTCATATTTGATACCCAGATCGATGTGTTCCTAGATCCCAAAACCAAAGTTTCCAGTATTGGAGAAGTTATTTTTTCTTAACTCATACTCCTGCACCTTTAGACCCTTCTCCAAGATTTCTTCTGTCAAAAAAAAAAAAAAAAAAAAAAAAATTTCTTCTGCCTTGGTCCCTGGAACTGTGCAGTGGACAGCAATCTTTTCATTTTTTCAGATGCCAGATGATCTGACAGTGTATCTAGCTTTGGAAAACGCAGGAGCCTGCCTTGTGAGCTGCTCCAACACCTTGGCTGCGAGGGTCAGTCTGTCTCCACTCTCAACACAGACGTTGAGACAGAGCTTGTGGATGCCAAGTTCCACATAGGGTTCTCCTTTTCACCTTGATCCTGCGCCATGATGGAGAACGGGAGGAGCATTTGTTTGTATTTTTAGTAGAGATGGGATTTCACCGTAATGGCCAGGTTGGTCTCAAACTCCTAACCTGAGGTGATCTATTCGCCTCAGCCTCCCAAAGTGCTGGGATTACAGGCGTGAGCCACTGTGCCCGGCCAGTATTCCTTTTTCAACATTATACATGCAGCACCAATTCTGTTAAAAATATGTTGGCTGGGTGAGATGGCTCATACCTGTAATCCCAGCACATTAGAAGGCCAGGGCTGGAGGATCACTTGAGCTCAGGAGTTCAAGACTAGCCTGGGCAACATAGAAAGATCCCATCTCTTTTTTTTTTTTTTTTTTTTGAGACGCAGTTTCACTCTTATTGCTCGGGCTGAAGTGCAGTGGCACCATCTTGGCTCACTGCAATCTCCGCCTCCTGGGTTCAAGCAATTCTCCTGCCTCAGCCTCCTGAGTAGCTGGGATTATAGGCATGTGCCACCATGCCCAGCTAATTTTGTATTTTTAGTAGAGACTGGGTTTCTCCTTGTTGGTCAGGCTGGTCTCCAACTCCTGACCTCAGGTGATCTGCCTGCCTCAGCCTCCCAAAGTGCTGGGATTACAGGTGTGAGTCACTGCACCTGGTTCATCTCTTTTTTAACTAAAATAAAAATAAAAACAAGAGAAATGTAACATATTAACAGTTATTTAGGTACAATTAAATATGTGAAATTTCAAATATTCAGCCATTACCTTAAACTAGAAGGGCTTCCTCATAAAAAAAAAAAAATACTTAAAAAGTATTTAATCAAGCTGGGCATGGTGGCTCAGGCCTGTAATCTCAGCACTTTGGGAGGTCAGGGCAGGTGGATCACCTGAAGTCAGGAGTTAGAGACCAGCCTGACCAACGTGGAGAAACTCTGTTTTTACTAAAAATGCAAAACAATAGCTGGGCGTGGTGGTGCACGCCTGAAATCCCAGCCACTTGGGAGGCTGAGGCAGGAGAGTAGCCTGAACCCAGGAGGCAGAGGTTGCAGTGAGCTGAGATCGCGCCATTACACTCCAGGCTAGACAACAAAAGCAAAATTCCACCTTGAGGGGTGGCGGTGGGGGGCAGCGGGGAAAAAGTACTTAATCAATATGTATTGAGTGAAAAACATGTTGGGGCCCAGCAATTTGGGTGGTTGAGGCGGGTGGATCACCAGAGATCAGGAGTTCAAGACCAGCCTGAACAATATGGTGAAACCCTGTCTCTATTAAAAATACAAAAATTAGCCAGGTGGTGGCATGCACCTGTAATCCCAGCTATTTGGGAGGCTGAGGCAGGAAGATTACTTGACCTCGGGAGACAGAGTTTGCAGTGAGCTGAGATTTCATCACTGCACTCCAGCTTGGGCAACAGAGCAAGACACCGTTTCTTTCTTTTTTTTTTTAAAAAAAGACAGGGTTTCACTATGTTGGTCAGGCTAGTCTTGAACTCCCGACCTCAGGTGATCCGCCTGCCTTGGCCTCCAAAGTGCTTGGATTACAGGCGTGAGCCACCACGCCCGGCCTGACACTGTTTCAAAAAAAAAAGAAAAGAAAAGAAAAAATGAAAGAAAGAAAAAAATGTGTTGGATCAATTGACAAATTTTTTTTTTTTTAAAGATGGGGTTTCAGCCAGGTGTGGTGGCTGATGCCTGTAATCCAAGCACTTTGGAGACCAAGGCAGGCAGATCACCTGAGGTCGGGAGTTCGAGACCAGCCTGACCGACATAGTGAAACCCCATCTTAAAAAAAAAAAAAGATGGGGTTTCACCATGTTGGCCAGGCTGGTCTCGAACTCCTGACCTCAGATGATCCGCCCACCTCAGCCTCCCAAAGTGCTGGGATTACAGGCGTCAGCCACCACACCCAGCGATGACACATATTTTTGACAAATAAAATTGACAAATATCTTTGGGAGCCCACGGTGGGCAGATCACTTAAGATCAGGAGTTTAAGACCAGTCTGGGCAACATGGCAAAAACCTGTCTCGACTAAAAATACAAAAGTTAGCTGAGTGTGGGCATGGTGATGGGCACCTGTACTTCCATCTACTTGGAAGGCTGAGGCATGAGAATTGCTTGAACCCGGGAGGCAGAGATTGCAGTGAGCCAAGATCGCACCACTGCACTACAACCTTAGTGATAGAGTGAGACCCTGTCTCAAAAAAAAAAAAAAAAAAAAAGGCCAAAAAACATCCACACATCATACTACAAAATTAATTCAGGTTGGTTATAATCTGGAATGCTCAAAATGAAGATAAGGCCAGGCTCGGTGGCCCATGCCTATAATCCCAGCACTTTGGGAGGCCGAGGTGGACAGATCACTTGAGGTCAGGAGTTTGAGACCAGCCTAACCAACATGGTGAAACTCCTTCTCTACTAAAACCACAAAAATTAGCTGAGTGTGGTGGGTGCCTGTAATCCCAGCAACTCCAGAGGCTGAGGCAGGAGAATTGCTTGAACCCAGGAGGCGGAGATTGTAGTGAGCCGAGACTGTACCACTGCACTCCAGCCTGGGCGACAGAGCAGACTCCAACTCAAGAAAAAAAAAAAAAATGAAGATAAGGCCTGGCATGGTGACTCATGCCTGTAATCCCAGCCAGCACTTTGGGAGGCTGAGGTGAGTGGATCACTTGAGTCCAGGAGTTGAAGACCAGCCTGGGCCACCTGGCGAAACCCTGTTGCTACAAAAAGTACAAACATTAAGTGTGAGTGGTGGCATGTGCCTCTAGTCCCAGCTACTACAGAGGCTGAGGTAGGAGGATAACCTGAGCCTTAGGAGGTCGAGGTTGCAGTAAGCCATGATTATTTTATTTTTATTTTTTATTTATTTGTTTTTATTTTTTATTTGTTTTATTTTATTTTATTTTTATAGAGACAAGGTTTCACCATGTAGGCCACGCTGGTCTCAAACTCCTGACCTCATGATCCGCCTGCCTTGGCCTGCCAAAGTGCTGGGATTAGAGGCGTGAGCCACCGCACCTGGCTGTAAACCGTGATTATTGTGCCATGGCACTCCAGCCTGGGTGACAGAGTGAGATCATCTAAAAAAAAAAAAGGGTGATAAGCCAGGCATGGTGACTCAAACTTGTAATCCCAGCACTTTGGGAGGCTGAGGTTAGAGGATAATTTGAGGCCAGGAGTTGGAGGGAAGCCTGGACCACAGAGCCACATCTCATCTCTACCTAAAATAAAAAACTTTGGCCGGGCGCGGTGGCTCAAGCCTGTAATCCCAGCACTTTGGGAGGCCGAGGCGGGTGGATCACGAGGTCGAGAGATCGAGACCATCCTGGTCAACAATGTGAAACCCCGTCTCTATTAATACAAAAAAATTAGCTGGGCACGGTGGCGCGTGCCTGTAATCCCAGCTACTCAGGAGGCTGAGCCAGGAGAATTGCCTGAACCCAGGAGGCGGAGGTTGCGGTGAGCCGAGATCGCGCCATTGCACTCCAGCCTGGGTAACAAGAGCGAGACTCCGTCTCAAAAAAAAAAAAAAAAAAAAAAAAAAAAACTTAACAGGGCATTGTGGTGCACACCTGGAGTCCCAGCTACTCTGCAAGCTGAGGTGGGAAGATTACTTGAGCCTAGGAGTTTGAGGTCACAGAGAGATATGATCTAATGTGATCTGATCAGCACTGCACTCCAGCCTGGGCAGCGATGAGATCTTGTCCAAAAACAAAACAAGCCTGGGTGCAGTGGCTCACGCCTGTAATTCCAACACTTTGGGAGGCAGAGGCAGGGGGACCACTTGAGACCAAGAGTTCGAGACCAGCCTGGACAACAGGGCCAAAAACCATCTCTACTAAAAATATAAAAGTTAGCTCGGTATGGTGGTGCACGCCTGCAATCTCAGCTACTCCCCAGGCTGAGGCACGGGAATCATTTAAACCCAGGAGGCAGAGGTTGCAGTGAGCCGAAATTGCACCACTGCATTCCACCTGGGTGACAGAGCAAGACTCTCTCTAAAAAACAAAACAAAAGAGATACTGGCATAAGAAGAAAACCCAGGTAATCATTTATATCATCTTGGGACGGAGGAGGTGTCTCTAAGCATCAACAAAGGTACAAACCATTAAGGAAAAGAAAAGATGCTGGTTCATGCCTATAATCCCAGCACTTTGGGAGGCTGAGGCGGGTGGATTACTTGAGGTCAGGAGTTTGAGACCAGCCTGGCCAACATGGTGAAACCCCATCTCTACTAAAAATACAAAAATTAGCCAGGGGTGATGGCACACACCTCTAATCCTACTACTCAGGAGTCTGAGACAGGAGAAACACTTGATCCCAGGAGGTAGAAGTTGCAGTGAGCTGAGATCACACCACTGCACCCCTGGGGGACAGAGTGAGACTCCGTCTAAAAAAAAAAACCAAAAAACTAGCCGGGCACGGTGGCTCATGCCTGTAATCCCAGCACTTTGGGAGGCTAAGGTGGGTGGATCATGAGGTCGGAAGTTCGAGACCAGCCTGGGCAATATGGTGAAACCCCATCTCTACTAAAAATACAAACAATTAGCTGGGAGTGGTGGCACACACCTGTAGTCCCAGCTAGTCGGGAGGCTGAGGCAGGACAATAGCTTGAACCCGGGAGGCGGAGGTTGCAGTGAGATGAGATCGCATCACTGCACTCCAGCCTGGGTGACAGAGCAAGACTCCATCTCAAAAAAAAAAAAAAAGCCCGGGGGTGGTGGCTCACACCTGTAATCCCAGCACTTTGGGAAGCTGAGGCAGGTGGATCACAAGGTCAGGAGTTTGAGACCAGCCTGGCCAACATGGTGAAACCCTGTCTCTACTAAAAAATACAAAAATTAGCTGGGTGTGGTGGCGGATGCCTGTAGTCACAGCTACTTGGGAGGCTGAGGCAGGAGAATCGCTTGAACCCGGGAGGCGGAGGTTGTAGTGAGCTGAGATCATGTCACTGCACTCCAGCCTGTGTGACAGAGGGAGACTCTGCCTCAAAAAAAAATAATGCTATAGGAAAAGATCACGTGCCTTGAGTACATAGAAATTACTTACCAGGACAGTGTCTATGGAGGTCAGAATCTGCTAAGGAATGTATAACAACTTAACTGCCATATGGCCGGGCGCAGCGGCTCACAAAACTCTGGGGGCCGAAGTGGGCAGATCACCTGAGGTCAGGAGTTTGAGACCAGCCTGACCAACATGGCAAACCCCATCTCTACTAAAAATACAAAATTAGCTGGGCATGGTCCAACTACTCGAGAGGCTGAGGCAGGAGAATCACTTGAACCCGGGAGGTAGAGGTTGCATTGAGCTGAGATTGGGCCATTGCACTCCAGCCTGGGTAACAAGAGCGAAACTCTGTCTCAAAAAAAAAAAAAAAAAACAGTCTCAGAAAAAAAATAGTAACAGGCCAGGCACAGTGGCTGACATCTGTAATCCTAGCACTTTGGGAGGCCGAGGCGGGTCGATCACAAGGTTAGGAGTTTGAGATCAGCCAGACCAACATGGTAAAACCTCGTCTCTACTAAAAATACAAAAATTAGCCAGCATCGTGGCAAGTGCCTGTAATTCCAGCTGCTTGGGAGCCTGAGGCAAGAGAATCGCTTGAACTGGGAGGCAGAGGTTGCAGTGAGCTAAGATCACACCACTGCACTCCAGCCTGGGCAACAGAGTAAGACCTTGTGTCAAAAAATAATAATAACTTATGTGCCATAAAAATAAAAATTAGGCCGGGCGCGGTGGCTCAAGCCTGTAATCCCAGCACTTTGGGAGGCCGAGGCGGGTGGATCACGAGGTCAAGAGATCGAGACCATCCTGGTCAACATGGTGAAACCCCGTCTCTACTAAAAATACAAAAATTAGCTGGGTACGGTGGCGCGTGCCTGTAATCCCAGCTACTCAGGAGGCTGTGAGGCAGGAGAATTGCCTGAACCCAGGAGGCAGAGGTTGCGGTGAGCTGAGATCGCGCCATTGCACTCCAGCCTGGGTAACAAGAGCGAAACTCCGTCTACAAAAATAAAAAAATAAAAAAATAAAAATAAATAAAAATAAAAAAAAAAGAAAAATTAAAAAGAAAAAAAGGCTGGGCACAGTGGATCATGCCTGTAATCCAGCACTTTGGGAGGCCAAGGTGGGCAGATCACTTGAGGTCAGGAGTTCAAGAACAGCCTGGCCAACATAGTGAAATCCCATCCCTACTAAAAATAAAATTTTTTGTTTGTTTGTTTGAGATGGAGTCTCGCCCTGTTGCCCAGGCTGGAGTGCAGTGGTGTGATCTTGGCTCACCGCAACCGCTGCCTCCCGGGTTCGAGCGATTCTCCTGCTTCAGCCTCCCTAGCAGCTGCGAATACAGGTATATGCCACCATGCATGGCTAAATTTTTTTATTTTTAGTAGAGACGGGGTTTCACTATGCTGGTCTCGAAGTCCTGACCTTGTGATCTGCCTGTCTCGGCCTCCCACAGTGCTGGGATTACAGGCATGAGCCACTGCACTAGGCCTAAAAATACAAAAATTAACTGGGCGTGGTGGCAGACACCTGTAATCCCAGCTACTTGGAAGACTAAGGCATGAGAATTGCTTTTTTTTTTTTGAGACAGAGTTTCGCTCTTGTTACCCAGGCTGGAGTGCAATGGCGTGATCTCTGCTCACCGCAACCTCCGCCTCCTGGGTTCAGGCAATTCTCCTGCCTCAGCCTCCTGAGTAGCTGGGATTACAGGCACGCGCCACTATGCCCAGCTAATTTTTTGTATTTTTAGTAGAGATGGGGTTTCACCATGTTGACCAGGATGGTCTTGATCTCTTGACCTCGTGATCCACCCGCCTTGGCCTCCCAAAGTTCTGGGATTACAGGCATGAGCCACCGCGCCCAGCCCGAGAATTGCTTTGACTGAGGAAGCAGTGATTACAGTAAACCAAGATCCTACCACTGCACTCCAGCCTAGGTGACAGAGCAAGACTCTGTCTCAAAGGAAAAAGAAAAAGGCTGGGCATGGTAGGTCACACCTGTAATCCCAGCACTTTGGGAGGCTGAGGCCGGTAGATTACCTGAGGTCAGGATTTTGAGATCATCCTGGCCAACAGGGTAAAACTCCATCTCTACTAAAAATACAAAAATTAGCTGGGTGTGGTGGTGGGTGCCTGTAATCCCAGCTACTTGGGAGGCTAAGGCAGGAGAATCACTTGAACCCGGGAGGCAGAGGTTGCAGTGAGCCAAGATTGTGCCATGGCACCACATCCTAGGTGACAAGAGTGAAACTCCATCTCAAAAACAAGAGAAACACATCCGGGCATCTAAAGAAAAAAAGTGTAATCTCATTAATAATACCAGCTCTGAGATAAAAATTTCCACCTATCAGGGAGTGTCTATTCAGGGCAACTTGAATCTATGCTTCTGGGAAGAAAAAAAAAAAAAAAAGGAAAAAAAAATTTCCACCTGCCCAAATGGAAAGAAGCCAGGTTCAGTGAAATATACTGAAATGTACACAGACACTACCGAAGGGCAGCTGGACAATCTGGCAATACGTTAGAAATCTTTTTTATTTTATATACTTTTTCACTCAACAATTGTAATTCTAGCAACATATTCTAAGGAAACAATCATGTATATGTGCCAAGATTTAGCTGCTCAGATGTTTATCACCGAGTTGCTTATAATGATAAAACAGTAGTAGCAGCTTAAATTTTCACCTTTGAGGCTTAAATAAATTATAGCACATTTACCCAACAAAAATAATGTAGAAATAAAAAATTCTGTCAATAATAAAATGTTCTTATTTATACATAATGACACAAAAGTTGTCAAAAAAAATTGTTAATGGGAAAAAATATAGTAACAAAGTTTTTATTGTTGTTGTTGTTGTTGTTGTTTGAGACAGAGCTCGCTCTGTCGTCCAGGCTGGAGTGCAGTGGTGCAATCTGGGCTCACTGCAACTTTCGCCTACAGGGCTCAAGGGATCCTCCCCGCTCAGCCTCCCGATTAGCTGGGATCACAGGCATGCACCACCACGCCCAGCTAATTTTGTATTTTTAGTAGAAATGGGGTTTTACCATGATGGCCAGGCTGGTCTTGTCTAACTCCTGGCCTCAGGTGAAAGTGTTGGGATTACCGGCATGAGCCACGGTGCCTGGCTGAGCCTTGGTTCTTCATTTGGTTTGATTCTCCTTCTCTAAAATGACAGCGTAATACTATCCTGTAAAGATGGACGGGAGGATTCAAAGGGGTAATGCTTAGTCAGCGCCACAAGTAGGTCCAGCTGATACTCAGTAAATGGTAGCTATCTACAGCCATCCTGAGTGGACAGGCGAAAAGATAAAGAAACAATGAAATGTTTTGGAAACTTCTGGTTCCCAGAGGGAGCTTGGCCTCTGGGTTATGGAACATCTGGTACTCTCTGAGCCTGTCAACTTTTGGGTGGAGCAGAGGGAGGCCTTTTGCTTTGCCCCCAGCTGTCCTGCAGCCCCCTTCTAGAAACAGGAAGAGTTGCCACAGTTGCCTAGTAACACCCCTGGGAGTCCAGGAAGCTCAAATTTTAGAAGCTGGAGAGGAAAGGAAAGGTGAACCAGGTCCAGCTGCCCTGGAGGCTGAGGCAGGAGAATCACTTGAGTCTAGAAGTTCGAGGCCAGCCTAGGCAATATAGCAAGACCCTGTCTCTACAAAAAAATGCAAAAATGAGCTGGTTTTGCTGGCGCACGCCTGTCACACCAGCTACTCAGGAGACTGAGAAGGGAGGATCACTTAGACCCTGGGAGGCAGAGCCCGCAGTAAGCTATGATCAAACCACTGCATTCCAGCCTGGGCCAATAAGCAAGACCCTGTCTCAATTTAAAAAGAAAGAAAAAATAGGCCAGGCGTGGTGGCTCCTACCTGTAACCCCAGCAGTTTGGGAGGCCAAGGCGGGTGGATCACCTGAGGTCAGGATTTCGAGACCAGCCTGACCAATATGGTGAAACCCTGTTTCTACTAAAAATACAAAAAATTAGCCGGGCATGGTGGTGTACACCTGTAATCCCAGCTACTGGGGAGGCTGAGACAAGAGAATTGCTTGAACCTGGGAGGGAGAGGTTGCAGTGAGCCAAGTTCGCACCGCTGCACTCCAGCATGGGCAACGGAGTGAGACTCCGTCTCAAAAAAAAAAAAAAAGAAAGAAAAAATATTAAAATTGGCGCAGTGGCTCATGCCTATAATCCCAGCACTTGGAAGGGCAAGGTGGGAGGATCACTTGAGGTCAGGAGTTCAAAACCAGTCTGGCCACCATGATGAAACTCTGTCTCTATTAAAAATACAAAAAACTGGGGCCAGGCGTGGTGGCTCACACCTGTAAGTCCAGCACTTTGGGAGGCTGAGGTGGGCAGATCACAAGGTCAGGAATTTGAGACCAGCCTGGCCAACATAGTGAAACCCCGTCTCTACTAAAAATACAAAAAAAGTAGCCAGGTGTGGTGGCATGCACCTGTAGTCTCAGCTACTCGAGAGGCTGAGGCAGGAGAATGGCTTGAACCCGGGAGGTGGAGGTTGCAGTGAGCTGAGACCATGCCATTGAACTCCAGCCTGGGCAACAGAGCAAGACTTCATCTCAAAAAAAAAAAAAAAAAAAATTAGCCGGGCATGGTAGCTTGTGCCTGTATTCCCAGCTACTCGGCAGGCTGAGAGGAGAATTGCTTGAACCCAGGAGGTGGAGGTTGCAGTGACTTGAGATCACTCCATTGCACTCCAACCTGGGTGATAAAGTAAGACTCTCGAAAACAAAACAAAGAAAAAACCCCAAAAAACCCAAAAAATGCATGAGCTGGGGGCAGTGGCTCACGCCTGTAACCCCAGCAGTCTTGGAAGCAGAGGCAGATGGATCACCTGAGATCAGGAGTTCAAGACCAGCTTGGCCAACATGGCGAAACCCTGTCTCTACTAAAAAATAAAAATAAAAATACAAAAATTACCTGGTCATTGTGGCGGGCACCTGTAATTCCAGCTTCTTGGGAGGCTGAGGCAGGAGAATCACTTGAACCCGTGAGGCAGTTGCAGTGAGTCAAGATTGTGCCACTGCACTTCAGCTTGGGCGACAAGAGGAAAACTCCATCTAAAAAAAAAACAAACAAAATGCTGGGCAGGGTAGAGTAACACTTCTCCCTCCTATCCTTGTCCTCTCACCTCTGACCACCCAGTCCCTTCCCCGGGGACAGCCATGTGATTAGTTTCTTGGGAATCCTTCAAGAGCTGTGTTAAAGGTATACTGGCAGTGTTTTTTTTGTTTTGTTTTTTGAGATGGAGCCTCGCTCTGTAGCCCAAGCTGGAGTGCAGTGGTGCGATCTCAACTCACTGCAACCTCTGCCTCCCGGGACCCGGTTCAAGCAATTCTCCTACCTCAGCCTCCCAAGTAGTTGGGATTACAGGCACGAGCCACCATGCCCAGCTAATTTTTGTATTTTTTAGTAGAGACGGGGTTTTGCCACGTTGGGCCAGTCTGATCTTGAACTCCTGACTTCGTGATCCTCCTGCCCTGGCCTCCCAGTGCTGGGATTACAGTTGTGAGCCACCGCACCTGGCCACTGGCAGTTTTTATCTACCTCTCTCCTTTTTTTTTTGATATGGATTTTCAGTCTGTCACCCAGGCTGGAGTGCAGTGGTATGATCTACCTCCCGGGTTCAAGTGATTCTCCCACCTCAGGTGGGATTATAGGCATGGGTCACCATACCCAATTAAGTTTGTATTTTTAGTAGAGACAGAATTTCTCCATGTTGGTCAGGCTGGTCTTGAACTCCTGACCTCAGGTGATCTGCCTGCCTTGGCCTCTCAAAGTGCTGGGATTTCAGGCATAAGCCACCGCACCTGGACCATCTACCCCTCTTTTACACAAGTGGTAACATACTAACCATGTGGGTTTGGACTTTTGCTTTTTTGGCTTTACCTTAGCTGGAGTTCTTTGTTTTTATGGTCACTGTATCCTATGGTAAGATGTAGCCTTTCTTCACCAGGAGCCTAAAGAAGTTGCTAGGTTGGGCCGGGCGCGGTGGCTCACGCCTGTAATCCCAGCACTTTGGGAGGCTGAGGTGGGTGGATCACCTGAGGTCGGGAGTTTGAGACCAGCCTGGCCAACATCAAGAAACCCCATCTCTACTAAAAATACAAAAATTAGCCGGGCGTGGTGGTGCATGCCTGTAATCCCAGCTACTCAGGAGGCTGAGGCAGGAGAATCGCCTGAACCCAGGAGGTGGAGGTTGCAGTGAGCCAAGATCACACATGGCACTCCAGCTTGCAACTCGATCTCAAAAAAAAAGAAGTTGCTGGTTGTTTCCATTTTCCTGCTGTTTACAAATCATGTTGCTGAGTTGCCTTGTTCTGGTGCTGTTCACAGCTGTGCAATGAATCTATAGTATAAATTCCTAGCGGGGGACTTTCTGGGTAAAGGCTATGTGCTTTTGCCCTTTTTTTTTTTTTTTTTTGGTAGAGACAGGGTTTTGCCATGTTGGCCAGGCTGGTCTTGAACTCCTGACCTCAAGTGACCCACCCACTTTGGCCTCCCAAAGTGCTGGGATTACAGGTGTGAGCCACTGTGCCTGGCCTGCTTTTGTACTTTTGATAAACGATCTGATAGCTAAATTGTCCTCCAGAGGGGCTGGATCTATTTCCATTTCCATTGCCATTATGAAGGAGCATACCTGTCCTCCCACTCTGTCCCAGGCAAGGTGTTTCTAAACTTTTGGATCTCTGGTGAAGCTGGTTGGGGGTGGGGGCAGTGGAAACTAGCCGGGTTCAGTGGCTCATGCCTATAATCTCGCCACTTTGGGAGGCCGAGGCAGGTGGATCACTTGAGGCCAAGAGTTTGAGACCAGCCTGGCCAATATGGTAAAACCCCATCTCTACTAAAAATACAAAAAATAGACCAGTATGGTGGCGGGCGCCTGTAATCTCAGCTACACAGGAGGCTGAGGCAGAAGCATCTCTTGAACCTGGGAGGTGGAGGTTGTAGTGAGCCGAGATCATGCCACTGCACTCCAGCCTGGGCAACACAGGGAGACTCCATCTCAGAAAAAAAAAAAAAAAAGTGGAAACTCAGGGCAGTTCTTTTTTTTTTTTTTTTTTTGATGGAGTTTGGCTCTTGTTGCCTAGGCTGGAGTGCAATGGCGCAATTTTGGCTCACCGCAACCTCCACCTCCCAGATTCAAGTGATTCTCCTGCCTCAGCCTCCTGAGTAGCTGGGATTACAGACATGGACCACCATGCCCAGCTAATTTTGTATTTTTAGTAGAGACAGGGTTTCTCCATGTTGGTCAGGCTGGTCTCGAACTCTCAACCTCAGATGATCTGCCCTCCTTAGCCTCCCAAAGTGCTGGGATTACAGGCATGAGACACTGTGCCCGGCTCAGGGCAGTTCTAATTTGCATTTGTCTCATAAAGCTCCTTTGAACAGCTCCTCATTTAGCCCCTTTTCCCTTGTTTCTAGGAACCAACTGTCCAGTCTCATGTCAGTCTCTGTTCTGGCTGCTATAAGCAAGGGATTTGGGGTTGTCCCCCGGAGTGTACCTGTCATTTTCCAGAAATATGCTTTGCTGATGCTCCTAGAAATACATGGCTGAGAGTCTGTTCTCTCTTCCAGCATACACGTTCTATTTCTCTTATTCCTACTCTGACTGTCCAGTCACCTAATGCTGTGGTTTGGAGTTTAGCAGATGCCCATTTCCATCAAAAAGAGTTTTCATTTATTTATTTTTTAGTGTCAAGTGTCTCGCTACGTTGCCCAGGCTAGATTCAGACTCCTGGCCTCAAGGGATCCTCCTGCCTCAGCTTCCTGAGTCGCCGGGATTATAGACATGTGCCACTGTACCTAGCCTGCTTTTGCACAATTTCTGGGGAAAAGACAACCTTATGTTCTAAGTTGAAAATCCTCCAGGTAATCTTGATTGATTGATTGATTGCTTTTTTGAGACAGAGTCTCACTCTGTTGCCCAGGCTGGAGTGCAGTGGCACAATCTCAGCTCACTGGAACCTCCACCTCCTGGGTTCAAGCCATTCTCCTGCCTCAGCCTCCCTGATAGCTGAGATTACAAGCACCCAACACACACCCAGCAAATTTTTATATTTTTAGTAGAGACAGGGTTTCGCTATGTTGACCAGGCTGGTTTGGAACCCTTGACCTCAAGTGATCTACCCACCTCAGCCTCCCAAAGTGTTTGGATGACAGGCGTGAGCCACTGCACCTGGCCTTTTTGTTTGTTTGTTTGAGATGGAGTCTCTCTCTGTTTCCCAGTCTGGAATGCAGTGGCGAGATCTCAACTCACTGCAAACTCTGCCTTCCAGGTTCAAGCAATTCACCTGCCTCAGCCTCCCAAGTAGCTGGGACTACAGGTGGGCGCTGCCACACTAGCTAATTTTTGTATTTTTAGTAGAGACAGGGTTTCAGCATGTTGGCCAGGCTGGTCTTGAACTCCTGACCTCAAGTGACCTGCCCACCTCGGCCTCTGAAAGTGCTGGGATTACAGGCGTGAGCCATCCAGCCCGGCCTACCTGTAACTTTCAAATGCATTATAGGCCAGATGTGGTGACTCACGGCTATAATCCCAGCACTTTGGGAGGCCAAGGCAGGCAGATCACCTGAGGTCAGGAGTTCGAGACCAGCCTGACCAACATGAAGAAATCCGGTCTAGACTAAAAATACAAAATTAGCCAGGGGTGGTAGGCACAAGCCTGTAATCCCAGCTACTCAGAAGGCTGAGGCAGGAGAATTGCTAGTACACAGGAGTTGGAGGTTGTGGTGAGCTGAGATTGCACCATTGCACTCCAGCCTGGGCAAGAAGAATGAAACTGTCTCAAAAAAAAAAAAAAAGAATTAGAAGGAGCCCAGAGTCTCAGCAGCTCAAAAAGAAGAGAGTGAATCGAGGGAGGATATGGCTGATGGTGGTACATCCTCCAACTTTTCTTTTACCAGAGAAAGCTCAGTTTTTTATCAGTATTGAGGTTATTAACTTATGACTAAGATCTATTTAGTTAAATTAAAATAATTAATTAAATTTTTTTTTTTTTTGAGACGGAGTTTCGCTCTTGTTACCCAGGCTGGAGTGCAATGGCGCGATCTCAGCTCACCGCAACCTCCGCCTCCTGGGTTCAGGCAATTCTCCTGCCTCAGCCTTCTGAGTAGCTGGGATTACAGGCACGCGCCACCGTGCCCAGCTAATTTTTTGTATTTTTAGTAGAGGTGGGGGTTTCACCATGTTGACCAGGATGGTCTCGATCTCATGACCTCGTGATCCACCCGCCTCGGCCTCCCAAAAGTGCTGGGATTACAGGCGTGAGCCACCACGCCCGGCCTAATTAATTAATTTTTAAGACTGGGTCTTGCTCTGTTGCCCTGGCTGGAGTGCAGTAAAGCAATCATAGTTCACTGTAGCCTCTACCTTCTGGGCTCAAGCCATCCTCCTGCCTCAGCCTCCTAAGTGGCTGATTTTATGTCTGACTAACTTTTCTTTCTTTCTTTCTTTCTTTTTTAAGATGGGGTTTCACCATATTGGTCAGGCTGGTCTCAAACTCCTGACCTCAGGTGATCTGCCCACCTCAGCCTCCCAAAGTGCTGGGATTACAGGCATGAGCCACCACGCCCAGCTATCGGCTATGTCTGACTAACTTTTGTTCTTTCTCTCTCTTTTTTTTTTTGAGACGGAGTTTCGCTCTTGTTACCCAGGCTGGAGTGCAATGGCACAATCTCAGCTCATCGCAACCTCCGCCTCCTGGGTTGAGGCAATTCTCCTGCCTCAGCCTCCTGAGTACCTCAGCCTCCTAAGTAGCTGGGATTACAGGCAGGCAGCCACCACGCCCAGATAATTTTTTGTATTTTTAGTAGAGACAGGGTTTCACCATGTTGACCAGGATGGTGTCGATCTCTTGACCTAGTGATCCACCCGCCTTGGCCTCCCAAAGTGCTGGGATTACAGGCATGAGCCACCGCGCCCGGCTCTTTTTTTTTTTTTTTTTTAAAGACAGGGTTTCACCATGTTGGCCAGGCTGGTCTTGAACTCCTGACCTCAGGTGATCCGCCTGCCTCAGCCTCCCAAAGTGCTGAGATTACAGGCGTGAGCCACTGTGCCCGGCCGTCTAACTTTTAAGATTAATTTCATTAAAAGGGTAATTAGTGGGGTAGGGAATACAGGAAAAATATGGAAAACAATTGTACAGACTGGGCCCGGTGGCTTACACCTTTAATCCCAGCATTTTGGGAGGCAGAGGCAGGAGGACTGCTTGAGCCCAGGAGTTTGAGACAAGCCTGGGTAATAATGTGAGACTACAAAAAATACAAAAATTAACTGAGCAGGCGGGGCGTAGTGACTCACGCCTGTAGTCCAAGCACTTTGGAGGCCAAGGCGGGTGGATTACCTGAGGTTGGGAGTTCAAGACCAGCCTGACCAACATGGTGAAACCCTGTCTTTAAAAAAAAAAAAATTAACTACTCATAGTAGAATATACTACTGGTCCCAACTACTCTGGACACTGAAGAGGAATGATCGCTTAAGCCCAGGAGATAGTGGCTATAGTGAACCATGTTCACACCACTGCACTCCAGCTTTGGCAAGAGAGACAGACTCTGCCCAAAAAGAAAAGAAAAAAGAAAAGAACTGTAGCATCTCAGGCCAGGCATTTTGGCTCGTGCCTGTAATCCCAGCACTTTGGGAGGCTGAGGCAGGCAGATCACAAGGTCAGGAGTTTGAGACCAGCCTGACCGACATAGTGAAACCCCATCTCTAGTAAAAATACAAAAATTAGCCGAGTGTGGTGGCTCACGCCTGTAATCCTAGCACTTTGGGAGGCTGAGATGGGTGGATCATGAGGTCAAGAGTTCGAGACCAGCCTGGCCAACATGGTGAAACCCCGTCTCTACTAAAGATACAAAAAACTAGCTGGGCGTGGTGGCACATGCCTGTAATCCCAGCTACTTAGGAGGCTGAGGCAGAAGATTCGCTTGAACCTGGGAGGCGGCGGTTACAGTGAACCAGGATTGCGTCACTGCAGCCTCGGTGACAGAGACAGACTCCATCTCAAAAACAAAACAATACAAAACAAAAAAACAAAAATTATCGGGCATGGTGGCATGCACCTATATTCCCAGCTACTCAGGAGGCTGAGGCAGGAGAATTGCTTAGACCTGGGAAGTGGAGGTTGCAGTGAGCTGAGATCGTGCCACTGCTCTCCAGCCTGGACAAGAGCGAGACTCTATTTCAAAAAAGAAAAGCAAAAAAACAAACAAACAACAAACAAAAAAAAAAGGCCAGACACGGTGGCTCACGCCTGTAATCTCGCACTTTGGGAGGCCAAGGCCGGTGGATCATGAGGTCAGGAGTTCAAGACCAGCCTGGCCAAGATGGTGAAACCCCGTCTCTACTAAAAATACAAAAATTAGCTGGGTACAGTGGCAGGCATCTGTAATCCTAGCTACTCGAGAGGCTGAGGCAGGAGAATCGCTTGAACCCAGGGGGCAGAGGTTGCAGTGAGCCCAGATGGTGCCACTGTACTCTAGCCTGGGCGACAGAGTGAGTGAGATTCAGTATCAAGAAAAAAAAAAGAACTGTACGATCTCATGGCTTGCAAATTTATGGCTCATGGTTTATAGGCTGAAAGCAACCTGATGACGTTTCTTTTGGTCCACAAAATGCACTTTTCTTTTCGAGAAAGAGTCTTGCTCTGTCGCCCAGGCTGGAGTGCAATGGCATGATCTCAGCTCACTGCAACCTCCGCCTCCTGGGTTCAAGCAATTCTCCTGCCTCAGCCTCCAGAGTGGCTGGGATTACCAGCACACGCGATCACACTGGCTAATTTTTTTTTTTTTTTTTTTTTCAGACGGAGTTTCATTTGTTACCCAGCTGGAGTGCAATGGCGTGATCTCAGCTCACCGCAACCTCCGCCTCCTGGGTTCAGGCAATTCTCCTGCCTCAGTCTCCTGAGTAGCTTGGATTACAGGCACGCGCCACCGTGCCCAGCTAATTTTTTGTATTAGTAGAGACAGGGTTTCACCATGTTGACCGGGATGGTCTCGATCTCTTGACCTCGTGATCCACCCGCCTCGGCCTCCCAAAGTGCTGGGATTACAGGCTTGCCACCGCGCCCGGCCCTAATTTTTTTATTTTTAGTAGAGACGAGGTTTTACCATGTTGGCAAGGCTGGTCTCATACTCTTGATCTTATGATTTGCCCACCTCGGCCTCCCAAAGTGCTGGGAATATAGGTGTGAGCCATCATTCCCTGCCAAAATGCATTTTTTAATTCAATTTAATTTTTTTTTTTTAAAGACGGGGTTTCACCATGTTGGTCAGACTGGTCTTGAACTCTCGACCTCAGGTGATTCGCCCACCTTGGCCTCCAAAGTGCTTGGATTACAGGAGTGAGCCACCATGCCCGGCCCAAATGCATATTTTTTATGCCCCGCCCAAAATGCATTTTTTTTTTTTTTTTTTTGAGACGGAGTTTCGCTCTTGTTACCCAGGCTGGAGTGCAATGGCGTGATCTTGGCTCACCGCAACCTCCACCACCTGGGTTCAGGCAATTCTCCTGCCTCAGCCTCCTGAGTAGCTGGGATTACAGGCACGCGCCACCATGCCCAGCTAATTTTTTGTATATTTAGTAGAGACAGGGTTTCACCATGTTGACCAGGATGGTCTCGATCTCCTGACCTCGTGATCCACCCGCCTCAGTCTCCCAAAGTGCTGGGATTTACAGGCGTGAGCCACTGCGCTCAGCCCAAAATGCATTTTTTTTTTTTTTTTTTTTGAGACGGAGTTTCGCTCTTGTTACCCAGGCTGGAGTGCAATGGCGCAATCTCGGCTCACTCAACCTCCGCCTCCTGGGTTCAGGCAATTCTCCTGCCTCAGCCTTCTGAGTAGCTGGGATTACAGGCACGCGCCACCATGCCCAGCTAATTTTTTGTATTTTTAGTAGAGACGGGGTTTCACCATGTTGACCAGGATGGTCTCGATCTCTTGACCTCGTGATCCACCCGCCTCGGCCTCCCAAAGTGCTGGGATTACAGGCTTGAGCCACCGCGCCCGGCCCCAAAATGCATTTTTAAATGTCTAATTAATCACCAACTTTTTGCCTGATGCTGTGGCTCACACCTATAATCTCAGCACTTTGGGAAGCTGAGGCAGGCAGTTTGCTTGAGTCCAGGAGTTCAAGATCAGTCTGGGCAACATGGCTGTACAACATCATTATAAAAAAATATAAAAAATTAGTCAGGTATGGTGGCACGTCCCTGTAGTCCCAGCTACTGGGGAGGCTTGCTTGAGCCCAGGAGGTTGAGGTTGTAGTGAGCTGTGATCACTTCATTGCACTTCAGCCTGGGCAATGAAGTGAGACCCTGTCCCAAAAAACAAAAAAAGACTTTTAAAAAACCCAGAGATTTAACATAAAAAATGTACATTTCTGGCTGGGCATGGTGGCTCAGGCCTGTAATCCCAGCACTTTGGGAGGCTGAGGCGGGCAGATCACAAGACCAGACTGGCCAATTTAATGAAACCTCATCTCTACTAAAAAATACAAAAATTAGCTGGGCATGGTGGCTCGTGCCTGTTATCCCAGATACTTGGGAGGCTGAGGTAGGAGAATTGTTTGAACTGGGACCCGGGAGGTGAAGGCTGCAGTCAGCTGAGATTGCGCCACTGCACTCCAGCCTGGGTTACAGAGCAAGACTCCATCTCAAAAAAAAAAAAAAAGTACGTTTCTGGTTTCTCATTTGTTGTTTATTTATTTATTTTTTGTGGATTCTCATTTAAAAAATTTAAAAATTGGCAAGGCACAGTGGCTCATACCTATAATACCAGCATTTTGGGAGGCTGAGGCAGGTGAATTGCTTGAGCCCAGGAGTTCAAAACCAGCCTGAGAAACATGGCTAAATCCTGTCTCTACTAAAAATACAAAAAATTAGCTGGGTGTGTTGGTAACCTGTAGTCCCAGCTCCTTGGGAGGCTGAGATGAAGGATTGCTTGGGTCCAGGAAATTAAGGCTGCCATGATTGCACCACTGTACTCCAGCCTGCGCAACCAGGAGGAAGACCTTATCTTAAAAAAATATATACATAGCCAGGTGCAGTGACTCACGCCTGTAATCCCAGAACTTTGGGAGGCTGAGGTGGGTGGATCACAAGGTCAAAAGATCGAGACCATCCTGGCCAACATGGTACAACCCTGTCTCTACTAAAAAAAAACCAAAAATTAGCTGGGCATGGTGTTGGGCACCTGTAGTCCCAGCTACATGAGAGGCTGAGGCAGGAGAATCACTTGAACCTGGGAGGCAGAGGTTGTAGTGAGCTGAGATCATGCCATTTCACTCCAACCTGGGCAACAAGAGCTAAACTGTGTCTCAAAAAAAAAAGTATATATATATATATATATATATATATATACACACACACACACACAGACACACATATATAAAATCTGGGTCAGGCGCAGTGGCTCATGCCTGTAATCCCAGCACTTTGGGAGGCTGAAGCGGGTGGATCACCTGAGACTGGGAGTTCAAGACCAGCCTCACCAACATGGAGAAACCCCATCTCTACTAAAAATACATAATTAGCCAGCATGGTAGCTCATGCCTGTAATCCCAGCTACTTGGAGGCTGAGGCAGGAAAATAGCTTGAATCCGGGAGGTGGAGGTTGCAGTGAGCTGAGATCACACCATTGTACTCCAGCCTGGGCAACAAGATTGAAACTCCATGTCAAAAAAAAAAAAAAATCTGAGAAACCTAAGATTCATGAATGAAATACACTGGTGTAGCAAGCCCCATCCAGAAACTGAGTATCACCAGGACCCCAGAGTCCCCTAATAGTACATGTTAATTTTGCTTAAGTATTTTATATATTTATTATTTTTTTTTTGAGACAGAGTCTCACTCTGTCACTCAGGCTGGAGTGCAGTGGCACAATGTCAGCTCACTGCAATCTCCACCTCCCGGGTTCAAGTGATTCTCCTGCCTCAGCCTCCCAAGTAGCTGGGATTACAGGTGGGTGCCATTAAGCCCAGCTAATTTTTGTATTTTTTAGTAGAGACTGGGTTTCACCATGTTAGCCAGGCTGGTCTGGAACTCCTGACCTCAAGTGTTCTGCCCACCTTAGCCTCCAAAAGTACTGGGATTACAGGTGTGAGCTGCCACACCTGGCTTGTTTTTGTACTTTATACAAATGAAATCACACAGAAGTATACTATTTTATGTCATGTGTCTTTTACTCAACATAATGTTTGTAGGCTCCATTCACGTCATTCTATGTACCAGTCATTCATTTATTTTCATTGCTTTGTAACATTCCTTTGCTTGAATATCTCAAAATGTATTCATTCTACCCCAGACACACATTTCCATTGTTTCCAGTTTGGCTATTATGAATCTTGCTGCTGTGAACGTTCTCGTACACATATTAGTACACGTTATGCATATCTGTTGGAGATGCAGCGACAAAGCGTGCACACATTCAGCTTGGGTAGTCTTGGCATGGAGTTTCCACCATAGTTATACCAATCTACCTTCCAGCCTCAGCGACAGGATGGGACCCTGTCTTAAAAAAAAAAAAAAAGTCTTTGAGACAGGGTCCCGCTCTGTTGCCGAGGCTGCGGTACAGTGGCATGATAGTGGCTCACTGTACCCTCTGCCTCCTGGATTCAAGTGATTCTCTGATTCTCCTGCCTCAGCCTCCCCGTAGCTGGGATTACAGGCACCCACCACCACGTCTGACTAAAATAAACACTCTTCTAACACTTAACTTGTATCCCTTTCTGAAATAAGTGAAGAGTGAATGGATACTCCAAGTCTCCTCAAAGGTTCCTGCTTTTCCCTCTTCCTTTGTAATTTTTTTTTTTTAATGCAGGCATCTAATTCCTTTGTAATTCTTGATTGGGAAACCCCTTTTTCAACATTAATCTATCTTTTCAAGCAGAGACAGGGAGGTCAGGAAGGAGTTAGCCAGACGGGGCGGTGGGGGTGTGGTTTACTGAGGAATGTTCCAAGCTTAGGTGAGGCAACAGCACGTGTTTAAATCTTCTGGAGTCCAAAGGAAAAAAAAAAAAATGATGAGAAGTTCTCAGTAGGGGCAGGCCTGCCTACCTGGGGGTTCGGGAACGAACTGGGAGATAGGCAGGGGTTTCACGTGAAACCAGGAGGTCTAGAAAGCACAGAACTGCTCTCCTCGAGGAAGAACTTGCCCCCTCCCCCAAAGCCATGAGTGCCCCTGCAGAGCGAGGCAAAGAGCGACTAAAAGAAATTTCTCCTGATTGGAGGGTGGGTGGGATGAGGCTGGGGGAGGGGGCTGGGGTGTGTGTCCCACTGTCATGTAAATATCCCTTCAAGGCAGGGCGGCTCCAGGCAGATTTAAACCGCTGGCACCTGGGGCTGTCTCAGTGTTCTGCCTGCTTCCGGACGAGCAAGAAGACTTCTGCTCCGGTTCTCGGACTTCCCCAGCAGCATGGCCCCCAAACGCCAGTCTCCACTCCCGCCTCAAAAGAAGAAACCAAGACCACCTCCTGCTCAGGGACTGGAGGAGACATCGGCCTCTGCAGGCTTGCCGAAGAAGGGAGGTACGTTTCTGTGCTGAGTTTTATTGGAGATTTAAGGGATTTGCAAGGATTGACTCTCTGATTTTTTTCCCCCAAGCCCTCTTGAGATGTGACCCCTAAACTCCCCCGAAGGGTTTTAAGCCTGGGATGGTGGATTAAGTTTGCGTGAAGAAAGAACCAGAAGGGACTAGACTGGAAGAAGGAGTGCACGGGAGCTCTTCCCTGCCCCCAACTCAACACTAACCCCTAGCTTGTTTCCCCAGTCCCCAAACTCCTTCCTCTGGGGCTCCCTTTCTTGGCAAGCGGTCTTAGCAGCCAGACTGAGGCCCCTCCTTCACCCCTCCACATCCAGCCAAATCCCTGATTCCTGGCGGTTCTACCTCAATACCTCTCAAATCCGTCCACCTCTCTGTTCTTGCTGCCGACGGCGGCCCATAACTCTGGCCTGAATCTCTGCCACCTCCTCATCTTGGCTTCCAGCTTCCTCCTCCTCCCCTTCAGCCTGAGCGTAGCCAATCACGTGGCCCACTCCCCAGCTTAAACCCCTCCCTTGCCTCCCCAAGTCCGCCAGGTACTCAGAAACTTCTGGGGCCCGCCCACCCGGTCGCGGCCGACCTCTCGTGGTTCACGCTCCTGAGACTCCACACCTGGAGGTCTCCCTCAACCCTTCACCTTGACCTCCTGGGACTATATACCCTCTGACCTCAGGGCCTAGACGCTCACTTGCCCTTTCCTCTTCTTACCTGTGCACCACCTCCAGCTCTGGGCTGGAAAGTCACTTCCTGCGGTTATTCTGTGAGCCCCAGCACCTGGGCGTTAGCAGTCCCAGAGTCAGGCTGCCCCACCCTTGTGTCATTAAATTGTAACCATCAGTCTTGTGCCTGCCCTTCCCCCCGTTAAACCTAGAGGTGAGCGCTGCATTTCGGGACACGTAGCTGGAGCTGGATACAGAGTTGACCATTCTGGTGATTAGGTCTGGCTCAAAGACGGAGGGTTGTGGTGGAGCCTTCCGGGGCTGGGTGTGGATAGGGCCGAGGCCTGCGAGCAAGCGGGAAGCTTTGATTGGCTGAGGGCGGTTGACTCTTAACGATGGAAGGAGCAGACAGAGTCCTACCTTAGTGCTCAGTGTGGACCTGTTGGCACTTTACTGGGTCTCAGTCCCTTGGTTTCCACATGGGATGCAGAGACCTCCTGCCCAGCTTGAAACCTGCGTTGCTGGGTGAGCCACATAACAAGCCTGTGCTTGTTTTCTCTTCTGTAAAATGGGATCCACAGTACCAACCCCCAGGCTTGCTGTGAGGCTGCAATCCAAGGGAAGCACTAGACAGTGCCTGGCACATCGTCAGTGCTCTAGAGTGCATCTGTGGGCAGCAAAGTGTGGGCGAGTGCCCCGATCTCCTTCCTGGGAGCATTAACGGGACTGGAACGGATGGAAAGGTGTGAGGGGGTTCGCCTAAACCCAAATCTCAGCTCCTGCTGCTTACTAGGCACTGATGGCGTGCCAGGAGCTGTTCCAAGTACTTCTCTATCCCGACAGCTGTGTGCTGTGGAGAACCCAATTTTACCGATCAGAACAAGGAGGCTCAAGGGGATGTGTGTGTTTGGGCTTGGGACGTTCCAGGCCCTGGAGATTTTTTTGGTGTGCACTTGGGACGCTGTAGCACTGTGGGGTTCAGCTTCTCTCTCTTCCAGTCTTTCTGGCGGTGGGGTTCTCTCCTCTTCAAAGGGAGCCGGGGCCAGGTGCAGTGGCTCATGCCTGTAATCCCAGTACTTTGGGAGGCCAAGGTGGGCAGATCACCTGAGGTCAGGAGTTTGAGACCAGCCTAGCAAACATGGCTAAATCCCATCTCTACTAAAAATACAGTTAGCCTGGTGAGGTGGTGCACGCCTGTAATCCCAGCTACTTGGGAGGCTAAGACAGGACAGTCGCTTGAACTCCAGAGTGGGAGGTTGCACTGAGCCGAGATCATGCCATTGCATTCCAGCCTGGGTGACAAGAGGGTGGGGTGGGGGCACAAAACAACAAAGGGGCCAGGAAGGGAAGGAGAGAGGAGAGAGAGGAATTATGAGTGAGGGGAGAGGTCAAGGAGAATGCAGAGCTACTGGCTGTTGGAGACAGCGAGAGAGCAGACTCCCAACAGTGGGTGAATAAACCTCTTAGTGTGGCCACTGCTCGCGCCTGTTTACTGACACCCCTGGGCCTTTTGCTTTCTCTTTCTCTTCAACTTCCTAGTGTGCTCCTCACATTTACCTTGAAAAGCACTGTGTGGGGAAGGGCAGGAAAGGAGGGGCAGAGAGGTGCTGGGGAGGGCTGGAAGGCTAGAAAGGGAGCCTGCAAGCCCACTGCCCCGTCAGAAGGCATTAAGGGTTCCCCGGGACCCCTGCAGGTGATTGGGAAACACTTAGGAGACACTGTGGGTCAGGAGTGACACTGGGGGTCAGGCTTTGAGGATGGAAGCAGCAGCCCTTGGCACAGTGTTCTCAGACAGATTCATCCCAGGAGGAGGGGGTCCTAAAATCAGCTTGGCGGGGGGTTGACCTGCATTTTAAATAGGAAATTAGAATCATATCACCCTTGGTAAGGGTAAGTTTTGGTTTGTGTGTGCTAGGTCATGATGTCAAAAGTACTGCTGACTGTTGGTCACATTTAAAAAATTGAGGCGGGGTGTGGTGGCTCACTCTTGTAATCCCAGACCTCTGGGAGGCTGAGGCTGAAAAGTATGGCTTGAGCCCAGGAGTCTGAGACCAGCCTGGGCAACATGGTGAGACTGTGTCTCTACAAAGATAAAATAAAATAAAAATTAGCCAGACAGGGAAGGTGGCAGTGGCGCTTGCCTGTGGTCCCAGCTACTCAGAAGGCTAAGGTGGGAGAATCCCCAGAGCCCAGGAGGTCAAGGCTTCAGTCAGCCGTGGTTGCACCACTGCACTCCAGCCTGGGCTACAGAGGGAGACTCTGTCTCAAAAAATAAGTGAATAAAAATAAATTTTTCAGCTGGGTGCGGTGGCTCACGCCTGTAATCCCAGCACTTTGGAAGTACGAGGTAGGTGGATCATGAGGTCAGGAGATCCAGACCATCCTGGCCCAACATGGTGAAACCCTGTCTCTACTAAAAAAATACAAAAATTAGGCTGTGCGCGGTGGCTCACGCCTGTAATCCCAGCACTTTGGGAGGCCGAGGCGGGTGGATCACGAGGTCAAGAGATCGAGACCATCCTGGTCAACATAGTGAAACCCCGTCTCTACTAAAAATACAAAAAATTAGCTGGGCATGGTGGCGCGTGCCTGTAATCCCAGCTACTCAGGAGGCTGAGGCAGGAGAATTGCCTGAACCCAGGAGGCGGTGGTTGCGGTGAGCCGAGATCGCGCCATTGCACTCCAGCCTGGGTATCAAGAGCGAAACTCCGTCTCAAAAAAAAAAAAAAAAAAAACCCAAAAAACAAAAACAAAAATTAGTTGGGCCTGGTAGCGCACGCCTGTAGTCCCAGCTACTTGGGAGGCTGAGGCAGAATAATTGCTTGAACCCAGGAGGTGGAGGTTGCAGTGAGCTGAGATCCCACTGCACTCCGGCCTGGTGCCTGGCAACAAAGCAAGACTCTGTCTCAAAAAAAAAAAAATGAAAAATAATAAAAATAAATTAAAAAAAATTGAAAAACAGTGTCTTAAGGTAAGGGCTTTGCCAACTGCTACTTGGTTTAGAATCTTAGTTCTGCCACTTGCAACAAAGTTTATGCTGGGTGCAGTGGGTGGCTCAGGCCTTTAATCTCAGCACTTTGCGGGGCCAAGGTGGGTAGATCACCTGAGATCAGGAGTTTGAGATCAGCCTGGCCAACATGGCCAAACCCCATCTCTACTAAAAAATACAAAAATTAGCTTGGAGTGGTAGTGGGTGCCTGTAATCCCAGATACTCAGGAGGTTAAGGCAGGAGAATTACCTGAACCTGGGAGGCCGAGGTTGCAGTGAGCCGAGATTGCCCCGCTGCAGTCCAGCCTGGGCAACAGAGCAAAACTCTGTCTCAAAAAAAAAAAAAAAAAAAGGCCTGGCATGGTGGCTCACACCTATAATCCCAGCACTTTGGGAGGCTGAGGCGGGCAGATCACAAGGTCAGAAGATCTAGACCATCCTGGCCAACATGCTGAAAAACCGTCTCTACTAAAAATATAAAAAAATAAGCTGGGTGTGGTGGCCCACGCCTGTAGTCCCAGCTACTCAGGAGGCTGAGGCAGGAGAATTGTTTCATCCCAGGAGGCAGAGATTGCAGTGAGCCGACATCAAGCCACTGCACTACAGCCTGGGCAACAGTTCGAGATTCCTTCTTAAAAAAAAAAAAGTTTAGGGCTGGGCGCGGTGGCTCATGCCTATAATCCCAGCACTTTGGGAGGCCAAGGCGGGTGGATCACGAGGTCAAGAGATTAAGACCATCCTGGTCAACAAGGTGAAACCCTGTCTCTACTAAAAAATACAAAAATTAGCTGGGCATGGTGGCGCACACCTGTAGTCTCAGCTACTCGGGAGGCTGAGGCAGAATAATTGCTTGAACCCAGGAGGCAGAGGTTGTGGTGAGCCGAGATTGCGCCATTGCACTCCAGCCTGGGTAACAAGAGCAAAACTCAGTCTCAAAAAAAAAAAAAAAAGTTTAGTTTATCTGTGATATGAGAATATTAAAACCTACCTTGTATTTTGTTGTAAGTGAGCTGAGATTGCGCCAATGCACACCAGCCTGGGTGACAGAGACTGCGTTTCAAAAAAAAGTGTCCAATTGTGATAGATATTAATTGATTGAGCTGGAGTCAATTGAGAATAAGGTTTGGAGGAGGGATTAGATGAGTTTCGATTTTGGGGAAAGTTCCAAGGCATTTGTATTCTCTCTGTGCATGGACCATATGCCATTTTTTTTTTTTTTAACATTTTTTAATCACTCACCAATGCACTGTCTTGAACATAAAAGATGCTGCTTGAGCTTTAAGAGCTGATAGTGGGGTGGGCACAGTGGCTCCTGCCTGTAATCCCAGCACTTTCAGAGGCAGAGGCAGGCAGATCACTTGAGGTCAGGAGTTTGAGACCCACCCGGCCAACATGTTGAAAACCTGTCTCTACCAAAAATACACAAATTAGCCAGGCCTAGCAACGCACATCTGTAATCTAGCAATTTAGGAGGCTGAGGCAGGAAATCACTTGAATCCGGGAGGCGGAGGTTGCAGTGAGCCGAGATCGTGCCACTGCACTCTAGCCTGGAAGATAGACTGAGATTTGGTCTCAAAAAAAGAGCCGATAGTAAAGTGTGAGTTCTGGAAGACAGAATTTCAACCCCAAGTTCTGGTTACAAATGTCTAGACAGAGATTTCAGGTATTTTTTTGTTTTTGTTTTAGAGACAGGGTTGCTCTGTCACCCAGGCTTCAGTGCAGTGGCTGCCATAGGGTTCACTGCAGCCTGGAACTCCTGGGCTCAAGCCATCCTCCTGCCTTGACCTCTCAAAGTGTTGAGATAACACGCATGAGCCACTGCACGCCCAGCCAGGTTTTGAAACAAATGCTACTGGCCCGTGCATGGCTGACGCCTGTAATCCTATCACTTTGGGAGGCCGAGGTGGGCGGATCACCTGAAGTCAGGAGTTCCAGACCAGCCTGGCCAACGTGGTGAAACCTCATCTCTACTAAAAATACAAAAACTAGCCGGGCGTGGTGGCAGGCCCCTGTAATCCCAGGTACTTGGGAGACGGAGGTTGCTGTGAGCCGTGATCACCCCATTGCACTCCAGCCTGGGCAACAAGAGCGTAAATCTGTCTCAAAAACAAAACAAAACAAAACCAAATGCTACTAATCAGGGTTTTTCAGGCTTCTTATGGCTTCATGTCTTGGGGCGCTGGAGGGACAGTCTGAGGCATCCGCATTACTTGAAACGTATTATTTAAACTAAATGTTTTGGCCCTCCTTTTAGACCTTGTTGGCCCCTTTCATCTCTGGGAATAGAACACTATCACATGGGGCTGCTGTGGGGCCTCGGTGAGATTACCGTGCCGTGCGCTGCTGAAACTGGCACTTAGCGCTCAATATGGTTCTTGCAGGCGCTGGGCACCGCGGACTAATATGGTATCTCCCTGCCTTCACAGGACTTCGAGTTTAATGTGGCCCAGCTTCAGTGTCGCAACGTTTATCATTTCATAACAGAAACGGGTCCAGAGAGGAAGGGTGACTTGCTGAAGGGTACAAGCCTGCTGGGCAGGGCTTGGACTAAAACCCAGGAATGGCCCCGCGCGCGGACTACACAGCCTGGGGCTTCGCACACGAGCCCGAGTTTGAGTCCGACCGGCAGGTTCCCCATCTGCCATCTAGGATGGGGGTGCCCCCTGCCTTCTCCACGAAGAGGAAGGCGCCGAAAGGCCGGGTGGAGTTCGGGGCCCCCACGTGAGGCCGGGCCTGCACTTTCGGTGTAGCGGGCGCCCAGCTCTCGGCGCCCCGTGGAGAAGGGAAGCCGCTGGTGAACCACGTGACGCGCCGGCCGGGGGCACCCGCGCCTCCGTGCGAGGCCCCGCCCCCCGGCCCGCCGCGCGCCAGTGTCCCGGGTCGGGCCGGAGAGTGGGGAGCGGGGGAGGGGACGCGGCGCGGGTGGTGACCGTGCGTCGCCGCGCGCCTTCCTCCCGCCTCTCGCCGGGCCCTGTGTCTCCGCGCCGCGGCTCCGCCCCCTGGTCCCGCCGCCCGGGCCAATGGTGCCGCGGCGCGAGCCTCCCTAGCCGGAGGCGGAGCGTCCAAGCGGGGCCTGGCGCGCGTGCGCCCTGCGCCCGCCCCTCGCTGTAGGAGGAGGTGGAGGAGGAGGCGGCTCGGGAGAGCGAGCAGCGAGCTGGCTGGAGCGCCGAGCGCGAGTGAGAGAGCCGAGCCGCCCGCCGCCCGCTACCGCCGCCGCCTCCGCCTCCCCTCCGCGATCAGGAGCCCGGGCCGCGGCCCGGCACGCCGCCCCAGCCCGTCCGTCGGCGTCAGGCCGCGAGGGCAGCGCGCGCTAGCGAGCGAGGGGGAGGGAGAGCGAGCGAGCGCCGGGAGGAGGCGGCCGGACCGAGCGGGCGCCCGCGCGTGTGGCGTGAGGGGAAGCCGCCTGCCCGCCCCTTTCGCCTTCCCTTCTCTCCCCCTCCCCGCTCCCCCCCCGACCGCAGAGCAGCACCATGTCGGCGCCGGCGGCCAAAGTCAGTAAAAAGGAGCTCAACTCCAACCACGACGGGGCCGACGAGACCTCAGGTGAGAGCAGGGAGCCCGGGGGCCGGCCCGCGCCGCCATCTTCGCCGCCCGCCCCGGCCAGCAGGCCGCCGGCGGGGCCCGGGGCGCGCGCAGGGGGCGCCTGGCGGGAGGGTGGTGCGCGACGCGGCCAGGCAGGGGCCCGCGAGCTCGGCGCCCTTTTTTGTGCGCGGCAGGGCTGGGGGGCCTGGGTGGCGCCGCGGCGGCGGCGGCCGGCTCTGCGAGGCGGGGGCGCTGCGGCCTGCTCGGCGCGGGCGGAGGAGACCCCCCCTTCCTCTCCCCCCTCCCTCGCTCTCCTCCCCCTCCCTCCCTCCCGAGAAGCCTCTCTTTATTGTGCTCCGCCATGATGCCTCGCTCCCATCAGCCGCCGCCGCCGCCACATGGTGCGGCCGGACGCGGCCCCGCGCCCGACCTCCTGCGCGGTTCCCGTACGCGCCCGGCCAGCGGCGGCACCCCCAGAACCCCCGCCCGGAGGCCGGTCCCAGCGGTGTTTCTGCCTGGAGCTGGGGCGGGGTGGGGGCTCGGCGAGCACGCGGCCGGCCTCGCGCTGGGCCTTGGCCGGCCGGGAAGATGCTCTGGCCGGCCCGGGCGCACTCCCCACGTGGGGCGGCCGCCCCGTCGTGCCAGCGTGCGGAGAAGCCTGGCGCCGCGGCTAGTGGATCGGGGGTCTTGGAAATAGCTAAGAAAGCTGGCTTCTGCCGAGGAGACTCTCTCGGCAGGGGGGCTGCCAATCCCGGGATGGTTACCGGAAATGAACCGCGCGATCTGCCCCCTTCACACCCACTTAGCTTTGTAGGGTTTGCAGTCTTTACGGGACAAAAGGGCACGTATTCCAGAGCACACCCCCTTTTCCTCCTCTCCGTTCTGTGCCTCACGATTTTCTGACCTCACAGTTGTTCCCAGTAAGTGCTCCAAAGTCGTGTGGGGCCGCATCTGAGGTCTGACTGCCTGAATTGGGTTGGAGGGGTTCATATTCTGAGAAGGCGAAGGCCAGTGTGTAGAATGGTGCCCGGTGCCTTTCGTGTCTTTGTAGGCGTGTCTTTTCCCTTCATTGTAATAGCAGAATCGTCAACTTTCTGTGAAAGATGGTTTTTCCATTGATAGGTGGTAACGACGGTCTAATTTGTATCATTGTCATGGGCTTAGTTTCCATATTTTAGTTAGCAGCTGCTACTGTTCTTTTGCAAGTGTATAATGTGAAATTATAAACGTGAAGACTTCTGAGTAAGGTTATTCTGTATCTTTCATAGTAGAAACCTTAACGGTCGGTTGGTTGTAGGGAAACTCTTTTAAAACGATGCTATAGAAAACCAATTTCTGAGTAATCCAGCAGACAGCATGACGTGTGAATGGTCTTTAATTAAAAAGAAATTTGTCAGTCACAAGCATGAACATGTGGAACACTTAACTTTGTAGTGGGCTTTTTTTTTTTAAATGGCTTTTGGAATAGTATAGTATTAACATCTGGAAAACTAGGTAAATTTATCTTCTAATTGGAATTAAGTTTTTTTGCTCCTTTTTTGCAGAAAAAGAACAGCAAGAAGCAATTGAACACATTGATGAAGTACAAAATGAAATAGACAGGTAATGTTTTTATTAATATACTTTGGAGAAATTTTCTGAGATATGTCTAATGGCCCAGTAATCATTGAAACTATGGTCAGATCTATCCCCTGTCAAAGAGGAAGTGATTCTAACTTGGTTGGAAACATTATGTAGATTCAGTGTTTTTTTGGTGAAGTATTTGTACAAAGTTTTTGAAAGTACATTAACCTTGTAACGTTTGGGTTTTGCTTTCAAAGTCTAAAAATTGTCTGAATTGCAGTGTGGGTCTTCTGATAGTTCAGTAATGTGGCATCAGCGATTGCTTTAGCTTGCCTTACAACTTTGTTACGGAATTAGCCACTTTGTTAGAAATTATGCTTGAAGGAAACAGTTGAAATTGGCTTGGAAATAATAGGTGAAGTAAATGCACAGTGTCACCAGAATGTTGTTTGGGCACTCTTAACAGTCATTACTGAGTGTTTATTGATAAATCAGACAAAATTGCCACCTTAGTTTTGACTTGAGTGTCTAAACTAGGTGGTAATGGTTATTATAATTTGGTACCTTGCATAGTTCCAAAGCTAGTAAGTAAATACACATTCTGTAATCTAAACCAATTTTTTAGTTTGTTAACTACTATCATAGTCAATATCTCTTTTCATTTGCTTCAGACTTAATGAACAAGCCAGTGAGGAGATTTTGAAAGTAGAACAGAAATATAACAAACTCCGCCAACCATTTTTTCAAAAGAGGTCAGAATTGATCGCCAAAATCCCAAATTTTTGGGTAACAACATTTGTCAACCATCCACAAGGTATGTTTTGGACAGTGCATTGTTAAAGAATAAATAGTGTTTGTTATGGAGGAAGCTTGGTGAAGGCTTAGTCCAACATGCTGGGTTGTATGCAGAGGTTGAAACCCTCAAAGATGGGAAAAGACTTGGCAGTTACTGCTTTCTCTTCTGTTTAGGAGAAGCTATATTCTGATTGTTTGATGAAAGATAGTGACAATATGGCATGGAGCAATTGCCTTTAGTTAATAATGGGTTTATAAAAATAAAGATGCTCACGAAGTTTGGAAAAATTTTAAAGGAAGCACTTAAATTGTTAATGTTTGCCTGTTGAAAATTCAGCTGACCTATAATTTTCTGGCCTTAGTGTCTGCACTGCTTGGGGAGGAGGACGAAGAGGCACTGCATTATTTGACCAGAGTTGAAGTGACAGAATTTGAAGATATTAAATCAGGTTACAGAATAGATTTTGTGAGTATCTCTAACTTAATCTTATTTGCCAGTGTGGAAATTAATATGAGCCTTGGTTGAAAGACCTGTTTGTATGTCTAAATCTTCTAATTATTCGTTACAGTATTTTGATGAAAATCCTTACTTTGAAAATAAAGTTCTCTCCAAAGAATTCCATCTGAATGAGAGTGGTGATCCATCTTCAAAGTCCACCGAAATCAAATGGAAATCTGGAAAGGTATGCTTTGAGGAATTATTGACAAAAAAAAAAATTCACTTATTTCGGTTTAATTTAAACCACTTATAAGTGCTTGATAATTTGGTCATGTGGCTAAATGCAAAACCTGAAAATATAAAACGTTCCAGTGTGCTGAAGCCAAATATAACAATAGGTTAGAGTTCTCATTAGAGCTTACAGCTGTGGGTTGGAAGATCTCTCGAGCCTAGGAGTCCTAGGCCACATAGACCCTTTCCCCCACCCCCCAAAAAAAGAAAAAATCTAGCCCAAGTTTAAGAATTGAGAACTGGACTAAATTATTTTGTTTTCTGCATTGGTGACTGAGGTCTTCAAATAGCTTACCATTTCTCTTTTTCTTGCGTTTTAAAGATGGGGTTTCACCATGTTGGTCAGGCTGGTCTTGAACTCCCGACCTCAGGTGATCCGCCCACCATGGCCTCCAAAGTGCTTAGATTACAGGCGTAAGCCACCATGCCTGGCCAGCTTACCATTTCTCAAAATTCATTTACATCTGTATTTAGGTAGTAAGACATAATTTAAATATTTATAATGTTTTGTGCTAGTGGCTGTTAAAATGGAACTAATTTTATGGAAAATTTAGTTGATTTAGTACAATTTTATACAATTGTTATTTATAATTGCTCTTAGGTAATAGTGTAGGTATCATACAGATGTTTGTTTTGCTTCACTTTTGGGGAAAATCTTATTTTTTAAATTATTGGGAATTTGGGTGTTATGAAGAGATTGTATCAAAAGCTCTTCCTGTATTCATTTAGGATTTGACGAAACGTTCAAGTCAAACGCAGAATAAAGCCAGCAGGAAGAGGCAGCATGAGGAACCAGAGAGCTTCTTTACCTGGTTTACTGACCATTCTGATGCAGGTGCTGATGAATTAGGAGAGGTCATCAAAGATGATATTTGGCCAAACCCATTACAATACTACTTGGTAAGTTGAAATAATTCATTTATTCAGGGTTGTTGTTGTCTCATTTGTTTAAAAATGAGTCCTTAAGGTAACTTGGGTTTTTTTTTAAGGTTCCTGATATGGATGATGAAGAAGGAGAAGGAGAAGAAGATGATGATGATGATGAAGAGGAGGAAGGATTAGAAGATATTGATGAAGAAGGGGATGAGGATGAAGGTGAAGAAGATGAAGATGATGATGAAGGGGAGGAAGGAGAGGTAAAAGAAAATTTGGCTAAGCCCACAAAGATAACCTTTAAATAATTCACCATGTTGTTTTGGTGGAGATACATATATTCATATATATATATATATGATGTGTGATGAAACTGACCAGAACTGGTTGTGGGAAAAAATGGGCCATTTTTTGTGTTCAAGAATTAAGGGAATGTTTGATAAGCTCATGGTACTAATGTTTAACTAGTTTTTCTCCCCCCACACCCCTTTTGGTTAGTCTTATTCACCACCCAAGCTTGTTTTTCCTTAGCCAATACTTAAGCAATGTAGGTAGTGTAGCTGGTCAAGTTCTGACATTGCTGAAATAACAAAACTCCACATATTTTAGACAAACTGCAAAATTCCTAAATAGTCAAATTAGGATGGGTTGGTTTTATTTTGGATTATTTGATCTGAAATGTGCCTGATTTGGTTAGAGCTGAAAAGTGAAACATCACGGGTCTTTCATTCGAACTGATGCAACTGACTTTCAGGTTTAGAAAATGAAGTGCCCCCAGAGCATATGTTCTTTGGGGTCCAGTGTGGTCCATGTGAAAGCGAACAAGTAGTCTCAGCGTTAATCCTGAAGATTAACTGCCCACTTTTTCTTTCAGGAGGATGAAGGAGAAGATGACTAATAGAACACTGATGGATTCCAACCTTCCTTTTTTTAAATTTTCTCCAGTCCCTGGGAGCAAGTTGCAGTCTTTTTTTTTTTTTCTTCCCTCTTGTGCTCAGTCACCCTGTTTTTGAGGTCTCTTTTCTCTACACCATGGTTCTCAACTTATTTTGGGGGAAATATCTTGAGCAGGATACAATGGGAAAAGAGTCTCTACCCCTTTCTGTTTGAAATTCATTTTTATCCCTTCCTGTCTTAACAAAAACTGTATGGAATCAACACCACCGAGCTCTGTGGGAAAAAAGAAAAACCTGCTCCCTTCGCTCTGCTGGAAGCTGGAGGGTGCTAGGCCCCTGTGTAGTAGTGCATAGAATTCTAGCTTTTTTCCTCCTTTCTCTGTATATTGGGCTCAGAGAGTACACTGTGTCTCTATGTGAATATGGACAGTTAGCATTTACCAACATGTATCTGTCTACTTTCTCTTGTTTAAAAAAAAGAAAAAAAAACTTAAAAAAATGGGGTTATAGAAGGTCAGCAAAGGGTGGGTTTGAGATGTTTGGGTGGGGTAAGTGGGCATTTTGACAACATGGCTTCTCCTTTGGCATGTTTAATTGTGACATTTGACAGACATCCTTGCAGTTTAAGATGACACTTTTAAAATAAATTCTCTCCTAATGATGACTTGAGCCCTGCCACTCAATGGGAGAATCAGCAGAACCTGTAGGATCTTATTTGGAATTGACATTCTCTATTGTAATTTTGTTCCTGTTTATTTTTAAATTTTCTTTTTGTTTCACTGGAAAGGAAAGATGATGCTCAGTTTTAAACGTTAAAAGTGTACAAGTTGCTTTGTTACAATAAAACTAAATGTGTACACAAAGGATTTGATGCTTTTCTCTCAGCATAGGTATGCTTACTATGACCTTCCAAGTTTGACTTGTATGACATCACTGTCAAACTTTGTCACCCTAACTTCGTATTTTTTGATACGCACTTTGCAGGATGACCTCAGGGCTATGTGGATTGAGTAACGGGATCTGAATCAATGTATTGATATCTTCATAGCTGGGAAATGTGGATACAATTTGCCATTGGTTTCTGAAAGTATTCACATCATTTGGGATACCAGATTGCTCAATACTTTGAGTATATTGTGCCCTTGATTTTTATCTCCAAGTGGCAGTTTTTAAAATTGGCCGTTTACCTGGATATAAAATAATAGTGCCTGCCACCACCATCCAACAGACCTGGTGCTCTAATGCCAAGTTATACATGGGACAGTTGCTGGCATGTCTTCATTGGCTGTATAAAATGTGGCCAAGGAGATAGGCTCTCAGAGTAAGGAGTCTGTGATGGTTGGCAGTAACTGTCCCTGCTCTCTGGTATAAAGCTCTCAAATGTGACTATGTGAATCTGGGTGGGATAATGGACCCAGCTCTGTCTGCTCAATGCCATTGTGCAGAGAAGCACCCTAATGCATAAGCTTTTTAATGCTGTAAAATATAGTAGCTGAAATTAAATGCCACTTTTTCAGAGGTGAATTAATGGACAGTCTGGTGAAATTCAAAAGCTTTTTGATGTATAAAACTTGATAAATGGAACTATTCCATCAATAGGCAAAAGTGTAACAACCTATCTAGATGGATAGTATGTAATTTCTGCACAGGTCTCTGTTTAGTAAATACATCACTGTATACCGATCAGGAATCTTGCTCCAATAAAGGAACATAAAGATTTTTTTTGGACTGGGGTCATTCTCCTTGTGTTATAGAGAAATGTTAATTGCTATTGGATTTAGAACATGTGCTAGTTCTTTGTCTTCACATTTTTAGGGACTGGGGAAGCGGGGGTTAGCTCTGATACAGTGTCGGTTTGGAAAGCTTGAAGCTGATCAGTGGAGAAGTAAAGGACAAATGCAAATCTCTTACTTGGAATATAGTAAACAGTTGGAGAGGTTGGGTATAGCATTTTCATTTTCAAATTTCACAAGGACTTAACTAGAAACAAAATTTGAGTTCAGTGGATCCTGTTATCTGCAGCTTCAGCTACACGTGGTCAGCTGCAGTTCAGATATTTTGGGACTGTGTTCACATACAGTATACATTTACACGTGTGAATATAGTTTATAGTACAGTATATAATAATTGTCAAAATTGTCCTATACTATTAATCTCTTACTGTGCTTAATTTGGAAATTAAGTTACAGGTATGTATAGGAAAAATCGTATGGGGCTTGGTACTCTTCCTGTGGCTTCAGGCAACCACTGGGGTGTCTTAGAATGTACCTTCTTTCGATAAGTGGGGCCACTGTAGTCATTTGAATCAATATCCGCTTAAGCCTGTGATACTTTTTCACAAATTTAACAGTGAAACTTAACCACAACTAGTGGTTTTACATGCTGGCAAGATTCTAGGGCTGTCAAGTTATAGGTCACAATGTTCCTGTATTTTGGGGAATGTTAAAAGTTGGGAGCCCTTTAATAGTTCACTCTCAACTATTGTGATCTCCCAAGGTCCCCCTAATACCTGCAAATCTTAGAACTAGGCTGTGAGAAACTGAGAACTAGGCTGTGAGAAAGCAAAATGGCAACCTTAGTGTTCTACACTGTAGCCAGCATGCCTTGTGTTTAATTGCAAGAGGAGTTCTTTGGCTGGTCCTTAGTGTGTATTGGAAAGGGCTCAGCTCCTTTTCTCAAGGACATTTGATAAGAGAGAGGCTGGGCACAGTGGCTCATGCCTGTATCACAGCAGTTTGGGAGGCCCAGGCTGAAGGATTGCCAAAGTCCAGGAGCTCTAGACCAGCCTGGATGACATAGGGACATCCCATCACTACCAAAAAAAAAAAAAAAAAAAAAGCCCTATGTGATGGCGCTACTTGGAATGCTGGGGCAGGAGGATTGCCTCAGTCTAGGACATTGAGGCTTCATTGAGCTATGATTTTGCCATCGTCCCTCAGCCTGGGCCGCAGAGCAAGAACACCCTGTTAAAATAAGACAGAAGAGTAATATTGGTTATTTAGGAAGGGGCTGTGTTCTTCCCAAGCTGTGCTTTCTTTGGCTTGTGAGGGGTATTTAATAACTGCATGAATTAGGATGGAGGGCAGTAGCTTGCAAAGTGTCCTTAAATTGAGTTTCAAAACCTTAAGAAATTCTGCTTCAGACCCCATCTCCGGGTTTTTGCTTGTTTGTTTTTGAGACATAGTCTACCTCTGTTGCCAGGCTGGAGTGTAGTGATGCTGTCTCGGCTCACTGCAACCTCTGCTTCCTGGGTTCAAGTGATCCCCTGCCTCAGCCTCCCAAGTAGCTGGAACTGCAGGTGTGCACCACTACGCCTGGCTAATTTTTTGTATTTTAGGAGAGACCAGGTTTCACTATGTTACTTAGGATGGTCTCATCTCCTGAACTCGTGAAACACCCGCCTTGGCCTCCCAAGTGCTGGGGTTACAGGGGTGAGCCACCGTGCCTGGCCTGTGGTTGTTTCTCCAATGATTTCATTATTTTTGAGACAGAGGTCTCACTCTGTCCCCAAGACTGGACTGCAGTGGCATGATCTCAGCTCCTTGCAACTTCCACTTGTCAAGTTCAAGCCATTCTCCTGCCTCAGCCTCCCAAGTAGCTGGGATTACAGGCGCACATCACCATACTCTGCTATTTTTGTATTTTAGTAGAGATGGGGTTTCACTATGTTGGCCAGGCTGGTCTTGCACTCCTGACCTCAAGTGATCTGCCCACTTCCGGCCTCTCAAAGTGCTGAGATTACAGACATGAGTCACCACGCCCAGCCTCTCTTTAGTGATTTCAAAAAGACTTACTTTATCTGGATTCTCTGACCTCTGTAATGCCTTTACACATTTGCACTGAACTCTGGCTTCTGGGATGTCAAGTGTAAGTAGCCCATAGAATACCCAGACGTGTTTGGCTGAGAAATTTGCTTTACATCCGACCTGCTTGTTCCACTTGCATTAGCTGCATGAGTCCCAAAAGATATGTGAGTTTTTCACTCTGACACGGGTTTTTGGGATCCTTTGGGTGTCAGTTGTCTGGAACAATTGTGTTTCTGGATTCATTTGATAATCTATCAGTACTGCTTTAAAACTACCTAATGCTTTCACTTGGTTTCAGAAACAGGTTTGGTTTTCTTTTCTTTTTTTTTTTTTTTGAGTCTCACTCTCACCCAGGCTGGAGTGCAGTGGTGCGATCTCAACTCATTGCAACCTCCACTTTCCAGATTGAAAGGATTCTCTTGCCTCAGCCTCACGAGTAGCTGGGATTACAGGCACACACCACCATGCTCAGCCAATTTCTTTTTGTCTTTTTTTCAGTTTTTATTTTTTATTTTGTCTCTTTGTATTTTTAGTAGAGATGGGGTTTTGCCATGTTGGCCAGGCTGGTCTCCAACTCCTGACCTCAGGTGACCCACCTGCCTGGGCCTCCCAAAGTGCTGGGTTATGGGTGTGAGCCATCCTGCCCAGCCAGGGTTTTTTTGTCTTTTTAAATATTTTATTAGGAAAACTTTCTGACTATTGCAAAAATGTAACATGGTTTTGTAAAAGGTGAAAATGTAATTCTGTTGCAAGGGGAGAAGTCTGCCTGGATTTCCTGAAGACTGAAACAAGTTCTTTGGGAGAAGAGTGAATAGCTCTTCAAATTGTTTAAAGAGGACATCTTATTTTAAAAAGTTTCACCTGGCTGGGCACAAGTGTGGATTAAAAAAAAAAATTATGTTGCCACTGTGGTGGTTCACGCCTGTAGTCCCAGCACCTTGGGAGGCTGAGGCGGATGGATCACCTGAGGTCAGGAGTTCGAGACCAGCCTGACCAATATGGTGAAGCCTTGTCTTGAAAAAAAAAAGGTTAAAAATAAATAATAGAATAAATAAAATTCTGTTTATACCATTCCATCAGTGACCATTCCCTTATGAATATATGGCAGTATTTGTGAAGGCTTACAAGTGTCCTTTATTTTTTTAAATTGAGACAGGATCTCACTGTATTGCCCAGGCTAGTCTCAAACTCCTGGGCTCAAGCTATCTTCCTGTCTCAGCCTCCCAAAGTGTTAGGATTACAGGTGTGAGCTACCTCATCCAGTTGTTATTTTTGACAGGGCTCACTCTGTTGTCCAGGCTGGAGTATAGTGGCAGGATCATAGCTCACTGTAACCTTAAACTCCTGGGCTCAACTGATCCTCCTGCCCCAGCCTCCTGAGTTGCTAGTACTACAGGCAGCCCCACCAGCTGGCCAAATTAACTTAGCCAGCTAATTTTCTTTTTTTTTTTGAGACGGAGTTTCGCTCGTTACCCAGGCTGGAGTGCAATGGCGTGATCTCGGCTCACCGCAACCTCCGCCTCCTGGGTTCAGGCAATTCTCCTGCCTCAGCCTCCTGAGTAGCTGGGATTACAGGCACGCGCCACCATGCCCAGCTAGTTTTTTTTTTGTATTAGTAGAGACGGGGTTTCACCATGTTGACCAGGATGGTCTCGATCTCTTGACCTCGTGATCCACCTGCCTCGGCCTCCCAAAGTGCTGGGATTACAGGCTTGAGCCACCGCGCCCGGCCTAATTTTCTTTTTTAAGACAGGATCTCACTATCATCCAGGCTGGAGTGCAGTGGCATGATCACTGCTCATTGCAGCCTCAACTTCCCAGGCTGAGGTGATCCTCTTGCCTCCCCCTCCCGAGTAGCTGGGACTATAGGCGCCGACTACCATGCCCTACTAATTTTTGTATTTTTTGTAGAGACAGGATTTTGCTGTGTTGCTGAGGCTGGTCTTGAACTCCTAGGTTCAAGAGATCCATCTGCCACTGTACCTGGTCTTAATTTCTGTAGACTATGGGCACTATGCTGCCCAAACTGGTCTTGAACTTGTGGCTTCAAGAGATCATCCCACCTTGGTCACTGAAAGCCCTGGGACTACAGATGTGAGCCGCCATACCTGGCCACAAGTTTCCTTTTTTTCTTTTCTTTTTTTTTTTTTTTTTGAGACAGAGTCTCGTTCTGTTGCCGAGGCCGGAGGCAGTGGCGCCATCTCGGCTCACTACAACTTCTGCCTCCCGAGTTCAAGTGATTCTCCTGCTTCAGCCTCCCTAGTAGTTGAGATTACAGGCATGCACCACCAAACCTGGCCACTTTTTGTATTCTTAATAGAGACGGGGTTTCACCATGTTGGCCAGGCTGGTCTTGAACTCTTGACTTTGTGATCCGCCTGCCTTGGCCTCCCAAAGTGCTGGGATTACAAGCTTGAGCCACCACGCCCAGCCAGATTAGTGAGGACTTTTAAAGTGGAGTGTTTAGACCGACTGTAGTTGGTGACATTGTGTGCTCAGATTCTACCCAGAGAAAACCCTAAATAAAAATGGACTGGCTGCAACACTGAGAAGGAAAAAGTTACATGCAGGGAAGGGGGAACACGTTTCCTCACGCAGCCTGTTGAGAAGTTTTAGCTTCCCCTCAGTTGACACTTGTAGTCTTTTTTTTTTTTTTTTTGTCTGAGATGGAGGTGTGATCTCGGCTCACTGCAACCTCTGCTTCCTGGGTTCAAGTGATTCTCCTGCCTCAGCTTCCTGAGTAGCTGGGATTACAGGCGTGCACCAACACACCCGGCTAATTTTGTGTTTTTAGTAGAGACAAGGTTTCCCCATGTTAGTCAGGCTGGTCTCAAACACCTGACCTCAGGTGATCCACCCGCCTTGGCCTCCCAAAGTGCTGGGATTATAGAAGTGAGCCACTGTGCCTGGCTGACACTTGTAGTCTTTTAAAGGCCAACTAGCTGAAGAGTTGGTTTGCACTATTCATTGTCCACTGAATGCTAAACATAAATTTCCTAAGAATTCCTGTCTTATGAAGTACTATGACCATCAGAAGTAAGATGCAGCTACCTGGTCAGACTCATCCAGCAGCCCAGGACTTGGTTTCCCTGTGTAAAGTGGTGAAAAACACTTCTCAGGCCAGTTGCGGTGGCACACACCAGTAATCCCAGCACTTTGGGAGGCTGAGGCGGGGGGATCACCTGAGGTCAAGAGTCGGAGACCAGCCTGGCCAACGTGGTGAAACCTCATCTCTACTAAAAGTACAAAAAATTAGCCAGATATGGTGGCATGCGCCTGTAATCCCAGCTACTTAGGAGGCTGAGGCACAAGAATCACTTGAACCCAGGAGGCGGAGGTTGCAGTGAGTCGAGAACACGCCACTGCACTCCAGCCGGGCAATAGAGGGAGACTCTATCTCAAAAACAAAACAAAAACAAGCAAAACAAAAAAACACTTTCCAAGCAAACTTGGGAAACCATCAAATTCAGCTTCCTGCCTGGATAAATGAGCCAAGAGTTGAGATGTGAACCCCTGCCTATGGAGGGTTATCTCAGATTGCTCTTGGCTTCCAGAAGTAACATTTAGCCATCACGTCAAATACACATTTTAGAGTGTTAATTAGTGGGTTGGACTGATTACGCCATTGGAGAATTCCTAAAAGGTGGGGAAAGCTTGTATGATTCCTGGGTTTTTGATGAGCTGCAGCGCGCAGCTGAGGGCTTTTTTACTTCTTCATTTTACTTTTTTTTTTTTTGAGACGGAGTCTTGCTCTGTTGCCCAGGCTGGAGTGCAGATGGGCATGATCTTGGCTCACTACAACCCCCGCCTCACAGTTTCAAGTGATTCTCTTGCCTCAGCCTCCCAAGTAGCTGGGATTATAGGTGCGCACCACCATGCTTGGCTAATTTTTATATTTTTAGTAGAGACAGCCTTTCACTATGTTGGTCAGGCTGGTCTTGAACTCTTGACCTCATGATCCGCCCACCTCAGCCTCCCAAAGTGCTCGGATTACAGTTGTGAGCCACTGTGCCTGGCCTATTTTACTTTTTTAAGAGATGGGCGTCTCACTATGTTGGCCAGGTTGGTTTTGAACTCTTAGGCCTCAAGCAATCCTCCTGCCTCATCAGCTTCCCAGAGTTCTAGGATTACAGGCATGAGCCACCGAGCTTGGCCAGCCTTTTTGCTTCTAAATGATGGTTAATAACATTGACTCAGCTTGATTTTAATCCCCATTTTATTTTATTTTTATTTATTTTTCTTGAGACAGAATCTCACTTTTGCCCAGGCTGGAGTGTAGTGGCACGATCTTAACTCACTGCAACCTCCACCTCCTGGGTTCAGGCGATTTGCCTGCCTCAGTCTCCCAGTAGCAGGGACTACAGGCGTGCACTACCACGCCCAGCTAGTTTTAGTAAGTGCAGTGGCACCATCTTGGCTCACTGCAACCTCCACCTCCTGGGTTCAAACGAGTCTCCTGCTTCAGCCTCCCAAGTAGCTGGGACTACAAGCATGCACCACCATGCCTGGCTAATTGTTTTTTTTTTTTTAGACTGAGTCTTGCTCTGTTGCCAGATTAGAGTTCAGTGGCGCAGTGGTCTCGGCTCACTGCAACCTCCAACTCCCTGGTTCAAGCTATTCTCCTGCCTCAGCCTCCCGAGAAGCTGGGATTACAGGCACGCGCCACCACGCCCAGCTAATTTTTGTATTTTTTTAGTAGAGATGGGGTTTCACCATGTTGGCCAAGATGGTCTCAATCTTTGACCTTGTGATCCACCTGCCTCAACCTCCCAAAGTGCTGGGATTACAGGTGTGAGCCACTGTGCCGGGCTAATTTTTGTATTTTTAGTAGAGACGGGATTTCACCATGTTGGCCAGACTGGTCTCAAACTCCTGACCTCATGATCCACCTGCCTAGGCCTCCCAAAGTGCTGAGATTACAGGGGTGACCCACCGTGCCTGGCCTAGTTTTAGTATTTTAAAATTTTATTTTATTCATTTATTATTATTTTTGAGACAGAGTTTTGCCCTCGTCCAGGCTGGAGTGTTGTGGTGCGATCTCAGGTCACTGCGACCTCTGCCACCTGGGTTCAGCCAATTCTCCTGCCTCAGCCTCCAGAGTAGCTGGGATTACAGGCACTCGCCACCATGCCCAGCTAATTTTTGTATTTTTAGTAGAGACAGGGTTTCGCCATGTTGACTAGGCTGGTCTCGAACTCCTGACCTCAGGTGATCCACTTGTCTCGACCTCCCAAAGTGCTGGGATTACAGGTGTGAGCCATCACACCTGGCTTTTGTGTTTTTGTTTTTGTTTTTTTTTTTGGAGATGGAGTTTCGCTGTTGTTATCCAGGCTGAAGTGCAATGGTGCTATCTCGGCTCACTGCAACCTCCGCTTCCTGGGTTCAAGCAATTCTCCTGCCTCAGCCTCCCGAGTAGCTGGGACTACAGGCATGCGCCACCATGCCCAGCTAATTTTTGTATTTTTAGTAGAGACGGGGTTTCGCCATGTTGACCAGTATGGTCTCGATCTTGACCTCATGATCCACCCGCCTCGGCCTCCCAAAGTGCTGGGATTATAGGCGTGAGCCACCGTGCTTGGCCCCCTTTGTGTTTTTTTAGTAGAGATGGGGTTTCACCATGTTGGCCAGGCTGGTCTTGAACTCCTGACCTCAAGTGATTTGCCCTCCTCAGCCTCCCAAAGTGCTGGGATTACAGGCATGAGCCACTGTGCCCAGCCAACCCCCATGTTAAAGAACCGGTGTCAGGTGCTTGTGTTAATGTCTAGACCTCAACAACTTTAATGTGTAAATGTCACATTTTGCCTCTGACTATGAAATCTCGGCCTGTTCACAGAGCCAAGTTGTCTTTGCTTATATGTCAATGCCACTTGGTTGATTTCCCATAGCAGGACAACCCAGCATTGTCCATGGCTCTCCAATTTCACTTTTGTTTTCCAGTCCATTGTGAGGGAGGTAATCAGTGCAAAGCAAAACATGTGGCTTACTTCAGTAAGAGCATCAGAGCCTGTCTGTTCCAAATCAGGGTCAGTATTTGACCCTTAGTCACCTTCCCACTTCCTGGAGGACACTCCTCCATGAAGTCCTGGCACAACCCCCAGTAAACGCAGGATGCCAGAACCAGCTGAATGGCCCGGCACAGACTAGGCAGTGACCAGCACACCTCCCTCGGGCTCAGATAGTGGTATTTGATATTTCACCAGATGTAAATGTCTTTTCTCCCATGTGGATGGATGGCCTTTGTAGGGCAAAGTCCTAAAAAGTGGCACAGGCTGAACCAGCAACCTCAGTCTGGTTAAGAGATGGGCCTGAGAGAGGTCCTGTTCATTCATCTGTGATTTATCATAATTTTGGGTGAGGATTTATTTTTTCCCTAAGTGTATGTTCTTTTTTTTTTTTTTTTTTTTTGAGATGGAGTTTCGTTCATGTTGCCCAGGCTGGAGTGCAATGGTGCGATCAGCCACCTCCGCCTCCTGAGTTCAAGCGATTCTCCTGCCTCAGCCTCCTGAGTAGTTGGGATTACAGGCATGCACCACCACGCCTGGCTAAATTTGTATTTTTAATAGAGATGCGGTTTCTCCATGTTGGTCAGGCTGATCTCGAACTCCCGACCTCAGGTAATCTGCTTGCCTTGGCCTTCCAACGTGCTGGGATTACAGGCTTGAGCCACCGTGCCCGGCCAGTTCTTTCTTTTTTTTTTTTTAGACGGAGTCTGTTGCCCAGGCTGGAGTGCAGTGGCTTGATCTCAGGTCACTGCAACCTCCGCCTCCCGAGTTCAAGTGATTTTCCTGCCTCAGCCTCTTGAGTAGCTGGGACTACAGTCGCGTGCCACGCCACCACACCCAACTAATTTTTGTATTTTTAGTAGAGATGGGGTTTCACCATGTTGGCCAGGCTGGTCTCGAACTCCTGACCTGATCCGCTCGCCTCGGGCTGCCAAACTGCGGGGATTATAGGCGTGAGCCAAGGTGCCCAGCCTAGTATACGTTCTTGTAGTGACCAATACCTAGTTTGGGCCAACCACTCCGAGGAGAGAGACAATTTTGGATTGGCCCACATTACACCAACAACGTGCCAGACGAAGAGAGACTTGAGGGGCTTGGTCGAGGTCGTGGAGGGGCTCAAAGTTAGAGGAGGCCTCCCCTTCCACCGCTGCACCCGGCTGGGCGATCCGGCTAGCCTCAGGGGGCGCTGTTCCTCCCCCTCCACCCTGGTCACCAACTGGCCGGAGCCTGCAGGCGCGCGGCGGGGAAGGCTAGAGGACCTGGGCGCCGGCGATGCTTCGCCTGAACGTCCATCCCGGGCATGCGGCGCGGTCGCCGAGGCCCAGGTGCTATGGCCGGAATCCTGCGGAATGTTGGATCAGAGGGAGCCGCTGGGGCGCTGGACCTCAGGCATGGGGTCCGAGGCGCTGGACCGGTGCGGACGGGAGGCGGCGCTGGTCCCCCGGGTCCGGGCCGGCCAGCGGGTCTCGGGAGGGGGCGCCCGATCCCGCGTCTCCGGCGCCACTTCCCGGGAAGTTTCAAGTTTGAAAGTCCTGGCGGAGGGGCCGCGGCTTCCGGGACTGGAGTGGCGGAGAGGAGGGCCCGGAGCGGCCGGAGCGGCGCCATGGAGGAGGGGGCGCCGCGGCAGGTGAACCGCGCGCGAGGAGTGCGCGGAGCCGGGGGGTGCGGGAAGCCCCGGTCACCGCCCCGGCGCCCCAAACCGCGGCCGCGTCCCCCGCCCCGCCCCTCGTCCCGGCCCCTTCCCTGCCCCTGCCCCGACCCCGCGACGCCCTCGCACAGCCGACCTGAGCCCCGGGTTCGGTCGTTCCTGGGCCCTGCAGCGTCTCCAAATCAGCCCCCGGCTGACCCGGAGCGAGCACGGCTGAGTCCTCGTGTGCGCCACCAGGGTGGGCCCCATTCTGTCCTAAAGTCGGTTTTCCCTGAAGGGGCTCCAAGGCCGACGGGAATTAGCCGGGATAGGAAGGGGGGCCACGCGAGCCTGGGGGGATTAGAATGTGCGCGCAGCCCGGGGCGCAGCGTGTGCACGCTTGGCACTGGCGGGAGTCCCTCCCAGAGCACACGAGGCGAGAGGGGAGCGGCCTCCCCCGCGCCGGGGCGGGAACCTTCGAGTACACAGCGGGTTCTAGAATGCAGAGGGGGCCAGGTTTCCTGCCAGAGGTGGCAGTAGGTGCGCTTGGGCCCGGAGGACCGACGCCGTGTCTGTCTGCTACGGAGGAGGGAGAGGTGGTGTCCTGTCCCGGAGACAGTGGTGGGGAGGGGGACATTTGCGGACAGGAGCGGGTCCCCGCACAGAGCAGAAAGGAGGAGGTGTGCGTTTCCATGTCAGAGTTCTAACCCAGGGCAGACAGGACCATCGAAGTGTTTGGGGGAGCGCATAGACTCTTGAGTGCCCGAGCCAGTCGCTTAGGCCGCCGTCAGGGCTGGGTCTGCCCCCTCCCACCCCCTTCCTCTGGAGGTCCTCCGCCTGTTCCAGAGGTAGCTTGTACACATTTTCCGATTTCCTGTGGGGCCCCGCCCTGCAGCGGCAGCTGGGTGACTCAGGACCCCGGTGGCCGGGCCCCCAGCTCCATGGGATCTTTGTTTGCTCCGGCCTTTGGCTCTGGCCCTGTGGCCTGGGGCGGTCAGAGGATTTCCTGAACCTCGCCCTTGCCCTCTGACAGTTGGGCCAGGAGGCCCCAATGAAGTCTGGGGTGGGGGGGTGGTCCCTGAGTCTGGGGTTGCGGCCCTTTCCACTAGGCTCAGGAGATGGAACACAGAGAGGTAAGATGGGGTTCCTGCAAGAGCTCTTGTTGGGGGGTGTCACGGGTTACCCCGGCCTGAGGTCACCTTTGGCACCGGTCGCTTTGAAATGCTGGTGACTGGAAAGGAGGTGTTCCTGGCTCCAGCCTGGGTGAAGCAGTGAGAGGGCTTCTACTTCCAGGAGCTGAGTGGGGAGTGGGCACCCGAGGACTCCCCAGCCCCTCTCTGTGCCTCTGCTTTGCTGCCTGTGGCATTGGGACATCAGGGAAACGAGCCCTGGCTCCCAGGCCCCTGGCTGCTTTCTCTTGTGGCTTTGTTTAACCCCTACTCAGCCTTGAGCTTTCCTGGGATTCTACTTTGGATTCAGACTTCGAGAGAGCAACCTGATTACCCAGGGCTGCCAGGGACAGCTGGGGCCCAAGAGATGGTGGCCTCTCCTCGGTGTCTTGACTGTGGCCAAGTTACTTCACCTCTCTGGGCCTCAGTTTCCTCACTAGAAAATGGAGGGTAATAGGCCGGGTGTGGTGTCTCATGCCTGTAATCCCAGCACTTTGGGAGGCTGGGGCAGGCAGATCACCTCAGGTCGGGAGTTCAAGACCAGGCTGGCCAACATGGAGAAACCCCTTCTCTACTGAAAATACAAAATTAGCCAGGCGTGGTGGCACATTCCTGTAATCCCAGCTACTAGGGAGGCTGAGGCAAGAGAATCGCTGGAACCTGGAAGGCAGAGGTTGCGGTGAGCTGAGATCGCCCCATTGCGCTCCAGCCTGGGCAAAAAGAGTGAAAGTCTGTCTCAAAAAAAAAAAAGAAAAAGAAAAAGAAAATGGGAATAATGACCGCTGCTACCGGGTGGGGTTGCTGGGAGGAGTGATGTGGTAATACATGCAAAGCTCTCAGAATAGAGCCTGGCACCCGTTTACCGTGTGAACAATCCCCCCAACCCCACCCTTCTCTACTGGGCAGAGGACAGGAGCCTGGCCTAGATGAGTGGCCTGGGAGTTTCCATCCGGCTCAGGCCTGAGCTCTAAGGGGAGAGAGGCTTCCCAAGCCCTATGGGTGTCAGTCCTGGGTGCCGTCCTTTCCTCCGCCTCCATCTGCAGTGAGCAGAAGCTGCTGGTGGCCGCGGCACCCCAAGACTGCTCTCCACCCTCTGCAGCCTGGGCCAAGCCAGTGGCCCCCGGAGGATGAGAAAGAGGTGATCCGTCGGGCCATCCAGAAGGAGCTGAAGATCAAGGAGGGTGTAGAGAACCTGCGGCGTGTGGCCACAGACCGCCGCCACCTGGGCCATGTGCAGCAGCTGCTGCGGTCCTCCAACCGCCGCCTGGAGCAGCTGCATGGCGAGCTGCGGGAGCTGCACGCCCGAATCCTGCTGCCCGGCCCCGGGCCTGGCCTGGCTGGTGAGTGAGGAGCCGAGACCGCTCAGGACAGAAGGCTCCAGGCCCACCTGACCCCTGGCCTTGGCCCTGGCCGCTGTGGCAAGACCACCTCACTTCCTGCCCATAAGAACAGTGGGGGAAGGAGGAGAGGCCACAGTGTGGGTCTCGGCTCTGGGTGAGGGACTCATATGCTCCATATCCCCGTGCACAGAGCCTGTGGCCTCGGGAACCCGGCCGTGGGCAGAGCAGCTCAGGGCTCGACACCTGGAGGCCCTCCAGAGGCAGCTGCAGGTGGAGCTGAAGGTGAAGCAGGGGGCTGAGAACATGACCCACACATGCGCCAGTGGCACCCCCAAGGTAAGGCCCTACAGTCTGATGGCAAGGGCACCCTGGCCCCTGCTCTGATGGGGAAATGCAGCTCAACCATTGAGCCCGTAAGGGAGACATTGTCCCGGCCTGCAGCCTGATGGGGAAATTATAACAAACACCAGCTGGGTAAGGAAGGCATGGCTGCAGCCCCTAGTGTGACAGAGAAGGCCTTGCCCTGGTCTAATGGGATCCCAGCCCAGCCCCAGTCCCAATTCCCAGCATAATGTGGGGAACTGGGCCTCAGTCCTTGTCTGACAAGAAGGTTTGGCTGCGGCCCTGATATGATGAGGGAGGCATGACCTTAGCCTTGATCTGAGGGGAGAGGCTTAGCTTAGCCCCTGCCCTGATCTGATGTGGGAGGCTTAGCCGCAGCCCTGATTGGATGGGTGAGGCTTAGCCTCAGCTCTGGTCCGATGGGAGAGGCATGACCCCAGCACTGATATGAAAGTGGAGGCTTGACTCCAGCCCTTGTTGGTCTGATGGAAAAGGCTCCCCCACCCCACCAACTAGTCCAACAAGGGAGGCTTGACTCTAGTGTCTGGCCAACTGAGTGAGGCTTGACTTTAACCCTGTTCTGATGGGGGAGACCCAGCTCCAGTCAGTACCTGGTCTGATGGGGGAGGCTATGGCCCAGGCCTGGTCTGATGGGCTTGTCTCACGGCCCCATAGGAGAGGAAGCTCCTGGCAGCCGCCCAGCAGATGCTGCGAGACAGCCAGCTGAAGGTGGCCCTGCTTCGGATGAAGATCAGCAGCCTGGAGGCCAGTGGGTCCCCAGAGCCAGGTAAGGCCATGAGACACAGGGAGGGCGGAGCAGGGCAGAGCAGGGCCTGAGGGCTGCCCTCCTCCCCACAGGGCCTGAGCTGCTGGCGGACGAGCTGCAGCATCGACTGCATGTTGAGGCAGCCGTGGCTGAGGGCGCCAAGAACGTGGTGAAACTGCTCGGTAGCCGGAGAACACAGGACCGCAAGGCGCTGGCCGAGGTCAGGCCCCAGCCCTGGCCCTCTCCTAAGGCTGGCTTGTTCCCTATGCCACCCTCTGCAGGGGTGTGAAGGGAGGGTGGTCGTGGAGAAGCAGAAGGCGCTTTCTGTTGAGACTTCATGTGGAAGGTGGCTCTGGGTGGCCTGGGCTTCTGCCCCCTGCCACACACCCCACTGACCTGGCTCTCCCTGTGTCCCCTCTGCAGGCTCAGGCCCAGCTCCAGGAGTCCTCCCAGAAACTGGACCTCCTGCGGCTGGCCCTGGAGCAGCTGCTGGAGCGACTGCCTCCCGCCCACCCTTTGCGCAGCAGAGTGGCCCGAGAACTGCGGACTGCGGTCCCTGGATACCCCCAGCCTTCAGGGACACCTGTGAAGCCCACCGCCCTGACAGGTAGCCAGGGTTCCTCCCCCTTCAGAGTTCTTCTCTTTTTGGGGGGACTTGGAAGCACAAAGAACTTTGGAGAAGAGTTCCAATCCTGGCCCCACCACCCACTAGCAGTGTGACTGTGGGAAACTGACATTCCTTCTCCAAACCTCAGTTTATCCATCTGTAAAATGGAAATGATAATAGGACCTACCTTATAGGGTTGCTGTGTTGCATGTGATGTGCTAAGCACAGTGCCTAGCACAGTCAGCCCTCAGATAGTGTAGCTTTTATTTATATAAATAACCAGAATAATGCTTAAAGCACTGGTGTTAGGAAGCTCGCAGCCCTGGAAAGCTTGATACCCAGCACTAGGCAGCTTGGACTATTAGAAAGTTTTCTAGGTCAGGCTCGGTGGCTTACACCTGTAATCCTAGCACTTTGGGAGGCCAAGGCTGGTGGATCACAAGGTCAGGCTGGTCAAGATAGTGAAACCTCATCTCTACTAAATATACAAAAATTAGCCAGGTGTGGTGGTGGGTACCTGTAATCCCAGCTGCTTGGGAGGCTGAGACACAGAATTGCTTGAACCTGGGAGGCAGAGCTTACAGTGAGCTGAGACTGGGCCACTGCACTCCAACCTGGGCAACAGAGTGAGTCTCCATCTCAAAAAAAAGAAAAAAGAAAGTTTCCTTGGGCCAGGAGCCATGGCTCATGTCTGTAATCCCAGCACTTTGGAAGTCTGAGGCAGGTGGAGGTCAGGAGTTCAACACCAGCCTGGCCAACATGGTGAAATCCTGTCTCTACTAAAAATACAAAAAGTGGCTGGGCATGGTGGTGCATGCCTGTAGTCCCAGCTACTTGGGAGGCTAAGGCAGAAGAATCCCTTGAATCCGGGAGATGAGGTTGCAGTGAGCTGAGATTGCACCACTGCACTCCAGCCTGGGCAACAGGGCAAGACTCTGTCTCAAAAAAAAAAAAAAAGGCTGGGTACAGTGGCTCACGCCTGTAGTCCCAGCACTTTGGGAGGCCGATGTGGGCGGATCACGAGGTCAGGAGATCAAGACCAGCCTGGTGAAACCCTGTCTATACTAAAAATACAAAAATTAACCAGGCATGGTGGCAGGTGCCTGTAATCCCAGCTACTCAGGAGGCTGAGGCACGAGAATCTCTTGAGCCCAGGAGGCGGAGGTTACAGTGAGCCAAGATCGAGCCATTGCACTCCAGCCTGGGCAACAGAGCATGACTGTCTTAAAAAAAAAACAAGAGTTTTCTTGGAAAAATAATAACAATGAAATTAAACTAAAATGGCTGGGTACAATTGGCTCACACCTGTAATCCTAGCACTTTAGGAGGCTGAGACATGTGGATCACTTGAGTCCAGGAGTTTGAGACCAGCCTGGGTAACATGACAAAACTCCAACTCTACAAAAAATACAAAAATTATCGGGGTATGATGGTTCATACCTATAGTCCCAGCTACTTGGGAGGCTGAGGCGGGAGGATGGCTTGAGCCCAGGGAGGTTGAGACTGCAGTGAGCCATGATCACGCCACTGCATTCCAGCCTAGACCATGGAGTGAGAACTTGTCTTTAAAAAAAAAAAGGCCAGGTGCCGTGGCTCACGCCTGTAATCCCAGCACTTTGGGAGGCCGAAGTGGGCGGATACGAAATTAGTCGGATGTGGTGGCACATGCCTGTAATCACAGCTACTGGGGAGGCTAAGGCAGGAGAATCGCTTGAACCCAGGAGGCAGAGGTTGCGATGAGGCGAGAATGCGCCATAAAAAAATAAAAAAGCAAAAATTAGCTGGGTGTAGTGGTGCATGCCTGTAATCCCAGCTACTTGAGAGGCTGAGGCAGGAGAATCTCTTGAACCTAGGAGGCAGAGGTTGCAGTGAGCCAAGATTGCGCCACTGCACTCCAGCGTCGGCAACAAAGCAAGACTCCATCTCAAAAAAAAAAAAAGTTTTCTTATCTTGTACTGAGATCTGTCTCCTTGTAATAGCAGCCAAATTGTAATCAACAAATAATCTCAGAGCATGGGCTTTGAAGCCCTGAGCTTCCCACCGATACAGTGTGAGCTGGAAAGGCCAGCGCCTGCCCACACAGAGCACTGCTGCAGAACGGACTGACCCATTCCATTGTGAGCAGAGCTGAGAAGAGGAAATGCAGGCTCTGGATGGCGCCCTCTCACCTGGCCTTGGGGAATCAAGGAATGTTTTCTTTCCGTATTTTTGAGATGGAGTCTCGCACTGTCGCTGAGACTGGAGTCCAGTGGCGTGATATTGGTTTACCGCAACCTCTGCCTCCTGGGTTCAAGCAATTCTCCTGCCTCAGCTTTGTGACTAGCTGGGATTACAGGTGCACACCACCATGCCCGGCTACTTTTTATATTATTAATAGAGACAGAGTTTCACCATGTTGGCCAGGCTGGTCTCGAACTCCTGACCTCAGGTGATTCACCTGCCTTGGCCTCCCAAAGTGCTGGGATTACAGGTGTGAGCCACCACTCCCGGCCCAAGGAATGTTTATTGTAGAGGAGGTGGTGTCTTGGCCTTGAAGAACTTACATGGGAGTACTTATGGCCAAGTGGGCAAGTTGAGGAACGCAGAAGAAACAGCTTGTTAAAAGGCCTAGAATTCAGCTACTCAGAGCCGCCCTATATCCTGTCTCCTGGCTAAACACCCCAGTTACTCGAGTTGTCCTTCCTAAGGTGATCTTTCTACCCTGGACCCCTGCCTTTGTTTACAGGGTCTCTCTGAGTGTAACCCCCCAAGCCCAGACTCTCCCTAAATGATGCTCTTGGGCCCACGTCGTGCCCTCAAAAGCTGCTCTATCGCCACTGCTTTCTCTTTCCTTTTTTCTTGTTGAGACTGAGTTTCGCTCTTGTTGCCCAGGCTGCAGTGCAATGGTGTGATCTCAGCTCACCGCAATCTCCACGGTTGTTAATTCAAGCAATTCTCCTGCCTCAGCCTCCCGAGTTGCTGGGATTGCAGGCAGGCGCTACCACGCCCAGCTAATTTTTGTAGTTTTAGTAGAGACGTGGTTTCACCACGTTGGCCAGACTGGTCTCGAACTCCTGGCCTCGTGATCCGCCCGCCTCAGCCTCCCAAAGTGCTGGGATTACAGGTGTGAGCCACTGTGCCCGGCCACACTGCTTTCTCTACCCTTTCTCTAACCCTCTAGTGATCTGACACATGAACTTACTCTGCTGGCAAAACACATTTTATATCCGTTGGGGAAGCTGGGGCTGAGCTGGGACTAACTTCCACTGTTCAGATGGGGAAACTGAGGCCCAGGGAGCAGGTGGGTCAGGGCGGTTCCCTGTCCGAAGCTCTTGTCCTTGCCACAGTGCTCTCCAGGCCCCAGCTCTGGGCAGCATCTGTCATGTGCTGCAGCTCTGTGCAGCCTGGCTGAGGTCTGAGGTCTGAGGTCTGAGCCTGCGTCCCTGCCACGCCAGCACGTGGAGGGGAGAGCCAGTTGCTCTGCCCTGGAGAGGGGTGGCTGCCACGGAGAAGCATGCAGTCTGGGACAAGGTGGCTCCTCACCTGGCAGTGGCCAAATTGGAGGCCTCCCAGGGTGTCATCGGGGTCCAAGGGCACCCTTTAGGGTGGCTCATGGTGCTTGGGAGCTGCAGTGGGGGCAGCAGGCACTCCAGGGCACCACACTGGGTGAGGCTCCTCAGGTAGCTGCCCCGGCCTCGGGTGGGTAGGGTCTGGGCTCAGCCACCTCCTGGGGAGGGTGGCCTTCCTGGGTCCCAGCACACCTTGGTGGTGGCAGTGGGAAGATGGCATCTGACAGTGCCCCCCACCCTCCCTCCCCACAGGGACATTGCAGGTTCGTCTCCTGGGCTGTGAACAGTTGCTGACCACCGTGCCTGGACGCTCCCCGGTGGCCGCGCTGGCCGGCAGCCCCTCCGAGGGCTGGCTTCGGACCAGGGCCAAGCAGCAGCGGGGCCGAGGCGAGCTTGCCAGTGAGTAGGGAAGGAGCTCGGTGGGGGGGAGCAGGAGAGCCCTGCTCCTGGCCTGCCCTGAGCCCCGGCTCTGGCCCTGCAGGCGAGGTGCTGGCCGTGCTGAAGGTGGACAACCGCGTTGTGGGCCAGACGGGCTGGGGGCAGGTGGCCGAACAGTCCTGGAACCAGACCTTCATCATCCCACTGGAGCGAGTAAGGCCGGCCTTTGTTCAGTCAGGGGTGCCCTTGGGCTGTGGGGCAGAAGGCTGCCTGGGTCGGGGCTGGTCCTGCACCCCACCCTTCAGCCTGCGCTCCCCAATACAGGCCCGTGAGCTGGAGATTGGGGTACATTGGCGGGACTGGCGGCAGCTCTGTGGCGTGGCCTTCCTGAGACTTGAGGACTTCCTGGACAATGCCTGTCACCAACTGTCCCTCAGCCTGGTACCGCAGGGGCTGCTTTTTGCCCAGGTGCTCACTGCCTCCGCCCTCTGACCTGGCGGGTTCCGGGGGATCAGGGCCAGGAAGGCCTTCGAGACCAATGCACTGCGCGTAGGTGCAGAGATTGAGGACCAGAGAGTCTCCAAGAATAAGGACTCCTAGCCACCCTCTCGGGGCTGCATCTGGAGGCCTGGGTCCTTGTCCTGACTGCCCTGCCTCAGGTGTGACCCTGGACAAGTGGCTCTTCCCTGGGCCTCCGTTTCCCCACTATTACCAATGAGGACATTGAATCTGTTTGTGTGGGTCCTTCTGGCTCTTGCGTCTGTTCACACTGGGGGCCTGGGCTGGGATCGCAGACGCAGAGGAGGTGCCGTGGGAGACATGGGAGGTGACTGGTCCGCAACCCTGCCCCCGCCCCTGCAGGTGACCTTCTGCGATCCCGTCATTGAGAGGTGGCCCCGGCTGCGGAGGCAGAAACGCATCTTCTCTAAACGCAGAGGTGTGGAGGGAATGGGGGCTGTGTGTGAGGGAGGAGGGCCGGGGCCCCGGGGGGACTGAGCTCCCCTTTTTCTCCCAGGCCAGGACTTCCTGAGGGCTTCGCAGATGAACCTCAGCATGGCGGCCTGGGGGCGTCTCGTCATGAACCTACTGCCCCCCTGCAGCTCCCCGAGCACCATCAGCCCCCCCAAAGGCTGCCCTCAGACCCCGGCAACCCCTCGAGAGGCCTCTGACCCTCCCACCCCCAGGTGAGGAGCGCCCTCCCCTAGACCGCGTGCTTCTCTGTGCAGCTGCCTCGCTCTGGGTCCAGGTGATGTCTGTCTGTCTGTCTGTCTGTCCGTCCACATTGCTCAGACCCCAACCCTCTGTCCGTCTCACTTTGGGGTAATGTGTCAATCCTGCTGGCTCTTTTATCTACCCGTGCTGGGCCCTGTGTCTACTTCCTCCCTACAGTAATTTTCTGCCCAAGAAGACCCCCTTGGGCGAAGAGATGATGCCCCCACCCAAGCCCCCACGCCTCTACCTCCCCCAGGAGCCAACATCCGAGGAGATTCCGGTGAGAGGCTGGCGGGACTAGTGGCTCCTAGGGGCGACCAGGGCTGGTGGGGCCACCCAGGCGTGGGGTAGCCGGCCTGGAGGGAAAGAGAGAAGGAAGCCCAGCCCCGCCCTGAGCTTCTCTGTCCTCACAGCGCACCAAACGCCCCCATATGGAGCCTAGGACTCGACATGGGCCGTCTTCACCAGCCTCCCCCACCAGGTACCCTGATCTTGCTCATCTTCACGTTTGAGACGTTCGTCTGCTTACTTGAATGTTTGTGTATCCATTTGTACATTACTCCCTGGCTCCCTGGTGGATGCGCTGGCTGGCTGTCCTGGTCTAATTTGCCAAGTCCACATTATTGAGCTCCAGCTGTATGCCAGCTTCTAGAAGCCCTTACTGCAGGGCTTTCCTATGAGCCCATAGGTCAGGAAAGCCCAGGACTGGGGATGGGAGGCTTGGAGTGGCTCTGGGTGGGGACCCAGCCCTTGTCCTAGGGGGCTTCCTGTACTCTTTTTTTTTTTGAGATGGAGTCTCTCTCTGTCGCCAAGCTGAAGTGCAGTGGGGTGATTTCGGCTCATTGCAACCTCCGCCTCCCAGGTTCAAGTGATTCTCCTGCCTCAGCCTCCCAGTAGCTGGGACTACAGATGCATGCCACCATGCCCAGCTAATTTTTGTATTTTTTTAGTAGAGACAGGGTTTCACCATGCTGGCCAGGATGGTCTCGAACTCCTGACCTTGTGATCTGCCCGCCTTGGCCTCCCAAAGTGCTGGGATTATAGGCGTGAGCCACTGCGCCTGGCCTGTACCGTCTCTTTCTTTGTAGGAAACCCCCTCGGCTTCAGGACTTCCGCTGCTTGGCTGTGCTGGGCCGGGGACACTTTGGGAAGGTAGTGGGCTGAAGCCGGTGCCGCCGTGGGACAGAGTTGGGGGCCTCATCACCTGAGCCGGGAGGACCTGATCTGTGGGCGTGGTGGCGGAGGCTCCCTGGTGCGGCCCACCTGGAGCCCAACCTCGCTCTGGCCTCAGGTCCTCCTGGTCCAGTTCAAGGGGACGGGGAAATACTACGCCATCAAAGCGCTGAAGAAGCAGGAGGTGCTCGGCCGGGACGAGATAGACAGGTGTGTGGGGGCGCCGCAGGGCACCCGGGATGGCTGGTCTGGGCTATGGCATCCAGAGGGCAGCGCAAGGCTCCTCGGGCTTTGGAGCGGTGACCCCGTGGGGCCAGCCAGGCCTGCATTCTCTTGGCGCCTGCAGTAGTTACCTGTTTCCTTGAGCACGTCTCCTCTTCTCTGTCAGTTTACTCTACTGTAAAACGGGGGCATTGAAGCTGTGCAGGTTCAGAGGCCCTTGTGAGCCCCTGACATATAGAAACCATCACTCTGCAGCCAGCTGCAGTGGCTCATGCATGTAATCCCAGCACTTTGGGAGGCCAAGGCAGGTGGATCACTTGAGCCAAGGAGTTCAAGACCGATCTGAACCACATGGTGAAACCCCATCTACAAAAAATAGCTGGGCATGATGGCATGCACCTTTAGTCACTCAGCTACTTGGGAGTCTGAGGTCAAAGGATTGCTTAAGCTCAGGAGGTGGAAGTTATAGTTATTACCAGAGATCTCCAGCCTGGGCGACAGAATGAGACCTCATCTAAAAAAAGAGTAATAAATTAAAAACAAAGGGGAGGCCGGGCACAGTAGCTCATACCTATAATCCCAGTACTTCAGGAGGCCAAGGTGGGAGGATTGCTTTAGCCCAGGAGTTAGAGGCCAGCCTAGGTAACATGGCGAAACCCCCTCCCTACAAAAAAATAGAAAAATTAGCTAGGCATGGTGGTGTGTACCTGTGGTCCCAGCTACTTGTGAGTCTGAGGTGGGAGGATCGCTCTGCAACCCAAGAGGTGGAGGTTGCAGTGCGCCAAGATCGCACCACTTCACTCCAGCTTGGACAACAAAGCGAGACCTTGTCTCAAAAAAAAAAAAACAGGACCAGGCACGGTGGCTCACGCCTGTAATCCCAGCACTTTGGGAGGAAAAGGCAGGCAGATCAAGAGGTCAAGAGATCAAGACCATCCTGGCCAACATGGTGAAATCCCATCTCTACTAAAAATACAAAAATTAGCTGGGCATGGTGGCATGTGCCTGTAATCCCATCTACTTGGGAGGCTGAGGAAAGAGAATTGCCTGAACCTGGGAGGTGGAGGTTGCAGTGAGCTGATATCCTGTCATTGCACTCCAGCCTGGCAACAGAGTGAGACTCCATCTCGAGAAAAAAAAAAGGGCTGGAGGTGGTGGTTCATGCTTATAATCCCAGCATTCTGGAAGGCTGAAGCAGGTGGATAACTTGAGGCCAAGAGCTTGAGACCGGCCTGGGCAACATGGTGAAATCCTGTCTCTACTAAAAATATAAAAATTAGCTGGTCGTAGTAGCACACACCTGTAATCCCAGCTACTTGGGAGGGTGATGTAAGAGAATCGCTTGAATTCGGAAGGCAGAGGTTGCCATGAGCCAAGATCGCATAACTGCACTCCAGCCCAGGTGACAGAGCAAGACTGTCTCAAAAACAAACAAAAAAAGAAACCGTCAGCCTACCCGCCTGGCACTTTGGCTGAGGGCACAGGGAGCCAGGGGTGTTGTGCAGGGCACAGGGCACAGCCCAGGGGACGTTTTCCTTCCCTCCACGACTCTTGCTCTCTCCTGCAGCCTGTACTGCGAGAAGCGGATCCTGGAGGCTGTGGGTCGCACAGGGCACCCCTTCCTGCTCTCCCTCCTTGCGTGCTTCCAGACCTCCAGCCATGCCTGCTTCGTGACTGAGTTTGTGCCCGGTGGTGACCTCATGATGCAGATCCACGAGGATGTCTTCCCGGAGCCCCAGGCCTGGTGGGTTCCATCCCTCCTGCCTGCCTCTTCCAGCAAACTTTGCCTGGGGCAGAGTTTGCTGGAAAACTCTGTACACCCGCTCCCTACATCCTGCTTTCTGTAGGTGCCCGGCAGCAGAGGAGCAGGAGTCAGAGGCCTTGGCTTACATCCTGGCACCAACTGACAGCATTCGTGACCCTGGGCATTAGCTTATGAAGCTGTGCATTAGGTTTTTGTTTTTGAGACAGAGTCTCGCTCGGTCACCCAGGCTGGAGTGCAGTGGTGTGATCTCGGCTCACTGCAATCTCCACCTCCTGGGTCCAAGCGATTCTACTGCCCCAGCCTCCCAAGTAGCTGGAATTACAGGAGCCTGCCACCACGCTTGGCTAATTTTTGTATTTTTAGTAGAGATGGGGTTTCACCATGTTGGCCAGGCTGGTCTCGAACTCCTGACCTCGTGATCTGCCCACCTCAGCTTCCCAAAGTGCTGGGATTACAGGTGTGAGCCATCACCACACCTGGCAAGTCTCAGATCTTTATTTGAAAAATAGGCATGACTGTCCAAGCACAGTTGCTCATGCTTGTAATCCCACACTTTGGGTGGCCGAGATGGACAGATCACCAGAGGTCGGGAGTTTGAGACCAGCCTGAACAACATGGAGAAACCCCATCTCTACTAGAAATACAAAATTAGCTGAGTATGGTGGTGCATGCCTGTAATACCAGCTACTTGGGAGGCTAAGGCAGGAGAATCACTTGAATCTGGGAGACAGAGGTTGCAATGAGCCAAGACCGGGCCATTGCACTCCAGCCTGGGCAACAAGAGTGAAACTCCCTCTCAAAAAAAAAATAAAAAAAATAAAAATAGTCATGATTGGCCAGGTACCTGTAATCTCAGCACTTTGGGAGGCTAAGGCAGGCAGATCACCTGAGGTCAGGAGTTCGTGACCATCCTGGCCAACGTGGCAAAACTGTGTCTCTACTAAAAATATAAAAATTAGCCAGGCAGGTGGATCATGAGGTCAAGAGATCGAGACCATCCTGGTCAACATGGTGAAACCCCATCTCTACTAATACAAAAAAATTAGCTGGGCATGGTGGCGCGTGCCTGTAATCCCAGCTACTCAGGAGGCTGAGGCAGGAGAATTGCCTGAACCCAGGAGGCGGAGGTTGCGGTGAGCCAAGATCGCGCCATTGTGCTCCAGCCTGGGTAACAAGAGCGAAACTCCGTCTCAAAAAAAAAAAAAAAAAAATTAGCCAGGCATGGTGGTGCGCACCTATAGTCCCAGCTACTTGGGAGGCTGAGGCAAGAGAATCGCTTGAACCTAGGAGGCAGAGGTTGCAGTGAGCCAAGATCCTGCCACTGCACAGCCTGGGTGACAGAGTGAGACTCTGTCTCAAAAAAAAAAAGGCTGGGTGTGGTGGCTCATGCCTGTAATCCCAGCACTTTGGGAGGCAGAGGTAGACAGAACACAAAGTCAAGAGATTGAGACCATCCTGGCCAACACGGTAAAACCACGTCTCTACTAAAAATACAAAAAAAAAAAAGATAGCTGGACGTGGTGGTGGGCACTTGTAATTCTAGCTACTTGGGAGGCTGAGGCAGGAGAATCACGTGAACCTAGGAGGCGGAGGTTGCAGTGAGCTGAGATCATACCACTGCCCTCCAGGCTGGTGACAGAATAAAAAAAAAAGAAAGAAAAGAAAAGTAGGCATGATTATAAATATCACCTGCAGGTCGCTGTGTGCACACTTGGTCCCTCAGCCCAGGAAGGGTGGGGTGGGAGTGCACAGCAACCTTGGGGTGACCTTGGGACTGTTGGAGCACCCCCAACCTGAGCATGATGCTTGTCCCAGTCTCACTCACCTCTGACTCTGGCTGGGACATCCTGGTGCCTCCCTGCCCTGCCTCTGTGGTGTGTGTCTTGGGCCTGAGTTCTTTCATAACCACCCCTGCAGCTTCTACCTGGCTTGTGTTGTCCTGGGGCTGCAGTTCTTACATGAGAAGAAGATCATTTACAGGTGACTTTTGGCCAGGGATGCCTGGGGGTGGCCGTGGGGTGGATGAGGACAAAGAGACTGCCTCCCTCCTGTCTGGGCTGCCCCAGGGGCAGTTGCTGTTCCTTGGATCTAAGCCCTGCTCAGCCCGTTTGACCTGCACCCTTGCCCTCAGGGATCTGAAGTTGGATAATCTTCTGCTGGATGCTCAGGGATTTCTGAAGATCGCAGACTTTGGACTCTGCAAGGAAGGTGGGGGCCGCCCACTGGGATCCACATCTCCAGCCTCGTCTACCCAGCCTGGCCAACAGGATTATGGGCACATGGCATCTCCCAGGAAATCTCCCCACCCACGGATGCCCTGGTTCCCCCACCCTAGACCTCATTCCGGGGGACAGCTGGGCACACTGGCCCTTTCTTCCCAGCCCTAGAAGCTCATAGAGATCCCCAGCCTGCCTTTGGCCCGAGGGAGAGCCTGTGGTCAGGGCTGGAAGAGGAGCCTGAGTTCTGCCTTCTGTGACCTTAGCCTGTGAGCCTGCAGTCGAATGGCGGCGTAAACATTCCCACTTCCTTGGGTACAGGGCAGGGCTTGGCAGAGGCTCAGCTTCCTGCATCATGAGGCTGGGCCGTTGAGGTTTTTGTGAATAGGCCACAGCAAGCAGCTATTGGTGTGTGTGTTGGTTTGCAGGGATTGGCTTTGGGGACCGGACTAGCACCTTCTGTGGCACCCCAGAGTTCCTGGCTCCCGAGGTGCTGACCCAGGACGCATATACTCGGGCTGTGGACTGGTGGGGGTTGGGCGTGCTGCTCTACGAGATGCTGGTGGGCGAGGTGAGTGCTGGAGTGTGCTGCCTGGGCCTCTGGGTTGGGGTAGGGGGGCCCCGTGCATTCTGCTGAGCCCCATCTCCACAGTGCCCGTTCCCAGGGGACACCGAGGAGGAGGTGTTTGATTGCATCGTGAACACGGACGCCCCCTACCCCGGCTTTCTGTCGGTGCAAGGGCTTGAGCTCATTCAGAAGGTAAGCACTGCAGGGCTGGGACTGGGCTGGATGGCCGCTCAAGGCCCGTGTGCCCTCTTCCACGGGACAGCAGACCCCCGGCGCCCATCCTTGGAGCCCTCTGGTCCAGTGCGCTTGGGGCCTGCGGATGGCGGCGGTGCCTGGGGCTGAATGCCCTAAGTGAGCGCCCATCCTATTGCCCAGCTCCTCCAGAAGTGCCCGGAGAAGCGCCTCGGGGCGGGGGAGCAGGATGCTGAAGAGATCAAGGTCCAGCCATTCTTCAGGGTGAGCGGCTGGGGTGGCAGTGGTCCCCTGTGCCTGGCAGGGTGGGTGGCATGCAGTGACTCCTGGGGTTGACGTTCCCGCCATCTCAGGCACCTCTCCTTTTCCTCCAGACCACCAACTGGCAGGCCCTGCTTGCCCGCACCGTCCAGCCCCCCTTCGTGCCCACCCTCTGTGGCCCTGCAGACTTGCGCTACTTTGAGGATGAATTCACAGGGCTGCCGCCTGCCCTGACCCCACCTGCACCCCACAGCCCCCTCACTGCCCGCCAACAGGCCGCCTTCCGGGACTTCGACTTTGTGTCAGAGCGATTCCTGGAGCCCTGAGGGTGTCTCCTGGCACCTCTGCCCCCTATCCCCATAGACCGTTAGAGCCTCTGCTCACCCACCTGTGTGCCCTGCCTGGAGGCCCAGGACTTGCTTGGCATTTATGAGCCCTTGGGACTCAAGGTGGCAGCCATGGGTCCGCTGTCGTGGGCTTTGCTCAGTGTCCCTGGGCAAAGTGTGTCCCCTCCCCCTCCAGCTTGCCCTCCTCTACCTCCCAGTGAGACCTGGCCCAGAAAGGGTGCCACAGTGAGGAGTGATACGATTTGTCTTTTTAAGATTTGACTTGCTTTATAGATTATTAAATTCATACATGTGCACTGGCGGCAGCCTGGGCTGGGTTGGGCTGGGGTGGAGCCCGAGGTCCGCTTGGGCCTGAGTCGCCCTCAGGTCTTCTTCTTCCCCTTCTTCCTTGGAAGGCAGAACTGCCCACCAAGGCAGGGATCTGTCTGTCTTGAAGCTCTGTTCTGGGGCCTCAGGAGTGGGCAGGAATGAGCGGCCCCAGGCCCTCCGAGGGCTGACCCTAGCTGGGAACAGGCCCCATGGTTTTCAAGCACAGGACGGCAGCCCGGCCTCCAGCGACCCTAAACAGCCGGGCTGCTGCCCTCCTCCTCCTCCTCAGCCCAGAGGGTCTCCCAGGACCCCGAGGGCCATCCGCAGAAGAAATGGGCCAGGTTGCGGGTCAGGCCCCGGTCGAAGGGGTTGCCAGGGTGCTGGCGGAGATAGGCGATGCGGTGTGAGGACATGAACTCCCAGGTGGTGGTGTTGCTGGCCACCAGGTAGAGGTGCGAGGCGAGGAGCAGGCTGGCCACCAATGAGAAGAGGGACAGCAGCAGGAAGGTGGCAAACAGGAGCCCGCTGGACCGCAGCCACAGCCCCCAGGGCTGGAAGAACCGGAGGCCTGACCTGCAGTGCAGGGGACACGGGCCTGCTGTTGGGGAGGGCTGGGGAGCTCTTCCCTCCCTGTGCCGGGTCCCTGGGAGCCCTGGCTCTCTCCACCCCTGTGGAAGCATGCATGCCACCCTCTCCCCACGCCCCGGGCAGCACCTACCATGCCAGGTAGAGGCCCCACAGAAGCACCAGCAGCTGCAGCACCAGGTAGACCACAAAGAGTGGGTGGTTGCGCTCCCCCACGCAGTTCTCCATCCAGGGGCAGTGGTGGTCGTAGCGGCGGACGCAGCGGCGGCACTCACAGCAGTGCCGAGCCCGCAGGGGTTGCTGTGGGCATGGAGGAGAGTGGGGGCTCAGTGCCGGGCCCCGCTGTGGGCCCACCACTGAGGGGGAAATCAGGGCTTAAATCTGGAAGGCCTTCTTGGAGGAGGGGTGAGGCCCAGGCAGTGGGGCAGGGGGAGGTCGAGGAGCCTCAGCTTTGGCCCGACCTCTCCCCTGGGGTTCCTGCCTCACTCACCAGCACCAGGCAGTATCTGCAGCGCCGAAGAGGGAGGGCCGGAGGAACCATGGCTGTCTGCTCCTCTTTGATCTCCTGCTGGAATGAGGGACGGGGTGTAAGACACAGTCCCCTTGGGAGACAGGTGGCACTGGTGAGCAGCTCCCCTAGGGGCCGGCTTAGCTCTGGGTGTGGAGTTTGGGGCCCATCCCATGCAGAACGCAGGTGTGGGTGTGGCAGAGCGCCCTGGACTGAGGGCAGCTGTGTGAGGCCTGACAGTCTCTTCCTTCTCTGGCCCCAGCAGTTTCCTCGCTAGTGTAGGATGGAGCTCTAGGACTGGCAAGAGGAGTCACTGAGCTGCCCCCACAAGAGCCCACAGCACAGAACCTGGCATGGAGACTGTACTGGGTGTTGAGTCCCTGTGGGCGAGAGTCAGGGCCCCTGGTTACCTGAGGCTGAGGCTGCACATTCACGTAGCCAGGGTCCATGAGTGACACAGCGAGGTAGAGCAGCAGGGAGCCCAGCACCAGGAGCAGAAAGGTGAGCGGCAGGAGCAGCTGCCCCTGCTCCTCCCATTGCCGCAGCTCTGGAGAGGCCAGAGAGCACAGTGAGGCTGGGCCGGGCAGAACAGGAGTGGATGGGGCTGGGGTGCAGCTGGAGGTGGGGAAGTGTGTTCCTGGCTGAGCAAAGGCCTGGAGAGGTTGGTTCCATGAGTGGCTGTGTGTGTCCAGCAGTTCATCTGCACTTTATCTGGAGGGTCAGAGCCATGGAAGGTTATAGGGCCAGATCTGTTTTGGAAAACCTCATTACTAGAGAAATGGATCGGGGGAAGCCTGGGGGCAGAGAATCTGGCCAGGAGGAAGAAGAGGGTAGCTGCAAAGGCCTGGCAGGGAATAAGAGAGGAAGGAATAGACAGAGGGGGCTTCTGGGTGAAGGAAGGCAGACCTGACTGGATGTGGGGGAGAGGGAGGAGGGGTCCAGGGTCTCTGGCTCTGCCATGGTGAGAGACTGGCCAGGTCTGAAATGCCTGAGACAGCTATGCGGGGGAGGGTGCAGCCGGCAGCCTCAGATGCTGCAGAGGGGCATAAGGCAGGATCCAGTGGACTTCGGCACATGGAGGCGACAGGAAGTTGGGGAGGTGGGGTGCAGGGCAAGGAATGAGGGGGCATGAGACCACCAGACAGCAGAGTGTGGACAAATCCAGTGTCCCTTGGTTGTAAGAAGGAGCAGAGATAAAAGGGTGGCTTTCGAGAGGGATCCTTTTCTCATAGGGAGACCTGAGCAAGTTTTTAGGCTAAAGGGTGAAGGTGGTGGAGGAGGTTTGAGGTCTTGGGAGTAAAGCCGGAAGGAGCCCCAGTCCAGAAACTGAGGCTGGACCACCATGGAAGGAGGGCTGGGGGCTGCCGTGGGTGACAGTGGGGGAGGCTGCCTGTGTGTGGCAGGTGAGGCGCTGGGTAGGGGGCTACTGAAGGAAATGGAGGTGGGTGGGTGGGTGAATGGGTGTTCCTGTGGGAAGGTGGGAGATGGGCTGCATCCCATGCGGTGTTCTCTTGCCTGAGGGGTTGCCTGGACTTGGGCAGCTAGTGGCCATGGGGGTGTGGGCAGAATGCCAATCTTTGCATATAGTTGAGCCGCGTAATCTTATGGATGGAAAGATTTGGGGTCAGTTCCTGGGAAGGATCATGTGGGTCCCAGGATCAGGGGACATGGGGTTCAAGTCTGTCCTTGGATCTGGTGGGCACCGGCTAGGTCCTGGGATGGACAGGGCATCTGGCAGTGATCAGGAAGATGCTGGGATCAATTAGGGATCGACGGGGTATCAGGCGGGGAGCGGGTGGCTCTTGGAATGATAGATGGGGAGGGGGCTTCAGGAGCTAGCGGAGATCGGGCCAATCCCAGGATCTCCAGGGATTAGGCGGGGGACCCAGTGAGACCCGAACGTCTAGGGAACTACGCGGGATCGGGTTGGGTCCGGGGTCGCTCGGGGTCCGGCTCACCGGTATCGTGCAGGAAGAGCACCAGCGTGATCCCCCATGTCAGCACGGTATGCCCGGTCCGCACCAGGACCCCAGGGCTGAGGAGCGCCCAGGGCGCCATCGCCTCGACCCGGGGCCCCACCCGGAAGAAGCGCCCAGAGGGGCGGGCCCTCCGAGGGAGGGGCACGCGGCCGCCCGGGGATTGGTGAATCCGGGAGTCGGGCGGGGCCGGACTGGGTCAGGGAGGCTGCCTATTGGATGGCAGCTGCGGCCGAGTGGGCCCTCAAGCCAACAGGTGCCTGAAGAGGCTGAGGGCGGGGCCGGCGCGCGCGCGCGCAGCTGGTAACTCCCCCAACCCCAGCCCCACCCGCCAGGTAACTTTTGAAAGCCCGGGAGCGCGCGCGCGCCTCCTCGGCCCCCTGTACCCGCCCCATAGCCTCGCGCATGCGCATAGCTCCCTGGGCGCTTCGAAGATCCAGCCGCTTGCTGTGAGTCCGGGAGGCAAAATTGTGCCCATTTCAAAGATGTGATGATTAAGGTCTCGAGAGTGCCAAGGCTCGCCCTAGGTTACTCTGTGGTGACAGCTTTACCTCCTTGCTATTTATTATCAGGTATTGCAAACGGACGAGAGAAAGTGGAGGTATGTGGGGCACATTCCGACTATGGGTGATCCAACTTAGGCGGGAGTCAGAAATACCAGCACTGCCCCTTCCTACCCAAGTGACCCTGGGCGAGTTACTGAGCCCCTCTGAGCTGTTTTCTGTCTCTATAAGGAGGCTGTCAATAGTGTCTCCCTCCTAAGGTGTTTGGGGGGATTAAATAATGGAAGCGCCTTGTCTGGCACGGGACTGTCTTGCCTCTCCTGCTGTGAGCCACCACCTACAGGCGGACTTTCCCCGCCGGAGGCTTCAGGCTGTCCTCCTTCCCTGTGTCCCCAGGGCCTTCCCCATTCAGCCCTACCTCTCTACAGCACCTCCCGCTGATACCAGCATCCTCCTCCGCCAACATCTGATTGGCTCCATCCCAGCTCCTCCAGGATACTCCTCTGACATCTGTTGTTTTTCTCAGCTCAACATCCTTTTTTTGGTTGGGGGAGTCGACTTCCCATCCCATGTGATTGGAGGAACCGGCCCTCACCTCATTGGATGGCGTGCGGGTGGCAGGCTGTGTGCGTGTGTCTCTGCAGAACCAATCACAGGCCTTCCATGAGATTACTGTCTAGATGCTGAGAGGAAGGGGCATTATTTTGGATCTCGAGCCTAAGGAATGGGATATAAGGCAACCGGGAGCCATCTTTACACTGTGAGGAGAGGACCTATCCTGTCTGTGGCTGGAGAAAATGAGACCAACTTATTTGAGACGGAGTCTCCCTCTATTGCCCAGGCTGGAGTGCAGTGGTTCAATCTCGGCTCACTGCAACCTCCACCTCCTGGATTCAAGCAGTTCTCCTGCCTCAGCCTCCCGAGTAGCTGGGACTACAGGCATGCGCCACCACGCCCGGCTAGTTGTTTTTGTTTTGGTATTTTTAGTAGAGACTGGGCTTTACCATGTTGGCCAGGCTGGTCTTGAACTCCTGACTTCGTGATTTGCCCACCTCAGCCTCCCAAAGTGCTGGGATTACAGGCATGAGCCACCGCGCCTGGCCGGAGGCCAACTTATAAAGACACATAGAGATGGATAAGCAGCACTAAAGGAGCGAGCGGGAGATGGTCCAGACAACTTTATCTGAACCCTCTAGATCCAGCTGTTCCTGCAGCCAATACTAACTCTGCATCCCCCGGTTGCAAGAGCCAATGAATTCCCACCTTTTTTTTTTTGACACGGAATCTTGCTCTGTTGCCAGATAGCTAATTTTTGTATTTATTTATTTTTTTAGGTGGGATTACAGGCACTCACCACCACTGGTCTCGAACTCCTGACCTCATGATCCACCCACCTCGGCCTCCCAAAGTGCTAGAATTATAGGCATGAGCCACTTCACCTGGTCTGATTTTTGTATTTTTAGTAGAGACGGGGTTTCACCATGTTGGCCAGGATGGTCTCAATCTCTTGACCTTGTGAACTGCCTGCCTTGGCCTCCCAAAGTGCTGGGATTACAGGCATGAGCCACCACGCCTAGCTTTTTTTTTTTTTTTTTCTTTTTTTAGACAGAGCCTCACTCTGGAGTGCTGCAGTGGTGCGATCTGGGCTGACTGCAATTTCCACCTCCTGGGTTCAGTTCATTCGCCTGCCTCAGCCTCCTCAGTAGCTGGGACTGCAGGTGCATGCCACCACACCTGGCTAATTTTTGTATTTTTAGTAGAGACAGGGTTTCACCATGTTGGCCAGGCTGGTCTCCAATTCCTGACTTCAAGTGATCTGCCCCACCCTGGCCTCCGAAAGTGCTGGGATTACAAGTGTGAGCCACTGCGCCCGGCCTCAATTCCTACCTTTGACTAGCCTGGGTAGACGTTTGAGTTAGGTGTCTGTTATTTGCAATTCGGTCTTGATTACTGCACTGGGTGCAGGATCTAATGTGCTGAGTGGGGACATCCAGCACATTATCCACTCAGCATGTAATTCTGAAGCTTCCGTGGGTCAGGCACTGTCCTGGCGTCAAACACCCTGACACAAGTTCAGATAGTAAGGACGGAATTTAATTAACAATATGCTATTGACAGGGCGGAGGGGACAGTGTGAACCAACTGACACTTGTTAGTGCAGAAATGACTGGTGTTTTTTGTGGTTTGGTTTTTCTGCTTTCTTGAGATGGTGTCTTGCTATGTTGCCCAGGCTGGCCTCAAACTCCTGAGCTGAGGCAGTCTTCCCCCTCGGCCTCCAGAGTAGCTGGGGCTACAGGCGTGCACCACCATGTCTGGCTTAAAGGGAGAATGAGGGAGTGGAGGGAAATGGTGAGGGCTTCAGCAGAGTAAGGGAAATGAAAAATTCCACAGGCTTGGTCATGGTAAATGTGATTAGGCAGCTGCTGTGCTTGCTGGCAATTATGGAAGTTAAGACTGTTCTCCTGCAAAGACTGGGAGACAGAGACTCTGTCCTTCCTGATAGTACCTTTCAACCGAATGGCTTTCAGGTCCTTAAGAAAGATACTCCTGAGTTGTAGGACATACACACACATCTCAAATGGACAGAGGAAAGAGTCACAATTCTAAGTTTCCCATCCCCCCACACTTTTTTTTTTTTTTTGAGACAGTTTCCCACTGTCTCCCTGGAGTGATCTTGGCTCACTACAACCTCTGCCTCCTGGGTTCAAGTGATTCTCCTGCCTTGGCCTCTCAAGTAGCTGTGATTATAGGTACATGCCACCATGCCTGGCTCATTTTTTTTTGTATTTTCAGTAAAGACAGGCTTTCACCATGTTGGTCAGGCTGGACTTGAACTCCTGACCTTGTGATCCACCCACCTCGGCCTCCCAAAGTGCTGGGATTACAGGCATGAGCCACCGCACCGGCCAGAGGTCACATTTCTTAGTGAGACTTAGTACAATTGCTTTACATCAATCTACTTTTGGAGAGGTAGGTCTTGTTTGAAGGTGCTGCGTAGCAAAATATAGTTTCTTTCTTTTTCTCTGTCCTTCAACTTTCATTTTAAGCTCAGGAGTACACGTGCAGGATGTGCAGGCTTTTTACATAGGTAAACGTGCTCCACACTGGTTTGCTGCACAGCTCATCCTATCACCTAGGTTTTTTTTTGAGATGGAGTCTTGCTCTGTCGCCCAGGCTGGAGTGCAGTGGCATGATCTCAGCTCACTGCAACCTCCGCCTCCCAGGTTCAAGTGATTCTCCTTCCTCAGCCTCCCGAGTAGGTGGGATTACAGGCAGGTGCCACCATGCCCAACTAATTTTTGTATTTTTAGTAGAGATGGGATTTCACCATGTTGGCCGGGCCAGTCTCAAACTCCTGACCTCAAGTGATCCACCTGCCTCAGCCTCCCAAAGTGCTGGGATGACAGGCGTGAGTCACTGCACCCAGCCTGGCCACAAGTTTTTAAAATGAGCTCTCTCAATGTGCCAGGTTCTGTGCTGGGCTACAGCAGAGCCTCCATGTGCCTTGTTACTCACAGTCCAATGCAGGAGACTAAAAGCAATTTCAGCTCCATGAGATAAGGATGTGCTGGGATGGGATGAGCAGGAGCTAGTGTTCCTGACACAGGAGATGGCAGGTACCAGGCCAAGGAGCTAGAGGAGGAGCATCTGGCACATCGGAGGACCTTGTTTTCCCTCCTTTACTGCGGCAACCATGAGGGAAGAAGTCATATCAGGCCAGGCGTGGTGGCACATGCCTGTAATCTCAACACTGTGGAAGGCTGAGGTGGGAGGATTGCTTAAGCCCAGGAGTTTGAGACCAGCCTGGCAACATAGTGAGACCCCATTTCTACAAAAAAACAAAAATTAGATGTGCATGGGAGTACACATTTGTGGCCCCAGCTACTTGGGAGGCTGAGGTGCAAGGATTGCTTGAGCCCAGGAGGTCGAGGCTGCAGTGAGCTGTCACTGTGCCATTGCACTCAGCCTGGACAACAGTGAGATCTTGGTCTCAAAAATAAAAAATAAAAAATGAAGTCACTTCACCTCTCTGAGTCTCAGTGTCCTTGTCTGTGAAATGGATTACTGCCAGTGTTCTGAGGAGGCAGAAGGTCCATGAAGCACTTAGCACGGGCCTGGCACACAGATGAAGGTTCAGCAGTGTTGGCTGCTTCTGGCGGGCACTGCCCTCATTCCCTCCCAGGCACAGATGCCCCACCAGGGTTCCGAGGCAAACACCTGCTGCCCTTCCTGCCAGGTCCTGTGGGTGGCTGGTGGCAGGGGCTCTCACCCAGGGGAGAGAGAGGCCAGGTCCAGGCCCTGCAGGTGGTGGAGAAGAGGGGACCTCAGCTTCACAGAGCCTGTGGGAGGAGTCAGTGCTCAGCTTCCAGAAACGCTTAAGCCTGCTCTGATACACAGGCTTAAAACCTCACATAGAGAATAAAATCCACACACTCGCTGTGGCCTGTAAAGGGTGTGACCGTATCATTTCTTATTCCAGCCAGGCAGCTCTGAGGATGTGAAGCCACTGTCGATAGTGGTGCGGGACCACAGGTGTCAGTCAGGACGGCCCTGGGCCATGCTGCAGTCTGGCCACCTCACGATTTGGCCCTAGCGACTTCTTGGTCCCCTCCCACTGCACCCTTGATCCTCACACTGCCAGGGCCACATGGGGCTGCTTCTCTGTCCACTCTGGCAGGATCCTCTGCTGAGGATGCTCTTCCTCAGCCCCTCGGGCAAGACCTGGGCAGCCTCTGTCTTTTCACTGCGTTTGGCTCCACTCTGTCCTCTTGTGAGAAGCCTCCCAGACACATGGGGACACTGCACTGGCTCCTCCCCCTCTCCCCAAAGCACTGTGGCCCAGCGGACTCCAGGCTTCCCTGACCCGCCTGCCCACTCCCACCTGCTGGCTGGAGACGCCTAGTCTGCTGCCTTCTCCCCGCTGGTAGTACAGAGTCGTAATCTCCTATTTGCCATCTGTCTCCCCATCAGGCTGAGCTGTCCTGGGCAGGCGCCCTGTTGGTCTGGTTGCCAGCTGTGTCCTCAGTGGGCACAGGGGTGTGAAGAGAAGGCAAAGGAAACAGGTACTCCAGCTCAGTCTGCTGCCACCTGTCCCCAGGCTGCAGCCTTTAACCCACCAAACGCGCCTCTCCCTACCACAGAACTACCCATACTCTAGCCCCCCTGCCAGGGGTAGCTCGAGCTCTGCTCTGGAGCCTGGAAGCCAGCCTAGCAATCCCTTCCACAAAAAAGACGCTCTGTTCTCCACTTTGCACAAAAATGTATTTCTGTGACATCCCAAAGTACAGACATTTCCCCAGACCCCAGGGGATAAAGCAATGAGGTGTGAACTCTGCCAGGGTCTGGCCGGGGCCACTGAGCGTGGGATGGAAGGGAGTGCCGCATGCGGCCCATCTGCCAAGCTGGGGGAACACAGGGCTGCTGCCCCTTCCTAGGGCAGGAGGGAGAGGCTCCAGGAGAAAAAGGCCAGGTGTCTCTCCCAAAGCTGCTCAACCAGCTATCCTGCCTGGAGGCAGAAATGCTAAAAACACCGAAAAACAGGCCCCTAGAAGGAAAAGGGAAGAAAAAGCCATCACGCAAAGGCTGCCTCCAGGGTTTGGCTGCTCCCCAGGCTCCTGCGGTCCACAAGTGTCCGATGAGAAGCAACGCAGCGTCCATTGGGGGAGGAGCGCATCGAGGGAGGAGCGAGGAGCAAGAGAGCTGGCGCCTCTCAGGCTTCCAAGGTAAAGCCTGGGGCCAGGAGGGATGGCCCGGGAGGCCCAAGTGGCCACTGCAGGGCAGTCCGAGTGCTGGTCTGGAGGCGGCTGTGTGGCTACTGTGGGTGAAAGGCTGGCGTGGGACCTCTGCCTCTGAGAGGCGTGGGGTCGTCTGGGCAGCGGGGCAGGCTGGGATGAGGAGGCAGGCTCAGTTCTGCTGGTGGGAACGCCTGGGCAGGTGAGGGCTGTGGAGTGAGGAAGCAATCCCCTGGCCCCAGAAGATGCTGGCTTCCAGGGCTGGGGCAGGTTCTGGATGTGTTTGGCAGAAGGGGCAGTGGAATCTGCCCCTGAGTTCTGGCCATCCCTGGGCTGGGGCCTTCCACAGCCTGGGACCTGATGGGAGACTAGGAGGCAGCCTCCGTAGCAGCGTGGCCTCAGGCAGGCCTGGCCCGACAGCAGCAGGGCCACTGGGCGCCCTGCTCCTAGAGGGTCTTCGGGGGCAGAGCTGCCTGGCCCTCGGCCTAGGAATGGCTCACTTTCTTGCCCCAGATGGCCCACAGCCGGGAGCACCAAGGCTTTTGGGAGACCCAGTGGGGTAAGTTCTAATCCCCAAACCCCATCAGCTGCGCCCAGGAGCCTAGATGGGGTTCTCAGACGTGAGCAGTGGGTCAGGATGCTGGAGTAGGCTGTCCATGGCCTGCTCCTCTCATCAAAGTAAGCCAGGCCAGGATCTGAGTTTACTGGACAAGGATTGGACACTCAACGTTATAGGCATTTAGTCCGGCGGGGGTAGGAGTGAGTGTGGCAGCGATGAAGGCTTTGAGTGGGTTTGAGAATGGCCAAGGAAGCAGCAGGGACTCCGGGAGTGTTGCTTTTGTTTTGTACAGAAATCATACACACAAAACTTCACACTTCCTAACCAAAAAAAATAATATATATATATAATATATATATATCTCACTAATGTTAACGAAAAGCATCGGTTGTGCAAAAGTCCCCCGTGTCTCTTCACCCCATGGGAGGCTCCCCGTAAGGGGCCCACCCGCTGGGCTGCTTGAGCGTGCTTCCTCCCCGCCTGTGGTCCAGAGTGGTGGCGGCCTTGGGGGCGGAGGCCTCTATCTGGACGTGTCCATGTTCTCCTCTTTAAAGTTACTGCAGTGCTCAATCACCTTGCTGGAGACAATGGGGGAGACAGGATTGGAGGGCGGGCTTGGGGGGGGTGAGCCCAGGCCCTCCTAGGTCATCAGGCAGCTGGGTGAACACATGTTCATAGTGATGGTGACACTGACCGAATGATGTGGACGGAGGGGTTGGCAGAGTGGCCGGCATGTGCAGGGACCCAGGGAATGGCACCTGTGGCCATGAATGCCATCACCAGCCGTCCTCCCCTCCCTTCCTTCCCATGCCCCTCTTCCCCCACCCCCAGTCCCAAGGCATCTGTGGATAGAGGGGTCCCCAAATCAGCCCAGGCCTGACCTCCAAAACACTTTGGAACTTTCTTTAGCGACCTCTTCCTTCTTTTTTCCCCTGCGCACTAGACCCTTCTCTTTCCAGAAGTCCACCAGTGGTCCCCAAACTGACTACACATCACATTCCCCCAGAGGCCCAGATCCAGTGGCAGGTCCAGGGTGGGGCAGGGGCAGCTAGGGCCCAGTGCTCCAGTTCAGATTTCAAATCTTGACCGCCCCAGACTGACCCCTGCCACCCATCACTGTCAGCTGTCACCTTGGACCCCGGACAGCTTGTCCATTCAACACCAAGCCTCTGAGTTGGGGGCTTCACTGCAGCCTCCATGTGTTCAAGGGGTGCCCCAATGCATTTTAGGAAGCAAATACTCAGAGTGAGAGAGGGATCAGTGGATAGGTTAGGGCCTTCTCCTAAGCATTGTCCAGAGTCATTTACTCCTTGCTGTTAGACAGACCAGTGCCTCAGATTCCCATCACAGGCCTTGGAAAAATGTTAAAAGTGACTGCCCTACATAACTGGTCAGTCTTACCTAGTGCTTCTCAAATTTCCTGGGAATCCCTGTTAACCATGAAAATTCCAGGGCCAGCTGGGCACAGTTGCTCTCGCCTATAATCCCAGCACTTTGGTAGGCTGAGGCAGGCAGATCACAAGGTCAGGAGTTCGAGACCAGCCTGACCAACATGGTGAAACCCCATCTCTACTAAAAATACAAAAATTAGCCGGGCATGATGGCACACACCTGTAATTCCAGCTACTCAGGAGGCTGAGAGAGGAGAATTGCTTGAACCTGGGAGGTGGAGGTTGCAGTGAGCTGAGATCGTGCCACTGCACTCCAGACTGAGTGACAGAGCGAGACTCTATCTCAAAAAAAAAAAAGAAAAGAAAAGAAAAGAAAAGAAATTTCAGGGCCACCGGCCACCTCCCCCCTCCCACATGCATTGGAAAAGAAAACCAAGGGGACGGCCCTGTCCATTTATTGTTTTATTTATTTATTTATTTTGTTTGAGACAGAGTCTTGCTCTTTCGCCAGGCTGGAGTGCAGTGGCACGATCTTGGCTCACTGCAACCTCCGTCTCCCGGATTCAAGCGATTCCCCTGCCTCAGCCTCCTGAGTAGCTGGGACTACAGGTGCGTGCCACCACATCTGGCTGATTTTTTGTATTTTAGTAGAGACAGGATTTCACCATGTTGGTCAGGATGCTCTCAATATCCTGACCTCATGATCCGCCTGCCTCGGCCTCCCAAAGTGCTGGGATTACAGGCGTAAGCCACCACACCCAGCCTAATTTATTTATTTGAGACAGTCTCACTCCATCACCAGGCACCAGGCTGGAGTGCAGTGGCGCAACCTCGGCTCACTGCAACCTCCACCTCCCGGGTTCAAGCAATTCTCCTGCCTCAGCCTCCCTAGTAGCTGGGATTACAGGTGCATGCCACCACACCCAGCTAATTTTTTTGTATTTTTAGTAGAGACGGGGTTTCACCATGTTGGCCAGGATGGTCTTGATCCCTTGATCCACCCACCTTGGCCTCCTCAGCCTAATTTATTTTTAATTAATTATTTTTTTTGAGACAAAGTCTTGCTCTGTTGCCCAGGCTGTAGTACAATGGTGCAATCTCTGCTCACTGCAGCTTCTGCCTCCCGGGTTCAATTGATTCTCTGCCTCCCGGGTTCAATTGATTCTCTGCCTCCCGGGTTCAATTGATTCTCTGCCTCCCGGGTTCAATTGATTCTCTGCCTCAGCCTCCCAAGTAGCTGGGATTACAGGTGCCCGCCACGATGCCCAGCTAATTTTTGTGTATTTTGTCTTTTTTTTTTTAGACAGAGTCTTGCTGTGTCGCCAGGCGCCAGGCTGGAGTGCAGTGGCGCGATCTCGGCTCACTGCAACCTCCGCCTCCCGGGTTCAAGCAATTCTCCTGTCTCAGCCCCCCGGGTAGCTGGGACTACAGGCGCATGCCACCATGCCTGGCTAATTTTTTTGTATTTTTAGTAGAGACGAGGTTTCACCATCTTGGCCAGGATGGTCTTGATCTCTTGACCTCGTGATCCGCCCGCCTCGGCCTCCCAAAGTGCTGGAATTACAGGCTTGAGCCACCGCGCCCAGCCAATTTTTCTATTTTTAGTGGAGACGGGGTTTCACCATCTTGGCCAAGCTGGTCTCAAACTCCTGACCTTGTGATTCACCCATCTCGGCCTCCCAAAGTGCTGGGATTACAGGCATGAGCCACTGAGCATGGCCTTACAATTTGTTTTATTTAATTAATTAATTAATTATTTTTTTGAGACAGAGTCTCACTCTGTCACCCAGGCTAGAGTGCAATGGCAGTCTCGACTTACTGCAACCTCGGCCTCCGGGTTCAAGTGATTCTCCTGCCTCAGCCTCCTGAGTAGGTGGAACTACAGGTGCATGCCTGGCTAATTTTTGTATTTTTAGTAAAGACGGGGTTTCACTATGTTGGCCAGGCTGATCTCAAACTCCTGACCTCGTGATCCACCCACCTTAACCTCCCAAAGTGCTGGGATTAAAGGGGTGAGCTACTGCGCTAGGCCTCTATTTTATTTTTTTGAGACAGAGTCTCGCTCTGTTGATCAGGCTGGAGCACAGTGGTGTGACCTTGGCTCACTGCAACCTCCACCTCCTGGGTTCAAGCCATTCTCCTGCCTCAGCCTCCCAAGTAGCTGGGATTACAGGTGTGCACCACCAGGCCCCCCTAATTTTTCTTTCTTTTTTTTTTTTTTTGAGACACAGTCTCGCTCTGTTGTCCAGGCTGGAGTGCAGTGGTACAATCTCAGCTCACTGCAACCTCCACCTCCTGGGTTCAAGCGATTCTCCTGCCTTAGCCTCCCAAGTAGCTGGGATTATAGGCATGCGCCACCATGCCCAGCTAATTTTTTGTATTTTTAGCAGAAATGGGGTTTCACCATGTTGGCCAGGCTGGTCTCGAACTCCTGACCTCGTGATCTGCCAAGTGTGAGCCACCTCGCCCACCTTGCCCACTTCGCCAGGCCAATTTTTGTATTTTTAATAGAGATGGGGTTTTACCATGTTAGCCACGTCTCAAACTCCTGACCTTAAGTGATCCACCCACCTCAGCCTCCCAAAGTGCTTGGATTACAGGTGTGAGCCACTGCATCTGGCCTTCACCAGCCTGGCCAACATGGTGAAACCTCATCTCTACTAAAAATATGAAAATTAGCTGGGTGTGGTGGTGTGTGCCAGTAATCCCAGCTGGTCCAGAGCCTGAAGCAGGAGAATCACTTGAACCCGGGAGGTGGAGGCTGAAGTGAGTTGAGATTGCACCACTGTACTCCAGCCTGGGTGACAGAGTGAGACTCTGTCTCAAAAAAAAAAAAATTTTTTTTTTTTTAAATAGGGTCTTATTGTGTCACCCAGGCTGGAGTACAGTCACACAATCAAAGCTCACCTGGCTGGGTGCAGGGTGGCACACACCTGTAATCCCAGTACTTTGGGAAGCTAAGGTGGGAGGATCGCCTGAGCCCAGGAGTTTGGGACCAGTCTAGGCAACATAGTGAGACCCTGCCTCTACAAAAACTACAAAAATTAGCTGGGTGTGGTGGCGCACACCTGTAATCCCAGCTGCTTGGGAAGCTGAGGTGAGAGGATTACCTGAGTCTCGGGAGGTGCAGTGAGCCATGATCATGCCACTGCACTCCAGCCTGGGCAACAGTAAGACCCTGACCCTGCAGCAAAAAAAAAAAAAAGCTCACTATAGCCTCAAACTCCTGGGCTCAAATGATCCTTCTGCCACAGCCCCCCAAGTAGCTAATACTACAGGTGCACACCACCATACCCAGCTTATTTCTAAATTTTTTTTGTAGAGACAGGGTCTTGCCATGTTGCCCAGGCTGGTGTCAAACTCCTGGCCTCAAGTCTCAGCCTCCTGAAATGTTGCGATGACAGACATGAGCCACTGCACCTGGACTTACTTTTTCTTTCTTTCTTTTCCTTCTTTCTTCCTTTCTTCCTTTCTTTCTTTCTTTCTTTCTTTCTCTTTCTTTTTCTTTGTTTCTTTTTTTTAAATAACAGATGGGGTCTCAGTTTGTTGCACAGGCTGGAGTTCAGTGTCATGATTATGGTCATAGCTCACTGCAGCCTGCACCTCCTAGGTTCAAGTGATCTTCTTACCTCAGCCCCACTGAGTAGTTGAGACTACAGGTGCATACCACCATCCCTGGCCAAATTTTTGTTTTGTTTTGTTTTTTAGAGATGGGTCTCGCTATGTTTCCCAGGCTGGCCTCAAGTTATCCTCCTGCCTTGGCCTCCCAAAGTGCTGGGATTACAAACATGAGCCACTGTGCCTGGCCAGCAGTGCCTTTGGCCGGATATAATAGCAGAACCAGCTGACACTTCCCTCCCCTGGCCCAGGAAGTAGTGTCTGAGTAGCCTTTGAGTTCTTGGCCCGTCCTCCCTGTGACCTTTTCCTCTACACCAAGTTCAGAGCCATGACAAAAGTGTACTGGGGTCAGCTTGACTGTTCTCCCTTCTAGAATGAATCCTGGAGAAAACAAGGTCATTCCTGCCGACTTGGACACATTGCATCCCTGAGTCTCTCGTGTCCTGAGAACTGGAGGCAGTGACATTTTAGAGGCTGCAGTGAAAGCCACACAGCCACGGAAGGATGAGACTCCACCATGTTTGTAACCTTCACATTCAGAAAACTCACACGCACTCTGCCTCGTCTTATCTCTAGAATGTATTTTACCACACTGTGTCCCTTCTTTAGTGGGAATGTCTTTGGCCAAAAATAGTGAAGAGTTCAAGCCTGACTTGCTAATGCCCACTGATGAGAGGAGATGGAATTTGTTGGAAATAAAAGAAAACTAAGCTTACAAATGAGGGCTCTGATGCTCCATTCAGAGCTTGGTCATCTAGTTTCCAGCCATATTGTGGCCAAGATGACATTTAGAGAGGACTCAACTGGACATCAATACACTGTCCACCTCCACACTCAACCCCAAGCTGCCCTGGAAATTTCAGCCATTCCTAACTTCCAGAGGGCTCCCACTGTGTCCTTACTCCCCCAAATCAAGGTTCCAGGCAGAAACACACTGCTTGTCTCTTACCGGGCCATTTCCTTGGTCTCCTGCCGTGCGGTCGCCATCTTTATTATGTCCTTCAGAAGGGGCATCCCTCCTTCTTTGATCAGTAGAGGGCAGTACTTGTCCGCTGTGGGATAGGAGTAGACAGCAGAGGATCAGGATGTGTCTTCTTATCACCCTGAGGCCCAGAAACCCACCCTGTCTGTATCCTGGTGTCAGGGGTGTAAAGACACAGGCCTTGGTGGGGACAGTGCTAGAAATAGGGGCAAGCGATGTGTGCCCAGCCCCATGGGTGGGAGATCTACGTCCATGTAGGGGAAGCAAGAGGTGAGTCCTTGGTTTGAAGTTGCATTTATTTCCAGAGCTCATTCTTTAAAAAAAAAAATATATATATATATAGTTTTTTTTTTTTTTTTTTTTGAGACAGAGTTTCGCTCTTGTTACCCAGGCTGGAGTGCAATGGCGCGATCTCGGCTCACCGCAACCTCCGCCTCCTGGGTTCAAGCAATTCTCCTGCCTCAGCCTCCCAAGTAGCTGGGATTACAGGCACGCGCCACCATGCCCAGCTAATTTTTGTATTTTTAGTAGAGACGGGGTTTCACCATGTTGACCAGGATGGTCTCGATCTCTTGACCTCGTGATCCACCTGTCTCGGCCTCCCAAAGTGCTGGGATTATAGGTGTGAGCCACCGCGCCCAGCCTATATATAGTTTTTGAGACAGAGTCTCACTCTGTCACCCAGGCTGGGAATGGTGCAATCTCAGCTCACTGTAACCTCTGCCTCCTGGGTTCAAGTGGTTCTCATGCCTCAGCCTCCAGAATGGCTGGGATTACAGGTGCGTACCACCACATCCAGCTGATTTTTTTGTATTTTTAGTAGAGATGGGGTTTCACCATGTTGGCCAGGCTGGTCTTGAACTCCTGACCTCAGGTGACTGCCCACCTTGGCCTCCCAAAGTGCTGGGATTATAGGTGTGGGCCACAGTGGCCCAGCCATATTATATATATAGAATTATATATATATATATACACACACATATATTTTGAGATGGAGTCTCACTCTGTCACCCAGGCTGGAGTGTAGTGGCGTGATCTCAGCTCTCTGCAACCTCTGCCTTCTGGGTTCAAGCGATTCTCCTGTCTCAGCCTCCCTAGTAGCTGTGACTACAGGCACGTGCCATCACAGCCAGCTAATTTTTGTATTTTTAGTAGAGACAGGGTTTCGCTATGTTGTCCAGGCTAGTCTCGAACTCTTACCTTCAAGTGATCCACCCACCTCAGCCTCCCAGTGTGCTAGGATTACAGGCATAAGCTGCTGCACTCAGCCTAATTTTTTTTTTAAAGTAGAGACAGGGTCTCACCATGTTGCCTATGCTAGTCTCAACCTCCTGGACTCAAGCAGTCCTCCCAACTCAGCCTCCCAAAGTTCTGGAAATACAGGCATGAGCCACTGTGCCTGGCCTCCAGCGCTCATACTATGGAAAATGTCACCCAAACCAGTGAAACCAGTAGCTCCTAAAGATGGTGATCCTTTGAGAAGTTTCTGTAAAAATATAGATTTCTAAGCTCTGTCCCTGGATATTCTTTTTCAACAGATCCAAGGACCAAGATTTATCTGTATTTTCACCAGGTGATTCTGGTGACCTGCCAGGTTGGAATCAGCTGGTGGTATGGTATTTTTTTCATGCAGAAAGCATGGAGGCTTTTATTTTATTTTTGGAGATGGGGGTCTCGCTGTGTTGCCCAGGCTGGAGTGCAGTGGCTATTCACAGGCATGATCATAGCTCATTGCAGCTGGAAACTCCAGACCTCAGTCAATTCTACTGTCTCAGCCTCCTGAATAGCTGGTGTGCACCACTGTGCCCAACTGGCATGGAGATTTTGGACAGTTTCTGCATATGGAAGCAGGAAACATTAAGAAAGCTGGCTGGGAACTCTGCACAGGTATTTCCTCTGCCAGGTCTGCTTCTCCTGATAGGACAGGAGTTGCCCATTAAGCTGGGTATCCCACAAATACTGGAAAGTGGAGGGCTCTGCTCTGAGGAACAAAAGCTGGCAGCAGCAATTAATGTTCCCTTCCTGGACTGCAGACTCCCTGAGGGCACATCTGCTTTCAGCTGGATGAGTGTCTGAACCCAAGACAAGCTGGCACTCACGGTAGACAGATACGAGGTTGTACAGGGCCCACGTTGCCCAGTGCTGGCTGACAGGAGAGATTCCCTGGGGAAGGAGGCGGAGAATTGGTTCAAATGACCTGCAGGAAGAGAAATCAAGGTCACTGTGGGTGCTGGGGTCGGGGGGTGTGTCTTTCCTAGTCTGAGGTTCCCCCCAGCTGGAGAATCCTAGTGACCATGACAGGCTGGCAGGATGCCAAGGAGAAGCGAGAGCTGGCCCTGCATGCCACTGGCAGGCTGCACAATGAGGCTCCCTTGGAGAAAGGATAAAGGCATAAGCACGTGAGGGAGGAAGAAGGGATCCAGAGTAGGAGGAGAAGAAAGCTGGAGAGCTCAGCACAGAGCAGACGCAGCCTGCGGGGAACAGGGAAGAGGCACCCTGAGAACAGAAGCACGTGTGACTGCTTTTTTTTTTTTTTTTTTTGAGATGGAGTTTTGTTTGGTTGCCCAGGTTGGAGTGCAGTGGTGCGATCTCCGCTCACTGCAACTTCCGCCTCCTGGGTTCAAGCAATTCTCCGGCCTCAGCCTCTTGAGTAGCTGGGACTACAGGCATGTGCTGGAACTACTACCACTATGCCTGGCTAATTTTTGTATTTTTAGTAGAGGCGGAGTTTCACTACGTTGGCCAGGTTGGTCCGAACTCCTGATCTCAAATGATCCACCTGCCTCGGCCTCCCAAAGTGCTGGGATTACAGGTGTGAGCCACCATGCCTGGCATTTTGTTTTGTTTTGTGATACAGGGTCTTACTCTGCTACCCAGGCTGAAGTGCAGTGGCTCAGTCTTGGCTCACTGAGACCTTGATCTTCTAGGCTGTACAAGTGCTCCTCCCACCTCAGCCTCCTAAGGAGCTGGGACTACAGGTGTGCACCACCCATCTCTACTAAAAATACAAAAAAAAAAATTAGCTGGGCATGGTGGCGTGCACCTGTAGTCCCCAGCTACTTGGGAGGCTTAGGCAGGAGAATCCCTTGAACCCAGAATACAGAGGTTGCAGTGAGCCAAGATCGTGCCACCGTACTGCAGCCTGGGCAACAGAGCAAAACTGTGTCTCAAAAAAAAAAAAATTTTTTTTTTTTGGTCAGGCGTGGTGGCTCACGCCTGTAATCCTAGCACTTTGGGAGGCCGAGGCAGGTAGATTGCCTGAGTTCAGGAGATCAAGACCAGCCTGGGCAACATGGTGAATCCCCATCTCTACTAAAATACAAAAAATTAGCCAAGCATGGCAGCGTGTACCTGTAGTGCCAGCTACTCGAGAGGCTGGGACAGGAGAATGGCTTGAACCTGGGAGCCAGAGGTTGCAGTGAGACAAGATTGCACTATTGCACTCCAGTCTGGGCAACAGCGCAAAACTCCGTCTCAAAAAAAAATTTTTTTTGCAGAGGTGAGGTCTCACTATATTGTCCAGGCTGGTGACTGGCCTGTGACTGCTCTTCTGACAAGGGCCTTCTGTGGGCCAGCCTGGAGTCATGGTCCAAAAGCCTGAAACACGTGTGTGTAAAACTTCTGGGCCAGTGATTCTGCTCCCTTTCTTCCCAAGAACTATGGTACGGTGACAAAGCTGTCACCGAGTACAATGTCAAGATCTTGGCTCACTGTAACCTCTGGCTCCCAGGTTTAAGTGATTCTCATGCCTCAGCCTCCCAAGTAGCTGGGATTACAAGTGCCCACCACCATGCCTGGCTAATTTTTGTATTTTTAGCAGAGACAGGGCTTTCACTGTGTTGGCCAGGCTGGTCTGTAACTCCTGACCTCAGGTGATCCGCCTGCCTCAGCCTCCCAAAGTGCTGGGATTATAGGTGTGAGCCACCGTGCCCAGCCCTAGCCCTGTTTTGTTTTGTTTTTAAGAAATGGAGTCTCATTCTGTCTCCCAGGCAGGAGCGCAGTGGCATAATCTAGGCTCAGTGCAGCCTTGACTTCCTGGGATCAAGTCATCCTCCTGCCTCAGCCTCCCGTGGGATTATAGGTGTGCACTATCACACCGGCTGATGTTTTTTTTTTTTTGAGATGGAGTCTTGCTCTGTCACCAGGCTGGAGTGCAGTGGCTTGATCTGAGCTCACTGCAACCTCCACCTCCTGGGTTTAAGCGATTCTCCTGCCTCAGCCTCCTGAGTAGCTGGGATTACAGGTGTGCACCACCACGCCTGGCTAATTTTTGTATTTTTAGTAGAGATGGGGTTTTGTCATGTTGGCCAGGCCGGTCTTGAACTCCTGACCTCGTGATCTGGCCACCTCGGCTTCCCAAAGTGCTGGGATTACAGGTGTGAGCCACCACAGTCAGCCTGATTTTTAAAATTTTTAGGAAAGGGGAGGTCTTACTATGTTGCCCAAGCCTGTCTTGAAATCTTAGGCTTAAGTGATCCTCCTGTCTTGGCTTCCCAAAGTGCTGGGATTATAGGCGAGAGCTATTGTGCTCAGCCCACCTGTATGGTTTTCTGTTGTGTGTCTATTTTCTCCCCCATCCCTCCCCACAAATAAGTAGGTATCAATGGTTTGCAAAGAGCAGGCTTGGGTACATGCAGATGTTGGCATGCATGACAGATGCTTCAAGCTGCATGGGTGAGATGGTGCCCTTATGTATGCTCTGTACCGTCTGCAGCTATGCATCAGTGAGTGAGAACAGAACCCCACAGAGGACCAGAAGAAAGGCAGGAGCTCTGAGCAGACCTTGATGGCAGGAGCGTCCTACCCAGCACTTACCCCATATTCCACACTGTATCCCTGCTCCCAGCCCTGCCCGCACCTGTAATTGATGTTTCTCCGAGAGTTGATGTCCCAGCTCTGGATGGCGGCCCACATGCGCTCCTCCACCTCCTTGCGCTGGGGCTCACAGACGCCCCAGGCCTCGGGCCCATCAAACATGATGTGGGAGAGGACGCCACAGGCATTGTAGGAAACCTCGATCCCATCGGCCTTGCTTTCCAACAGATTGCTGCCAGGAGAAAGACCGAGAAATGGAGTCCCACTCCCCCAGTTTCTCTTCAGATGCCAGCTGCAGGACCCCAACTTAAAACTAGAAGCAAGAGGTGCTACTTATTTCTTTATCCCATATTGTCTATACCCAGACTAATTCTAAAGGGATTTGAGGTCATTTAAGATATAACTGCAAAAGGACTACTTATGAAAGATTAAATGAATAAGAAACCACATTATCAATGGAAAATGACATTTATAGCAAACCTAGGCTAAGAGCAATTGTGCAACTGAGCATCTGAGCATCCTGGCAGCCAAGGCAAAAAGGCAAAGGAACAAAAATACAAACCTGAAGACGCTGATGAACTGGGAAGTCATTAGCTGAGGCCGCAGCTCCTTCACTTCTGCCACATTCCCCAAGAGTCCTAGCATATTCCTATGCAGTTCCTGCTTCTCTGGGAATTCCTGGGAAAATGAGAGCCAATGGGGCCATATCAATTGGTACTTAATGACTTAGTATCTGGTATTGTTAACCAAAAAGTTTAATGGGCTTCTGGCCATGCCAACTAGACAAAGAGGGGGTATATATTACCGCCCTCCTACCCTCCAATGCACCTAAGTCAGTGCTGGGCACACACACTAAGGGATTAAAGAGGTGGGGATTCCTTGCCACAGAGACAAGGGCTGATTAGGTCTGACCTATGGGACAGACGTGGTTCTGTTCACTAAAGCTCAGAATATTAGTTTAAAGGACCCTCCTAGAAATTAGAGTAGGAAAACAGAGGATATGTTTTAGGATGAACAGACATGCTGTCCAGCACAAAGCATAGTGGGCTCTAGCCAGCTGTGGGCAGGCTGAGAACCACTGCTGAGAAGACAGGGAGAGGCTTTCCCTTGGAGCCGGGGCTCTCAGGGGGCCCCACCAGGCCATCTGGGTCTGGAGTGTCTGTCTGCAGCAAATCCTGGGTGGGTGAGCCTGAGTCTGTCCCCACTGCCCTTCTCCAGGAAGCATGGGTGAGAGGTGCTGCGGATATGGTTGATGGGAAGCATAGGGACAGAAGAGGCTGCTCCTGCTGCTGCAGGAGGTGAGCGCTACCTTCAGGCAGTCCAGGAAGAGCTTCATGCCATTGAAATTGAGGAACATCTTGCAGTTGTCGGGAGTTTCGTCTGTGATGTTCCACAGGGCGCTCCAGGAGAACTCCATGACCTGGTCACACTGTGAGGGCAGGGCAGGGCTCAGCTGAGACTCCCAGTGCCCAGGGAGGGGGTCCTCTGACAAAACATGGACCTCCCCCAGGGGCAGCCCAGGCCCCTCATGGGCTGGGGAAAGGGCAGCATGGCTACGTGAAGACTCAACTTACTATCTTGTCCAGCAGCTTCTTCTGAATCAGCTTCAGCATGGTCTGCAGGCAGAGACAAGAACCTGCTAGAGTACCAGGGCTCAAGAACTCCCACCCCACCACAAACCCAAGATGGAGGAGAGGCTCAGAGACACCACGGCTAGTTCAGGAGTCTTGACAAGATCAGGTCTCCGTTATCTTTAGGGAAGGCTTTTTGAAGGCATCCACTCCTCAGCCCCTTGGTACATGGCATCAGGAGGCCCGGGTGCCATTCCTGGCCCTTGGGTGACTCCCCTGTGACTTTGGGCGACTCCCCTGTGACTTTGGGCACAGCCCTTCCCGCTGGGGTTGAGCTTCCCTAGCCATCAAATGAGAAGAGAACAGAAGCTCTTGAGCTCCTTCGTCATTCTTTCCTTCCTTTCACTAGTGGTATTTATCACCTCCCCACTGGGCTCCAGGGCCCATGCCAGGAAGTGCTGGGGACACGATGACAGAAGGACAGCATGGCATCTTTCTCTACAGAGCTTATGAAAGCAGGATGGGCACAGGGACTGGGAGAGGATGACAGCGTGCTCTAGGTGGAAGAAATCTATGAGGCCATCTGCAACGTTCAGCATTAAGAAATTCTTCCTTTGGTCTAGCCTAAATCCCTCAGGCTTCAGCACACTCTCCTCTCTCCCCCTCACTCCCAGCTCCAGGGCCTGCTCGGAGACTCTCGCTCAGGGTGGAGGAGTGGTGGGGAGGGTTGGGGAAGAGCAGTGAAGCTCAGGAGGAAGGGGGCAGCCCGCCTGTACGTACCACGACAAAGCCCATCTTGCCCACGGCCTCCTTGTGGTCATTGTCCACCTGGCAGACCAGGGCATTGCACAGGTGCACGGCGATGCGCTGGATAGACTCATCCTGCCGCGTGGGGTTGAGGATGCTGAGCAGGAGCTCGTTGACCCGGCGGTACTGGAATTCCAGCTCCTCGGGGATGCTGAAGTTGCAGAGCGTCAGGCAGCAGTTCCGCTGCACCTGAGCCAGGAGAGGAGACAAGCAGGGCACATTCAGGGTCAGGCACAGGAGCAGGGCTCTACGAGCTCTCTAGAGGTATGAGATCATCCAGAGCTGTGGTAGTCCGGCTGGGTTTTCTGGAAGAGAAGGCTATACAAGTCTTCTTTAAAAAATGTTTTTAAAAATGTGAAATATTTATACAGAAGAAGCATAAAACACAAATGTACACTTTCATAAATAACATAAAGTGAACTCAATGTAACCACCGCCTGGGTCAAGAAACAGAACACTGTCAGCACCCAGAAGTCCCCACTGTCCCTTCCTGATCATAAGCACCTTAGCCCCTCAACCCCACTGGAGAGAAACACTACACTATTCCTGCTTTTCTTTTTCTTTTTTTTTTTTTTTTTGAGATGGAGTCTCGCTCTGTCGGCAGGCTGGAGTACAGTGGCCCTATCTCGGCTCACTGCAACCTCCACCTCTCTGGTTCAAGCAATTCTCCTGCCTCAGCCTCTCCAGTAGCTGGGGTTACAGGTGCACCACCACACTTGGCTAATTTTTGTATCTTTAGTAGAGAAGGGTGCAATACCACTAATTTGAAAAAAAAAAAAAAAAAAAAAAAAAGAGAAGGGTTTTTCCCATGTTGGCCAGGTTGGTCTCAAAACTCCTAGCCTCAAGTGATTTGCCTGCCTCGGTCTCCCAAAGTGTGCTGGGATTACAGTTGTGAGCCACCACACCCAGCCTTTTTTTTTTTTTTTGAGATAGGGTCTTGCTCTGTTGCTGAGGCTGGAGTGCAGTGGCACCACCATGGCTCACTGAAGCCTCAACCTTTGGGACTCAAGCAGTCCTCCCTCCTCAGCATCCTGAGTAGCTGGAACTACAGCTGTGTGCCACCATGCCCAGCTACTATTTTGTTTCTTGTAAAGATGGGGTCTCACTATGTTGTCCAGGCTGGCTTCTACCTCCTGGGCCAAGAGATCCTCCTATCTCAGCCTCCCAAAGTTCTGGGATTATAGGCTTGAGCAACTATGCCTGGCCCCTACTTGCCCCGGCTTTAATTTTGTTTATTTATTTTTTGAGACAGGGTCTCACTCTGTCACCCAGGCTGGAGTGTGGGTGGCACAATCTTGGCTGACTGTAACCTCTCCCTCCCAGGCTCAAGTGATCCCCCGACCTCAGCCTCCCTAGTAGCTGGGATTACAGGCACACCCCATAGCCCCTGCTTTTTGTTTTTGGGATTTTTTTTTTTTTGAGATGGAGTCTTGCTCTGTTGCCCAAGCTGGAGTGCAGTGGCACAATCTTGACTCAGTGCAAACTCCGCTGCCTAGGTTCAAGCGATTCTCTGCCTCAGCCTCCTGAGTAGCTGGGATTACAGGCGCCCGCTACCACGCCCAGCTAATTTTTTGTATTTTTAGTAAAGACAGGGTTTCACCATCTTGGCCAGGCTGGTCTTGAACTTCTGACCTCATGACCCACCTGTCTCAGCCTCCCAAAGTGCTGAGATTACAGGGGTGAGCTACCATGCCTGACCTTTTTTTGTTTTGTTTTTGAGACAGAGTTTCACTCTTGTTGCAGAGGCTGGGGTGCAGTGGTGCGATCTCAGCTCACTGCAACTGCTGCCTCCCAGGTTCAAGTGATTCTCCTGGCTCAGCCTCCCAAGTAGATTACAGGCTCCCGCCATCATGCCAAGCTAATTTTTGTATTTTTAGTAGAGACGGGGTTTTGTCATGTTGGCCAGGCTGGTCTTGAACTCCTGACCTCAGGTGATCCCCCTGCCTCAGCCTCTCAAAGTGCTGGGATTATAGGCATTAGCCACCATGCCTGGCTGGCCCCTGCTTCTTTTTTTTTTTTTTTTTTTTGAGACAGAATTTCGCTCTTGTTACCCAGGCTGGAGCTCAATGGTGCGATCTTGGCTCACCGCAACCTTAGCCTCCTGGGTTCAGGCAATTCTCCTGCCTCAGCCTCCTGAGTAGCTGGGATTACAGGCACACGCCACCATGCCCAGCTAATTTTTTTGTATTAATAGAGACGGGGTTTCACCATGTTGACCAGGATGGTCTCGATCTCTTGACCTCGTGACCCACCCGCCTCGGCCTCCCAAAGTGCTGGGATTACAGGCTTGAGCCATCGTGCCCGGCCTGGCCCCTGCTTCTTACACAGATATTCTATAGGTTTGCAAGATCAGCTGTTGTTATACATAGCTGAAATGCATTCATTTTTCATTGCAGCATAGTATTCCACCATGATACCCCAATTTATTCATCCATTCTTCTACTGCTGATGGATGTCTGGGTGACTCTAATGGTGGCTACTGTGAGCCATGTATTATACCTATTATACCTGCAACCTGGTGATGATGAGCATGGGTTTTTTGTGTTTTTTTTTTGAGATGGAGTCTTGCTCTATTGACCAGGCTGGAGTGCAATTGTGTGATCTCGGTCACTGCAACCTCGGTCTTTCAGGTTTAAGCAATTCTCCTGCCTCAGTTTCCCAAGTAGCTGGGATTACAGGCGCCTGGCACAGTCCAGCTAATTTTTGTATTCTTTTAGTAGAGATGGGGTTTCACCATGCTGGCCAGGCTGGTCTCAAACTCCTGACCTCAGGCAATCCACCCGCCTTGGCCTCCCAAAGTGCTGAGATTACAGGCATGAGCCACTGTGCACCCTTTTTTTTTTTTTTTGAGGAGTCTTGCTCTGTTGCCAGGCTGGAGTGCAGTGGCGCGATCTTGGCTCACTGCAATGTCTGCCTCCCCAGTTCAAGCGGTTCTCCTGCCTCAGCCTCCCAAGTAGCTGGGACTACAGGCGCACAGCACCACACTCAGCTAATTTTTTTTTGAGATGGAGTCTTGCTCTGTTGCCCAGACTGGAGTGCAGTGGCACAATCTCTGCTCACCGCAACCTCAACCTCCCAGGTTCAAGCAATTGTCCTGCTTCAGCCTCCCAAGTAGCTGGGATTACAGAGGCCCAACACCATGCCTGGCTAATTTTTGTATTTATAGTAGAGATAGGGTTTCACCATGTTGGCCATGCAATCTTGAATTCCTGACCTCAGTTGATCAGCCCTCCTTGGCCTCCCAAAGTGCTGAGATTACAGACATGAGCCACCTCATCTGACCAATAAAAAAAAATACTTTTTAGGCTGGGCATGATGGCTCGTGCCTGTAACCCTAGCACTTTGGGAGGCTGAGGCAGGCAGATGATGAGGTCAGGAGATTGAGACATTCACCATCATGCCCAGCTAATTTTTGTATTTTAGTAGAGACAGGGTTTCACCATGTTGGCCAGGCTGGTCTTGAACTCCTGACTTCAGGTGATCCACCTGCCTTGGCCTCCCAAAGTGCTAGGATAACAGGCGTGATCCACCAGGCCCGGCCCTACTTATTTTTAAGACAGGGTCTCTCTGTTGCCTAGACTAAAGTGCAGTGGTGCCATCATAGCTCACTGCAGCCTCGAACTCCCAGGCTCAAGCAATTTTCTCACCTCAGCTTCCAAGGTGGCTGGGATTCCCAGGCATGTGCCATCACACACGGCCTTTATTTTCCATTTAATTTTATTTAATTAATTAATTTTTTTGAGACAGAGTCTCACTCTGTCATCCAGGCTGGAGTGCACTGGCACGATCTTGGTTCACTGCAACCTCCACGTTCTGGGTTCGAGCAATTCTCCTGCCTCAGCCTCCCCAGTAGCTGGGATTACAGGCGCGTCCCACCACACTCAGCTAGTTTTTGTATTTTTGATAGAGATGGGGTTTCACCATGTTGGCCAGGATGGTTTCGAATTCCTGGCTGCAAGTGATCCGCCTGTTTCTGCCTCCCAAAGTGCTGGGATTACAGGCACGAGCCACTGTGCTCGGCCTTTTTTAAAAAATTTTACAAGTGAGGATGTATATATATCTTTTCCTCTAAGAACTGTCGTAACTGTGGAATGGCTAGGTCAAAAGACAAATGCATTTATAATTTTGGCAGGTTCTGCTGGTTGCCCTCGAAAAAGGTTGTACAATTCATCCCTCACCAGTAGACAGGGTGTAAGAGTGCTCTTCTCTACCCTTGCAACATTGAGTATCACCAAGCTCTTGAGATAAAATGTGATTTCATCTTATTTTAATTTCCATTTCTGTAACAGATTTATTAATTCATTTGGGAGTCTTCAACTCAACTAGCCTTTTTCTCTTTTCTTTTCCTTTTTTTTTTTTTTAAAGACAGGGTCTCCTCTGTTGCCCAGGCTAGAATGCAGTGGTGTAATCATAGCTCACTGCAGCCTCCACTTCCCAGGCTCAAGCAATCATCCCACCTCAGCCTCTGAGTAGCTGGGGCTACAGACACATACCATGACACCCAACTAATTAAAAAAACAAATTTTATTTATTTATTTTTTTCCCATGAAGGCCTAAAAAAATTTTTTTTTTTTTTTGAGATGGAGTCTTGCTCTGTTGCCCAGGCTGGACTGCAATGGCACCACCTTGGCTTACTGCAACCTCCACCTCCTGGGTTCAATCAGTTCTCCTGCTTCAGCCTCCCAAGTAGCTGGGATTACAGGCACCCACCACCATGCCCCGCTAATTTTTGTATTTTTAGTAGAGACCGGGTTTCACCATGTTGGCCAGGTTGGTCTTGAACTCCTGACCTCAGGTGATCCACCCGCCTCAGCCTCCCAAAGTAGTGGTATTACAGGCGTGGGCCATCATGCCCAGACTAAAAAACTTTTTTTGTAGAGAAGGGGCAGCGAGGAAGAGGATGGAGGGCAGCCAGGGGTGATGGACTGTGGCAGGGGCCAGGTCTCAGTATGCTGCCCAGGCTTAGGCTTTTTTTTTTTTTTTTTTTAAAGGCCAGGCATGATGGCACACGCCTGTAACCCCAGCACGTTGGGAGGCTGAGGTGGGCGGATCACGAGGTCAAGAGATCAAGAACATCCTGGCCAAGATGGTGAAACCCTGTCTCTATTAAAAATACAAAAAAAAAATTAGCTGGGTGTGGTGGGGTGTGACTATAATCCCAGCTACTGGGGAGGCTGAGCCAGGAGAATCGCTTGAACACAGGAGGTGGAAGTTACAGTGAGCCGAGACAGCGCCACTGCACTCCAGAGCGAGACTCTGTCTCAAAAAAAAAAAAAAAAAGATACCCCTTTTGCCTGATTATAAAATTGATCTCACTGGGCATAGTGGCTCATCCCTGCCATCCTAGCACTTTGGGAGGCCAAGATGAGAGGATCTCTTGAGCTCAGGAGTTTGAGAACAGCCTGGGGAACATAGTGAGATCTTGGCTCTACAAAAATGTTAAAATTAGTGGGATGTGGTGGCATGCCCCTGTAGTCCCACCTTTGTGGGAAGCTGAGGTGGGAGGATTGTTTGAGCCCAGGAGGTTGAGGCTGCATTGAGCCCTGCTTATGCCACTGCACTCAGGCCTTAGCAACAGAATGAGACTGTCTCAAAATTAACATCATCATCGTCATCATCATCTCAATGTAGAAAGAACAATCACTCCAGCCAGGTGCAGTGGCTCACACCTGTAATCCCAGCACTTTGGGAGGCTGAGGTGGGCAGATCACTTGGGGCCAGGAGTTTCAGATCACCCTGGCCAACATGGCAAAACCTTGTCTCTATTAAAAATAGAAAAATTAGCCAGGTGTGGTGGCATGCTCCTGTAGTCCCAGCTACTTGGGAGGCTGAGGCAGGAGAATCGTTTGAACTGAGCTGAGATCGCACCACTGCACTCCAGCCTAGGCAACAGAGTAAGACTCTGTCAAAAAGAAAGAAAGAAAAGAAAGAAAAAATACACACACATACCACACACACACATATTGCCTTTGAAATTCTACTTCTAGAAATGTATTATAAGGATAACTAAGTATAATTTTTTTTTTTGTAGAAAGTGATTTATTTAGAGAGAAAGAGAGAAACCAGAGAAGGAGAGAGAAAGAAACAGCTAACTCTGACACTGAGTGAGAGAATCCAGAAAGATGGAATCCAGGAGAGGAAAGCAGCTTCCATAGTGAGAGGAACAGAATAGACAAAGAGATGGAGTTTAGGAGGGAAAGACAGGCTTCCACGAGAGTGTGTGGAAGGGGACTCCAGAGGGAAAATCCAGCATAGAGAAAAACAGCTTCCACGAGAGTTGTTTGTGGAAGGCGGATCCAAACAGGTAGTCCCACTAAGTATAATTAACAAAGCATTGCTTGAGTGAGCAAAAGATGAAACAGCAACCTAAATTATTCAGCCCTGGAGGCTGTTTCATACACTGGCAGAATGCTAACCTGCACCTCATGGGCACGGGGCTTGGCCACTGACTCCAGGCTCCAGCAGAGCCCTCCACACAGTGGCCTCTCCCTGGATGAGGACACTGAACATATGCTGGTGTCAACAGTTATGAAAGTGAACCTTAACACCAGCTGTATCTAGGCGAGGAGAGGTGAGATTGTGAGTAGCTTTCGCTTTATTTAACGCATTCTTGTATCACTTGAATTTTTTCATCTTTTAAGCATTAGATAGCTTTTTAAATTAATTAATTAATTAACTTATTTATTTTTTGAGACAGAGTCTTGCTCTGTCACCCAGGCTGGAGTGCAGTGGCACGATCTCGGCTCACTGCAGCCTCGGCCTCCCGGGTTCAAGCGATTCTCCTGCGTCAGCCTCCTGAGTAGCTGGGACTGTAGGCATGCACCACCATACCCAGCTAATTTTTGTATTTTTTTTTTTTTTTTAGTAGAGAAGGGGTTTCACCATGGTTGGCCAGGATGGTCTCGATCTCCTGACCTCATGATCCGCCCGCCTCAGCCTCCCAAAGTGCTGGGATTACAGGCATGAGCCACCGCACCCGGCCTGAGACCCTGTCTTAATTAAAAAAAAATTATTGTTTGATCCTTTTGTAGTTTATGAGAGTGATGATTAGATCTTCATGCTTATGTGTGAAATGTGCCTCCCTCAAACCTTGTTATGACATTGGCATACTGTCCATCTGAAATGAAAAAAGTCTTTTTTGTTATAAAAATATGTTGGCTAGGCTGGGTGTGGTGGCACACGCCTGTAATCCCAGCACTTTGGGAGGCTGAGGTGGGTGGATCATCTGAGGTCAGGAGTTTAACACCAGCCTGACCAACATGGCAAAACCCATCTCTACTAAAAATACATAAATTAGCCAGGCATGGTGGCGCATGCCTGTAATCCCAGCTACTCAGGAGGCTGAGGCAGGAGAATCGCTTGAACCTGGGAGGTGGAGGTTGTGGTGAGCTGAGATTGAGCCATTGCATTCCAGCCTGGGCAACAAGAGTGAAACTCCCTCTCAAAAAAAAAAAAAAATGTTGGCTGATGAGAGAGATGTTCATGTTCACATGACACAGTTGAAGTAAAAATCCACAGTATACAAACAGTACACACAGTTTGTGTATCCCATTTACAAAATACATGTGCATAGGTTAAAATCCAGAACAACAGATATCCCATGTTACTGGTGCCTATCTCTGGGTAGTGGCCTTATGGGTGATTTTTATTTTCTGTATATCTGTAATTATAACTTTTCTATAATAAAAGCAGCTGTTGGTAAAAAATCCCCCAGCAGAGTGTATGGGCAGAAGGGCTGAGGAGGCAGCACACGCAGGGAGAAGGACAGGGTCCCTGGGCCCCCACCCCATATGGGGCAGGAAGGAAGAGGATGGAGGGCAGCCAGGGGTAATGGACTGTGGGAAGGGCCAGGTCCCAAGAGTCAGGGAGTATTGCTGTGGGAAAGGCAGCTGGGAGGGATGCAGCCCAGAGCCAGGGGAGCCCTGGCAGGACGCAAGAAGCAGGAAAGGGTGGCTGGGCCAGAGCATGCGGGCCGTGGTGGGTGGGGGCTCACCGTCACCTCCTGGTAGGATTCCATGCCATTCAGCACCACTTGGATGACCTGCCGGCGCAGCTTCACACTTTGCTCTGAGCGGTACTCGGAATTCGTTAGGTAGAAGAGGGCGGCGCTGCCTGTCACTTGAATGTTCCTGTCATATTTGTGGCATTTGAGGGCTGTGATGACCAGCTGTATGAAGACAGGAGGGACCTGGGCTGGCAAGTGCAGGGAGAGGCCCGGACTCTGTGAGGGGCTGAAACAGGCTCTCTGGGGCAGGATTTAGCCTGCTCTTGCTCTCTGAAGGCAGAAGTGGGGCCTGGGGAGCAGATACCAGGGTGGGGACCGAACAAGGCCGGTGCTGAGCAAGTCAAGTGCTGTGAGGCCCAGGCTGGGGTTTGGGTCCTGGGGCCCTGGGGACAGGTGCAGAGGGACAGGGGCTCTGGGGACACGGCTCAGCCAAGACCGGAACCCTCCAGGTGGGGAGGGACACAAGGCCGAGGCCCTGGGCTTCGGACTGACCTTCAGGGCCCGCAGCAGCTGGTTGCAGCGCTCAATGCGTGCGATGTCAAAAAGCAAGTTGATGGCCCGCGAGGTGATCTCAGGCCGGTGCTCCGTGTAGGCCTCGATGGCATTCAGCACCTGCTCCTCATTTTTGTCACCACTTACCTGCGGGTGGGACATGCTCAGAACAACCCACGAGAGGCCAAGGGCTGGGATGCTAGATCCCAGCTCCATTTCCAGCCCCAGAACCCAGCTCCTTCCCTTTCCCAGAGCTCCCTGGTCCTGCCCCACCCCTCTCCCGCAGCTCACTTTGTAGGCTGGAATGTGCGTGAGGCGGCACAGAGAGTTCTCGAAGAGCCCGAGGAACTGCAGCGGCCTCTTCAGAGCCCGGAAGGGTATGATGCTGCTCTTGGAAGGCTCGATGCTGGGGAAAGAGGGTACCAGGGTCAACAGCTTGGGGTCCAAGCCTGAGCTGGGCCTCCCCCTGGGGGTGGTGAGGCAATTACTTGCTTTCTCTTCTAGGCCCTCCAACCTCATCCCCCCCGCCTCTTTTTTTAAAATGGTAGGGGACACAGACACCACCTCCTAATGGAAGGGTGGCAAGGCTACATAGTAGGGGAACACATAGGATGGGTGATACAGCCACCTTTAGAAACCACTTGCCATTCTAGTAAGGGCATGGCAACCTTTAGGTCTCGCCAACAATCACAAAGGGACAAGCTTATCAACTGAATACCATTAAAGTGGGCTGGGGCCAGGGTTTATGTATGGCCAGTTACAGCTGGTAGGGTTTGGTCAAACTTCTCAACCAACCAACCCAGGAACCGACCTATCTCCTGCAATACCTCCTAGGTGGCAGACACTGCCAGCCTCACCTCTTCCATGGTGTGCTCTGTGAGGCTGAGAATCAGATGGTTCCCCAGTCGCCCCTCGTGCTCTCACCTGCTGGCCTTTGCATGTGCTGTTCCTTCTGCAAGAACACCCTTCCTCTGGCAAAGGCAGAATGAGCTTTCGGGACAGCCAGAATGCGTTCCTCCCCCTCCTTCCTTCCTGATCCTCAGGCAACCCCGGGGCCCTGGATTGCCCCTACCATAGCCCTTGTAATGACTTGTCTGTCCCCACCAGCTCACACAGACTCCAAGAGAGCAGGGCCTGATTCATTTCTTTATCTCTAGCACCCAGCACAGCACTTGGCGGAGGGGTAAGTGGCAAATACTTTTTTTTTTTTTTTGAGACAAAGTCACTCTGTGGCCCAGGCTGGAGTGCAGCCGCGTGATCTCAGTTCACTGCAGGCTCTGTCTCCCGGGTCCAAGCCATTCTCCTACCTCAGCCTCCCAAGTAGCTGGGACTACAGGTGTCTACCACCATGTCCAGCTAATTTTTGTATTTTTAGTAGAAATGGGGTTTCACCACGTTGGCCAGGCTGGTCTCCAACTCCTGGCCTCAAGTGATCTGCCCACCTTGGCTTCCCAAAGCGCTGGCATTACAGGCGTGAAGCACTGAGCCCGTCTTAAATGCTTGTTGAATGACACCCTACCAATAGCCATGGAGGGTGGGGCCCCACCTGGTCTGCCCCGATTCCTCTTCCATCTTGGAGATGCTGCAGTTCTCTAGGATCATGTGGCCAGAGATGTCAAGGGACATCAGGTTCCCCAGTTTCTGCACAAAGAGGCTCAGCACCTCCCGAGTCAGCTTGAACTTGTAGTAGCTGGAGAGGCGGTCTCGAGAGATGTCCAGGTGTCTGGAGATTGGGGTAGGGGGTGCAGGTCAGGAGCTGAGTACAGGGTGGGGCTGCCTTGCAGACCTCTGCTCCTTTAGTCTCCAGTAGGGGAGTGCCTACGCCTGCCACGACTGCTCCAGGGCATTCTGGGAAGAAACCTGAACCGCCCCAATCCAGCTGAAACACTGGGTTTAAGGAATGGGACTGTCTTCATCCCCACACTCAGCCTGGCCAAGGGCTCCTGAACCCTGAGGGCCTGACAACACCCACCTTTACTCCTCCCCACCTGTCCAGCCACCCCACCCTGGTAAGCTCCGGGCCAGCAGCTCACCGCAGCTTGTGCAGCTGCACGATGACCCGGATGTGGTCATCAGACAGGTCCATATTGTAGAGCACGAGAGACACCAGGCTGTCTTTCCACTGAGTGAGGAAGGCGGCGTCGCTTATCTGAATGCCTGAGAGGTCCAAGGCCGCCAGGGAATTGAGTGGCCGAAGGAGGGACTCCACGGGGACCCAATCAATCATGCGGCCCAAGTTGAGGAAGCGGAGGCGGCTGAAGCCCTCGAAGGTGAAGTCCTTAACCAGCACCTGGCAGGTGGGGTTGACGAGGCACTCATCTTCACAGCCGCCTGGGTTCTCCTCCTCATAGAAAATGTTTGTACAGCCAAAGAGGCTCAAGGACACCAGGGTGTGGCTGAAGCTCCTCAGTGTCTGCAGGCTCTTGGCGGACAGCTTCTCGCAGTTGGTCAGGTACAGCTCCACCAGGTCCTGGGAGTGGGCACAGCCATCATCATCACCATCCCTGCCCCTTCCCCCCGCCCCAGGCCTCGTCCTGGGCTACAGGTGGGTTGGAAAGGGGGATGTGCACAGTCAGGCAAGCACTGGTGGGACTGGGGATGGCTGGGCTGGAGGCAAGTAGCCTGGCCCCTGCTTGGCATGTGGCGCTCCTGTGGCGGGGCAGGCCTCACCTGCTTGCGGATAGCCTCCAGGTCCTGGTCCTGTACCAGGTCCTCGCGGAGGTGAATCCGGGTGAGGCGGGTGCTGCGGGGGTCCGAGAAGAGGCTAAAGAAGCTCTCGTGTGGCTTGAAGTTACAGGCAGCATTTACCAGCTCCACATACCTGGAAGAAGAGAATGCCTGGCTCAGGGGAGGGTCACAGGGACTCTCTTCCTCGCTTCAAAGCACAAGCCCTCCTCTCCCTGAAGCCTTCTTAGATCACGCCAAGTAGCAACGTCCTTCTCGTAAGAGTATCTGGTTAGGTACTGACTAAACTACCGGTGAGATTAAGGATGCCCAGGAACCAGGAATCTAAAGGTAGCTCTCTGGGAGACCTTCTAGGTGATGCAGGGGTCATCTCTCCAAAGGCACATGCCTGTCACACACCCTCCACACACACTGCAGGGGCAGCAGCCCCACTGGCATGGCCACTCTCAGAACCTTCTTTAAGCCCCTCCTGGGACCCTTTTAAACAGGCAAATTAAGCCAAGTGGTTAGAGTTCCCAGCTGGGTACAGGGCAAGCCCTTAATTATGCGCTGTTGAGACATCAGCTCACACAAGAATCCTGGTCTGCTGGGAAATGCTTTGGATTCAAATGCTTTGGAATCTAAATCCTGGCTTGGCTGCTTCCCACCTGGGCAACTTCACACGAGTAAATGAACTTTCCCAGACCTCAGTTTCTTCATCTGTAAAGTGGATATAACTCTGGGCTGCAAAGCGTCCAACCTATAGCCTGACCCACAGCAAATGCTCAGAACATTGTTACAGGTCCACCTCTGTCCTTAGGCCCACACAGGCTCCTGGTTTCCTATTTTCCTATGCAACTGTCTAACAATTTCCCTTCTGGGAATCTATTTTTTTCTTTTGTAGAGATGTCTCGCTATGTTACCCAGGCTGATCTTGAATTCCTGGCCTCAAGTGATCCTCCTGTCTTGGCTTCCCAAAATGCTGGAATTACAGGCGTGAGCCACCATGCCTGGCCACCATCTGGGCCTCCAGATTGAACTCCCAGCATTCAGTGACTACATAGCATGCTTCTAGGAGTCCCTAGAAGTGGGGAGGCCCTCGGAGGGCCATTCAGATTTTCTGGATGATTCTATCCCTGGTCATGGATCCATCACTCTGGCACTGGCACCTAAACCTTTATGTGCCCATGTTCACTGAATCCACAGGCACAGGCATGTGCATGCAAATGTACATACACACGTGGGGCAACACTTAACTCTTTCATGTATATGCAGATTTTGACACAATCACATCTCTAAATGCACACATGCAGTTTACTCTCAAAAGTAACCTGTGCTGCATAAGCTTACATGTGTAGACACACCCATGCCTTCACGTGCACACCCCTCCACATACATACCAACACGCACATATATATATATACCTGTACAGTTATGGATACACCACTATTCTTTTGCACCCATGAACATCCATGAGCACACACACACCCTTACACATTTGTCTCTATAGCTACTCCCCACGTAGTGCACACACATGGTCCCAATCTCTCTATACACATTCATGGTAAGACCCCTGCTCCCTCCTCAGCCCCTGGGCCTGCTCACTCATTGACGAGCCGGTCACAGATCTCGCTGGGCAAGAAGATGTCCGGATGTAGCCGTAGGGTCTCTTTGTCCAGCAGGTAGCCCAGGGTGCCATCCAGGTTGCGCAAGCAGAAGTCAGTACAGAGGGCCATCAGGGACTCAGGAGTGTCGGACGCCATGCTGGGGGCAGGCAGGTGGGCCACTCCAGGACAAGGGTCCCCAGGGGCAACAGTGATTCCTGAACACTCACAGGATCATTGGCAGAGCCACTGCCTGAGGAGTGGACAAGACGCCAAGTGAGCCACACACAAGGGCTAGAACCATCAGTGGTCCCATATCCATGCCCTGAGCAGGAAAACAGACCACACTCAAATTAGCAGCTTAGCAGGGCCAGGCCCATGTCTCCTGACTCCTCTCACCTGCCTCTGCTGTGCCACTATCTATGCATAATTTGACCTGGAAGAACATGGAGCCTTGTCCAAGCACTTATTTGCCTATGGGCAGACATGTGTGTTGGGGACCTAATGCTTGAGTAGGGATAATAGAGATTTTCATCTTCTGCTTCCCACAGTCTTAACAGCTACACTGGGATGTTCCATGCTGTGCAGTACTTCCTAACCTGTATACAGCTATGATTGATTGAGTAGTGAGTGTGCCAGGGCTTTATAGACATAGAGACATGATATCGCTGAATCTCATGGTGTCTGATTATGAGATAAGGGCTCCTCACAAGAGCAATGAAAACATATGTCCACATAGAAACTCAGACGTGAACATTAATAGCAACATTATTCATAAGAGCCAAAAAGTGGAAACCCAAATGTTCAGCTGATGAACTGATCAACAAAATGTTGTATATTCATACAATGGAATATTCAGTCATAAAAAGTAGTGATCCATGCAATAATGTTGGACCTTGAAAACATTATGCTAAATGAAAGAAATCAGTAAAAAAAGAAAGTCTCATACTGTATGATTCCTCTTATAGAAATGTCCAGTGAGAATAGGCAAATCTATAAAGACAGAAGCAGACTTGTGGTTGGGGAACAGGAGAGTAACTGCTAATGGGTATGGAGTTTCTTTTTGGGGTGACGAAAATGGTCTAAAATTGACTATGGTCACAGGTGCACTCTATGAATATACTAAAAATCATGGAATTACATACTTCATATGGGTGAATTGTGTGACATGTGAATTATATTTCAGTAAAACTGTTATTTTAAAAAGTGAAGCCTCCTACTACCTTCATGACTTTAGCACAGGTAATAATTTCTTGTTTTTTTTTTTTTTTTTTTTTTTTTTTTGAGATGGAGTCTTACTCTGTCACCAGGCTGGAGTGCAGTGGTGTGATCTTGGCTCACTGCAACCCCCACATCCCGAGTTCAAGCAATTCTCCTGTCTCAGTCTCCCAAGTAGCTGAGACTACAGGCATGCACCACCATGCCCAGCTAATTTTTGCATTTTTAGTAGAGATGGGATTTCACCATGTTGGCCAGGATGGTCTCGATCTCCTGACCTCGTGATCCGCCTGCCTCCACCTTCCAAAGTGCTGGGATTACAAGTGTGAGCCACCACGCCTGGCCCAAGATTTCTTTCTTTTTCTTTTTTTTTTTTTTGAGACGGAGTTTCGCTCTTGTTACCCAGGCTGGAGTGCAATGGCGCGATCTCGGCTCACCGCAACCTCAGCCTCCTGGGTTCAAGCAATTCTCCTGCCTCAGCCTCCTGAGTAGCTGGGATTACAGGCACGCACCACCGTGCTTAACTAGGACTCAAGAAGTGCCAACCAGGAGGTAGAAAATTATAAACTGATCTACACTGAAGTAAAGAAACTTCTGTTCATGCATATACAAAAATTCATTTGAGATAGAGGGTAGACATAAATGTGAAAGGTAAAACAATAAGGTTTCTAGAAAACACAGGAGTGTATCTTTATGACTTTAGAATAGGCAATTATTTCACATAAAGAGAAAGAGATTGATAAATTGGACTGCCTCAAAATTAAAAACTCAGTTCATCAAAAGATACTACGAAGAGGCTGGGTGTGGTGGTTCACACCTGTAATCCCAGCTCTTTGGGAGCCCGAGGTGGGCAAATCGCTTGAGCCCAAGAGTCAAGACCAGCATGGGCAACATGGCAAAACCCTATCTCACAAAAAATACAGAAAAAATTAGCTAGGCATGATGGCATGAGCCACCCAGCTACTTGGGAGGCTGAGATGGGAGGATCACCTAAGCCAGGAGGTTGAGGCTGCAGTGACCTTATGATTGTACCACTGCACTTCAGGCTGGGCGACAAAACCAGACCCTGTCTCAAAAAAAAAAAAAAAAGGTGAAAGATTTGAATAGGCATTTAATACAGGAAGATAGTGAAACAGACAATAAACATGTGAAAAGCACTCAGCTTCTTTAATATTAGGGAAATGAACAGTAAAACCATAATGAGATGCCATTTCCCACATGCCCACTAGCTCAACTGAACACAACAACAGCAACAACATGGGCAATACCTGGCATTGGAGAAGACGGCACGACGGGAAATCTCCCACAGGGCTGGTGGCAGAGCAAATTGGTGTGAACCGGAATATAATGGGAACACTGTTTAACACTATTCGGTATTTGCTAAAGCTGAATACACACAGGTTCAACACTGAGCAATTCCGCTCCTCGGTATATACCCAACAGAAATTCATACGCAAATGTGCACCAAAAGATCTACACTAGCATGTTCACAGCAGCACTATTTGTAATGGCCAAAACCAGAAAAGAACCTAAATGTCCACTGCCATTGGAATGGATAATTGTGGTACATTCATCTACTAAATACTGCCTGGCAATGAGAAGGCAAAAATTACTATCAACAGCTTGGATAACACTTACAGTGTTTTGTTTTGTTTTGTTTTAATTTTTAATTTTTTTTTTTTGAGAAGGAGTCTTGCTCTGTTGCCCAGGCTTGAGTGCAGTGGCATGATCTCAGCTTGCTGTAACCTCTGCCTCCCAGGTTCAAGCGATTCTCCTGCCTCAGCCTCCTGAGTAGATGGGATTACAGGGGTACGCCACCACGCCCAACTAACTTTTTGCATTTTTTTCCGAGACAGAGTCTCGCTCTGTTGCCAGGTGCCAGGCTGGAATGCAGTGGCACAATCTCGGCTCACTGTAACCTCCACCTCCCAGGTTCAAGCAATTCTCCTGCCTCAGCCTCCCAAGTAGCTGGGACTACAGGAATGCGCCACCACGCCCAGCTAATTTTTGTATTTTTTAGTAGAGATGGGGTTTCACCATGTTGGCCAGGATGGTCTCGATCTCCTGACCTCGTGATCCGCCCTCCTCGGCCTCCCAAAGTGCTGGGATTATAGGCATAAGCCACCGTGCCCAGCCGCATTTTTTTCTTTTAGTAAAGATGGGGTTTCACCATGTTGGCCAGGCCCAGGTTCAAGCGATTCTCCTGCCTTGGCCTCCTGAGTAGCTGGGATTACAGGCATGCACCACCACCCTGGCTATTTTTTGTATTTTTAGTGGAGATGCGGTTTCATCATGTTGGCCAACCTGGTCTCGAACTCCTGACCTCAGGTGATCCACCTGCCTCAGCCTCCCAAAGTGCTGGGATTACAGGCGTGAGCCACTGCGTATGGCGTATGGCCTTTTTTTTTTTCTTTTTTAGCTCATCAGCTATTGTTAGTGTTGGTATATTTTATGTGTGGTCCAAGACAATTCTTTTTCCAGTATGGCCTAGGGAAGCTAAAAGATTAGACACCCCTGTCTTAGAGGGCTCTGGAGTTCTGGAGCCCAGCATCACCCCAGCTTCTGGAAGCCTCGCTCCGTGTCCATTTATGAGCCTTCCAGACTGCTCAGGAAATCCAGTGGGAAGCCACAGGGCACTTTGGGCTTTGGAGTCAGTCAGTTCTGAGTTCAACCGTGGCACCACCATCTACTGGGGACTGTGCGGGGAAGAGCTGTGGAGTCAGGCAGGGCTAGCTTCACGTTTTGGCTCTGCTGCTCATGAGCAGGCAAACTTGGACAAGTGTCTCCACCTCTCTGTGCCTCAGTAACTCTTCCTCTAAAATAGAAGCAACACAATGTCTACAGCACAGTGTGAAAGTTACACGGGTAATATCAAAAGGGCTTACCATGGTGTCTGGCACATAGTCATTGCTCAATAAAGACACCTATTATCATTATTATAATCATCACCTTCTCCTACCTCATCTGCCTGGCCCCCACACAGAGTGGGGTATGTTCTAGCCCAGCTCCGGGCCTGTGCTCTCCAGGCCTGGGTCTCCCACAACAAGGCTTATTGTGTCAGCTGTCCCACTGACAGCATGACACCCTCTAGCGAAGGCACAAAAACCAGGATGCTTGGGTCCCAGGCATGGCCTTCCTTTGCCTTTGTTTGCTTCCAGATCTTCAAGAGCCCAGCAGCCTTTCTTGCCTGGGAAACTAGAGCCAGACGGAGCACTACTGGCAGGGAGTCCCCACTCTTGGAAAGCAACAAGTCCAGTTTCTTCTCAAGGCCGCCAGAATTTGAGCCAGCTTTCTGGCCTACTTGGTCCCCACTGACCCCCTACTCCAGCCAGCCTGGCCTCATTCACTGTACTGGCAAAAGGCCCTAGGCACAAATCAGCTTGAGACCTTTGCCCAGTTGGTTCCCTTTCAACCAGGACCATCCAAATCCAACTAATTATTGCACTTCCTACTTTAAATACTGCCTTCTCCCCTCCCTTACCCAAATACAATCCATGTCCTTCCTCTAGGAAGTATCTCCCGGCCACTCCAGCCCACATGATCTTTGAACTCTCCTTTCACGTAGCTGATACCTACGATCACAGTATCAAAGTTAATTCCTCTAGGAAGCCATCCTTGACCCGCCAGGGTGTGCCTACTGAGTGCACCCACAGGCCCGACCTACTACAGCAACAAACACTTTGTACTGATGTGGCTTTGATCATTCAGTGTCCTTGATGGATGGCTAGGTCTACGAGGGCAAAACCAGGCTGTCCTGTTTGTTTTCACATCCCTGGACTTGCTCACTCAGTCCCTGCTGAGCACTGGGGGTCCTACGGTGAGCAAGCTGGATGAGGTCCTTGACAGCAGGAAGCACACTGGCTCTCGTAGGTGGAGGGAGACAGATCCACCTACGAGGCCCACAAGTGCCCATCATGGAACTGGGACCAGCAGCTTGGAGGAGGGACCTGGGGCTCTGGTGCTCAACCAGGGGACTTCCCTGGACTGGGGAGTCAGAGCAGGTGTCCTGAGAAGTGACATTTCAGGCCAGGTGTAGTGGCTCACACCTATAATCCCAGCACTTTGGGAGGCTGAGGTGGACGGATCACCTGAAGTCAGGAGTTCGAGACTGGCCTGGCCAACATGGTGAAACCCTGTCTCTACTAAAAATACAGAAATTAGTCGGGCGTGGTGGCGCACGCCTGTAATCCCAGCTACTGGGGGAGGCTGAGGCAGAAGACTCACTTGAACCCGGGAGGCAGAGGTTGCAGTGAGCTGAGATTATGCCATTGAACTCCAGTCTGGGCAAAAAGAGTGAAACTCCATCTCAAAAAAAAAAAAAATGACATTTCAGCTGGAACCCAAAAGATAAGTCCTAGTTAACTCTGGTGGTGGGGAGAGAAGGGGAAGGCACTTCAGGAGGAAGCAAAGAAGTACCCAAGCTACAAGGAGAGGGGCTGCATGGGATGTGGGCACCACGGGCCCAGGTCCATGACTGTTTGCTAAATGAACAAAGGAAGCACTGAACACTCAATGTGGGGCCTGCCACACCGTGAGGTTTCAACAAAGGCCTGTGGAAGGAATGATGAAGGACTCACCAGCTGGGGTCTGCATGAGGCCTGGGAGGCACAGCACGCTCTCGCATTGTCCCTGCTCGCTCTGCCCAGGACACTGCTGGGTACCCAGTGGCTGCAAATGATGCCTCAGGGCTCCGAATGAGGGAGAGCCACCAGGACTTTGCCTTTTCTGCAGGTCTGAGCCCAGTTACCTAGGCAGCTACTCTGCCCTAATCCCACTCCCCAAGTGGAAGAAACACCACCATGTCAGTTGCTAAGGTCACCAAAAGCCCTCCAAAGACAAGTCAGGTAGATGGCGCCATGCTAACCTCCCCTTGGCAGTGCTGACCTTGCTACTCAGGGATGGAATGAGCCGGAAGAGGAAGGAGCCATCCTCCATCCTGCCACAAAGACTGAAAGGCCCTGGGGCAACAATGCCGAGCCCCATCCAGCTGCAGGCCTGGCACCTGCCAGAGGTGGCCATCTCTACCTACTCCACTCTGCCTACTCCACTTCTTAGGGACTGTCATTCTCAGGGCAGGCACAGGCCATCTGGAATTCTAGCACTGAGGACACAGGCAACCCTGATTATGACTGACCACCACACTGGGAGAACCCTGTGTCTTTCTCCATCCCTTTTCTTGCACATTCTCTAAAACTAGATCTATCATGAACTTACGACATCCTGGGGAATGGGGGAGGTGGGAGAGAAGAGAGAGCAAAACAGCAGCAGCAGCAGGCACCGCGGCACCACGTCCATGTTGGCTGTTTCCAGATGTGGTCCTAAGCTCCTTACAGGCTTTAGTAGTCTCTTATTTAACTGACAAAACATATCCTAGTATCCTGTACTTGTAACTAATCAATGATTTGCATAACAATTGTCTACTGACCCCCTCCCACTGTCTGTGAGCTCTGGGAGGACAGAAGCTGTCTGCTTGCATGCCTGCATGCATGCACATGTATAAACACACAGATACACAGACACACACACACAAGCACACACACACCTGCATCCTCGGTGCCTGACTTCTGTGCCCAACTTAAGCCTGGCGTTTAACAGAACAAAGGTTTGCTGTGGCTGGAATTACCTTACTCCAGTTCTATGAGATAGAGATTGTTACCCCATTTTCTGATGAAGACACTGACGCAGAAGAAGCAGTTAGCCTAAGATCACAAAACTGGAGAGTGGCATGCAAACCTAAAGCAGACCCCTGCTTCTCTTTTTTTCTTTTTTTTCTTTCTCTCTTTTTTTTTTTTTTTTGAGGGCATTAATCTGCCAAAGACCCCTGCTTCTCACCAAACATTTGGTCTTCAGTCCACCCATCCAAACAATGGGAGGGAAAGAGAAACTGAAATCCAGGGCAGGGAGCATGGGATCCCACCAGCGTCCTGACACCCAGGGGACAGAGAGGCGGAGGAGCCAGAAGCTCTGAGCCTTGGAGCAGTGCTCACCCTGTGAAATATTAACCCAGGAGCTGCGGGTAAAACCCAAACAAACACCCTATTTACAGAGGCTAGATGCTTTCCAGGAGGGAGTAGATCAAGGGCCAGAGACTGGGGGCACGAAGGCAATCAGAGCAAGTGTGGGGATCTCCAGGCAGTCAGGATACAGATGAAAACCAGAGGCCATGTAGCTCTGAAAAGTCTGCAGAGATTAAATCTGTGAGGTGGGTTATGTCAGAAAGATGCAGACATGCAATGAGGGAGGAGTGTGCATCACGGCTAGGTGGCTGCTGGTGATGCTGGAGACAGAGAGGTTTTGAGGAGGCTGCATTTGACTAGTAATCAGGCTGGCTGGCTGCTAGTCTTGTAATCAAATGTATTACTGATCCTACCCATACTGAATACCAAGTATATGCCAAGAATTCTGCTAAATATTTTATATGTGTTAATTCACTGAATTCTCTCAACACCCCACAAGGCAGGAGTTACCACCTACAACTTACAGAAGAGGGAGCTGGACTGAAGGGGCTATGGCTGTGTAATTTGCCACCGACTATGGCTTTGAACAGACAGATACGTACACAGGTAGTTCATTAGTTCAAGACTCAATGTGTCAGGCTGAGCGCAGTGGCCCACACCTGTAATCCTAGCACTTTGGGAGGCCAAGGCAGGTGGAAGTCAGGAGTTTGAGACCATCCTGGCCAACATGGTGAAACCTTGTCTCTACTAAAAATACAAAAATTAGCCAGGCATGGTGGTGCACACCTGTAGTCCCAGCTACTCAAGAGACTGAAGCAGGAGAATCATTTGAACCTGGGAGGCGGAGGTTATAGTGAGCCAAGATTGCGCCACTGCACTCCTGCCTGGTTGACAGAACGAGACTCTGTCTCAAAAAAAAAAAAAAAAAAGACCCAGTGTGTCCAGCTTTCCTTGCATGTTCGCATCAAAGCCACAGATAACTTATTTATTTTTCTTTTTTGAGACGGAGTTTTGCTCTTGTTGCCCAAGTGGCTAGAATTACAGGCACCTGCCACAATGCCTGGCTAATTTTTGTATTTTTAGTAGAGACAGAGTTTCACCATGTTGGCCAGGCAGGTCTCAAACTCCTGACCTCAGGTGATCCACATGCCTCAGCCTCCCAAAGTGCTGGGATTACAGGTGTGAGCCCCTGTGCTTGGCCTATTTATTTTTCTTTTAAGACAGGGTCTCACTCTGTCACCCAGGCTGGAGTGCAGTGGTACAATCTTAGCTTGCTACAACCTCCACCTCTCAAGTTCTAGCAATCTCCCGCATCAGCCTCTTGAGTAGCTCTAACTACAGGTGTATACCACCAGACCTGGCTAATTTTATTTTATTTTTTTGTAGAGATGAGGCCTCACCATGTTTCCCAGGCTGGTCTCGAACTCCTTGGCTCAAGCGATCTGCCTACCTCAGCCTCCCAAAGTGCTGGGATTCCAGGCGTGAGCCATGGCACCCGGCCGCCACAGATAACTGATGAGACACATGTTATCATTTGGTTTCCCAGATGAAGAAACAATGGTTCGAAGATGTGCACTGACTTGCACAAGGTCCCTTGGTAAGTGCCTGACCCTAAAGTTCAAGCTCCTTGCCATTATGCTGTGGGGAGGGACCATTTCTCCAAGCCTCAGCTTTCCCTTCTGTTCCATGAGCCTCCGCCGCTTCCTTACATCTCAGGCACTGAGCTCACATGATCCAGTACTGCTGGTAACCACTCTGTGGGCATATGTCATTTTTAAATTTTTTATTTTATTTATTTTATTTATTTATTTTTTAAAGACAGGGTTTCACCATGTTGGTCAGGCTGGTCTTGAACTCCGGACCTCAGGTGATCTGCCCGCCTTGGCCTCCAAAGTGCTTGGATTACAGGCGTGAGCCACCGCGCCCGGCCGCATACGTCATTTTTTGGCCACAGAACTGAAAGCTTCCTAAGGGCAGGGACTCTGTGTAATCCCTGGGGTCTCCATGACAAAGTATGTGACTGGCTTGGTGCCGGTGACAGAGCCTCAACTCCACAAGGTCCCCAGCCAGTGTTTTCCAGCCTCAATATTTATCAAGGTCCTTACCTGTCAGTGTGTTGTGAGTAGCACACGCTGTGTATGCATGTTGCAAACAGAGTTGCTGAGAAGATCACATGAAAAAATGGCAGGAAGGTGCTCACCGATAATTATGAAGAGTGATGTTCCTGAGAATAATGCTTAGAGAGACCCTTCTGCACCTCTGAGGCTGCAAAATCAGTTTCAGTGACTGCACCAGATATAAGACAGTGGTCCGCAAATACATAACCAGACAAGGGTCTCTGCACTCACCTCTCAGGAGTCCAGAACAAGTGAGGTGCTGAAGCCAGGCAAAAAAAAACACAGTGCCAAGAGCAGTCTTCCAGCTAGTGGGCCCCCAAAATGTGTCTGCAGAATCCTGGTGGTACTAATGATAAGAACCATTCTTTACTTTTGTAGAGAGCTTCAGAGCGCACCTAATTCTTTCACAACCTGCGTCTCATTTCATCCTCCCAGCAGCCTTCAGAGTTAGTAGGAGGCAAGGCAAGGCCATGATTCTTGACGTACACATAGGAAAACTGAGGCCCAGAGAGTAGACGGAACTTGCCAACTCAGACAGCAGGCCAGCAGCAGAGCTGGGGCTTGAACCAGGTCCTCAGGTCACCAGCCTGGGGCTCTACCCACAATGGCCTACCCTAATATGCTGGCTCTCAGCTCCTAAGTGCTCTGACCTTTCCTTTTCAAATCCTCTGGCCCAGTTACCCCGCTCAGCCTGTGACCTAGGCTGAGGATCTAGTACGGGATTGGGGTGTAAGGAGGGAGATCAACTGTGGTTCTGCTTCCTGTAAGGCAGGCTGGAAAATGCAGCCTCTGCCGGGCACTTCAGGATCAACAGCCCCTACCCACAGATTAGCCACGCACACTCCAACTACTATCTAGGCCCAGCATATGCTGCCCCTCCCAACCTGTCTCCAAGTCACATTCATTTCAATACCCTCATTTTGCCTATTTATATGGTAGAATGGGGATTTGCTGGGCTCTTTTGAAATTTTTTTTTTTTTTTTTTTTTAGAGATAAGATTTCCCTATGTTGTCCAGGCTGGTCTCAAACTCCTGGCCTCAAGCAATCCTCCCGCCTTGGCCTCCCAAAGCGCTGTAAGTGCCTGGCTCTTTTTCAAAAGTCCCCATCACCTTCCAGCGCTGTCAAAAAAGCCAGGACCAAGCTAACATCCTCCCTGTAGAACATTAACACACTGTTACCTCTGAGGAGTGTCAAGAAGTTTCTACCTTGCCTTCCCCAGTATTTCCTCAAACCCTACTAGCTGATGGAGGCAGCTAGAGATGGTGACACCACCAGCTAGTGCTAAAATGAATGGCTCTGAGGCAGACATACATGCAGACATTCCTCATCTTCATATCATTCTCATCAGCATGACTGGTGTGTATTGGGCATTTTGTATGAAATATTGCTTAAGTACTTCAGCTCATGATCTTATTTAATCCAAAGCCCTATTTTTTTTTTTTTGAGACAGAATTTCGCTCTTGTCACCCAGGCTAGAGTGCAGTGGCATGATCTCAGCTCACTTCAACCTCCACCTACTTGGGTTCAAGCGACTCTCCTGCCTCAGCCTCCCGAGTAGCTGGGATTACAGGTGTGTGCCACCATGCCCAGCTAATTTTTGTATTTTTTGTAGAGATGGGGTTTCACCGTGTTTGGCCAGGCTGGTCTTGAACTCCTGACCTCAGGTGATCCACCTGCCTTGGCCTCCCAAAATGCTGGGATTACAGGTGTGAGCCACTGCATCAGCCTGCCCTATTTTCCAGATGAGAAGACTGAGGTGGAAAAAGGTCCTGTGCCCACATTCTCACAACCAGGAAGCAACAGCATAACTTGATTTAATTGCAGTGCTCTGTGACCATGATTCTTTGCATTTATTCCATCAACAGTCATTACAAAGATGGAAGAAGGGTACTTACAACCCAAGGCCAGAGCACAATGGCCATTTGTCATCTAAAACAGATCTGTGTTTTCTCCAACCACCAGACACTTCAACAAGCACAGTTCTGAAAGGGTGTCCCATTAGACGCCCTGTAACCCTGTATCACAAGGACAGTCCTGATGTCTTCCACACTGTTATTTGGTCCTCACTGTTCTCTGACTTCCTTGCCAACTGCTTTTCCCCTCCTTCAACCTGCTGCAGCCCCCTGTCCTCCTGCTGTTTCTTTTCTTTTCTTTTCTTTTCTTTTCTTTTTTGAGATGGAGGTTTGCTCTTGTTGTCTTGCTGCCCAGGCTGGAGTGCAATGGCGCGATCTCGGCTCACTGCAACCTCCACCTCCGGGGTTCAAGCAATTCTCCTGTCTCAGCCTCCTGAGTAGCTGGGATTACAGGCATGCACCACCAGGCCCGGGTAATTTTTTATATTTTTAGTAGAGATGGGGTTTCACCATGTTGGCCAGGCTGGTCTCGAACTCCTGATCTCAGGTGATCCACCCACCTCAGCCTCCCAAAGAGCAGGGATTACAGGTGTGAGCCTTCACACCCAGCCTCTTTTTTTTTTTTTTTTTTTTCTGAGACGGAATCTCCCTCTTGTCACCCAGGCTGGAGTGCAATGGCACAATATCAGCTCACTGCAACCTCCACCTCCCAGATTCAAGTGATTCTCCTGCCTCAGCCTCCTGAGTAGCTGGGATTACAGGCATGAGCCACCATGGCCAGCTAATTTTTTTGGTACTTTTAGTAGCAATGAGGTTTCACCATTTTGGCCAGGCTGATCTTGAACTCCTGACCTCAGGTGATTTGCCCACCTCGACCTCCCAAAATGCTGGGATTACAAGTGTGAGCCACCGTGCCGGGCCCTCCTGTTTCTTCCAATCACCAGGCATATGACCACAGGACTTTTGCATTTGCTGTGGAATGCTCTGCCACCAGAGAGCTGTCTGGATTGCTCTCTCACTCACTTATCTCTGCTCAAAGGTCATCTTACTAGAGACCTTCCTTGAACATCCTCTATAGAAAGACAACTCCCACTCTCTGACCCTTCCCATGGTCCTTCCTTCTTTTTCTCCAAAGCACTTATTACCACACTACATATCATGTTTATTATTTCCTGAATGAACAAATGAACCAAAGTAGCAAGGCCCTTCACCCCTGGCCACCACTTTCTGCTCTAAGTATAGCCTCCTGTGACCCTTTTCAAAGCTGTGCTTTCATGCTCATCCTAACCAGTGTGAAGCCTGAAGAGAAACATTCTGTGGGAAAGATCACACATCGGAGAATTTTCCCAAGACATCGGACATTCCCCTCCCCCTTAAAAACCAAATGCACTAGTCAGGCGCAGTGGCTCATGCCTGTAATTCCAGCATTTTGGAAGGCTGAAGCAGGTGGATCACGTGACCCTAGGAGTTCAAGACCACCCTGGGCAACATAGTGAGACCCCATCTCTATTTTTTAAAAAATAAAGAAAGAAAATAAAAACAAAACAAAACAAAACGAATGGACTGACAAGCACAGGCAAAGACTGGAAATCTTGGGGTCCTTCAGTCAAAGAGCAGCCAAGACAAGTTCTACCCACAGAGCTATAGTGGCCAGTACAGTCAGTTTCACTTTTAACTCACCTGTCGGGCTCCCTTGGCCCTCGGGTTGCAACCTCACCCTGTTGGATTTCCCTGTATTTTGTCATCCCTTTTGGGAGCTGATCCAGAATCCAAGTCGTCCCTGAGCTTTTAAGCACTGCTCTGGGGTAACTTAAGCTCATCCAACAGGTAGGAGGGGCAGAGGCTGGCCCTCTCAGCCCTATACCGATCCCCCATCTTGTAGGGGCAAACGACAGAGCGTCATTTTCTTTCTGGAGGAAGGGAGCCCAGTTTTAAAGACACGATTCTCAGACCCGGCGGCAGGGATAGAGAAGGAAGCCCTCCCACCACTGGCCGAATGGACCTCAGAGAGTGGTTGCAGCGGCGATGCTTAGGCCCCGTAGGCAGGAGGCGAAGGAGGAGGACGCAGGTACATCCCTTGGCCCGGGGTCCAGGACCTACCCTGGGATGGGGCTGCCCTCAGCGTTGGGAAGCGGACGTGAAGCTTCGCAGGCGAGGAGGAGCGGAGAATGGAGCCCGGGAGAATCCGGGACCAGAGCGCCTCAGGAGGTTGGGGACCTCGTCAGGCTAGGGCCGGGGTCTGGGGTCCGGGGGAGACGGGGGTCGGCGGGGCGGAGCTTAGGATCCCGCGGACGGGAGCTCCGGACGGGAGGAGGTCGCGACGGGGACCCCGTGGCGGTTACCTTGCCCTTAGGGCTGCCGGTTGGGCTGAGGCTCCCGGGCCGGGCCCCTCCCCCGATCCGGCTCCTACGGCTCGGAGCCTGCAGCCGCCGCCGCCGCCTCCGCTGTCAACAAACCCGGGGTGCGTCACTTCCGGGGACGCCCCTTAGCAACAGCGAACGGGTTCCCCCGAGCCGTCCCGCGGCCAACGCGGGCGGCGGCGGCAGAAGGTTCCGGGGTCCGGTGGGAGGCTCCTCTCCCGAACCCAGCGCAGTCCGAGGGTGGAGGAGGCAGCGGGGTGCGCCCTCAGGCCGGCCGAGAGCACCTGTCCTCCAGGGCCCTCCCTGGTCTCCGAGGGGCCCATTCGTGGAACCCCAGGTTTGGGGTTCATCTGACCCCAGCACTGCTGAAGGGCAGGACTGACTCGGCGGTTCATCTGACCCCAGCACTGCTGAAGGGCAGGACTGACTCGGCGCCAGCCCCTGCATCCAGCGCCCTACTGAACATCTCTCGCGTTCTCCACAGGTGGCTCACACTCGCGCGTCCAGCCGCAGTCATCACCATCCCCCAAAACGTGCTCCTACACCTCCATCTAGGGCATGCGCCACCAGGCCACCGAGCTTCCAGATGGGAAGCTGGGAGGCGACCTTGGCCCTTGCATTGCCCTAGGCCCCTCGATCAGTCTCCTAGTCCTAAGGATCCTGTCAAACCGGCCCGTTCTGGCCGGGCCCCGTGGCTTACGCCTGTAATCCCAGCACTTTGGGAGGCCGAGGCGGGCGGATCACCTGAGGTCAGGAATTCGAGACCAGCCTGGCTAACATGGTGAAACCCCGACTCTACTAAAAATACAAATATTAGCCGAGCTGGTGCGCGCCTGTAGTCGCAGCTACTCAGGAGACTGAAGCAGGAGAATCGCTTGAACCCAGGAGGCGGAGGTGGCAGTGAGCCCAGATCGCAACACTGCACTCCAGCCTGGGTGACAGAGTGAGACTCCGTTTCAAACACAAACAAAAACCAGCCCCTCTCTCCTCCCTCAGTAGTGCCAATGTCTGTTCATCATCATTTCAGTGTCTGGATTTCTCTCTCTCTCTCTCTCTCTCTCTCTTTTTTTTTTTTTTTTTTTTGAGAGATGGAGTTTTGCTCTAGTTGCCCGGGCTGGAGTGCAATGGCCAGAGCCGGCTCACTACAAACTCCACCTCCCGGCTTCAAGTAAGTTTCCTGCTTCAGCCTCTTGAGTGGATGGGATTAGGCGCCTGCCATCGTGCCCGGCTAATTTTTGTATTTTTAGTAGAAACAGGTTTTGCCATGTTGGCCAGGCTGGTCTAGAACTCCTGACCTCAGATGATCCACCCGCCTTGGCCTCCCAAAGGGCTAGGATTACAGGTGTGAGCCACCGCGGCTCTTCTCTGGATGTCTACAACAGCCCTCCTAACAACGCCCTCCTCCCACCCCTCATTCCCTCCACATTCCCACAGTCCCAGAGTGACTTTTCCAAAACATAAATCTAATTCGGGCATCCTCTTGCTTATAACACCTAATATAGACGACAAAGGCTTTTATGGCCATCCTCACCCCCAGGGCCCCCTCTCTCTCTCCAACCTCTTGTCTCGCTCCCCTTACCTCCCCTTTCATTCGCCAACCTGACAGTTTAAAAAAGCAGTTTTGGTTCTTTTAATGATCTCCCTCTCTCCCATAGGCTCAAATAATTGAAATAATTTCTTCGAGACTGAACACTCTTCTTGCTCCTTCCTCTTCCCAGCATGCTCCTTCTCCCCTCTGGTCTCAGTTTAGACGATGCTTTCCTTCTTTATTTTATTAATTATTTTTTGGAGATGGAGTCTTGCTCTGTTGCCCAGGCTGGAGTACAGTGGTGTGATCTCAGCTCACTGCAACCTCCCCCTTCCAAGTTCAAGTGATTCTCCTGCCTCAGCCTCTGGGTTGGGATTATAGGAACACCACCATGCCTGGTTAATTTTTGTGTTTTCAGTAGAGTTAGGATTTTGCCATGTTGGTCAGGCTGATCTCAAACACTTGACCTCAGGTGATCCGCCTACCTTGGCCCCCCAAAGTGCCAGTATTACAGGCATGAGCAAGCACACTCTGCCTAGCGCTGCTTTCTTGAGGAACCCTTTCTTGACAGGTACCTCACCTCCATTTCAGTAACTAATTTTGTGGATTTTTTGTTGTTGTTGCATAGCGCCTTTTAGTCTCTGACCAAGTACAACTATGTTCCTACGATCCTGAATCCTTTAAAAAGGTTTTGGACTTGGCAAACTGACTCACAACCTATAATCTCAGCAACTGGGGAGGCCGAGGCCAAGGCTTGAGCCTAGAAGTTGGAGATCAGCCTAGGCAACATAGGGAGACCCCGTCTCTACAAAAAATACAAAAATTAGCTGGGTGTGGTGGTGTGCACTTCTAGTCCCAGCTACTTGGGAGGCTGAGGCTGGAGGATTGCTTGAGCCCTGGAAGTAGAGGCACAATTTTATGCTCCTTAGGATAGATATAATCAGAGAGACAATAACAAATTCTGATGAGAATGTGGATAGATGGGAATTCTCATATTAATACATTGCTTAAGCTGGGTGTAGTGGCTCATGCCTGTTATTTCAGCACTTTGGGAGGGCAGATCAGGAGGTCAGGAGTTCAAGACCAGCCTGGTAATCATGGGCAAACCACGTCTTTACTAAAAATACAAAAGACTGGGCACGGTGGCTCACGCCTGTAATCCCAGCACTTTGGGAGACTGAGGCAGCCAGATCACAAAGTCAGGAGTTTGAGACCAGCCTGACTAACATAGTCAAACCCCATCTCTGCTGAAAATACAAAAATTAGCCAGGCGTCGTGGCACATGCCTGTAATCCCAGCCACTAGGGAGGCTAAGACAAGGAGAATTGCTTGAACCCGGGAGGTGGATGTTGCAGTGAGCCAAGATCGTGCCATTGTACTCCAGCCTGGGCGATAGAGTGAGACTCCATCTCAAAAAAATAAATAAATAAAATAAAAACAAAAATACAAAAATTAGCCAGGTGTGGTGGCACGAGCCTGTAATCCCAGCTACTTGGGAGGCTGAGGAGGAGAATCGCTTGAACCAGGGAGGCAGAGATTGCAGTGAGCTGAGATCGCGCCATTACACTCCAGCCTGGGCAACAAGAGTGAACTCCGTCTCACACACACACACACACACACACACACACACACAGACACACACACAGAGAGAGAGACCAGGTGCAATGGCTCATACCTATAATCCCAGCACTTTGGGAAGCCGAGGCAGGCGGATTGCCTGAGCTCAGGAGTTTGAGACCAGCCTGGTCAACACAGTGAAATCCCATCTCTACTAAAATACAAAAAAATTAGCCAGGCATGGCGGTGTGTGCCTGTAATTCCAGCTACTCAGGAGGCGGAGGCAAGGAGAATGGCTTGAACTTGTGAGGTGGAGGTTGCAGTGAGCCAAGATCGTGCCACTGTACTCCAGCCTGGGCAGCAGAGCAAGACTCTGTCTCAAAAAAAACAAAAAAGAAAATAAAATAGCCAGGAGTAGTTGCACTTGTCTGTAGTCCCAGGTACTTGGGAGACTGAGTCCAGACTGGGTGACAAAGTAAGACTCTATAGGAAAGAAAGAGAGAAAGAAAGAAAGGGAGAAAGGTAGGAAGGGAGGAGAAAGAGAGAGAGGGAAAGAAAAGAGAAGAGCCGGGCACGGTGGCTCAAGCCTATAATCCCAGTTACTTTGGGAGGCGGAGGCAGGCTGATCACCTGAGATTAGGAGTTTGAGACCAGACTGACCAACATGGAGAAAAACAGCCTCTGCTGAAAATACAAAATTAGCTTGGCATGGTGCTGCATGTCTGTAATCCCAGCTACTTGGGAGGTTGAGGCAGGAGAATCACTTGAACCTGGGAGGCAGAGGTTGCGGTGAGCCAAGATGGTGCCCTTTCACTTCAGCCTGGGCAACAGAGCAAAATTCCATCTCAAAAAGAAAAAAAAAAAAGAGAGAGAGAGAAAAAGAAAAGAAAGAAAGACAACCCTCACTTGGGGAGGCTAAAGTGGGAAAGTCACTTGAATCCAGGAGTTTGAGACCAGCATGGGCAATGTAGTGAGATCCTGTGTCTACAAAAAAATTTAAAAATTAGAGAGGTATGGTGGCACGTGCCTGTAGTCCCAGCTACTCAGAAGGATCTCTTGATCCCAGGGGGTTGAGGCTTTAGTAAGTACTGATGGTGCACTGCACTCCAGCCTGAGTGATAGAGGGAGACCCTGCCTCTAAAAATTTTTAATTTTAAAAAAGCAAGACCCAACAAAATGCTGCCTAGATAAACCCACTTTAAATGTAAACACAGAAATACGTTCAAAGTAAGAGGCTGAAAAAAGATATAGTTTGGATATAGCAAGCCAAATTCATCAGGATATTAACATAACTATGTACTGCAACCAAGTGAGACGTGGAAGTGGGATTTATTATTGGAAATCCAGGATGGTTCAACATATGAAAATCAAGCACAGTAGGCTGGGCACGGTGGCTCACACCTGTAACTCCAGCAATTTGGAAGGCTGAGGCGGGCGGGTCACTGAGGTCAGGAGTTCAAGACTAGTCTGGCCAACATGGTAAAACCCCATCTCTACTAAAAATACAAAAATTAGCCAGGTGTGGTGGCAGGCACCTGTAGTCCCAGCTACTTGGGAAGCTGAGGCAGAAGAATCACTTGAACCCGGGAGGAGGAGGTTGCAGTGAGCTGAGATTGCACCAGTGCACTCCAGCCTGAGTGATAGAGTGAGACTCAGTCTCAAAAAAAAAAAAGAGAGATAGAAAGGAAAAAAAAATTGGCTGGGCATGGTATCTCACACCTATAATCCCAGCACTGTGGGAGGCTGAGACAGGTGGATTATTTGAAGTCAGGAGTTCAAGACCAGCCTGGCCAAGATGGTGAAATCCTGTCTCTACTAAAAATACAAAAATTAGCCAGGCATGGTGGCAGGCGCCTGTAATCCCAGCTACTTGAGAGGCTGAGGCAGGAGAATCTCTTGAACCCGGGAGGCAGAGGTTGCAGTGAACTGAGATCGTGCCACTGTACTCTAGCCTGGGTGACAGAGCAAGACTCCATCTCAAAAAAAAGAAAGGAAGAAAGAAGAAAAGAAAATCTTAAATAATGCACAAAAATTTATTAGAGGTAATAAATGAATTTAGCAAAGTTGCAAGATAAAAAGGAACACACAAAAATCAGTTGCATTTCTATATACTTTTGAAAAACCATCTGAGGCCGAGCGCAGTGGCTCAAGCCTGTATTCCCAGCATTTTGGGAGGCCAAGGTGGGTAGATCACCTGAGGTCAGGAGTTCAAGACCAGTCTGATGAACATAGAGAAACCCTGTCTCTACTAAAAATACAAAAATTAGCCTGGCGTGGTGGCACATGCCTGTAATCCCAGCTACTCAGGAGGCTGAGGCAGAAGAATCACTTGAACCCTGGAAGTGGAGGTTGCAGTGAGCTGAGATCGCGCCATTGCACTCCAACCTGGCCAATAAGAGTGAAACTTCACTTTAAATTAAAACAAAAAAGAGAGAGAGATGGTGGCTCATGTCTGTAATGCCAGCACTTTGGGAGGCCAAGGTGGTTAGATAGCTTAAGCCAAGGAGTTCAAGACCAGCCTAGGCAACATGATAAAAACACACCCTTACAAAAAATACAAAAATTAGCCTGGCATGGTGGCACAGGCCTGTGGTCTGAGCTACTTGGAAAACTGAAGTGGGAGGATTACTTGAGCCCAGGAGGCAGAGGTTGCAGTGAGCTGAGACTGTGCCACTGCAATCCAGGCTGGGTGTCAGAGTAAGACCCTGTGTCAAAAAAAAAAAAAGATTTATTAGGCCGGGCACGGTGGCTCACGCCTGTAATCCCAGCACTTTGGGAGGCCGAGGCGGGTGGATCACGAGGTCAAGAGATCGAGACCATCCTGGTCAACATGGTGAAACCTCGTCTCTACTAAAAATACAAAAAATTAGCTGGGCACGGTGGCAGGTGCCTGTAATCCCAGCTACTCAGGAGGCTGAGGCAGGAGAATTGCCTGAACCCAGGAGGCGGAGGTTGCAGTGAGCCGAGATCGCGCCATTGCACTCCAGCCTGGGTGACAAGAGCGAAACTCCGTCTCAAAAAAAAAAAAAAAAAAAAGATTTATTAACAATAACAAGAGACTGGAATCCCAAGGGATTGGTTAATGTTTTTTTTTGTTTTTTGTTTTGTTTCGTTGTTTTTTGGTTAATAAGTTTTTTTAAAAAACTCTAAAGAATATAGGAATAGCGACCAGGTGCGGTGGCTCATGCCTGTAATCCCAGCACTTTGGAAGGCTGAAGCGGGCGGAACACAAGGTCAAGAGATCGAGATCATCCTGGCCAACATCGTGAAACTCAGTCCCTACTAAAAAATTCAAAAATTAGTTGGGCATGGTGGCATGTGCCTGTAGTCCCAGCTACTCAAAAGGCTGAGGCAGGAGAATTGCTTGAACCTAAGAGGTGGAGGTTGCAGTGAGCCAATATTGCACCACTACACTCCAGCCTCATGCCTGGCAACAGAGCAAGACTCTTGTCTCCAAAAAAAAAAAAAGAAAGAATATAGGAACAGCAGATATTGGCCAGGCGCGGTGGCTCACGCCTGTAATCTTAGCACTTTGGGAGGCTGAGGCGGGTGGATCACGAGGTCAAGAGACTGAGACCATCCTGGCTAACATGGTGAAACCCCATTGCTACTAAAAATACAAAAATTAGCTGGGCATGGTGGCATGTGCCTGTAGTCCCAGCTACTTGGGAGGCTGATGCAGGAGAATTGCTTGAACCCGGGAGGCAGAGGTTGCAGTGAGCCGAGATCGTGCCACTGCACTCCAGCCTGGTGCCTGGCGACAGAGCAAGACTGTCTCAAAAAAAAAAAAAAAAAAAAAATGGAATAGCAGACACTACCCCTTGGGGTAAGATATAGCTCTTAAAGAAAAGGATTTCTGCAGAGATCCAGACCTTGTTAGAAAGGACAAGGCTGTGGCTCCCCGAATGGTAACAAAGTCATGGTGATGCTGCACTGATGGAACTTTCTGGAAATTCTACTTCTGAAACTTGCTGGAAGTCAGCTGTGGTGTCATGTTGAAACCAACCCCATTGTCCCACAGAACTGATGTTTATGATTTATTTTTAATAAATGTAGAAGTTGACCTTCAGGAGTCTTGAAACTTGAAAATGTTACATTTGTCTTATCTGAATTTATTTCTCAAGAAACCAATAATCAGGCCTCTCAGAAAGTATCAAGGAACTGAAACTTACCAGATCACAGCATCTGGACAATGAGACACTGGACCCCTCACTGGTCATGATTACCTGACCACCCGCCACCTGCTTCCTGTTGAATAATTCCTCTCTTATCCTCCCCTAATTCCTGTTTTCCTGTATGTAGCTACATTTCTTTTCTGCTATATAAACTAATTTGGCCAGGCACTGTGGCTCATGCCTGTAATCCCAGCACTTTAGGAGGCCGAGGAGGGAGGATCATGAGGTCATGAGTTTGAGACCAGCCTGATTAACATTGTCAAACCCTGTCTTTACTAGAAATACAAAAATTACCCGGGTGTGGTGGCGCACACCTGTAATCCCAGCTACCAGGGAGATTGAGGCAGGAGAATCGCTTGAACCCAGGAGGTGGAGGTGGTGGTGAGCAGAGATAGCACCATTGCACTCCAGTCTGGGCAACAAGAGCAATACTCCATCTCAATCAATCAATCAGTAAATAAAAAACTCCTAATTCTGTTGGTCGAGGAGATGGATTTGAAGCTGATTTCTCACCTCCTTGGCTGCAACACCTGATTAAAGCTTTCTTTCCTGGCAGTACTGGCTGTCTCAGTGATTGGCTTTCTGTGCAGTGAGCAGCAAGTCCTAGACCAAACCCTTGGTGTTTTGGTAATAGTGTCACAGAACTTTCCAGAAATCAACCATCTAAGGTGCTTGGGAAAGCTGTTTACAGGGAGGTGTCCCACCAGAGGCTCCTTTCTGAAAATAATGCCAGAGAAGAGTGTTGGAAGATGTTCCTGGCTGCTGGCAATGAAGTAATAGGCAGGCGCTGGAAAAGCCTCCTGTTCTACAAAAGTCTGTCTACCAAGTGCACCAGAACTTGAAAGGAAAACCCATTCCATGCAGGAAAAATAGTTAAAAGTCCCAAATCCATTTTCTCAGAGCAGGAAATAATGAGAGAATTTGAAGCTGAGAGTCAAGATATTGACTACTGGTACACTATGTAATCTTTTTACATCCTTTGACTTTTATGTTAGCAGCTTTGTAAACTATTTATTTCCAAAAGTACTTTGTTGTTTGTTTGCTTTTGAGACAGGATTTTGCATTGTTACATCAGCTGGGGTGCAGTGGTGTGAGCGTAGCTCACTGCAGCCTCAAACACCTAGGTTCAAGCAATTCTTTTGCCTCAGCCTCCCAAGTAGCTAGGACTACAGGTGCGTACCGCCATGCCCTGCTAATGATTGTTTTTCAAGTTTTGTAGGCCAGGTGTAGAGCTCACGCCTGTAATCCCAGCACTTTAGGAGGCCAAGGTGGGTGGATTGCTTGAGCTCAGGAGTTCAAGACTACCCTGGACAAAGTGGCAAAACCCTGTCTCTACAAAAAATACAAAAAATTAGCCAGTCATGGTCTCATAGGTATGTGCTCCTGGCTACTCAGGAGGTTGAGGCAGGAGGATCTCTTGAGCCCAGGATGTCGGGGCTGCAGTGAGCCAAGATCCTGCCACTGTACTCAGCCTGGGTGACAGAGCAAGACGGTGTCTCAAAAAATGAAATTTTTTTTTTATTTTTTGAGACAGAGTCTTGCTTTGTTGCCAGGCGCCAGGCTGGAGTGCAGTGGTGCGATCTTGGCTCACTGCAACCTCCGCCTTCTGGGTTCAAGCAATTCTCCTGCCTCAGCCTCCTGAGTAGCTGGGACTATAGGCATGTGCCACTACGCCCAGCTAATTTTTGTAAGTTTAGTAGAGATGGGTTTCACTATGTTGGCCAGGTGGTCTCCATCTCTTAACCTCATGATCCACCTGCCCCGGCCTCCCAAAGTGCTGGGATTACAGGCGTGAGCCACTGAGCCTGGCCAAAAAGATTTTTTTTTAAGATGTGGTGTTACTATGTTGCACAGGCTAGTCTTGAACTCTTGGCCTCAAATGGTCTTCCTGCCTTGGCCTTCCAAATTACTGGGATTACAGATCATCTTGCTCAGCCTATTTCCAAAATTTTTCATTACCCCAAATAGAAACTATAACCATTAAGCAGTAACTTCCCATTCTGCATCTCCAAAGTCTCTGGTGAGTGACATCTAATCCACTTTTACTTTTTATAAATTTGCTTATCCTAGCTACCTTATACAAGTGCAATCATACAGTGTTTGTCCTTTTGTGACTGGCTGCGTTACTTAGCGTAATGTCTTCAAGGTTCATCCACATTGTAGCCTGTAGAAAAACCTCACTTTCTTTTTATGCCTGAATATATTCCACATATGCAACATTTTATTTATCCATTCACCTGTGGATGGTCATGTGAATTGTTTCCACCCTTTGGCTATTGGGAATACTGCTGCAACTGGCATACAACTGTCTGTGCCTGCTTTCTGTCTTTTTTTTTTCCTCACTCTGTCACCCAGGCTAGAGTGCAATGGATTGATCATGGCTCACTGCAGCCTCCAACCTCCCAGGCTCAAATGATCCTCCCACCTCACCCTCCTGAGTAGCTGGGACCCCAAGTGTGTGCCACCATGTCTGGATAAATTTTATGATTTTTTTTTTTAAATTGAGACGGAGTCTCACTCTGTCACCCAGGCTGGAGTGCAGTGGCACAATCTCGGCTCATTGCAACTTCTGCCTCCTGGGTTCAAGCGATTCTCCTGTCTCAGCCTCCCAAGCAGCTGGGACTACAGGCACGTGCCACCATGCCCAGATAATTTTTTTGTATTTTTGGTAGAAACAGGATTTCACCATATTAGCAAGGATGGTCTCCATCTCCTGACCTCGTGATCTGCCCGCCTTGGCCTCTCAGAGTGCTAGGATTACAGGCGTGAGCCACCATGCCCAGACAATTTTATGATTTTTTTTTTTTAGAGATGGGGGTCTCATTATGTTGCCCAGGCTGGTCTGGAACTCCTGGCCTCAAGCAATCCTGTCTTGGCCTCCCAGAGTGCTTCGATTACAAGCATGAGCCACTGTGCCTGGCGCTGTCCATGCTTTCAACGCCTAGGTAGAAGTGTTGAGTCATAGAGTAATTCTATGTTTAGCTTTTTGAGGAACTGTCCTACTATTTTCCATAGCAGTTGCACCATTTTACATTCCCTCCAACACATGTGTGGGTTCCTATCTCTCCACATCCTTGTCAGCAATTATTATTCTCTTTTTTTTCTTTTTTGAGACAGGGTCTGACTCTGTTGCCTAGGCTGCAGTGCATTGGCGTGATCTCAGCTTACTGCAATCTCTGCACTTCAGCCTAGGGACAGAATGAGACCTTGTCCTGGGGGAAAAATGTGGTGGTGGGGATTAAAAAATGTGCAACAGGCTTGGCGTGGTGGCTCACGCCTGTAATCCCAGCACTTTGGGAGGCTGAGGAGGGCGGATCACGAGGTCAGGAGATGGAGACCATCCTGGCCAACAAGGTGAAACCCTGTCTCTACTAAAAATACAAAAATTATCCAGGCGTGTTGGCAGCCACCTGTAATCCCAGCTACTTGGGAGACTGAAGCAGGAGAATAGCTTTAAACCAGGAGGCAGAGGTTGCAGTGAGCCCAGATCTCACCACTGCACTCCAGCCTGGCGACAGAGTGAGACTCCATCTCAAAAAAAAAAAAAAAAAAAAATGTTTAATAGGCTGAGCACGGTGGTTCACACCTGTAATTCCAGCACTTTGGGAGGCCAAGGCATGTGGATCACCTGAGGTCAGGAATTTGAGACCAGCCTGGCCAACGTGATGAACCCTGTCTCTACTAAAAATACAAAATTAGCTGGGCATGGTGGCGGTTGCCTGTAATCTCAGCTACTTGGGAGGCTGAGGCAGGAGAATTGCTGGAACCCGGGAGGCAGAGCTTTGCAGTGAGCCGAGATTGAGCCATTGCCTTCCAGCCCAGGTGACAACAGTGAGACTCCATCTCATAAAAAAAAAAAAAAAGTACAATAAAGAATGAGCAATAGGGACAGTCATTGTTGTTCACAACTGTAATCCCAGCAATTTGTGAGGTTGAGGCGGGCAGATCACCTGAGGTCAGGAGTTTGAGACCAGCCTGGCCAACATGGCAAAACCCCATCTCTGCTAAAAATACAAAAATTAGAAGGGCACAGTGGTAGGAGCCTATAATCCCACCTACTTGGGAGGCTGAGGCAGGAGAATCGCTTGAACCCGGGAGGCAGAGGTTGCGGTGAGCAGAGATTGGGCCACTGCACTCCAGCCTGGGTGACAGAGTGAGATTCCGTCTCAAAAAGAAAAGAAAAAAGAGCAGGCAATACAAGTCCAGGTACCACCAGGCATGGTGGCTCACTCCTGTAATCCCATCACTTTGGGAGGCTGACCTGGGAGAATCACCCGAAGTCCGGAGGTCGAGACCAGCCTGGCCAACATGATGAAAACTCGTCTCTACTAAAAATACAAAAAAATTTTTTTTTAAATACAAAAATTAGCCAAGTGTGGTGGCATGCACCTTTAGTCCCACCTACTCAGGAGGCTGAGGCAGGAGAATCACTTGAACCCAGAGGCAGAGGTTGCAGTGAGCTGAGAACACACCATTGCACTCCAGCCTGGGCAACAAGAGTGAGACTCCATCTCAAGAAAAAAAAAAAAAGAAGGCCAAGTACAGTGGCTCATGCCTGTAATCCCAGCACTTTGGGAAGCTGAGGTGAATGGACACTTGAGGTCAGGAGTTTGAGACCAACCTGGCCAACATGCGCAGCCCAGTCTCTACCTCAAAATACAAAAATCAGCTGGGCATGGTGGTAGGTGCTTGTAGTCCCAGCTACTCAATAGGCAGAGGTTGCAGTGAGCTGAGATTGTGCCACTGCACTCCAGCCTGCATGACAGAGTGAGACCGTGTCTCAAAAAATAGAAAAGAAAAGAAAAGAAAGGACAAGAAAAGAAAAGAAAGAAAGAAGAGTGTGGATAGCAAACATGAAGAGATGCTCAACATTATATGTCTTTAGGGAAATACATGTTAAATCAGGAGACACCATTTCTCATCTATGAGAACGTCTAAGATTAAAAAGACTGAGCTGGGTGCTGTAGCTCACTCCTGTAATCCCAGCACTTTGGGCTGAGGTGGGCAGATCACAAGGTCAGGAGTTCGAGACCAGCCTAACTAACATGCTGAAACCCTTTCTCTACTAACAATACAAAAATTAGCCTGGTGTGGTGGCGAGTGCCTGTATCCTAGCTCCTCAGGAGGCTGAAGCAGGAGACTCACTTTAACCCAGTAGGCGGAGGTTGCAGTGAGCCAAGATCATGCCACTGCACTTCAGCCTGGGCAACAGAGCAAGACTCTGTCTCAAAAAAAAAAAAAAAAAAGTTTGTCGGGGTGAGGTGGCTCACACCTGTAATCCCAGCACTTTGGGAGGCTGAGACAGGTGAATCATAAGGTTAGGAGTTCAAGACCAACCTGGCGAATATGCTGAAACCCTGTCTCTACTAAAAATACAAAAATTTGCTGGACTTGGTGGCATGCACCTGTAATTCCAGCTACTTGGAATGCTGAGGTAGGAGAATTGCTTGAACCCAGGTGGCAGAGGTTGCAGTGAGCTGAGAGCATGCCACTGTACTCCAGCCTGGGCGACAGAGCAAGACTCCAGCTCAAAAAAAATATATTGACCGGGGCTGGGCGCAGTGGTTTACGCCTGTAATCCCAGCACTTTGGGAGGCCGAGGCAGGTGGATCATGAGGTCAAGAGATCGAGACCATCCTGGTCAACATGGTGAAACCCCGTCTCTACTAAAAATACAAAAAATTAGCTGGGCACGGTGGCGCGTGCCTGTAATCCCAGCTACTCAGGAGGCTGAGGCAGGAGAATTGCCTGAACCCAGGAGGCGGAGGTTGCGGTGAGTCGAGATCGCACCATTGCACTCCAGCCTGGGTAACAAGAGCGAAACCATCTCAAAAAAAAAAATATATATATATATAGACCATATCAAGTATTGGTGAGGATGTGGTGCAGCAACAGCTCTCATACGCTGCTGGGATGGGTGTTAAATAATACAACCATTTCAGAAAATATTTTAGCAGTTTCTTAAAAATTTAAAATTCCTCTACCATATGATCCAGCAATTCCACTCCAAGAGAACGGAAGTGTAAGTCCATATAAAGACTTGTACAAGAGCCAGGCACAGTGGCACGTGCCTGTAGTCCCAGCTACTCGGGAGGCTGAGGTGGGAGGATCGCTTGAGCCCACGGGTTCTAGGCTGTAGTGCGCTATGCTGATCGGGTGTCTGCACTAAGTTCAGCATCAATATGGTGACCTCCCAGGAGCAGGGGACCACCAGGTTGCCTAAGGAGGGGTGAACTGGACCACATAGGAAATGGAGCAGGTCAAAACTCCCGTGCTGATCAGCAGTGGGATCGAGCCTGTGAATAGTCACTACACTCCAGCCTGGGCAACATAGCGAGACCCCGTCTCTTAAAAAAAAAAGGACTTGTACAAGAATGTTCATACCAGCTTTATTTATAATGGCCCCAAACTGTTAACAACCCAAATTCTATTAACAGGAGAATGGAAGCTGGGTGCCGTGTTGAACGCTTGTATTCTCAGCTACTCAGAAAGCTGAGGCAGAAAGATCACTTGAATCTAGGAGTTCAAGAGCAGCCTGGAAAATGTAGCAAGAACCCCTCTCTAAATAAACAACATCTTACAATATTTATATTAGGAAAACAACAACTCCAGGTGCGATGGCTCATGCCTGTAATCCTAGCACTTTGGGAGGCCGAGAGGGGCAGATCACAAGGTCAAGCGTTCGAGACCAGCCTGTCCAACATGGTGAAACCTCGTCTCTACTAAAAATACAAAAAGTAGCTGGAGCATGGTGGCGGGCACCTGTAATCTCAGCTGCTTGGGAGGCTGAGGCAGGAGAATCGCTTGTATCCAGAAGGCGGAGGTTGAAGTGAGCCGAGATTGCACCACTGGACTCCAGTCCAGGTGACAGTGTGAGACTCGGTCTCCAAAAAAAAAAAAAATAGCTGGGCACTGTGGCTCACGCCTGTAATCCCAGCACTTAAGGAGGCCAAGGCAGGTAGATTACGAGGTCAGGAGTTTGAGACCAGCCTGGCCAACATGGTGAAACTAAAAATACAAAAATTAGCTGGGTGTGGTGTCTCTACTAAAAATACAAAAATTAGCTGGGCATGGTGATGGGCACCTGTAATCCCAGCTACTTGGGAGGCTGAGGCAGGAGAATCACTTGAACCTGGGAGGTGGAGGTTGCAATGAGCTGAGATCCCGCCACTGCACTCCAGCCTGGGTGACAGAGCTGGGCGTGGTGGTGAGCGTCTGTAATCCCATCTACTTGGGAGGCCGAGGCAGGAGAATCACTTGAACCTGGGAGACAGAGGTTGTAGTGAGCTGAGATCGTGCCACTGCACTCCAGCTTGGGAAACCAAGGAGCGAGACTGTCTCCAAAAAAAAAAAGTGTGTGGTTTAGGAATTGTCAATTATATCTCAATAAAGCTGTTAAAATTGTACTAAAAGGGCCGGGCACGGTGGCTCACGCCTATAATCCCAGCACTTTGGGAGGCCGAGGCTGGTGGATCACGAGATCAAGAGATCGAGACCGTCCTGGTCAACAAGGTGAAACCCCGTCTCTACTAAAAAATACAAAAATTAGCTGGGCATGGTGGCACACGCCTGTAGTCCTAGCTACTCGGGAGGCTGAGGCAGGAGAATTGCTTGAACCCAGGAGGTAGAGGTTGCGGTGAGCCGAGATCACGCCATTGCACTCCAGCCTGGGTAACAAGAGCGAAACTCCATCTAAAAATAAATAAATAAATAAATAAAACTGTACTAAAACAAAACCATTGGGGGAAACCGGTAAGGAGCACAAAGAACCTCCCTGTACTATCGTAGTAACTTCCTGTGCAGTTATAATGACCCCAAAATAAAGATTTTAAAAGGTTTTTATTTATTTTTATTTATTTTTTATTTTGAGACAGAGTCTTGCTCTGTTACTCAGGCTGGAGTGCAGTGGCATGATCTCAGCTCACTGCAACCTCCACCTCCCAGCTTTAGGTGATTCTTCTGCCTCAGCCTCCCGAGTAGCTGGGACTACAGGCATGGACCACCACGCCCGGCTAATTTTTCTGTTTTTTTTTTTTTTTTTTTTTTTTTTTTAGTAGAGACGGGGGTTTCACCATATTGGACAGGCTGGTCTTGAACTCCTGACCTCGTGATCCGCCCACCTTGGTCTCCCAAAGTGCTGGGATTACAGGCATGAGCCACTGCGCCTGGCCTCAAGGTTTTTAAAAATAAGCATACAAGGCCAGTCTTAGTTCAGGAGTTAGAGACCAGCCTGGCCAATATGGGAAGACCCTGTCTCTACAAAAATACAAAAATTAGCCAGGTGTGGTGGTGTGCACCTGTAATCCCAGCTACTCGAGAGGCTGAGAGAGGAGAATCTCTTGAACCCGGGAGACGGAGGTTGCAGTGAGCTGAGATCACACCACTGCACTCCAGCCTGGGCAACAGAGTGAGATTCCGCCTTCAAAAAAAAAAAAGCAGACATATTTATTTTAAAAATTGTATACATGCTTGTCAAATTGCTTTGTGAAAGGTTGTATCAGTTTAACTCTTTTTATTTATTTTTGAGACAGGGTCTCACTCTGTCACCCAGACTGCAGTGCAGTAGTGGGCCTGAAATTCCTGTGCTCAAGCGATCCTCCTGTCTCAGTCTCTCAAATAGCTGGGACTACAGGCATGGGCCACTATACTCAGTTAATATTCACATTTTTTGTCAAGAAGGGAATCCCGAGTAGCTGGGATTACAGGCGCCTGCCACCGTTCCCGGCTAGTTTTTGTATTTTTGGTAGAGACGGGGTTTCATCATGTTGGCCAGACTGGTCTCGAACTCCTGATCTCAAGTGATCTGCCCGCCTGAGCCTCCCATAGTGCTGGGATTACAGGCATGAGCCACCACTGACGGCCTAGCCTATTTTTCTTAAGATATCATTTGTGGTTTTTTCTGTCTTCCTAACTAACATTTTAAAAGGTTGGCTGATATTCTTTTTATTAAAAAAATAATAAAGTTGTGCCGGACACGATGGTTCATGCGGGTCCCGGCTATACAGGCCTTGAGGACTCAGCAGAAACCAAGACCAGCTGGGGGCCTGAACAGTTAATCAGGGGAGGCCGACACTCCTGTAACAATCATGCAGTAGTTAATTACCGGGAGGGGTGCGTGTAGGGAAGACAGGGTGACAGGTATACTGCGTTAAGTAGACACCGAGTCCAGGCACACACAGTCTGCGCAGTCACCGCGGGTTCTCACATTTGGCCCGCAGGGTCCGCGGTGGTGGGGGGGGGACGGGGCGGAGTGCTCCCAGCCCGCGGCTACCACGCCCACTCGACCTGCGGCTACCACGCCCACCCCAACGGTTGCCCCGCCCACCCCGTCCCGCCGCGGCCGCCCAGAGCGGATGGAAGCTAAGAGGCTAGGGAAGGCACGTGATCGGCGGGGCGGGGCGGGGCCGGCGGGGCGGAACGCACAGGCTTGTGGCTGTGTTTCCCGCCGGAGGCTTTTGCCCAGAGTCCCGCGTCCCTGGGGGGCGGTGGCGGCGGCGCAAGCGGCAGAGGCGCAGGCGGCGGAGTCGGCTGGGGGTCCGGAAGTCAACACCATGTCTAGTCTGCACAAGAGCCGGTAAGGGGCCAAGGGGCCAGGGTACCTCTTGTGCCAGAAGGGGGAAGCGCGGGGTGTGGCCAGGAATTGGCAGAACCGCCGGCAAAGGGTCTCGGGCGTCCACCTAACCTCATTGCCTGTGGGCTGCAGGAAGGACCGAGCGGCGGCCCCTCTCCTGCGCCTGGTGTCACTCCTGCCTCCCTCACCCTGGACCCGTGGTTTCCCCCTTCCCCTGAGTCTTCCTCATCCAGACCCCCATGCCCCGCCCCCGTCCCTTTTCCCCTTTTTAGCCTCCTGCTCCAGTACTCTCTTCAAGTACACTCTGTCCCTGTGCCTTTTTCTTACCAGGACTGCTAGAGAACTTGCATTTTCCAGTCCGTCCCCTCCCCCAGGCCAAATCCTGCAGCATTGGCTGAATTTTGCTCACTCTTCAGTTTTCCTCCAGGTCGTGTTTTTTAAACCCTTTGTCCTTTGCTTCTGGCAGGCCCAGAGGTCTTGTAATGGTTATATTTGTGACCATGGAGAGCTGTGTTCACCTTGCACTGGTCCATTGTCTGCAGATCAAATTACTCTTGGTTCTTTAGGTCCAGGGAGTTCAGATGGTGGCTGTGCTGTGGACCTGGCCTGGCTGGCAGGAAGTGCCCAGTAAATGTCAGCTCACTAAATGTTAGAATGTTGGAATGTGTCAAATTTTATGGTCCTCATTTGGGAACTTCTAGACAAGAATATCTTTCAAGTTTCTTCCCTGGCATTCTGTGTTTCTGGGTATAGAGGAAGAAGTGAAATATAGTTCTGTTGTTCCCCAAAGCGTTTTGGTGAGGACTTTGACTAAGCTGTGTGATTTTTATGTCCTAAAGGGGAGAGAGGCATAGGTTGGAAACCAGTGGTCTGAGGGAGCTAGGGCTGTGAATCTCACTGAGCAGATATAAGCCAAGCTTCATTTACCTTCCTATCTCCTCTTCTAGAATTGCAGATTTCCAGGATGTCCTGAAGGAGCCATCAATTGCATTGGAAAAGCTGCGGGAACTCAGCTTTAGTGGTAAGAGGCCATTCTGTATTTTCAGGGTTTCCCTAGAGCAGCCCTGTGGCTAGGGGGAGGTGCCCAAGGCCACACCTGGTCAGCTCTGGGGCCCAGCTGCTGGGGGCTGGGGCCATGGAAGGAAATTGCATGTAGATTCTTGGGGCCTTCTCCAGATTCTGTAGAGCTGAACAAGCCACTGCCTTGAGCTTGGAGGGGTTTCCCAGAGGGGCGGTGGCCACAGGTAGCTTGCCTTGCCTTTAGGTCTTCCACAGGAGGTGCCAGATTCCTGAGAATAGTAGACGGGACTGAAGACTGGAGAATGGAGCATGAGAGTTGTGGGGGTGAGGGGTGGACCTTTGGAGCCCAGGACCGTCTTTCCTTATTCCTTAGCCAGCTTCCTGTGTTGGGGAGTTTGGTTAACTGCAGGGTGGTTCCTGGTTCTCTCCCTGGTTTGGGGTCTAAGCTGACTAAAGCAGCAGTAAACCTCGGTTTGTGGTGAAATGTTAACCTTGGGACACTGAATTTAAGGAGCTGATCCTTAGCAGTGTTAGACTTTGCTCCAAACAGCACAGAGGTAACTCTCTTTTTTAAAAAATTTCCCAAAGTGTTCTGTGTAGCTTCTTGACAGTTTTTTCCCCGGTAAATTTGCCAGCAAGAACTTCTGGCTAGGCGCAGTGGCTCACACCTGTAATCCCAGCACTTTGGGAGGCTGAGGCAGGTGGATCACTTGAGGTCAGGAGTTTGAGAACAGCCTGGCCAGCATGGTGAAACCCAGTCTCTACGAAAAATACAAAAATGTAGCTGGGCATGGTGGCACTTGGCTGTAATCCCAGCTACTTGGGAGGCTGAGGTAGGAGAATCATTGGAACCAGGGAGGCGGAGGTTGCAGTGAGCAGAGATCAGGCCGCTACAATCCAGCCTGGGCAACAGAGCAAGACTGTCTCCAAAAAAAATAATAATAATAATTAACATCCAGTCTAGGCCAGGCCCGGTGGCTCACACCTGTAATCCTAGCACTTTGGGAGACCAAGATGGTCAGGTCACCTGAGGTCAGGAGTTCAAGCCCAGCCTGGCCAACATGGTGAAACCTCATCTCTGCTAAAAATACAAAAATTAGCTAGGCGTAGTGGTGTGGTGCATGCCTGTAATCTCAGCTACCTGGGAAGCTGAGGCAGGAGAATCACTGAAACCCAGAGGCAGAGGCTGCAGTAAGCTGAGATTATGCCATTGCACTCCAGCCTGGGTGACAGAGTCTCTAAAACAAAACAAAAACTGTCCAGTTTAGTACTCTTTCTGGGGTAAATGATTCTTAAGGAAGTACTTTTTGCCCACTCTACTTCTCGCCAGCTGGCTCCACGGTGAAGGGCTGGGGGTTCTGGGACTCTGGCCTGGGGCGTGACCTTTGCCTGCTGTGTCCACAGGCATCCCCTGTGAGGGCGGACTGCGGTGCCTCTGCTGGAAGGTGGGTGTGCCTGGGATGGGGCTTCTGCTCTGCTGAGAGTCCCTGGGTTTTCCCGCATGGGCTGCCCCCACCCCTCGCCCCTTTCTGTTCTATACCTTTCCTTGCTTGTCTGAGGGAGCTTTTCTGGGAAGTTCTGAATTTTCTGTTCCTCTTGGTGTCATCTCTGGGATCCCCTTGGGGATGGGACACTTTGTAATGCCAACAGTGAAGGCCTCTGCTTCTTGGTCCATGAAGTACAGCAAAAGTCATGCTTGCTGGGACAAAGCAAAGGCTGTGGTTTGCCCAAAGCTCCTAGCTCCGGTGGCCCTGGAGGCCAGTGTCTTGGTTTCTGGCCCTTTTGAGCACAGGGTCTGATATCATGTGGAAGAGTCTGTGTGAGGAGGAAGGGGAGGCTACCCCTAGCTCATGCTGGGTTCCTGGGTTTCAGCCTGTCTTGTCTTTCTTGGGACTTTATGAGATGTTTTTCTTGAGGCCTGTCAGCCCCACTTAAAGTCCACCGTTGGTGCAGGAGGGTCACCAGAGCTTTGCCTCTCTCCCTCTGTTCAGATTCTCTTGAACTACCTTCCCTTGGAGAGAGCCTCATGGACCTCTATCCTGGCCAAGCAGAGGTGAGACCCCCGTGAAAGGGCGGTGACAAGAGGGCCCTTGCATCTGACAGAGCCCATGCTTCTGGGGCCATCCTGCCTTCTGCAGCTGCTGCTCTGGTCTGGGCTCCCTGAGCAGGACTGTCAGGATTCATCCTTCTTGCTTGTCTCCTGCAGGGAGCTGTACGCCCAGTTCCTGAGGGAAATGATCATCCAGCCTGGCATTGCCAAGGCCAACATGGGTGTGTCCAGGGAGGATGTGACTTTTGAGGACCATGTGAGTAGGGGTTGGCATCAGAGACCTGGGATACAGAATGTGGAGGGGTTGTGGCCTTGGAGCAGGCAAGGTCCCCTGCGTGCCAGGGGAGAGGTACATCTGGTGTCGATCCCCTCTGGACCTCCCAGTTCCTCCTTTCTGCCTTAGGTCACTAAGCTTGGGGGGCCTGGGCTCAGTAAGACAAATGATAGCCAGCGTCCAGGGAGCGTTGTGGGGGCAGCCCTGCGTCAGGTGCTCTGAGGTCATGGTCTCTTTCAACCCTCATCCCTGTTCCTTGAAGAAAGTTGGAGCAGGGCAGGAAGGAGGCTAGGCTGCCCTCTGTGGCTGCGAGGAAGCCTTGTTCTCTCCTCAAACGCTGAGCTCCTTCCTGGGCTTCACAGCGTGGGAGAAAGAAATGGATGGGCCCCAGGCCCAGACTCACAGATAGGAATTGATGACTCAGAACATTGACGAATGAGAGCTGAAGAAACCTAATGATAGAACATTCATTCATTCAGCAAGCAAACATTTGCTGAGCACCTGTTATATGCAAAGTTCTCAAGCTAGAGCAATGGACAGAAAAGGATCAGAGTCCCTGCCCAGCAGGGATGTATTCAGAGCAGGCTGCCAGGCTGGGCTTCTGGCTGTGGAGTTTGAACGGGACTCAGGAGGCCGTGGGAAGGCCTGTGCTGGCTCCTCTGAGTAGCTTACAGGTGGTGTCAGGGCCACACCTCAGTGTGTGATGGGATTGTTGCAGAAGACCACTGCTCAGGTCTCCAGGATAGCATCCGGCCCCGGGGCCTATCTGGGCCTTGGACCAAGCATCTTCATTTCTCTCCACAGCCACTCAACCCCAACCCTGACAGTCGGTGGAACACGTACTTCAAGGACAACGAGGTGCTGCTGCAGATCGACAAAGATGTCCGGTAGGCAGGGCGCCTGGGGCTGGGAGCTGGCTCATGGGACTTCTGGGGGTTTCTGCAGCTGTCTTTTCCTTTTGCAGGCCGGGCCCACGTGGGTGCTGGCGGAACTGCTTTTGAATTGTCCCAGCGGTTGGGTCCAGGCCCTATTGATGATAGGCTGAGAATGAGGCTGGCGAGGGAGAGTCTGTGCTTGCATGTGCCTGGTGGTCCTTAGCTATAGTTTCATTTGTACCCCAGGTGTGTATGGATTCATCTGACATTTATTCAACAAGTATTGAGCCGCTCCTGTATGCCAGGCTTAGCACTAAGCTAAGGGTTGAGCACTGAGTAGACTGGTATGTTCCTTCTCCTTAAGGATCTGTGAACATAGAAGGGAAGATGGCAAGGCAGACATTCAGCCCATTAGATCTTAGCGCATGGCGTTCGTGGTAAATGCTCTTGAAGGAAAAGTTGAGGGAGTTTGGGGAAACCTCAACTGAGAAGCAGTGATTCAGCTTCTGAATCAGAAGGGGAAGAGTACAGCAAAGGCCACATTGGTCAGGGAACTGCCCTTGGCAAGGCCCAGAGAGCTTGCAGAGTGTGCCGCATTTGAGGAACAATGCCAAGGCTGGGGTGGGAGATAGGGGCCGGACCTTGGACTTGATTCTAAGAGCGTGAAGCAGCCATGCAAAGGTTTTGAGCAAAGGAGTGACAGGATCAGATACACAGGTTTTAAAACTGTGAGCTACAATGTGTGCCTGCTTTTCCACTTGGTAAAGAAATGTGGAGATGCTGGCTCTGTGGCCCTGTCGGGCTGGGAAATCTGGCAGCGTGCAAGGCTAGGTGAGGAACTAGGAGGCAGGCCTTGTCCACAGGTTGGTGGAGTGGCCAAGAGCTTGGGTTCTAGAGTTCATTTGCCTGGTTTCCGTTCCACCGTTACCAGTTGTTAGCTGTGTGACCTTGGGCAAGTGACTCACACCCTCTGATCATTGCTCTCTTTATCTGTGAAGTAGGAGTAAGGTGGTTCAGGGTAAGGTCACAGAACGGGCTGGGTCTCCACAGATACATGGGACTGTTGTGCTGGTCTTAGCACATGCAGAGCACTTAGAATGATCAGATCTCCATCAGAGAAAGATCCTGGGAGCTTATCCTGTTCCTTTTACAACAGCCTGCCTGGCTCTCTTGGTGCTTGGTCACACAGGACAAGCCTGCACTTTGTCCCACACAGTGACCCTTCAGAATCTCCAATGGGCAGCTCTCAGGTGCCCAAGTCAGTTTGCACCAGCACAGGTGCCCCTCCATTCAGCTCCTTCACAGCTGAGTGCCTCTGTCAGGAGGGCTTTAGGAGCGAGCAGGACGGAAACAGTCTGCCTTCCGAGAGCTTCCAGTGTAAGTCAGGGGACATATATCAAACCTGGAAATAGATATGTAATTGCAAATACTGTCAATGCTGTGAAGGAGGGAAAAACTGGTACTTTTAGAGAATCAGAGGGAGGCCTTGTTTTCCTTTGGCGGTATCAAGGAAAGCCTTTCCAGGGAGGGGGCTCAGCATGAGATGTGAAAGAGGAGGCGATGGCAGGGAGGCAGCGAGCTGAGTAGAGGAGTCTGCTGGGCTTTGGCAAAGCACATAAGAGTGCCCTGTGGCAGGGAAAGAAGGCGCGTGCAGGGTCAAGTTGGGAGCAGGGTCCTCCTCGCTGTTGACACCCTGGGTGTTGCTCCTTGGCCCAGGCTCATCTTCAGGTGGCCCCAGGTAGCCCCTGTACAGGGCAACTTAGGCTGCAGGAGAAAGGGAGGACTGCCTCTTGTGCTCTCAGGCTGGGACTGGCGCAGCATTTACCCCCACGAGGTCTTCTGATGGCTGTGTTCAAATCAAGAACCATGCCGCGACCTGGGGAAATAGGTTTTGGTTTTTTTGTTTTTGTTTAGTCTTGAGTGCAGTGGCGTGATCTCAGCTAACTGTAATGTCTGCCTCCCGGGTTCAAGCCATTCTCCTGTCTCAGCCTCCCTAGTAGCTGGGATTACAGGCATGTGCCACGACACCTAATTTTTGTATTTTTAGTAGAGATGGGGTTTCACAAGTTGTCCAGGCTGGTCTCGAACTCCTGATCTCAAGTGATCCACCCGCCTCAGCCTTCCAAAGTGCTAGGATTACAGGCATAAGCCACCGTGCCTGGCCAGGTTCTGCTTTACGTGAGTAGTGATGGTAGCACGTCCTTTGGTGCTTCTAGAGGCAGCTTTGCAATATGCTAAGTATAAGAGGTCTGAGTAATGTCCATGCACTGCAATAGATGCATTTTTAAAACTCGATAACATTCTAGATACTATCTCCCAACTTGTTTTCCCTCTCACGCTGTCTTTTTTTTTTTTCTCATTCTGTCTTGAACATCTTTCCAGGTCAGCTATATAATATTCTTTAGTACAGTGTGTACCTTATGGAACCAAACCTCTTGCTACTACAAACCACACTGTGTTTGTGCATGTTAGGTAGTTTTGTTTTTTTTGAAATAGGGTCTTGCTCTGTTGCCCAGGCTGGACTGGAGTACGTCGGCTCGATCTCAGCTCACCATAGCCTTGATTGCCCAGGCTCAAGTGATCCTCCCACCTCAGCCTCCCGAGTAGCCAGGACTGCAAGCACATGCCACCACACCCAGCAAATTTTTTATAGAGATGGGGTCTCCTTATGTTGCCCAGGCTGGTCTTGAACTCCTGGGCTCAAGTGATCTTCCTGCCTTAGCCTCCCAAAGTGCTAGTATTACAATCGTGAGCCACTGTGCCTGGCCTAGATAAATATTTTTACATGGAAGGATGTTTGGACTTTAAAAGAGGAGTTAGGTTGTATGACCATAAAGACACTTTTTTTAAAAAAGTATGTATCTGTTTGCAAATATGCATAAAATGTGGGAATGTATACATAAATAATGACTACTACTTTTTTTTTTTTTTTGAGACGGAGTTTTGCTCTTCTTGCCCAGCCTGGAGTGCAGTGGTGTGATCTCAGTTCACCACAACCTCCGCCTCCTGGACTTAAGCGATTCTCCTGCCTCAGCCTCCCAAGTAGCTGGGATTACAGGCATGTGCCACCACGCCTAGCTAATTTTGTATTTTTAGTAGAGACGGGATTTCTCCAGGTTGGTCAGGTTGGACTTGAACTCCAGACCTCAGGTCATCCACTTGCCTTAGCCTCCCAAAGTGCTGGGATTACAGGTGTGAGCCACTGCACCCGGCTTTTTTTTTTTGAGACAGTTTCGCTCTTGTTGCCCAGGCTGGAGTGCAATGGCGCGATCTTGGCTCACCGAAACCTCCATCTCCCGGGTTCAAGCAATTCTGCTGCCTCAGCCTCCTGAGTAGCTGGGATTACAGGCATGTGCCACCATGCCCGGCTAATTTTGCATTTTTAGTAGAGACAGGGTTTCTCCGTGTTGATCAGGCTGGTCTCTAACTCCCAACCTTAGGTCATCCACCTGCCTTAGCCTCCCAAAGTGCTGGGATTACAGGTGTGATCCACCGTGCCCAGCCTGACTACTGCTTTTTAAAAAACTATATTGTTTTTAAAATAAAATGTTGTAATTGTTGTTATTATTTTTTTGAGATGGAGTCTCACTCTGTTGCCCAGGCTGGAGTTCAGTGGCATGATCTCGGCTCACTGCAACCTCCACTTGCCGAGCTCAAGCAATTCTCCTGCCTCAGCCTCCCTAGTAGCTGGGATTATAGGCATCCGCTACACGTCCAGCTAATTTTTCTATGTTTTTTTTTGAGACGGAGTTTCGTTCTTGTTGCCCAGGCTGGAATGCAATGGCACGATCTCGGCTAACTGCAACCTCTACTTCCCAATTCAAGCGGTTTTCCTGCTTCAGCCTCCCAAGTAGCTGGGATTACAGGTATGCGCCACCATACCTGGCTAATTTGGTATTTTTTTTTTAGTAGAGACAGGGTTTCTCCATGTTGGTAAGGCTGGTCTCAAGCTCCTGACCTCAGGTGATCTGCCTGTCTTGGCCTCTGTCTCGCTCTATCGCCCAGGCTGGAGTGCAGTGGCGCAATCTCGGCTCACTGCAACCTCCACTTGCTGAGTTCAAGCAATTTTCCTGCCTCAGCCTCCCGAGTAGCTGGGACTATAGGCTCATGCCACTTTGTCTGCTAATTTATTATATTTTTAGTAGAGATGAGGTTTCACCATGCTGGCCAGGCTGGTCTCGAACTCCTGACCTCATGATCCATCTGCCTCGGCTTCCCAAAGTGCTGCTGGGATTACAGATGTGAGCCACCTCACCCGGTCCAGTTTATATATATATATATAGTTTTAGAGACAGGGTTTCTCCATGTTGGTCAGGCTGGTCTCGAACTCCCTACCTCAGGTGATCCGCCCACCTCGGCCTCCCAGAGTGTTGAGATTTTGGGTGTGAGCCACTGTGCCCAGCCAATTTTTGTATTCTTTAATAGAGACGGGGTTTACCATGTTGGCTGGGCTGGTCTCGAACTCCTGATGTCAGGTGATTCAAAATATTGTAATTAAAAACAAACAATGCAGCCGGGTGCCATGGCTCACACCTGTAATCCCAGCACTTTGTGGGGCTGAGGCAGGTTGATCATGAGATCGGGAGATCAGGACCATCATGGCCACCATGGTGAAACCTCGTCTCTTCTAAAAATAAAAAAATTAGCTGGGCGTGGTGACACATGCCTATAATCACAGCTATTTGGGAGGCTGAGGCAGGAGAATCGCTTGAACCAGAGGTTTACAGATTAAATATCTGTCGTAGGTTGCAGTGAGCCAAGATTGTGCCACTGGACTCCAGCTCGGTGACAGAGCGAGACTCAGTCTCAAAAAAACAAAACAATGCTTTTGGGGATTCTTGGGGTCTCTTGGCAGCAGGGTGCTGATGGAATGGCCAAAACCTCCACCCTGAGTAACATGATTCTTTCCTATTTCCTCTTGACAGGAGGTTATGCCCAGACATTTCCTTCTTCCAGAGGGCCACTGAGTACCCTTGTCTCCTCATCCTGGACCCCCAGAATGAGTTTGAAACCCTTCGTAAGCGAGTGGAACAGACAACACTGAAATCTCAGACGGTGGCCCGGAACCGGAGTGGGGTCACAAATGTGAGCACCAACCTGGGGTCCCCAGGACTCCCCCAATAGTCTTTTCTTTAGTTTTTCTCTTAAATTCCTGGCCACAAGGCGTGGGGCCATGACCATCTGCCTGACAGTTACCCAGAGCAACCCTGATACTGCCAGATCCTGGGGCGCTCTCTGAAAGTTGGGTGGCAGCGATCTGCTGTGTCCAGTTGGGTGTAATGGCTGCCAGGGAAGGCTCTGCATCCCAGTGGGTAAATGAGCCAGGCTTCTAGTCTTACAGTGGGGATGGCTCTGAGAAAGTCATTACAAAGTAAGAAAATGTGACAGGGCTGGGTGCGGTGGCTCATGCTGTAATCCCAGCACTTTGGGAGGCTGAGGCAAAAGGATTGCTTGAGCCCAGGAGTTCAAGACCAGTCTGGGCAATGTGGTGAAACCCTGTCTCTACAAAAAATACAAAAATCAGCTGGGCATGATGGCGCATGCCTGTAATATCAGCTACTCAGGAGGCTGAGGCAGGAGAATCACTTGAACCTGGGAGACAGAGGTTGCAATGAGCCAAGATCACGCCACTGGGCGATAGAGTGAGACTCTGTCTCAAAAAAAAAAAAAAAAAAAAAAAATGACAGGGCATGGTGGCTCACATTTACAATCCCAGCACTTTGGAGGGTCAAGGGGGGCAGATTACCTGAGTTTGGGAGTTCGAGACCAGCCTGGCCAACATGGTGAAACCTCATCTCTACTAAAAATACAAAATTAGCTGGGTGTGGTGGCAGGCGCCTGTAATCCCAGCTACTCAGGAGGCTGAGACAGGAAAATCACTTGAACTTGGGAGACAGAAGTTGCAGTGAGTCCACATTGCACCACTGCACTCCACCCTGGGCAACAGAGCAAGACCCTGTCACCCTGTCTCAAAAATAAAAAACAAGAGAGCATTCCAGGTGGAGAGGAGGGCATGTGCTAAAGTCCTCAGCGGGAGAGAGTGTGGTATGTTCTTGGTCGGAGAGGCCATGGGGCTAGAAGCAGAGAGTGAGGGAAGAGGTTTGTGCTGGTGAGGCCGTGTGGGGCCTTTGTCCTGAGAGGCGGGGAGACACTTCATAGCAACGTAAGCACGGCAGCGACGTGATTCATATCTGCTTGTGTCAGCTTTAGTCAGTGTGGAGATACAGGAGTGGCAGTAGAGAGGCTACCTGGGAGGCCACTGCAGTTGTCTAGGCAAGAGGTGGTGGGGACAGGGATGCGGCAGGGCTGCATCTGAGAGACTCAGGTGGAACTGATAGGACCTCCAACCTTTTTTTTTTTTTTGAGACAGAGTCTCACTCTGTCGCCAGGCTGGAGTTCAGTGGAGCGATCTTGGCTCACTGCAGCCTCCGCCTCCCAGGTTCAAGTGATTCTCCTGCCTCAGCCTCCCAAGTAGCTGGGACTATAGGCGCATACCACCATGCCCAGCTAATTTTGTATTTTTAGTAGAGACAGAGTTTCACCATGATGGTCAGGATGTTCTCGATCTCTTAACCTCATGATGCACCCGCCTGGGCCTCCCAAAGTGCTGGGATTACAGGTGTGAGCCACCGTGCCTGGCCAGGACCCCCCAACTTTTAATAGATTGCTGTCACTCTGCAAAGCTGTTTGTAGTCAAACAAGTATATTGCCTTATTCCTTAATTTATACCCCCTACTTTGGTACCCTGAATAGTGGCTTGTTCACCTAAACTTTTCACTGTCCTCCATCAATGGAAAAACCGTTCTGTGTAGCCTCCAACAAGTTAGGGCAGATACTACTGCAGAAGTTTTTCTCACCTGGGGGAATGACTTTTTTGTTTGTTTGTTTGTTTGTTTTTTTATCTTTTTTTTTTTTTTTAAAGACGGGGTTTCACCATGTTGACCAGGCTGATCTTGAACTCCTGACCTTGTGATCTGCCCACCTTGGCCTCCCAAAGTGCTGGGATTATAGGCATGAGCCACCACATCTGGCTCGTTTTATTTTTTAAAATAGAGACAGAGTCTTGCTGTGTCACCCAGTTTGGTCTTGAACTCCTGAGCTCAAGTGATCCTCCTACCTGGCCCTCCCAGAGTGCTGGGATAACAGGCGTGAACTGCCACACCCAGCTAAGAATGACTTTGAAGCTCCGACAGGGTGGCAGGGGCAGATATAGCCGATCCCAGGGTTGCATGTGCCTATGAGGGTTTGGTGTCCAGCAGAACTGATGTGCAGTGCAGATTGTGTGGCTACATAACCATGTGGCTGGCTTTGTGGGCAGCATTCTTGACTGTTGATTTCCTGGCTGAAGGGCTGGGTGGGGACTGGCTCCTGTCATTCCTTTCACTGTGGTAACTGGGTGTAAAGAGCACTGTTACCTAGTTTAACGTTTGGTCCTGGTAGCAGAGAACCCACCAGAAACTTTATCCCTAAGCCTCTGGGTTTATGGCTGGGCAGTATGAGTTAAAGTTGACCGTCTGTGTGACTCTGGACAAGTCATACCAGGCTCACGTCCTGGCCTTTGTTTCCTCGACCATAAACTGGGCATAATCATTTCTGCCCTGCCTGAGTTGCCAAGAGGATGAACTGAGGTCCCGGCTGTGCAGATTCTTAGAAAGCAGAAAGCCCTGGGCAACCTCAGGAGGCAGCCTGGCCTCAAGTCCTGGCCCTTAGTTTTGGGAGTCAGCCAGTTCAGGTGCAAGTCCTAAAGCCACTACCTAATGGTAGACATTTAAGGAGTGGCTCGACATTTCTGAGCCTCAGTTTCCTCATCTTGAAAATGATGTGGAGAGAATATTTTAGATCGTTCAGTGGATTAAATGGAGGAATACTTGTACAGCACTGTCGACCGCATAGAAAGCTCTTGGTACATGTTACTGATGTGTGTCTCTGTGTGAACATGCGTGCATGTGTATGTATACATGTGTATGCACGTGTTATGGGAGAGAGAGTTTAATGTCTCCAGGAGCCTACGCTTCCAGGATGGCCTCATCCACTGTCACTGCCTGGGTCCTCTCATACGGGTCACTCACCTGTGGAGCTTCTGACTGAGCAGGTCTAGGGCAGGGCCCAAGCACTTGAATCTTTACAAAGTTCCCAAGGGATCCCGACAGGCAGCTGGAGTCTTCAGCAGGGGTCATTCTCTCTTTAACTTCCAACTTTTTTTTTTTTTTTTTTTGAGACAGTCGTACTCTTGTCACCCAGGCTGGGGTACAGTGGCACAATCTTGGCTCTCTACAACCTTGCTCCCTGGGGTCAAGCACTTCTCATGCCTTAGCCTCCTGAGTATTGGCTGGGATCATAGGCGTGTGCCACCAGGCCTGGCTAATTTTTGTATTTTTAGTAGAGATTTTTGGCCAGGCTGGTCTCGAACTCCTGACCTCAAGTGATCTGCCCGCCTTAGTTTTCCAAAGTGCTGGGATTACAGGTGTGAGCCACTTTGCCTGGCCTCCAACCTTTTCTTATGAAAATATTCAAACATTCAGAAAAGTTGAAAGAAGAGTACACTGTGTAACTAACTATCTGTATACTTTCCATCTAAATGCTACAATTATTAACATTTTTCACATTGCTTTATTTGCGTGTATTATATAGAAAGAGTAAGTTGCTGATGTCTGACCTTTCACCACCAACTGCTTCAGCAGGATCTCCTGAGAATAAGGGCATTCTTACTGGGCATGGTGGCTCACACCTGTAATCCCAGCACTTTGGGAGGCTGAAGTGGGCGGATTACCTGAGGTCAGGAGTTCGAGACCAGCCTGACTAACATGGTGAAACCCCATCTCTACTAAAAATACCCAAAATAAAAAAAATCCGGGCGTGGCGGTGAGCACCTGTAATCCCAGGTGCTCGGGAGGCTGAGGCAGGAGAATTGCTTCAGCCCGGGAGTCAGAGGTTGTAGTGAGCTGAGATTGTGCCACTGCACTCCAACCTGGTCGACAGAGCAAGACTTCACTGGGGGTGGGGTAGGGGGGAGCCTTGTCCAGTTGTCTGCAGTTGTCTGTTTCTTTACATATTTAAGGTTTTTGTTTTAAATTGAAGTGTAACTTAAGTGCAGTTATGTATACGATTAGATATATTTTTTTCTTGTGTGTGTACCTGTGTAAGTGCCAGTCAGTCACGATATAGAACATTTCCACATCCAGAAAGTTCCTGGATGCCCCTTCTTAGGTAGATACTCCTCACTGTTCTGACTTTAATCACCGTAAGTTAGGTTTTAGGACGGTTGTCTTGTAGAATGTTCCATGTTCTAGGTTTTGTCTCCTTGTTTCCTTATAGTGGCATTTGACTTGTTCCTCTGGCCAGCATATGTCCCATATGCTAGATAGGTCTGGGCTTAACAGTAAACATTTACATTTCTGGCAAGAACACATTGTCTTCCTTCACATTGTCCTTTTTTTGTGTGTGTGACAGTGTCTTTTTTTTTTTTTTTTTTTTTAATAGATGGGGTTTCACCATGTTGGTCAGGCTGGTCTTGACCTCCCGACCTCAGGTGATCCACCCGCCTTGGCCTCCAAAGTGCTTGGATTGCAGGCGTGAGCTACCACGCCCGGCCGTGACAGTGTCTTGCTGTCACCCAGGTTGGAGTGCAGTGGTGTGATCATAGCTCACTGTAGCCGTAGCCTTAGCCTCCTGGGCTCAAGTGATCCTCTTGCTCTCGCCTCCCAAGTAGCCAGGACCACAGGTGCTTGCTATCACACTTGGCTAATATTTAAATTTTTTGCAGAGATGAATCTCCCTATGTTGTCCAGGCTGGTCTCAAACCCTAAGGCTCAAGTGATCCTCCTGCCTTGGCCTCCTAAAGTGCTGTGATTACAGGCATGAGCTATTGTGGCCGGCCCGTGCTGTCTCTTTTTTTTTTTCTTTTGAGACAGAGTCTTGCTCTGTTGTCCAGGCTAGAGTGCAGTGGCATGATCTTGGCTCACTGCAACCTCCGCCTCCAGGATTCAAGCGATTCTTCTGCCTCAGCCTCCCAAGTAGCTGGGATTACAGGCGCCTGCCCCTGTGCCCGGCTGATTTTTGTATTTTTAGTAGGGATGGGGTTTCACCATGTTGGACAGGCTGGTCTCAAACTCCTGACCTTGTGATCCACCTGCTTCAGCCTCCCAAAGTGCTGGGATTATAGGTATAAACCACGGCGCCCAGCCTCTTTTTTTTTTTCCCCTTGAGACAGGGTCTTGCTCTGTTAACCAAGCTGGAATGCAGTGGTGTCATCACGGCTCACTGCAGCCTTGACCACCTGGGTTCAAGTGATCCTCCCACCTCAGCCTCCCAAAACGCTGGGATTGCAGGCATGAGCCACCGAACCTGGCCCACATTGTCCTTCTTGACTGGCTCCTCCTCTTCTCCCCTAGATGAGCTCCCCACACAAGAACTCTGCGCCATCATCCCTAAATGAGTATGAGGTGCTGCCCAATGGCTGCGAGGCCCACTGGGAGGTGGTGGAGCGGATCCTTTTCATCTATGCCAAGCTCAACCCTGGCATCGCTTACGTGCAAGGCATGAATGAGATCGTGGGGCCCCTCTACTATACCTTCGCCACCGACCCCAACAGCGAGTGGAAAGGTAAGAAGGCTCTTGGTGCCCACATCCCTTGTTGCTGGCCCGTGTCAGGCCGTGCAGCTCACTTTCCCTCTCGGGTCTCCATTCTCCTTCTCCCAGATGAGGGGTTGGCCTGGATCATCTCTGAGATCCTTTGCAACTGTGATCTTCTAGAATGTTAGATGTTTACTGATCTCTTGGCTATTTGTAATTTAATTTCTCATAGAGAAGGTGGATATGTAGGAAGCCGAATTAGAAGATGTAAATAATGCTTTTCAAATTGTCATCAGGGGAGTGTGTAATAAACTGCTCAGTGAATGTAAGTGTTGCCAGATATGAGAAGAAAGAGGTGATGTCTTTAGCCTGGGGGTGGAGAAGGGTCAAGGACAGAGGAAGGACTGAGCCCGACTTTGAGGATGGGGCAACTTGGCGGGGCTCAGAGTGGGGCAGTTGTCTGGTAGGTGAGAAGTGGGGTGGGCCTGGGGTGCGCCACTTCTGCCCCCATCCTGCGTCTCTTCCCAGAGCATGCCGAGGCAGACACCTTTTTCTGCTTCACCAACCTCATGGCCGAGATCCGGGACAACTTTATCAAGAGCCTAGATGACTCGCAGTGTGGTATCACTTACAAGATGGAGAAGGTGTACTCCACCTTGAAAGATAAGGACGTGGAGCTCTACCTGAAACTGGTGAGGACCCCAGGAACAGCGGGTGGCAGGGACAGGAGGCAGAGTTCCTGTGCCATCCCAGCCCAGGCTGAGGTCTGGCTTGAGTCTGGGGATTGAAAGTGGCTGTTGCTGCTGCTGGGGATGCTGACCTATGAGCTAAAGCAGCTGATGGCCAGAGCCTAGCAAGCTGGGAGGGAAGGGGAAAGTTGGAATGGCACCGCTTGTGTGCCAGGCATAGTGCAGGGCATTTACCATCAACTAAATTGCTTAAGCTGTTAGTAATCTTCTGAGGTAAGTGTTAACTTCATTTTTTAAGATTAATATAACTTTAAAAATTGTACTGGCATTCCGTGTTTATTTTGGAAAACAAAAGGAGAACATTTATTTACATGTAAACAAAAAGTTTCATGAAAAATAAAATATATAAGCATATCTTTTTTTTCTTTTTTTTTTTTTGAGAAGGACTCTCACTCTGTCAGCTCAGGCTGGAGTGCAGTGGTGCAATCTTGGCTCACTGCAACCTTCACCTCCCAGGTTCAAGTAATTCTCGTGCCTCAGCCTTCCCAGCAGCTGGGATTACAGGCACACGTTACCATGCCCAGCTAGTTTTGTATTTTTAGTAGAGAGAGGGTTTTTTCCATGTTGGCCAGGCTGGTCTTGAATTCCTGACCTCAAGTGATCTGCCCACCTCAGCCTCCCAAAGTGCTGGGATTACAGGCATGAGCCACCGTGCCCTGCCAGGAGCAAACGTATCTTTTTTTTTTTTGGAGACAGAGTTTCGCTCTTGTTACCCAGGCCGGAGTACAATGGCGCGATCTCAGCTCACCGCAACCTCCGCCTCCTGGGTTCAGGCAATTCTCCTGCCTCAGCCTCCTGAGTAGCTGGGACTACAGGCGTGCGCCACCATGCCCAGCTAATTTTTTTTTGTATTTTTAGTAGAGACAGGGTTTCACCATGTTAACCAGGATGGTCTCGATCTCTTGACCTCGTGATCCACCCGCCTTGGCCTCCCAAAGTGCTGGGATTACAGGCATGAGAAACATATCTTTTTAAACAAATATGGGTTGGGTGTGATGTCTCACAGTTGTAATCCTAACAGTTTGGGAGACTGATGCAGGAGGATTACTTGAGCCCAAAGGTTGAGATATCCTGAGAAACATAGTGAAATCTTGTCTCTACAAAAAATTTAAAAAGAAATTAGCGCTGGGCGCGGTGGCTCACGCCTGTAGTCCCAGCACTTTGGGAGGCCGAGGCGGGTGGATTATGAGGTCAAGAGATCAAGACCATCCTGGTCGACACAGTGAAACCCCGTCTCTACTAAAAATACAAAAAAATTAGCTGGGCACGGTGGCACGTGCCTGTAATCCCAGCTACTCAGGAGGCTGAGGCAGGAGAATTGCCTGAACCCTGGAGGCGGAGGTTGCAGTGAGCTGAGATCGTGCCATTGCACTCCAGCCTGGGTAACGAGCGAAACTCCGTCTAAAAAAAAAAAAAAGAAAAAAGAAATTAGCAGCCAGGCATGAGGCCAAGGCGGGTGGATCATGAGGTCAGGAGTTCAAGACCAGCCTGACCAACATGGAGAAACCCTGTCTCTACTAAAAATACAAAAAAATTAGCCGGGCATGGTGGTGCACACCTGTAATTTCAGCTGCTCGAGAGGCTAAGGCAGGAGAATCACTTGAACCTGGGAGGCTGAGGTTGCGGTAAGCCGAGATCATGCCACTGCTCTCCAGACCGGGCAACAAGAGTGAAACTTCATCTCAAAAAAAAAAAAAAGAAAGGAAGAAATTAGCCAGGCAAGGTGGCACATGCTTGTAGTCTCAGCTACTCAGGAGGCTGAGGTGGGAGCCCTGGAGGTCAAGGCTGCAGTGAGCCATGATTGTGCTACTGCACTCCAGCCTAGGCAATATAGCGAGACCTCATCTCTTAAAAAAAAAAAAGGAATTATGTTTTTGCTGTTTAGTAACATACTTTTTCAATTAATATTCACTGTGGCTGACCAGAGGGCTCGTCTATATTGGGAATAATTGCCTGTGGAATTGTTTGTGGATTAAATGAGTGAGAGGACACATTTAACATGCTAAGCATAGCCCAGGCTTATAGTAAGAGCCCTGTGATGGTCACTCTGCACATCCACATACCCTGTCATCTGCAGAGTGTTTTGAAAGAGTTTGAACCGTCCTTTATAAATCTGGAGAGCTTATTATGTAAAGGTTTGGGTTTCCAGCTTCTCCTACAAAAAGATCTGAGGATGTTGGCTGGCAGGAAACAGCTTTTGCCCCTTTACCAAGCGAGGCTGTCTGGCAGCCTGGTGCCAGCCCTGGTGCTCACACCTGGTGCCCTGGGTCCTGCTGTTCTGAATTCACTTCTGACCCATTGCGTGATGCTCCATGGCCACCAGCCAACATGGAGTCCTGCTCCCCACCCCCACGCTCTCTCCCCAGCAAGAGCAGAACATCAAGCCCCAGTTCTTCGCCTTCCGCTGGCTGACACTACTGCTGTCCCAGGAGTTCTTACTGCCTGATGTCATCCGCATCTGGGACTCCCTTTTCGCCGATGACAACCGCTTCGACTTCCTCCTCCTCGTCTGCTGTGCCATGCTCATGTGAGTGCAGCATGAGCTAGCCTCAGCTTACCTGGCCGGTCCTTGGAGAAGCCAGAGGGGAGGAGGGGGCGGGGCCTGCACTCACAGCATCCCAGGTCCCAGCCCTTTTGCTGCTGGCTCTTCATAGGCTGATCCGGGAGCAGTTGCTGGAAGGGGACTTCACTGTGAACATGCGGCTGCTGCAGGTAATGGGATGGGGGCAGGCCCAACCACTGCCACGAGGCCGGCACTCGCCAGGCACCCACCCACGCCAGCTGCTGTGATAGGCTGGGCAGGGGCGGTGGAGTGTAGCAGGGACCCCTGAGACAGACCTGGTTTGGATCTGGGTTTGAATCCTGGTTCTGCCTCTGACCTGGAGTGTTGGGTGGACTTGAGCAAGTGACTTGGCCTCTAAACTGTGTACTTGACGTAGGTGTTCACACCCAGGACACAGCAGGTACCCAAAACATGGCCGTGCTCACTGGTGGCCCTGCTCAGACCCAGGGAAGAAGGGTAGGGTGTAGTGATTAAGAACATGGGCTCACCAGGTGCAGTGGCTCATGTCTATAATTCCAGCACATTGGGAGGCTGAGGTGGGTGGATCACCTGAGGTCAGGAGTTCGAGACCACCCTGACTAACATGGCAAAACCCCATCTCTACTAAAAATACAAAAATTAGCTGGGCATGGTGGCATGCGCCTATAATTCCCAGCTACTCGGGAGGCTGAGACAGGAGAAGTGCTTCAACCCAGGAGGCGGAGGTTGTGGTGAGCCAAGATCGCGCCACTGCACTCCAGCCTGGGTGACAGAGCAAGACTCCGTCTGAAAAAAAGAATATGGGTTCAAGGGCCTACAGCTTTAGGTCCACAGTTTTGCTCTGCTGTGTTCATCATGTGACCCAAGGCAAGTTACAGCATCTCTGGGTCTCAGCTTCTTCATCAGCACCTGGCCTTACTATTTTTTTTTTTTTCTTTTCTGTTGGAGTCTTGGTCTGTCGCCCGTACTGGAGTGCAATGGTAAAACCTCTGGCAGATTTCCCGGAATAGGCAGTAAAAAAGAAAAGGGAAAAAAAAACCAAAAACCTCTAGCAGTGCAACCACTGCCTCCTGGCTTCAAGTAATTCTCCTGCCTCAGCCTCCCAAGTAGCTGGGATTACAGGTGTGTGCCACCACATCCAGCTAATTTTTGCATCTTTAGTAGAGATGGGGTTTTCACCACGTTGGTCAGGCTGGTGTGGAACTCCTGACCTCAGGTGATCTGCCCACCTTGGCCTCCCGAAGTGCTGGGATTACAGGCGTGAGCCACCGCGCCCGGGCTCCTAGAGTTGGTTTTCTATAACTTCATGGACTAGATCTGGAAAATGGGCAGAATCACAGCAGCCACTCACAGGGCCATTGAGGACTCCAAGCTGACACTCACACTACCTGGCCCAGTCCCTGGCTCCACATGAGGGAGTTCGGGTTCAGCGGCAGTAGTGGGAGAGCTGAGGCAGCACGGTCTGGTCCTGAGGAAAGGGCTGAGACCCTGGGAGTGGTCGTGTTTGAATCGGTTGAGTTGGTGCTGCATGGTGTAGTGTCAGCTGCCAGCAGGGGTCTAGGGGTTGGGGAGTGTGGGATGCCTGGTATTCCGTGCTCCTGCCCCTGAGGCCCAGGATCCAGCATGGTGACGGGTCCCAGTGGGGACGGGATCCAGTGGTGGCGGGGAGCTGGCTTCAGAGGCCATCGTTGGCCTTTCCCGTGCCCAGGATTACCCCATCACAGATGTCTGCCAGATCCTGCAGAAGGCGAAGGAGCTCCAAGACTCAAAGTAGCCCAGCGGCGAGAGGCCCGCGTTCGGGAGAGAAGCCACCGAGCCCTGTGCCCTGGCTCCTGGGACACACACAAACCTGTGAGAACCCAGCCTGAGGGGAAGCTGCAGGACTGGCCCGAGACCCAGGCTGTGCCCGCTGAGGGCACACTGTACTGTGCCCCTTCCTCCATCACTATGCCCAGCGCCCCACCTGCCCTGCACCCTGGCCTCTTTGCCTAGAATACTGAGCAGGGCTGGAGCTCAGGAAGTTGTCCTTCCTGGGCCAGTGCCGCTTCCGGCACTGGGAGGCTGGCAGGGGCCCCTCCCTGCCTCGGTTCTGCCGTCCCAGCCTTGGTTCCTGCTTCTGGTCTTCTCCTGAGCGCCAGTCAGGGGAGGTGTTTGGCCAGTGGGCCAGAAACTGCTTCTGGGCAGGGCGCTTTGGCTGCTCCACGGGGAAGGCGACACTGAAAGCAGAGTCCCGCCGTCTGTCTTACCCACAGATGTCTGTCTGTACTCAGTTGGTGTGGACATGGGCCCGCGTCCCCAGCTGTCTCCTCCCCGTGTGTGTGAGCGTCTCTCAGTCCTCCAGGTCTCCCTCCTCCCCTTCTCTGTCTCTACCTCTCCGCCTGTGTCCTTCTGCCTCCTTCCTAGCGTGGGGCTGTGTCTTGCTCCATGGTTCCTCTCCATTATTCTCCCTGTCCTTCTCTGTTGGGGTGCCTTATCCTGAGCCGCCTCCTCTCCCCACATCCCTCTGCTCCCCTGAGCCTGGGAGACAGAATGAGGAGACTGGCCCAGCAAGGCCCCTGGAGGTCAAGTCTGGCCTTTGCCTCATGTTCCCATCCCCCAGCCCTGGACTCCCGGGTCCCCTTGACTGGGAGGGAGTCCTCCGTGCCTCACTTAGGGGTTCTGAACCCATTCCCCATGGCAGAAATCTTGGAAACCAAATGCTGCTGAGAAAGGACAAAGCTTTGAGCCTCCTGCCCCTGCTTTCTGCCCAGGGAGGGAGAAGGAAGAGGAGCTGCCCACAGTCAGAACCCAGAAGAGTTGTCATTCCCTTGCCTTCCAGATCCCGACCTTTGTGGGGGAAGGTCCCACAAAGGGCAGGTGGGGCCCAAGAAGGCCTTTCTGGGGCCAGGGTAGCTGAGCTCAAAGGCCATGGGTCCTGCCAGTTCCAGGAGGGCCATGTCTGTGCCTCTGTGTGCCACTCCACCCACTACGGGCTGAGGGAGGTGCAGGGCCTTCTCTGGCCCCTGCCTGAGCCGTCCCCAGGGTGGGGCATGTGTACCTTGAGCAGGGGCAGCTGGCCACTCCCAGTTCTCACCAAGTCATCTCCCTCCCTGTACAAGGTTTGTGTCCGGAAGCCAGGTGCCATAGTGAGGACCCTCGTTCTCCAGACTGGCTGGCGGAGCCAGGCCCCAGCAGCCCTCCTGCCCCCAGAGCCTGCCGAGTCTGGTGGGCAGGACTTCTGTCTGCCCTCCCAGGCCCGGCTGTGAGCTACGAACGGCTTCCTCAGGTGGCTCTTCCACCAGGCTTTTCCTTGGATTTCTGTACCTGCCTTTCTGTCTCCTCCTCTCCCAAAGCACAGTATTTTGGAGACTTTTGACTATTTATTCAGATTCCTGGCTACGTATTGCACATTGGCAAGTACTCTGGGATGAAGCGTGGGTGTGGGAAGGTAGAAAGGAGTTGAAGACAAGATCCTCTTGGATTTTCCAAGATCAAAGTCAGCTTCTTTTCCCCATGCTTCTAGGACCTGCTTGGTTATTCAGCAGGTGCTGGCCAGGCAGGCTCTGAGTTCTGTACTGTAACTGAGTGTAAGGGTGGGAAGACAGCTGGGCTGACTCCAAGACCTCCAGGATGAGGCGGAGACATGCTGCTTCCTGCCAGCTTGGGCCACCCTCTCTCCAGGACTTGTCAGTTGGTGATTCAGCCCCTCCTCCAACCCCTTCACAACCTTGGGCCACTGCCTGGGACCCAGCACACACTGCCCAGGACTCCTAATGCATTTGTTCTTCTCTGCCCCCACCCTCCCTCCTGGGACCACACTACTTGAATCACCATCTAATTTGCCTTGCTGGCAGAGTTGGGTCAAGTGCCCTCTCCTTGACCTTGAGATGAAGGTCAGGAGCACAGGGACCAGGTCTTGGTTAGGCTGAGCTCCCAGCGGGACATCTGCAGAAAGGACCTTCCCTGACAATGTCCCTTCTCCAGATTCTCAAGCAGATGTCCAGGGGAGGTCCCCACAGAGCCAGAGTGCCTGAGGCTTCCTGCTTGAGAACCTGCCCCCTGGACCTTGGACACTTACAGATTGAGCTGTATGAATTCAGCAGATCTCACTCCAGAGGGTCAGTCAGAACGTTTGCTTTTGTTTTTTCATCTGTTTTGTTCTTCGAATCAGTGCTGTTGATGATGAGTTGTTCTCCAATAAATCATGTGTTCTTTGCAATGGGCATTGGTGCTGTGATAAGCTGAAACTTTGGCGACCTCAGAGCAGGGAAAGATGTTTGAAAAGGGATGGAGTCAGAGTCTGTTAGAGTGGCCCTTCTAAGAAAAAGTCCAGGAGATCTTTCTGGGAAGAGCCTGTTCCATTCTTCCAGTTGAGCCTTCCGGTCTGCAGCTGGGAGAGGAGGGAGTGAGTACTAGGGAAGGAGGTTCTACATACGTGATTACATAGCCTGTTATCTTTCAGATTTAAAAAAACGTTGACCCCATTATATGTGGGAAAAGCATTCGACAAAATTCAGCATCTTTTCCTTTTTTTTTTTCTTTTCCATTTTTTAATTTTTTTGAAATGGAGTCTCGCTCTGTCACCCAGGCTGGAGTTCACCTCCTGGCTGGAGTTTTCCTACCTCACCCTCCTGAGTAGCTGGGATTACAGGTGTGCGCCAGCATGCCTGGCTAATTTTAGTATTTTTTAGTAGAGACGGGTTTTGCCATGTTGGACAGGCTGGTCCCTAACTCCTGGCCTCAAGTGATCTGTCCGCCTCAGCCTCCCAAAATACTGGGATTATAGGCATGAGCCACTATGTCCGGCCACCAATTATTTTTTAGATTAAGAAAATTTGCTGGGCGCGGTGGCTCATGCCTGTAATCCCAGCACTTTGGGAGGCCGAGGTGGGCTGATCATGAGGTAAAGAGATCGAGACCATCCTGGCCAACATGGTGAAACCCCATCTCTACTAAAAATACAAAAAATTAGCTCGGCGTGGTGGCATGTGCCTGTGGTCCCAGCTACTCGGGAGGCTGAGGTGGAAGAATTGCTTGAACCCAGGAGGCGGAGGTTGCAGTGAGCGGAGATTGTGCCACTGTACTCCAACCTGGTGACAGAGCAAGACTCTGTCTCAAAAAAAAAAAAAAAAAGAAAATTTAAGGTCCGGCCGGGTGCGGTGGCTCACGCCTGTAATCCCAGCACTTTGGGAGGCCAAGGCAGGCAGATCACGAGGTCAAGAGATCAAGACCATCCTGGCCAACATGGTGAAACCCCATCTCTACTGAAAAAATACAAAAATTAGCTGGGCATGGTGGTGCGCGCCTGTAGTCCAAACTACTCGGGAGGCTGAGGCAGGAGAATTGCTTGAACCCAGGAGGCGGAGGTGGCAGTGAGCCAAGATTGTGCCACTGCATTCCAGGCTGGCGCCTGGCGACAAATCGAGACTCTGTCTCAAATAAATAAATAAATAAATAAATAAATAAATTTAAGGTCAGTTGTGGTGGCTCATGCCTTTAATCCCAGCACTTTGGGAGGCCAAGGTGGGCAGATCACCTGAGGTCAGGAGTTTGAGACCAGCCTGACCAACATGGAGAAACCCTGTCTCTACTAAAAATACAAAATTAGCCTGGTGTGGTGGCGCACGCCTGTAATCCCAGCTACTCGGGAGGCTGAGGCAGGAGAATTGCTTGAACCTGGGAGGTGGAGGTTGCAGTGAGCTGAGATTGCGCCATAGCTTTCCAACCTGGGCAACAAGAGTGAAACGCCGTCTCAAAAAAAAAAAAACAGCTTAGATCATCCCATTCTCTGTAGAAAAAGCATTTAACAAAATTCAACATCTTTTCATGATGAAAACTCAAAGTAGGTAAAGAAAGAATGTACTTCAACATATATGGTATATAACAATTACAGCTATATATGGCATGACCCCAGCTAACATACTCAAAGATGAGAAGTTTTTCCTCTAAGATCAGGAACAAGACAAGGATGCCCACTCTCTGCTTTCATTCCACATAGTACTGGAAGTACCAGCTAGACCAGTTAGGCAAGAGAAAGAAAAAGCATCCAGATAGGAAAGGAGGAAGTGAAATTGTCTCTGTTTGCCAACAACATGATCTTATGTTAGAAAAAACCTTAAACACCAAAACGCTTTTAGAATTAATTCAGTAAAGCGGCAAGATACAAAATCAACAAACACCAGCATTTCTGTATACTATCCAGCTATCTAAAAAATCAAGAAAAAAGGCAGAAATAAAAAACATGAATTCAGAAAAAAGACAAGAAATAGAAAAAAACTCATTCACAGTAAGTACCCCCCACCAAAAAAAAAGAGAAATTTAGGAAGAAATTTAATCAAGGAGGTAAAAGACCTGTACACTGAAAACTATAAAACACTGAAGAAAAAGAACATTCCTTGTTCATGGATTGGAAAAATTAATGTTAAAATGTACATACTACCCAATGTGATCTACGGATTCTATGTAATCCCTATTTTTATGGGGATTCCAATGTCATCTTACAGAGAAATAGAAAAAATTGCCCAGGCATGGTGGCTCACACCTGTAATCCCAGCACTTTGGGAAGCTGAGGCAGGTAGATCACTTGAGCTCAGAAATTTGAGACCAGCCTGGGCAACATGGCAAAATCTTGTCACTCCAAAAAAAGAAAAGAAAAAAAAAGTTGTGTGTGGTGACACGTGCTTGTAGTCCCAGCTCCAGGGAGGATGCTTTGAACCTGAGAGCCAGAAGTTGCAGTGAGCTGTGATTGCACCATTGCACCCCAGCCTGGGCAACAAGAGCGAAACTCCATCACAAAACAAAACAAAACCTTTGCCAATTTGGTAGAATTGCGGGGCTTATTTTATGGTGTCATGGAGGATAGCCTGGGGCTAGATATTTCTGGGGCCCTGTGCTTGCTCTACGAGCTAGGAGCTCCCTCTCCGGGCCGTGTAAAGGGTGAGACTAAGCAGTGACAATAAAAGCCCTCGACAGTGCTGGACCTTGTCGAGGTGCTTATTAAGCAGGAGGTCTTGCGCAGGCGCAGAGGAGGGGGCGCCCCCAGACAGGCAGGGCGCCTGCGAGGTGGGGGCGGAACCAGACCAGACGGTGGCCAATCGCGAGCTGAGCTGAGGGTGCCACGCCCCTCAGGCTGCATATTAAATATGCAGAGAAAGGGCGCCGGGGACACCCGCCTGGGGCCGGCTGCTCCTCTTTGGGTTCTGAGTCCCAAGTTCTTGGGAGCGTTTGTGAGTGGAAGGGAAGTCACTATCGCCCGCGGTCCTAGCAGCCCGGTCCCCGCAGTGGGTACCCCGGCGCGGCTCCTTTAAGAGCTCTTGGGTCGCCCACCGGAGGTCGCCCCCACGCCATGCGGGCGCTGCAGGCCGGCCTGACCCTGGCGCTGGGCGCGGGGCTGGGCGCTGCCGCCGAGAGCTGGCGGCGGCGGCGGGAGGACGCGCAGGCGGCGCCGGGGCTGCTGGGTCGGTTGCCCGTGCTGCCCGTGGCGGCGGCCGCTGACTTGCCCGCCGTGCCGGGGGGACCTGCGGGCCGCGGCCCGGGCGAGCTGGCCAAGTACGGGCTGCCGGGGCTGGCGCAGCTCAAGAGCCGCGAGTCGTACGTGCTGTGCTACGACCCGCGCACCCGCGGCGCGCTCTGGGTGGTGGAGCAGCTGCGGCCCGAGCGACTCCGCGGCGACGGCGACCGCCGCGCGTGCGACTTCCGCGAGGACGACTCGGTGCATGCGTACCACCGCGCCACCAACGCCGACTACCGCGGCAGCGGCTTCGACCGCGGCCACCTGGCCGCCGCCGCCAACCACCGCTGGAGCCAGAAGGCCATGGACGACACGTTCTACCTGAGCAACGTCGCGCCCCAGGTAGCGCCCCCGCGCTGGGCCGGTCGCGGAATGCGGGGCCTCGGCGTGTTCCTCTGCAGACGGGGCAGCTGCCCACGCGCCCTCGGCCGGGGCTCGCAGTCGCACTCCGTGGCGGGAGGGAGGAGCCCTGGGCTCCCGGCGGCTGCTCTGCAGGCCGACCGGGGCTTGAGCTCCAACTGCGAACCCTGGGCACCCCGGAACGTCGCTTTCCTCGTCTGAAAAATGGGGACTGTACCGTTCTTCACCTTCCTCCCGCGGTAGTGATGCGGCGCTGAGGCTCACAGAGGCAAAGTGACGGACAGTGTCACACAGCAGAAGGCAGGCAGTCTGGGTAGAACCGCAGCCCCCAACCTTTTTGGCCCCAGGGTCCGGTTTCGTGGAAGACAGTTTTTCCACGGCTTGGTGGGTCAGGGCAGGTTTCGGGATGATTCAAGTGCATTACATTTATCGTGCACTTTATTTCCGTTATGATTACACTGTAATATAGAGTGAAATATACAACTCACAGTAACGTAGAATCAGTGGGAGCCCTGAGCTTGTTTCCCTGCGACTAGACAGTCCTGTCTGGAGGTGATGGGCGACAATGACAGATCAGGCATTAGATTCTCAAAAGGAGCGCACAACCTCCTTGCATGCTCAGTTCACCATAGGGTTCCGGCTTCTTTGAGAATCTGTTGCCGCCACTGATCTGACAGGAGGCGGAGCTCAGGCTGCCATGCCAACGATGGGGCGTGGCTGTAAATACAGGTGAAGCTTCCGGTGCTCGTCTGCTGCTCACCTCCTGTGTGGCCCAGTTCTGGTACCAGTCTGTGGCCCAGGTGTTGGGGACTCCTGGCCTATAAAACCGTGGGCCTCCAGACATCGTCCTACACTGCCTGCCTTGGATCAGTTTCGAGGCAGACACCTGGCCCACCGTCAAGCTGTTAGTGCCAGGCACTGTGCACCCTGGGCCAGCCACCCTCTTGGCCTGTTCCCAGTAGAGCCTGGCACCAGAGGATGGAGGCTGCCGTGGGGCTCTGGGTGGAGCCCATAGGGCAGCAGCCTGTGACCCAGCCTCCTTCCAGAGCACAGCCCCCTACCCACTTTCCATTGTCCAAGGCTTGGAGAGCTCAAGATGGAGGCAGATTCGTAACATTCCCAGATAGGCTCTTCTGTGGCTCACACTGGGAAAAGGAAAGCGTTGGTGGTTGGGAGGGCTGGTCTTCCCATGAGCCCCGGGGTGGGGCTGAGGACAGGCCTCAGTCCTTCTCTCTGAAAGGTGGAGACATGCTCCTTCCTTCATTCAGCTCTTGGGAGCTTTGACACCTGGGCTGTGGGAGGGACAGGTGGTGGCTAGCACTCTGTCAGCCCTGCCCGGCTCCATGTGGCTTCAGGGAGTGACTTTCATTCCTTGCTCCTCAGTTTCCTCATGCTTGCCCCCGACTGGGCATCTCTGGGCACGTCCACCCGCTCAGGGCCGGGGCAGCCGTCTGATAGAGGAAGGGTCCCAGCCACAGTCCTGCTAAGCCCCACCTCTCCTCCCAGGTGCCCCACCTCAACCAGAATGCCTGGAACAACCTGGAGAAGTACAGCCGTAGCTTGACCCGCAGCTACCAGAACGTCTATGTCTGCACAGGGCCACTCTTCCTGCCCAGGTAAGGTGGAAACCAGGGGGCTGGGGGGTGGCAGGCCCTCCCACTCCAGGCCCCTACTGTCACTCACAGGGCCGGGCTTGCCCCAGGCTCTGGGTCGACACCTGTTCACTACTCATCTGGTGTCTTGGCGAGTCTGTCAGCTTCCCTGCCTTTGGTCCCCTCATTCCACTTCCACAGCCAAAGACCTTTTGGGTACCCTCCTACCATCTCTCCTCTGCCCATGGGCAGCAGCAGGCCCTGAATCTGCCCCGCTTCTCCCTGCTGTCACCTCTTGCCACACCTACCCAATCCTGTTCTGCTCATATGGAAACTCCTGCAGGTCCCCGGTGCACCAAGCTCTCCCACCTTCAGTCTCTGCTCTGCTTGGAGCACTTTCCTCCACCCTTCTCAGGAGTGTGAACTCAGATCTGCCTGACCCAGGGCCTCCACCCTTGCCTCCCAGGTGGAAGCGACTGAGCCCCTCTGGCCGTGCTCCGTGGCTTCTCTGGGCTGCGGAGGCAATAGGTCGGGGCTGAGCAGCTCGCTCTGGAATCCACAGGCTCGGAATGGAATCCAGGCCTCGTCACCTAGTCCCTTGGTGCTGTGGGCAAATGACCCGTGTCCTCCCCTGCAAAACAGGGCCAAAACCTGTGACCTCTTGGTTGATGTCACATGCTTCCCCAGGGCCTGGCCCATGGTAAGGGCTTAGCATGGGCTGGCCAAGGCAGTGGTTGGGGCACTGATCAAATTTCATTAGCAGGTGCCTCCTATGACCCGCAGCAAGGGAGGAGGGGAAGCCCTCGTCCGGTGTCACCGTCCTTGCCCACTTGGTGCTCACCTCCGTGGTGAGAGACGGACAGTCGTTAAGTGTCCCCCCAGATGAATGTGAATATTCAGAAGGCTCAATTCTTCTAGCAGCGTTTATTGTCGCCCACTCTGCCTGACCCAGTGTTGGGCATGAGGAAAACAGAGGGAAAGAGTTAGCCTCCACCCTGAAGACAGTTCCAGCCTAGAGCAGGAGCCAGGCAGGGCAAAGAAGTCTCACAGTGAGAGGGTGGTCCGCCAGGTTGATAGAAGTTAGAGGACAGATCAGGGAAGGCTTCCTGGAAGACGTGGCCTTGGGTTCAACCAGGCCTCCAGTCCACATGTGCCTGGGTCTGCCCACAGGACAGAGGCTGATGGGAAATCCTATGTGAAGTACCAGGTCATTGGCAAGAACCACGTGGCAGTGCCCACACACTTCTTCAAGGTACTGATCCTGGAGGCAGCAGGCGGGCAAATCGAGCTCCACTCCTATGTGATGCCCAACGCGCCTGTGGACGAGGCCATCCCCCTGGAGCGCTTCCTGGTGCCCATTGAGAGCATCGAGCGGGCCTCGGGGCTGCTGTTTGTGCCAAACATCCTGGCGCGGGCAGGCAGCCTCAAGGCCATCACAGCAGGCAGCAAGTGAGGGCAGAGCCCAGCGAGACTGTGGGTGTGTACGGGCCGGGGAACATTAAAGGTGGGGATTTTTGGAGCCAGTCTGTCTGCGTCTGTCCCAAGTGACCTGCAGAGCCTCTGTTTTCACTACTGCTTCACTCATGTCCTGGGCCCCTTAGAACGTTCAGGTGTGCCGGGCACCTGCCTGGGTGAGGCCAGGCTGCAGGGCAGCCAGGGAGATGAGGATGGCTTCCTGGAAGAGAAGTGTGGCAGTGGGCTGGGGCCTGGAGACCAGCGGGTGCCCCCGCTCCCAACCTGTCTGCAGAGGCTGGCTGCCCAAGACGCAGCCCACTGGGGCCCACCGTCCTTAGCAGGGCCTGGTGAGGTTGATACTGCACACCTGCCACCTGGAGAGCCACACAGCCTGCTCCTCAGTCTCCGCTTCTGTAAAATGGGGGTGAACGTAACAATGCCCACCTCCCAGGGCCAGGGGAGGTCAAGGAGATGGGCAGGAAGTTCTCAGCCCTCACACAGGTGTTGGAAGGGTGGGAGCCAAGTTCTTGCTGGGGCGTATGGCTGGCAGGCTCAGAGCACTTGGCCTGGGCAAGGCCTTAGGGATGGGTAGACAGGGCTGGCCACGCTGCGAGACTGATGGGAGTACCAGCCTCCCCAGCAGAGTGCCCATAGCACAGCATCCTATGCCTGACTCCAGGTTCCATAAGGCCCAGGGTGGGTAGAGCCGTTCCTGGGAAGCTCCAGCTGCACATAGCTTCCCCCGAGGGACAGATGCAAGTGAGACCCCAAGGGGAGTGTTGCTGTGTCCACCATGGTCACACACAAGGAAGGGGCAGAACCAGGACCCTGGAAGATCACCGAATGCACAGCTAAGGAAGCAGAGGCCGGAGCAGGGGTGGGCAGAGCCCCCTGGGTAACACATCCTGGGAGCCCAGGACGTGCGCTGGCACCCAGGGTTGACTCCTAGCTGTACCCCGCCTGACGCAGTGTTGGGTATAAGGTCATGTCCTGTCCCTGCCACAAGACTGCTGTGGTCAGAGGCTGAGAGGGGGTGAGAGGACCACCTCCAGACAAGCAGCCACGGGCAAGAGTGAGTGGAAGGGCAAGAGTGGCAACCCCTACTTGGAGCGATCCCGAGGCCCCGGCGGCTGGCGGTGGGGAGGCAGGCGGACTTACCTCCGTGCGGATGGTGCGGCTACCCTGGCCCGGACACGTGTTGACATACAGGTCGAAGAGGACACTGGGTTCAGCCACCTCCAGGTTGGGGTCAGCATCCACTCCAGCTTCCAGCCCCTGGAGGCCCCCGAACACCACAAGCGCATGCCTGGCACGTGCAAGAGGGGGTGGCTCGAGTGCTCATCGAGGCCCCACTGAGCACAGCGCCCAGCCTCAGCCCCTCGCCACCCCAGGCAGCAGGGGCCCATCTGGGCAGCTTCACCCACCATGCAGGTTCCTGGCCACATTCCTCCTGGTCTGGCCCCGGCCCCAGGAGGTACCCACCTGAAGTTGGGAAGCTGGGCAGAGGCCACATCCGAGCCGCGCTCTGAAGTCCCGATGGTCAGGTCATACCCGTCTTGGAAGGGGGCCTCGGCAAACACAGCACCTGGGGATGGGGCCAGCTCAGTGCGGGTCCTGCTCCCCACAAGCCACAACTTGGGGCATGTGTGTGTACTGAAGCAGGGGTGTGTGTGTTGGGGGGTGCATGTAGAGCTGTTCCTGGGAAGTCAAGGACTGAGCAGGACGGAGACCAAGCCTGTGCCTGGCTGGGGAACAGAGCAGAGACTGGACAGGAAGGTCTGTTCTAGCCAGTCTCTCTGCCCTGTGCTCTTCCCTCATGCCCTGCCTGAAATACTCCCTCTGTAATCCTTAGTGGGTAGAGTTGCCGGGTGGGGGTGATGACCGCAGAGGTGGGATTGGGCACCAGAGGCCTAAACCCAACCTCAGCTGTCACCCGGGCTGGAGACAATAGCACGAAGTGGACCTCTGACATTTCTGGCCCTTTTGTCCCCCTTGCCAACCCCACAGAAACATTAATCAGTGATGATACTTTTGCTCAGTAGTCTTTTACAGCGTTCCAGGCAGTGCATCCAGGGAGAACGAGACCCAGAGAAGGAAAATCACTTGCCCAGGGACACATAGCACATTGACAGGACAAGAACCTTGGTCTGACACTTGGGTCAGGCAAGGCTCCCGGCCACCTCCCAGAGGGATGGATGGATATTCAGAGAAGGAAGCTCTGTCCTTACTGAGGCAGGAGGCCAGACGGACGGTGTAGCCCCAGTAGAGACCAGCTTTGGTGCGAGGGTCCTGCGATGATACCACCTTGCCACGGTAGGTCTTGCATTCTGGAGGGGTAACAGAGTCTGTAAGACGGGATGAGGGGACAGGGAATGGAAGGAGGTGGCTCTGAGCCCTGGAGCTGGTCAGGCCAACCCAGGGGCTGGGGAACCTTCCAGATACCTGGCAGCTGCTGCTGGTTCAGTCGCACGGTCACCCGAAGCCCGGGCTCCAGGTTCTTATCGATCTTCACCTCCTGGGGAGAAGCCAGAAGAAATCAGTGCCATTCCCCTCAAGATCAGCAGGGGTCATGGCTCTTTCAGATGCTGCCGGAGGGGTGCCGGGCGCGGTGGCTCACGCCTGTAATCCCAGCACTTTGGGGGGCCAAGGCGGGTGGATCACGAGGTCAAGAGATCGAGACCATCCTGGTCAACAAGGTGAAACCCCGTCTCTACTAAAAATACAAAAAATTAGTTGGGCATGGTGGCACACGCCTGTAGTCCCAGCTACTCGGGAGGCTGAGGCAGGAGAATTGCCTGAACCCAGGAGGCGGAGGTTGCGGTGAGCCGAGATCGCGCCATTGCACTCCAGCCTGGGTAACAAGAGCGAAACTCCGTCTCAAAAACAAAAAACAAAAAACAAACAAACAAAAAAAACAGATGCTGCGAGGGGAGTCCTAGGGCTGGCAAGGGGTCCGGGGGTCCAGGTCAACCTGGCACCCTCCACCCCTGGCACTGGGGGGACCTGCTCACAAGAAACTATTTATGCAAAACACAGGCCACTGGCCAAACATGCACGTTTGGGGCACTCATGGCACAGCATAGAAGTAGATGAAACCCAGTTTTCTACATTTTGATAGCTCTGCCACTTTATTTTTTGAGACGCAGTCTTGCTGTCACCTAGGGTGGTGTGCAGTGGCATGGTCTCGTCTCACTGCCCCCTCTGTCTCCCGGGTTCAAGTGAATCTCCTGCCTCAGTTTCCTGAGTAGCTGGGATTACAGGCACGCCACCACACCTGGCTAATTTTTGTACTTTTAGTAGAGACAGAGTTTCACCATGTTGGCCAGGCTGGTCTTGAACTTCTGACCTCAAGTGATCCGCCTGCCTCAGCCTCCCAAAGTGCTGGGATTACAGGGGTGAGCCACCGCGCCCGGCTTGTGCTTTCTGACAGGAGGGGGCCCCATACACATGCACGTTTCTGTCTCTGACTTGAGGAGACTTGAGGGTAACGAGGCGGCAGATGAATGCCCCCGTCCCAGCTTGACTCCGCGCCACACAGGAGCAGCTCCAGGGTGACTTTCAACTTGTTTCTGCAGGGTTTTGTTTGGACCATGAGGACTGTCTTCTGTTCATTTGCTTTTTAAGCAACAGTGAATTCATTCCTGGGTTTATCTATTGAGCCCCATTTTGCCAATTCTCTGGCCCAAATTTGCATGAGTGAGGGATTTCAGGCAGGTCCAGGGCTCCCCCAACATCCCCCTGCTTGCCCTCCACTGCCAGGATGTGTCCTGGAGGTGTGTCCCAGCCCACCTTTTTGTTCCTACCTTTTTCATGCCACAGTTAACAAAGGAGCCGTGGCCTGGCCTGGTGGGCCGATCCACCACGACGCCCTCTCTGAACTCGGATTCCTCATCCTGACGCATGTGGTGGGGGCTGTCCAAGGGGTTCAGGAGCCCTGTGGAGGCAGGGCCGGGAGGAGTCTGGGAAGTGCTGGGCACACAGGGTGCAGTGGGGACCCTGGAGCAGAGGCCCAGCTCTGCCACAGACCTGCAGCTTGGCATCAGGCACAGGTCTTGCTCTCCTGGGCCTGCTTTCCCAACTGGATAGTGCGGGGTAGGACTGGGTGGTCTCTCAGTGTCTGTGGCACCATCCAGGGGAAATGGGGGGTGGGCCCACACAGCCTTACCTGCAAACTGTAGATCCTGGTGCTTGGGGAAGAACGCCTTCCTCAGGTACCTGAGAAAGAATGCTGACCTAGGGATGTTCCCAGGGGAAGCTGCCTCCTACCTGGCCTCCACTTTGACACAGCCCTCCCTCCTGCTCTGGGGGAACACCCTTACTGTGGACACTCCAGGTACTGCAGGATCCGGGCCAACTGCACGCACGCCTGCCCCTTCTTGCCAACTCCGGTGAATTGCCCCTCCACAGTCCTGGAGAGAGAGTTGGGGGCTCAGGATCCAGCTGTGGCCCCTTCAAGAGCTCCTCCCTACAAGTGCACGCCTATAATCGCAGCTTCTCAGGAGGCTGAGTTGGGAGGATCACCTGAGCCCAGGAAGTAGGGGCTGCAGTGAGCCATGACTGTGCCACTGCACTCCAGCCCGGGTGACAGCTGAGGTTGGGTTTAGGCCTCTGGCTCCCAATCCCACCTCTGCAGTCATCACCCTCACCCGGCAACTCTACCCACTAAGGATACAGAGGGAGTAATTCAGGCAGGGCATGAGGGAAGAGCTAGGCATGTGGACAGGGGGCAGGGTGACGCCTTGGCCCATCCCGGCAGCCCCTCCGTCTCCCCGAGCCCTGGCACCCTGTGGGATGGCCCCTCACTTGGCATCCTGGCCCTCCTCATCAAACACCACGATCTCATCCACACAGAAGATGGCGCAGGCTCTGGCAATCTGACCGGCCAGGTAGGTGCGAAGCTCTGGCGACTGGGCATTGTCCAGGATGGAGCCCGGCAGGGCTATGCTTAAGGTGTAGGGCCGCCCTGAAGGAAGGGGTGTTCCCAGTCAGCCTGAGAGGCAAGGGCCCCCTACCCTCCTCTCCCTTCCTTTGTCCCAATGCCCAAGGTTAGAGAATTTCCCAAATGGGAGGAATTTTGAGGTGAGCAAAATAGATCCACTTCCCCTCTCTGGGCCTCGGTCTCCCAGGAGGAAAACGATGCAGCAATCTCCGAGGCTCCTTTGAGCAGGGCAGACCACTGGGTGAGGCTGTGGAGTGGGCAGCAGCAGTGGCCTAAGTTCATATCCTGTCCCCCTACCTACCTCGGTTCTCCAGCTATCAAATGGGGATCAAATGTAAGCTGGCATCTAATAAGCCTTTTGTGTGTACACATTAACCCAATGGCCATTAACTTCATCCCATGAGGACACTGCCATTATCCCCATTTACAGGCGAGGAACCTTCAGCCCCAGGAAATCAAACACATGGCCCAAGGTATCACAAAAGGTGGCTCACTCCTATAATCTCAGCACTTTAGGAGGCCGAGGCAGGCGGATCACCTGAGGTCAGGAGTTCAAGACCAGCCTGGCCAAAATGGCGAAATGTCATCTGTACTAAAAATACAAAAACTAGCAGAGCATGGTGGCACATGCCTATAATCCCAGCTACTTGGGAGGCTGAGGCAAGAGAATCGCTTAAACCCGGGAGGTGGAAGTTGCAGTGAGCTGCAATTCTGCCATTGCACTCCAGCCTGGGCAAGAGAGTAAGACTATGTCTAAAAAAAAAAAAAAAATAGGCCAGGCACAGTGGCTTACCTGAGGTCAGGAGTTCAAGACCAGCCTGACCAACATGGTGAAACCCTGTCTCCACTAAATACAAAAAATTAGCCAGGCATGGTGGCACATGCCTGTAGTCCCAGCTACCTGGGAGGCTGAAGTAGGAGAATAGCTTTAACTTGGGAGGCCAAGGTTGCAGTGAGCTGAGATTGTGTCATTGCACTCCAGCTTGGACAACAAGAGTAAAACTCTGTCTTCAAAAAAAAAAAAAAAAAGGGGGGGAGGAAGCACTTAGATAACATGGTTTCACTGTTGATGGTTTCACTGTTGTAACATTGTATCTACTCTGCTACACAAGGATAAGTAGATATAACTGAATGAACTTGCTACAATGTTTGCCGGGATTGTTCCTTTCTTTGTAGTTTTCTGTTATTCTTGTGAAATCAAAATAATTAAATGAAAGTAAAGCACACAGAAAATGGTCAATAAAAAAAATCATGAAGATCATGAACTTCTAGAGGTCTAAGTTAAGAGATACTATGCTTGGGCTGGGCTTGGTGGCTCACACCTATAATCCTGGCACTTTGGGAGGCTGAGGTGAATGGATCACCTGAGGTCAGAAATTCGAGACCAGCCTGGCCAACATGGTGCAACCATGTATCTACTAATAATACGAAAATTAGCCAGGTGTGGTGGCACACTCCTGTAATCCCAAGTACTTGGGAGGCCGAGGGAAGAAAATTGCTTGAACTTGGGCAGTGGAGGTTGCAGTGAGCAGAAATGGTGCCACTGCACTCCAATCTGGGTGACAGAGCAAGACTCTGTCTCAAAAAAAAATAGAGAGAGAGATGAGGCTTACATTCCATAGGCTGGAAATTTACCTAAGCAGTAAGTCAGAACTCAGCTAGTTGGCTCCCTCCCTTCTCTGGGCCCCAGTTTCTCCATCAGGACATGTTTGGACCTACTGGTCTGTAAGGGCCCTTCCAGATATGACGCCTCTGCTCTGCCTGCAGGACATCTACTGTGGGCCACAACTTGTGGCCCTCCCTAAGGCCCCAGCTCACCGCGGTCCTCCTTCTCTGCCGCTGCTTCCTCCTCTTCCTGGCGCTTTGCCTGCTCCTCCTGTGCCCGCTGCCGCTCCAGTTTTTTCGTCAGCTTGAGATCCTTCCATTTCTTTTTCTCCTCTTTCTCTAGATAAGAGAACATCCCGATTGGCGGAGGAGATAGTTCCCACTCATTGAGTCAGCCTGGACTCTGCAGGGCTGCTGGGTGAGCAGCCAGAGGGCAGCAAGGGGGCCTCCCCAGGGCTCCTGGCCCCTGCATCCCAACTTTGGGTGCTGTAGGACCCAGAGGGGACACGGTTGGTGTCTTTCTCCAAGGTTTGACTGAGCACTGCTGAGTGGTCTATGGGAAGGGTGGGCGCAGATACTCCCCACCCTTACTTACTCTGTTGCTTCCATTTTCGCCACTCAATCCTTTGGCCGTGTTCACCCTGGAGAAGGAGTGGGAGGAGGACTGAGTGTGAGGCTGGTCACACCTGGAGGGGGTCCGCTTGCTCCTCAACAGCCAGCCCCTCCACAAGGGGCGACAAGGAAGCCAAGGAACCTCTGCAAACTGCTGCCCCAGAAAGTGGCAGGAGGGCAGGGGCCCGCTGTTTCGCCAATGCCTGGAACCCGGCCTGGCACACAGAAAGCACTCAAGAAACTGTCGAATGAGTTCCCACAGAAGAGAAAACTGAGGCTCAGGGGACAGGACTGCCCACAGTCGCCCTGGAAGTGAGAAGACATAGCCACGAAAGGGCTCTGGATTCAAGATTGCGAGCTGAGTCCCGCCTCCGTAATCCAGCGGGGGCCAGGAAGCCCTCGGGGGCTCCGGAGAGGACACCGGCGCTGTTCCCATCCCGCAGCGGCTCACGCGGCACCTTCAGGGCTTCCGGCCTGGGATCAGCGGGAAGCAGGAAGCAGAAGGCGCGGCCCGGCCCCGGCGCAGGCCCCCACGCCGCTGGTTGTCACGTCTCCACCCTGTTGCCCTGCGCGGAGTCCTGCTGTCCGAACTTACCGGGCCGCACGGGCGCTTTCTCCCGCGCTCCGCCATGTTCCGCACAGACCGTCGGCCACGCCACTGCCAATGAGACTCGCCTCTTCCGGCCACACCTCCATCAAGCTGTCCAATCGGAGAACCAATGCTCGCGGGGGCGTGGCCTGGGCGCCTGGCGGCTCCAGGAGCGTGTAGGCTGGTAGGGGTTGGGCGGAGTAGGTGCCCAAATGGTTGGCATTGCGGTTACTATCCTGAACCTTGGATGGCTCAGAGCCCTCCTCTGAGTTCGGACAATTACAGCACTCAGACCTCTGCGTAGTTTGTTTTTAAAATTACTTTTTTGAAACAGGGTCTTGATATGTTGCCGAGGCCGGTTCCACAGGCGTGCACCACCACGCCTGGCTTCCGTAAGGCTTTATACATGGGGACCCTCGGGCCTTGAACTGCAGTGTGATTCAGAGCTGAAAATGAGATAATTTAATCCAGGTTTCTTATAGATTGTTTATGTACAGTTTTTTTTTTGTTTGTTTGAGACAGAGTCTCACTCCATCGCCCAGGCTGGAGTGTAATGGCGCGATCTCAGCTTACTGCAATCTTCGTCTCCTGGGTTCAAGCAATTCTCCTGCCTCAGGCTCCCAAGTAGCTGGGATTACAGGCGCGCACCACCATGCTCAGCTAATTTGTGTGTATTTTTTTAGTAGAGACGGGGTTTCTCCATGTTGGCCAGCCTAGTGGGGCTGGTCTCGAACTCCTGGGTTCAAGCAATCCCCCAACTTGGCTTCCCAAAGTGCTGAGCTTACAGAAGTGAGCCATTAATGACTTTTTTTTTTTTTTTAGAGGGAGTCTTGCCCTGTTGCCCATGCTGGAGTGCAGTGGTGCAATGTTGGCTCACTGCAATCTCAGCCTCCCAGGTTCAAGCAATTCTAGTGCCTCAGCCTCCCAAGTAGTAGCTGAGATTACAGGTGTGTGCCACCATGCCTGGCTAATTTTTGTATTTTTAGTAGAGATGGGGCCAGGCTAGTCTCTAACTCCTGCTATGTTGGCCAGGCTGGTCTCCAACTTCTGGCCTCAGGAGAGCCTCCTGCCCCAGCCTCCTAAAGCACTGAGATTACAGGCATGAGCCACCAGGCCTGGCCCAACTTAGATCTTATACTAAATTTGTTGTGATTTTTTTGACAGGTTTATTTTGTAAGCATGACTAAGACATTGGTGATGAGAGAAAAAAAAATGCAAAAAACCCCCCAAAACAACAACAAGAAAAAGATATGGACCACGTAATTGTGCTCAAAGTCTAGTCCTTCACCCCCCCACTCCCCCTCCCCCTGGAGCCAGAGATGAACGGGGTGATGGGCTAAAATTTCCGACCCTGTAAGTGCACAGTGCAGAGCGGTTCCATGTGACCAAGAAGACATGCCTATCATCCAAAGACTCCAACGATTTGAGGAATTTTTTTTTTTTTTGAGACGGAGTCTTGCTCTGTCTCGTAGGCTGGAGTGCAATGGTGCGATGTTGGCTCACTGCAACCTCTGCCTCCCAGGTTCAACAGATTTTCCTGCCTCAGCCTCCTGAGTATCTGGGATTACAGGTGTGTACCACCACTCCCAGCTAATTTTTTTGTATTTTTAGTAGAGATGAGGTTTCACCATATTGGCCAGGATGGTCTTGAATTCCTGACCTTGTGATCTGCCTGCCTTGGCCTCCCAAAGTGTTGGGATTACAGGTGTGAGCCACCGTGACCAGCCAAGGAATTCTTTACTAAGGGCAAAGACCAAATGTGTATTTTATTATATGATATATTCCTATCAGTTAAACATATGATATGAGCCAAACCCACGTGCTTGCTGCACAATGCAACTTCAAGGTAAGGCCTCTAATACCACCTTCCCAAGGAATTCAGGAGCTACCACTGCTATCCAGTGAGAGACACACTGGGCCAGCTAGAAGGCCTGGGCACGTCACTTCACCTTACCTTCAGAATGTTTTCCTCACTTGTGAACTAGAGATAACTCAGGTCTCAGTCTCAGAGGATTAAGATGATGGGCATCCTGGCAGATAGGGCTTGCACAATCAACATTCATTCCTCCTCCTCCTGCGAATTATATAAGTCCCTGGTCCTCCTGGCCCTCACTGTGCTATTCTCTCACCCCTGTGGGAATGTCCATGTCTTCCTTGTCACAAGCCCCAATCCCCTCCAACACACACATGACACCCCTACCCCAGCCACCACACCCAGCACCAGTAACTGCTACCATCAGATTAATATCAGACGCCAAGTTTGGTGGTTCATGCTTGTAATCCCGGCACATTGGAAGACCAAGGCAGGCAGATGACCTCAGATCAGGAGTTTGATACCTGCCTGTCCAACATGGCGAAACCCCATCTCCAAAAAAACACAAAAATTAGCTGGGCATGGTGGCAAGTGCTTGTAGTCCCAGCTACTCAGGAGGCTGAGACAGGAGAATGGCTTGAATCTGGGAGGTAGATGTTGCAGTGAGCCGAGCGTGCGCCACTGCATTCCAGCCTGGGTGACAGAGCGAGACTTGGTCTCAAAAAAAAGATTAATAGTGAGGAATTAATTTGGGGGTCTTGGGTTCTAGGCCTGGTTGTGCCACTAACTATGTGACTACAGAAACCATTTGTACAAAGTTGGGGGGTGTCTGAGGTTTTCCTGGGCATTTTTATCAAGTTACATCAGCCATCGGCACGAATGTGAAGCAGAGAGAAGCCATCAGTAAGGATTCGAATAACTTAAACATTTTATTATGGATGAAAAGGAGGACTGAAGCCTAAAGGCAACTTCCAAGGCCGAGATGAGCCAGGAAAGGTGAGGTTGTGCCTGAGCGTTAGCAGGGCTGCAATGTGATCAGTACATTGTGGGACTCTGCCCTCCGGACTCAGCCAAGCCTGGAGAGACCAGAAGCAACCCAAGACCCTACAAACCCACCTATGGAGGCGCAGGGAGAGGCCCAGGTCAGGCCGACCCTCACCTCTCAGACAGGAGGCACTTGGTTCTCTACGATGAAGACAGGCGGCTCCCGCCCAGAACATTCTGTGTCATAAAGAGGTTTCCCAATACTGTCTTCCCCGACCTGGACATGGCTGAAATAGGGACAAAGACAGACACCCAAAGAGCATCTCTGTGGAGATGTGGGGATGTCAGGGCCAAGGGCGTGACTTCAGGGCTAGAGCTCCGCCTTCCACTTCCGCAGTTTCTCATCCATGGCCTGGAGCGTGGCTTCGTCCTGCACCAACACAGAATGGTCCGACCCTCTCCCCATGCTCCCAGGGGGCCTTGGGAAGCTCTGTGAGGTCTCTCCTCCCCTAGTCCCGCCCTTTACCTTCACAAAACAGAAGCGGATATAGTGGTCAAAGTGCTTCTTATGTGGCACACTACAGAAGATGGAGACAGGGATGGCCACCAAGCCCTGGGGAGGAGGAAGGACATGTCTCAACACGGCCTCATGGCCAAGCAGGCCTCAGCTCCGGTAGGACGGAGAGGTTCCCACGACCAACTGGGGAACGAGAGTTGGCTGCAACCCAGCACCGAGTGCTGCATCAAAGTCAGAGGCAAAGGGCCGGACGTGGTGGTCTGTAATCCTAGCACTTTGGGAGGCCAAGACAGGTAGATCACCTGAGGTCAGGAGTTTGAGCAGCCTGGCCAACATGGGGAAACCCCGTCTCTACTAAAAATACAAAAAGTAGCTGGGCGTTATGGTGTATGTCTGTAATCCCAGCTACTTGGGAGGCTGAGCAGGAGAATCGCTTGAACCTGGAGGGGCGGAGGTTGCAGTAAGCTGAGATCAGGCCATTTCACTTCAGCCTGGGCAAAAGAGCAAAACTCCGTCTCAAAGACAAAAAACAGAAAACAAAAAACCCCCACAGAGTCAGGGGAAAAGAATCCCAGAGTGTCATTCCAAGTCCCTCACTGGGTATAGAAGGCAGATGGAAGCTGAGAGGGAGGATCAAAAGAGCAGGTCAGGGCAGAGCCAGAGAAGAACTAAGCCTTACAGTCATAGATGGAACCTGGATGGACCTGAGTTCATGGGCCAGCTCCTCACCGTACACATGGAAAGATGGAGACCCAATGAGACAGGAAATCCTGCCAGCCCACACCCCATCTCTGGGCAAGTTAGAAACAGGTTCCTCCGGCTGGGCATGGTGGCTCACGCCTGTAATCTCAGCACTTTGGGAGGCCAAGGGGAGCTTGGATCACCTGAGGTCAGGAGTTTGAGACCAGCCTGACCAACATGGTGAAAGCCTGTCTCTACTAAAAATACAAAAATTAGCCAGGTGTGGTGATGCATGCCTGTAATCCCTGCTACTTGGGGGGTTAAGGAAGGATAATCGCTTGAACCCTGGAGGCGAAGGTTGTAGTGAGCCAAGATCGCATCACTGCACTCTAGCCTAGGCAACAGAGTGAGACTCTGTCTCAAGGAAAAAAAAAAAAATACAAAGAGAAAGAAACAGGCTCCTTATTGTTTGAAGTGGATGCAACTCTGCTCCAGGGTTCATAGCAGAGGCTGGACTAGGATCTGGCCCAGGAGCCTCTTGGCTGGGCACCCTTGGGCAGCAGACAACCTGTGAAACCATACATGGCAGCCCAGCAGTGGCCCAGCCCACCTTGCTCTTGATCATCCACTTGATGAAGCGGCTGTCATAGGGCTCATCCACAGCTCCAGGCAGGTCAGGCATCTTCCTCTCTGGGAGACAGAGGCCACACTGAGCCCCCTGCAGCCTCCAGCCCCTGCACCCTGCCCAGACTGGCCAGTCTCACTCACTGAAGTCTGAGATGTCTGTGATGAGGAAGTAGCCGCCCTGGGGGATGACAGGCTTCAGGCCCACCGACTGTAGGCTGCGGATCATGTGGTCACGGCAGCGCCGCATGGCCTGCGGTAACTGCACGAAGTAGCTGCTGGGCTGGCCGAAGAGCAGCTGCTCCCGCTCAAAGCTCTCGGCTACTGCGGCCTAGGCACGGCAGACATGCAGCTAGATCAGCTGTTTCCTGATGCGGGGGCCGGCCCCCCCTACCCCGCCATGAGGTCTCCTACCTGGCTCTGTGTGGGGCAGTGGAAGACAGAGTTCTGGTGCACAGTCTGCAGGTGCTTCATGATATGATCTGGACCCAGGACCCAGCCCACCTGCAGCAGGAACACCGGTAGGGGTGAGGACCTTCCAGGCCCGGCTTCAGCCTTCCTCACTCCTAGGACCACCTCACCTGCCAGGGATCTTGCAGAGGGCAGTGACCTCCCACCCTCAGCAACTCACCTTCCAGCCAGTGGCGCTAAAGGTCTTGCCGGCGCTGCCAATGGTCAGGGTCCGTTCCCACATGCCAGGGAGGCTGGCTGCCCAAGGCCAAACAGAGCAGCTGCTGAGATGGGGGTGAGGGGGGAAGGGGAGGGTGGTGGCTGGGGCCCCAGGGGACACACATAGGCTCTTGACATCCTGGATTCCTCTACACACTAAGCTTTTTGAAGGATTTCTTTCTTTCTTTCTTTCTTTCTTTTTTTGAGCAGAGTCTCACTCTGTTGCCCAGGCAGGAGTGCAATGGCGCCATCTTGGCTCACTGCAACCTCTGCCTCCTGGGTTCAAGTGATCCTCCTACCTCAGCTTCCCAAGTAGCTGGGACTACAGGCACGCGCCACCATGCCCAGCTAATTTTTGCATTTTTAATAGAGACAGCATTTCGCCCTGTTGGTCAGGCTGGTGTTGAACTCCTGACCTCAAGTGATCTGCTGGCTTCAGCCTCCGAGAGTGCTGGGATTATAGGCATGAGCCACTGCACCTTGCCTAGGATTTCTTGATCTCATCCTTTCCACAACCAAGGAGGCAGACGCTACTGTGATCCTGTGTACTCTGGGAGGCAAAGGTCACAGGATCTGCAGGGCTCCAGAACGCTGGGTTCTAACTACCAGGCCTGTACTGACTCTCAAGTGAGGTCAAGTCCCTGCCACCAACGTGCAGGGAAGGGGCTCCGGGCGGGCTCGGCTCACCAATGCTGATGTGCTGGTGCCCATCGTAGACCAGCCACTGGTAGACTTCATCAGTGATGCACACCACGTCGTGCTGCTGGCACAGGCTGGCCACCAGCTCCAGCTCTTCCCTGGAGAACACCTGCAGAGGCCCAAGGAGAGCACAGACCTGCAGCTGAGACCATCCCCAAACACAGAGGCCTACTCAGAGAGGTTAAAGAATACAGCTACAGCCAGGCGCGGTGGCTCATGCCTGTAATACCAACACTTTGGGAGGCTGAGGTGGGTGGACCATTTGAGGTCAGGAGCTTGAGACCAGCCTGGCCAACATGGTGAAACCCTGTCTCTACTAAAAATACAAAACTTAGCTGGGTGTGGTGGCAGGTGCCTATAATCCCAGCTACTTGGGAGGCTGAGGCAGGAGAATTGCAGAACTCAGGAGGCACAGGTTGCAGTGAGCCAAGATCACGCCACTGCACTGTAGCCTGGGAGACAGAGTGAGACTCTGTCTCAAAAAAATAAATAAATAGCGAATACAGCCGGGCCCAGTGCTAAGGGCTGTTTCACACCATCCCACTGGATCCCTGCAACATTAACCCCGTGAAGTCAGTTCTCTCAGGTTCCCATATTACAGATGAGATACTTTGAGAGGCACAGTCGCTATCCCAGGGTCACTGGGAAGTGATGGGGGCTCCCAGCCCTCAGGCCTTCCCTGGGGATTCCTGCCCCTCCCTGGACCTCTGGAGCCTTGGTCCTCAGAGCTCATTGTGCGTGGCCCTCCCACACACAAATGAAGAAACGGAGGCCCCACAGCAGCAACTCAGTAACAATGCGGGAGACGTGACCAGGTCTGCAGGGGGCGATGGAAGGAGGTCTCTCCAGTACCTTGCCCACGGGGTTGTTGGGGGTGTTGAGGACCAGGGCTTTGGTGCGTGATGTGAATTTGCTGGCCAGCTCTGTGGGGTCCAGCTGCCAGTTGCTGCTGAAACCCAGTTCTCCGTTCTGGCTGGGACTCTGCAGGAGCAGGTGGCAGGGGTAGCACCACTTACCCACCTGACATGCAGTTCCTCCCCCAGCATCTGTCCCCACCTTCCCTCCCCTGGGCTCCCAACACACACCCCTCCCCGCTCTGCCCTCCCAGCTTAGGAGAACTGGCTTCCTTCACTTCCTTCCTCCTTTCCCAACTCCCAGAGTCCAACTCAACCCATGCCTTGGATCCCTCTGCCCATCCACCCTCCACCCAGCACCCTTACCGGCTTCAGGGACACAAACACAGGGCGACCCCCTGCCATCAATGTCATGGGCTCGTAGCAGTCAAAAAAGGGTTCGATGATGATGACCTGATACAAGGGTCAAATCAGCTGGAGGCAGCGTGGCCCTGACCTCTCGCTCCCACTCTGCCCACGTCTTGCTCCCACTCACCTCGTCTCCTTCATCCACCAGCGCCTGGAAGGCTGTGAACAGGGCCCCGTAGCCACCAACAGTCACCAGCACATTCCTGAGCGGGTCCATCTCCCGACCCAGCAGCTTCCCAAAGAAACTTGCCAGGATCTTCGTCAGTGGTGGGTAACCCTGCCAGGACAGCAGGGGTCAACGGCTCAGCTCATCCTGGGCCCATCCTCCTGCCCAGCTGTACCCAAATTCTAGCACCTTCCAGCAGCAGGCCTGGGGGCCAAGTCAGCTACTGATAGCCTGGGCCCCAGGGGACATGGAATAGTTAGGCTTTCAACACTCTGGATTCCTCTACACACCAGGTTATTTGTAGGATTTCTTTGATCTCATCCTCTCAATGACCCGGAGGAGGTGCTGTTGTGATCTTGCGTACTCTGGCAGGTAAAGGCCACACAATCTGTACAGCCCCAGACTCTAGGGTCCTAACCACCAGGCTGCGCTGACTCAAATATCCAGTGCTAAGCTCTTCCATCTCCTCCAGCAGCATTTGCCATAGGGCCTGTTCTGTGCCAGGCCCGGAGCCAGGGCGGGGATTTAGCAGAGAACCAGAGGAAGTGCTTGCCTCCATGAACCTCAGTCCAAGAGCCCCTGAGGCAGCAGAAACTCTCCACTATCCACATCTCTAAGTCTGTGCCCACCTCATCCTCCCAGCAGCTTTGCAGGAGAGGCTTTTTTTTTTTTTGAGACGAAGTTTCGCTCTTGTCGCCTTGTCGCCCAGGTTTCAGCCCAATGGTGTGATATCGGCTCACTGAAACCTCTACTCCTCAGGTTCAAGCGATTCTTCTGCCTCAGCCTCTTGAGTAGCTGGGATTACAGGCACATGCCACCACACCCGGCTAATTTTTTATTTTTAGTAGAGACGGAGTTTCACCATGTCGGCCAGGATGGTCTTGAACTCCTGACTTCAGATGATCCATCCGCCTCGGCCTCCCAAAGTGCTGGGACTACAGGCATGAGCCCCCACACCCAGCCTTTTTTGAGACAGGGTCTCACTCACGTTGCCCAGGCTGGAATGCGGTGGTACAATTGCAGTTCACTGCAACCTCCGCCTCCCGGGTTCAAGTGATTCTCCTGCCTCAGCCTCCCAAGTAGCTGGGACTATAGGTGTGTGCCACCACGCCCGGCTAATTTTTGTATTTTTAGTGGAGATGGGGTTTTACTATGTTAACCAGGCTGGTTTCGAACTCCTGACTTCAGGTAATCCGCCTGCCTTGGCCTCCCAAAGTGCTGGGATTATAGGTGTGAGCCACTATGCCTGGCCTGATCCTCACTATTTGACAAGTAGAAAAATAGAGACCCAGAGAAAGGAAATTACTTGTCCAAAGTCTCACATAGTTGAGGGGCAGGAAGCTCATGTTGCAGCTTTGGAAGCATCCCTTTTCGAGAGGAAGATTAGATCCAGAAGCTTGTTTGCTGAGGACACTTATACTCAAGGGTAAGCCAAGTGATCGAAACCTTGTCTAGAACTTAACTAAGTAACTCACTAAACCAGATTTGGCCACATAAAAATAAAAATTTTTCTGTACAACAAAAGGCACAGGCCAGGCACAGGGCCTCACGCCTGTAATCCTTGCACTTTGGAGAATGAGGCAGGAGGACTGCTTGAGGCCAGGAGTTTGAGAACAGCCTGGGCAACACGGGGAGACTCCATCTCTATTGATGGCAAATCAAAAAAACTTAGCCAGGTGTGGTAGCACGTGCCTGTAGTCCCAGGTACTTGGGAGGCTGAGGCAGGAGGACTGCTTGCGCCCAGGAGCTCAAGGCTGCAGTGAGCTATAATCACACCGGTCTGGGTGACAGAATTGAGACTCTCTGTCTCAAAAAGTAAATTAATTAAATAAAAATCAAAGGCACCGTGAAGAAAGTTAAAAGAGGAAAAGAACTGCAACATAAAAGAAAGAGGTAAAATATTTAATCTATAAAGAGCTCTGACAATGCAGCAAGACAGGCCGGGTGCAGTGGCTCATGCCTGTAACCAGCACTTTGGGAGGCCGAGGTGGGAGGACTGCATGAGCCCAGGAGTTTGAGAGCAGCTTGGTAACACACGGAGACCCTGTCTCTGTTTGTTGCTGTTGCCCAGGCTGGAGTGCAGTGGTGCGATCTCGCCTTGCTGCAACCTCCGCCTCCCAGGTGCAAGGGATTCTCGTGCCTCAGCCTCCCAAGTAGCTGGGATTACAGACAGGTGCCACCATACCCGGCTAATTCTTTTGTATTTTTAGTAGAGACAGGTTTCACCACGTTGGGCAGGTTGGTCTCCAACTCCTGACCTCAGGTGATCCGCCTGCCTCTCGGCCTCCCAAAGTGCTGGGATTATAGGCGTGAGTCACCACACCCGGCCCCTGTCTCTATTAAAAAAAAAGAAGAAGAAGAAGAAAAGAAAAAGCAGCAAGAAAAAGACACATACCCAAATGAATTTTTTTCAGCCCAAGCAACCCAAGAAGAATTTTTTTTTTTTAAATCAAAGAAGGAACTTTCCAACCAGCTCTGAGACCAGCCTATTGAGTAAACCTTACTGGAGGACAATTATTTATTTATTTGTGAGACAGGATCTCATTATGCTGCACTGGCCTCAAACTCCTGGGCTCAAGCAATCTTCCTGCCTCAGCTTCCCGTGTAGCTGGGATTACAGGCACACACTGCTTCTTAACGATACCCACCTGTTATATTTATAAATATTTATAGCCTTTCATTCACTAGTTTTACTTCTAGGAATTTATCTTAGAAAAGTACCTATGTATACAAAGATGTCCACGCAGGGATATTCACCATGGCACTGCTGATGATACTGATAGCGGAAGCAGTCCATCAGTGCAGGACTGCTTAAATAAATTATGCACATCTAGGCAACACAACAGCGTGCAGCCATTAAAAAGAATGAGGGCATGGTGGCTCATGCCGGTAATCCCAGCACTTTTGGAGGCCAAGGTGGCAGGATCACTCAAGCCCAGGAGTTTCAGACCAGCCTGGGCAACATGGTGAAACCCTGTCCCTACAAAATATGCCCCCGAAAAATCAGCTGGGCATGGTGGCCCACCCCTGAAGTCCCAGCAACTCTGGAGGCTGAGGTGGGAGGATCACATGAGCCCCGGGAAATGGCAAATCATGTGAGCCCCAAGAGGTAGAGGCTGCAGTGAGCCGTGATCATGTCATTACACTCTAGCCTAGGTGACAAGATGAGACCCTGTCTCAAAAATAAATCAATAAATAAATATTAGCTGGGCATGGTGACACACACCTGTAGTCCCAGTTACTCGAGAGGCTGAGGTGGGAGGACCACTTGAGCCTGGCAGGGTTGAGGCTGCAGTGGACCATGATGGCGCCACTGCACTCCAGCCTGGATAACAGAGTGAGACACTGTCTCGAAAGAGAAAAAGATTGTTCTAATCCAAGCTTTGGATTAGATGGATTAGCACTGGATTTAGTACGTGTCCTTTCTAGAAAAAGTATGGATTTAGAGTATAATCCAATCAGTAGCTCGTCTTCCAGGACTTGATCTCCGTGTCACCTCCTCCAGGAAGTCTTCGCGAATCTCCCCAGCCCCCTCCCCAGGTTTTATTCCCTCCCTCCTTCTTACTCCCACAATATCCCATCCTCCTCCATCACAGCACGTATCAACTGCCTGTCATTACTGGTTTCTTGTCTGCCATCCTCACTAGACCACGAGGCACAGGTTCTGGGACAGAGGACACGCTCAGTAAACATTTAACTATGGTCAGACAGAATCCCCTAGCTCTGTCCCCTGACACCCGTGTGGGATTGATGTCCAGAAAGTCCTGCCCCCTTCCTCCCCCAGTGCCTCCAGGAGAGACGGAGAGACTCACAAACGCCTTGGTGTACTGGTTGAGCATGAAGTCTCCGCTGACTGCGTGCTGAAAGGCTTCCACGGCAAAGTCTGGGGGTGGGAAATCAGGGAAGCCCTGGCCCAAGTTCACGACGTCATGCTCACTGGCCAGTTTGATAAACTCCACCCTGGGTGACAAATGGAGAATCAGTACAGCCCACCATCCTGACCTGGATTTTAGACTGTTTAGAAAAACTGGACAGCTGGCCAGCACAGTGGCTCACGCCGGTAATCCCAGCACTTTGGGAGGCCGAGGTGGGCAGATCTCTTGAGGTAAGGAGTTCGAGACCAGCCTGGCCAACACGGTGAAACTTTGTCTCTACTAAAAATACAAAAATTAGCCAGGTATGGTGGCCATCCCTGAGTTGCTGTAAACCCAGGGATGGCCAACCCATGCCCGAGGGGACACCCACACACCTTCCCAGCCCAGCTGGCTCACCAGGGGTTGTGGTCGATCCCGTCCAGCCTTCGGGCCTGCAGCTGTTTGGCCATGGTGAGCTGGAGACCAACAAGTGCCAGGTGAGAGATGGAATCTGTCTGGGGGCCGAGGTCGCGACTCGAGCATGGGAGGGCCGGCTGCTTTTAGGCCAGAGCCCCACCCTGTCTGCTCCCAGGGAGGAGGCAGAGATCAGAGCTTGCAGAAGGCAGGGCAGGTTTCTGCCCGCCCTCAAGCCTGTTACCCTCCAAACCCCAGCCTGGCTCCTCCCCACTCCAGCAGCCCCCACCTCTCCAAACTGCAGGGCCTCCTGGCGCCTACCCAGTGGAGGCTTCCAGCCCTGGCTCCATGTGTCCTGAGACAGAACCTGACTTGGCCAGGTTAAAGTCTGACTCAGGTCAGGCTGAGGGTTAAGAAAGAGGAGCAGGAGGTGGGCGGAGAGGGAGGGTGGGGAGGGAAGGGAACGGCAACAGGGACAGCGGCAGCCTCCACTTAGAGTGGTCTTGCTAAGCATGTCCATTTAATTCCCAGAACGACCTGGCCAGGCCCATCTTATCAATGAGAAAACAGAAGGTGGAAAACAGGCTGGAGAGTGCAGGAGGGGAAGTGATGTGTTCAAGGCCACACAATAAACACTCAGATTTAGGCCTGTTGGACCCAAGGCCAGGTTCTAACTCTGAGGGAGGCACTAATCCAGTCCTGGGAGGCTCCCAGGGTCCTGGCTCCTGGCTCACCCCTCCCCTCCTAGTGTTCCTCCCAGGCCAGCTCCCTCCTCAGCCACGGATGTGCAGAAACTGGCCAGGGTCCAGGCGTGGTGGCTCACGCCTGTAATCCCAGCACTTTGGGAGGCTGGGGTGGGCAGATCCCCTGAAATCAGGAGTTCGAGATCAGCTGGCCAACATAGTGAAATCCCGTCTCTACTAAAAATATAAAAATTAGCCGGGCATGGTGGTACCCACTTGTAATCCCAGCTACTCGGGAGGCTGAGGCAGGAGAATCGCTTGAACCCAGGAGGCAGAGGTTGCAGTGAGCCGAGATTATGAAGGTGAGCATGCTCACGCCTATAATCCCAGCACTTTGGGATGCCGAGGCAAGTGGATCACCCGAGATCAGGAGTTTGAGACCAGCCTGACCAACATGGTGAAATACACATTAGCCAGGTGTGGTGGCGTGCACCTGTAATCCCAGTTATTCAGGAGGCTGAGGCAGGAGAATTGCTTGAATCCAGGAGACAGAGGTTGCAGTGAGTTGAGATCACACCACTGCATTCCAGCCTCGGTAACAGAGCAAGATTCTGTCTCAAAAAAAACAAAAAACAAAAGTGAAGCTGTCAGGGACAGCAGTGGCGGGTGGGGATCTGGGGGGCGGGGATCTGGGGGGCGGGGATCTGGGGGGCGGGGATCTGGGGGGGCGGGGATCTGGGGGGCGGGGATCTGGGGGGCGGGGATCTGGGGGGGTGGGGATCTGGGGGGTGGGGATCTGGGGGGTGGGGATCTGGGGGGTGGGGATCTGGGGGGTGGGGATCTGGGGGGGTGGGGATCTGGGGGGTGGGGATCTGGGGGGTGGGGATCTGGGGGGTGGGGATCTGGGGGGGTGGGGATCTGGGGGGTGGGGATCTGGGGGGTGGGGATCTGGGGGACGGGGATCATGGGGGTGGGGATCTGGGGGCAGAAGTTGGAGGGAGGGGAGTTTAGGGAGGTTGGGGTTGGGGAAGGAGTAGATGGGCACAGGGGCACAGATTGAGAGGGAGAAGAACAGAAGTAAGTGGAACTGAATGGGCTTAGGAGGGAAGTGGAAATAATCAGGAGACCCAGAAACAGATGCTCACAGGAGCGCCCTTCACCTGTGTCCCTCAGCACTCGGGTAAATAAGGAAACAGTGCCTGTTCTTGGGCTTATGCACCATGCATTCATTCAGTTGACATTTATTGAGCCCCTACTGTGTACTGGGTCCTGGGCAGGGCACAGGGGGTCATGTGCAGCAGCACCCTACAGCACCCAAGCTGACTATTCAGATGCAGAGACACAAGTTCTAGACTAGAGAAGCAGGGGCAAGGGAGGGGCCACATCCAGGCTGCAGTTAGAGAGGGCTCCCTGAAAGAGAAGGCTCATGCACAGCTCTGAAGGCAGGAATGAGCCAGCCCCCAGAAGTCCCCGGCCATGCAGGCGGCAGAATATTGGGGTTAGGGCACTTACAGTCTGGTGCAAGCACCGAGTGAGTGAGGCTCCAGCCTTCCTTCCCTGAAGGGGCCCCAGCAGGCGCACAGAGATGGCTGCTGCAGTTCTGAACATGCCTCCCAGAGCCTTGGGGCACTGCAGACTTCTCCTCCAGGGGCAGAGGAGAAGGGAGGAGACAGCCCTGGCCAGAAAATGCCTCCAGGCTCAGGACTTGGGTCCCCCACACACAGCTCTAACAATAACAACAACAATAGTCATTACGTGCCAGGAATAGCACCCAGTGCTTTGTTGCACAATTATCCGACTCCGTCCTTGCAACAACCCTGTTACTCATACACAGTATACACCCCAGCAACACAAGTGACACTTTCAAAACACAAATCACCTCTAATAAAAAAAGTAATCCAGGAGAGGATCACTGAGAGCGTATCATTATAGACTATCACCAAGAGCATAAACCAAACATGTTCTGACTCTGGAAACACACACACCACCTGCAAATTATTCCGGCTATAAAATTATTCCCGCCCTTAATTAGATCACACCGTTGAATTACTAAAGTACAGGGACAGAAGAACATGTTAAATAACACCGTGGAGATGCAACCAACAAATTCAAGCAGGGCAATGGCCAGGCGTGGTGGCTCATGCCTGTAATCCCAGCACTTTGGGAGTGAGGCAGGCAGATCACAAGGTCAGAAGTTCAAGACCAGCCTGGCCAACATGGTGAAACCCTGTCACTACTAAAAATACAAAAATTAGCTGGGTGTGGTGGTGCATGCCTGTAATCCCAGCTACTCAGGAGGCTGAGGCAGGAGAATTGCCTGAACCCAGGAGGCAGAGGTTGCAGTGAGCGGAGATCGTGCCACTCCACTCCAGCCTGGGCAACAGAGTGAGACTCCGTCTCAAAAAAAAAAAAAACATTGAAGCAGGGCAATGTGTCTCACATCTTTAATCCCAGCACTTTGAGAGGCCAAGGCCAGAGAATCTCTTGAGCCTAGGAGTTTGAGACCAGCCTGGACAACATGGCAAAACCCTGTCTCTACCAAAAATACAAAAATTAGCTGGGTAAGATGGCGTGCACCTGTAGTCCCAGCTACTTGGGAGGCTGAGGCACAAGAATTGCTTGAGCCCAGGAGACGGAGGTTTCAGTGAACTGAGATTGCACCACTGCACTCCAGCCTGGGCAACAGAGCAAAACCCTATATCAAAAAAATAAAATAAAAAAATAGGCCGGGCGTGGTGGCTCACGCCTGTAATCCCAGCACCTTGGGAGGCCAAGCCAGGCAGTTCACCTGAGGTCAGGAGTTTGAGACCAGCATGGCCAATACAATGAAACCCTGTCTCTGCTAAAAACACCAAAATTAGCCGGGCACGCTGGCATGCACCTCTAATCCCAGCTACTCTGGAGGCTGACAGGAGAATCACTTGAACCCGGGAGGCGGAGGTTGCAGTAAGCCGAGATCGTGCCATTGCACTCCAGCCTGGGTAACAAGAGTGAAACTCCATCTTGAAAAAAAAAAAAAAAGAAAAAGAGAAAGAATGTTTTGGGCCAGGCCCAAGTGGCTCATGCCTGTAATTCCAGCACTTTGGGAGGCCGAGCTGGACGGATCACTTGAGGTCAGGAGTTTGAGGCCAGACTGGCCAACATGGTGAAATCCTGTCTGTACTAAAAACACAAAAATTAGCTGAACATGGTGGTGCATGCCTGTAATCCCAGCTACTTGGGAGGCTGAGGCAGGAGAATCACTTGAACCTGGAAGGCTGAGGTTGCAGTGAGCTGAGACTGCACCATTGCACTCCCGCCCGGATGATGAAATAAGACTCTGTCTCAAAAAATAAACCAATCAGCCGGGCTCAGTGGTTCACGCCTGTAATCCCAGAACTTTGGGAGGCCACGGTGGGTAGATCACGTGAGGTCAGAGTTTGAGACCAGCCTGGCCAACATGGTGAAATCCCTCTTTACTAAAAATACAAAAATTAGCTGTGTGTGTGGCACATGCCTGTAGTCCCAGCTACTTGGGAGGCTGAAAGGAGAATTGCTTAAACCCAGGAGGTGGCGGTTGCAGTGAGCCGAGATCATGCCACTGCACTCCAGCCTGTGACAGCAAGACTACGTCTCAAAAAAAAAGTTACTCTTGGCCAGGTACAGTGGCTCATGCCTGCAATCCCAGCACTTTGGAAGGATGAAGGGGCTGGATCACTTGAGCCCAGGAGCTTGAGACCAGCCGGGGCAACATGGCAAACCCTGTCTGTACCAAAGTACCAAAAAGAACTTTCACTGCTGTTGCCCAGGCTGGAGTGCAATGGTGTGATCTTGGCTCACTGCAAACTCTGCCTCCTGGGTTCAAGTGATTCCCCTTTCTCAGCCTCCCAAGTAGCTGGGACTACAGGCATGTGCCACTATGCCTGGCTAGTTTTCTATTCTACCAAAAGTTGAAAAGCAGCCAGGCATGGTGGCAGATGCCCGTAGTCCCAGCTACTCGGGAGGCTGAGGTGGAAGGATCACCTGAGCCTCAGGAGGTTGAGTTTGCCCTGAGCCATGACCTCACCACTGCACTCCAGTATGGGCGATAGAGCCAGATCCTGTCTACAAATGTGCCCCCTTCATGAGTGGGTCTCCACTGGAGGCTTGCTCTTGTCACCCAAGCTGGAGTGCAATGGTGTGATCTCAGCTCACTGCGACCTCTGCTGGGGTTCAAGTGATTCTTCTGCCTCAGCCTCCCATGGACTTTTTAATTTTTTTTTTTTTTTTTTTTTTTGAGATAGATCTTGCTCTGTCATCCAGGCTGGAGTGCAGCAGTGCCATCATGGCTCTCTGCAGCCTCCCCCTCCTGGGCTCAAGCCATCCTCCCACCTCATCCTCCAGAGTAGCTGGGACTAAAGTGTGTGCCACCATGCCTGGCTAATATTTTTCTTTTTTGTAGAGATAGGATCTTGCTATGTCGCCCAGGCTGGTCTAGCACTCCTGGGCTCAGGTGATCCTCCTACCTTAGCCTCCCAAAGTCCTGGCATTTCAGTGGTGAACCACCTTCCCCAGCCAGTTTTTAACTCTCAAATTTGTATTAGGGTTCTCTGAAGAGACAGAACCAATATGATGGCTAGACGATTGAGATGAGAGGGGATTTATAGGGAAATTGGCTCATGCAATTAACGGAGGCTGAGAAGTCCCACGACAGACCATCCGCAAGCGGTGCCAGTAGCGTGGCTCAGTCCAAGTCTGCATGCCTTAGAACCAGGGAAGCCACTGGGGTAATTCTCAGTCCGAGGCTGAAGAGTCTAGAGTTTTGATATCCAAAGGGCAGGAGGAGAAGAATGTCCCAGCTCCGGGAGAGAGGGAGAGAGAGGAAAATCTTTTCCCTGTTTTTGTTTTCTCCAAGTCGTGAACCAACGGCATGGTGCCACCCACACTGAGGGTGGATCTTCCCCACTCAGTCGCCAATCTCCTCCGGAAACACCCCCACAGGCAAACCCAGAAGTCATGCTTCACCAGTCTCTAGGTATTCCTTGCTGCAGTCCAGCACCACCTGACATGAACCAGGAGCACACGTCCACACTGCCAGCCAGTCATCAGCTGCAGTTCAGGTTTTCCCACCCAGGTACTGATTCCAGGGAAGGTTTCTGCTCTGCCAAATCATGATTCTCTGTATCTACCTTTCTTTCTTTCTTTCTTTCTTTTTTTTTCAGACAGAGTCTTGCTCTGCTCTGTCGCCAGGTGCCAGGCTGGAGTGTAGTGGCGCGATCTCAGCTCACTGCAATCTCTGCCTCCTGGGTTCAAGCAATTCTCCTGCCTCAGCCTCCCGAGTAGCTGGGACTACAGGTGCGTGCCACCATGCCCAGCTAATTTTTGTATTTTTTTAGTAGAGATGGGGTTTCACCATGTTGGCCAGGATGGTCTCGATCTCTTGACCTCGCAATCCGCCCGCCTCGGCCTCCCAAAGTGCTGGGATTACAGGCGTGAGCCACCGTGCTCGGCCTGTATCTACCTTTCAGCCTCTCCAGTTTGGGAGCAGCAGATTACCCTGTGACCTCTTTTTCTGATGAATTGAAAAAGAGCTGCTGGTTTTTCAGTTTATTCAGCTTCGCCCAGGCTGGAGAGTGCAATGGTATGATCTTGGCTCACTGCAACCTCCACCTCCCAGGTTCAAGCAATCATCCTGCCTTAGCCTCCCGAGTAGCTAGGATTACAGGCACCTGCCACCATGTCCAGCTTATTTTTTGTATTTTTAGTAGAGACAGGGTTTCACCATGTTGGCTAGGATGGTCTCGAACTCCAGACCTCAGGTGATCCACCCGCCTCGGCCTCCCGAAGTGCCGGGATTACAGGCGTGAGCCACCGTGCCTGGCCCTGTTCAGCTTTTTACTTGTGAGGCTGGAATGACAACTTCCAAGCTCCTTACGTGACAGACCAGAAACCAGATGGCCAACAAAACTTACTGAGTCACATACTTTCATAACTGTCAGTGTAATGTCCTGACTTGAAAGAAGGAGCTACAGGGAAGGTAGTTTCTAACCTGGTAGTGTTTTCAGTACACAAATACTCAGGCTCACTACCCGCATTAGAAAATTCCATGAAGAGGCCGGGTGCGGTGGCTCAAGTCTGTAATCCCAGCACTTTGGGAGGCTGAGGCGGGTGCATCACGAGGTCAAGAGATCGAGACCATCCTGGTCAACATGGTGAAACTCCGTCTCTACTAATACAAAAAATTAGCTGGGCATGGTGGCGCGTGCCTGTAATCCCAGCTACTGAGGAGGCTGAGGCAGGAGAATTGCCTGAACCCAGGAGGCGGAGGTTGCGGTGAGCCGAGATCGTGCCAGTGCACTCCAGAAGCCTGGGTAACAAGAGCGAAACTCCGTCTCAAAAAAAAAAAAAAAAAAAAAGAAAATTCCATGAAGGAGTTAGCTGGTTGTTTGGGTTTTTGGATTTTTTTTTCTGTGTGTGTGTGTGTGTGTGTGTGTGTGTGTGTGTGTGTGTTTTGAGACAAGGTATCACTTTGTCACCCAGGCTGGAGTGCAGTGGCACAACCATGACTCACTGCAGCCTTAACCTCCCTGAGCTCAGATGATCCCCCCAATGTATCCTCCCAAGTGGTTGGGACCACAGGCATGCGCCACCACACCCAGTTAATTTTTTTATTTTTTGTAGAGACGGGGTCTCACTATGTTGCCCAGGCTGGCCTGGAATTCCTGGGTTCAAGTGATCCTCCTGCTTCAGCCTCCCAAAGTGCTGGGATTACAGTCATCAGCCACTGCCTCTGGCCCACACACATTTATTAAGTTTACCATCTTATATGGGCATGGTTTGTGGTTCCCCAAAACAAACACAAAATTAGTATCAAAGATCACTGATCACAGATCACCATATCGGATATAATAATAATAAAGTTCAAAATATTATGGGAATTAACAAAATATGACACACAGACCCTAAGGGAGCACATTCTGTTGGAAAAATGGCACCAGCAAAGCTTCAATTTGTAAAGACCGAGATATTTGCCAAGCTCAATACAACTGTTTGTTCCAGCAGCCCTAGGAATCCAATACAAAGTGACACGGTTGGGCTACATCTCCACCTGTTCTCATACTCCCCACATGTCCTGGGAGGGACCCGGTGGGAGGTAACTGAACCATGGGGTGGTTACCCCCATGCTGCTGTGCGCACGACAATGAGTGAGTTCTCACAAGATCTGCTGGTTTTATAAAGAGCCTTCCCCGCTGTGCTCAGCGCTTTTCTCTCCTGCTGCCACATGAAGGAGGATGTGTTTGCTTCCTCTTTTGCCATGATTGTAACTTTCCTGATGCCTCCCCAGCCATGAGGAACGGTGAGTCAATTAAACCTCTTTCCTTTATAAAGTACCCAGTCTAGCACTTTGGGAGGCCGAGGCGGGTGGATCACGAGGTCAAGAGATCGAGACCATCCTGGTCAACATGGTGAAACCCCGTCTCTACTAAAAATACAAAAAATTAGCTGGGCATGGTGGTGCGTGCCTGTAATCCCAGCTACTCAGGAGGCTGAGGCAGGAGAATTGCCTGAACCCAGGAGGCGGAGGTTGCGGTGAGCCGAGATCGCGCCATTGCACTCCAGCCTGGATAACAAGAGCGAAACTCCGTCTCAAAAAATAAAATAAAATAAAATAAAAATAAAGTACCCAGTCTCGGGCAGTTCTTTCTAGCAGTGGGAGAATGGACTAAGACACAAGGGGATGCCAAGAGTTTACCCTCCAATTCCTTAGATTTGAGAGCGGTTCCCAGGAGAGGCCTGAAGAATGTACTCTGACCCCTGAAACTAAGTACCTGTGCTTTGAGCAACAAATGGTAGTGTTACCGCCATCCCAGGAGAGACATTCCTTGGTGTCACCTTAAGGGAGGGAGTCTGGTGCTTTAAGCTCAGGGCACTCAGCTAAAGGGACAAGTGGCCCAAGGTCAGGCCCAAGCCCAGGGCTGGTCATGGGAGGCACCCTGTGTCCTCTGCCTGTTCTTTAGAGACCAACTGTCCGCTAGCCCAAGACTTAGGGGTCTGTTGGGATGGGAACCATCCTGGGCCAAAGGGTTCCCTTAGATTAGCCATTTCCTGTCCTGGACCCAACATCCTGCCAGCTCCTCCAGGACTAGAGGAGGAGCTGAATTTCATCCTACCAGGACCCCACTCTGCTGCCTTCTGACTGCTGACTTAAAAACCAATGGTTGCCTGGTAGGTCAGTTCTCTCTCTGACAGTCTCCCCGACATCAGACTCTGTGTCCATCAAATCAGTCTTTTTTCCTAACATGACGACATCCTAAGTCCTGCCTTCATCATCTCACCAGATACTGGTGACCTGAGTAGCTCGGACCACAGGTGCGCACCGCCATGCCCAGCTAATTTTTGTATTTTTTGTAGAGATGTGGTCTCACAACGTTGCCCAGACTTGTCTCAAACTCCTGGGCTCAATGCATCCTCCTGCTGCAGGCTCCCAGTGCTGGGATTATAAATGTGAGCCACCGTACCTGGTCGAGAATAATATTAGTAATACAATCATCTCTAATTTACTAGGACTCACTCTGTCCCAATACTTCTGTCACTAGATCCCTTCAATGGCTCTGTAAAGCAAGTGCTATCCTCACCCTCATTAATAGGTGAGACAATTCCTATCATGCTAAAATATCAACACTTACACTGAGCTCCTGCAGGCCTTATAGCAGACTGTACACTTGGTGCCAGTACAGCATAGAACTCAGGAGAAACAGAGCCCAGCTGTGGCCCTCTTCTCTCCCCTGCCCCAAGCTTGGCCTCTTACTGTCTCTGGGCACTGCCAGTTCTCAGGAAAGGCAGTGCCTTTTGTGTGCCCAGAGCACTGGCCCCACAGGGGGCAAGGAGCTGGGTGTTACCTGGGCTGGACACGGACATGCTTAAACAGTCTTGCAGCCTTGGGGCCAGTGCTGGAAACCAGGAGTGGCTTCCATTGCAGGGGACTGGCAGTGCATCGGGGGTATGTGAGCCCAGGTAAGACTGGCACAGGAGGGAATGTTATGTTGCACCCTCCACGGGGTAGGTCTGTTCTACTACCACACCCACAGTCAGGCCCTAAGTAGACACCCATGGAGGAGGGCAGTGGGTGAGAGATGGGGAAAGGATTAGAACACAGGCTTTGATGTCCTTGGCTGCTGTGTGACCTGAGGCAAGCCACTTTACCTCTCTGAACATCAATTTCTCTATGTATGAAATAGATAATAATTCATGGAGACTGGGCATCGTGGCTCACACCTGTAATCCCAGCATTTTGGGAGGCTGAGGTGAGCATATTGCTTGAGTTCAGGAGTTCAAGACCAGTCAAGGCAACATAACAAGACCCTTTCTCTACAAAAAAAGAAAAATAACCCAAATATGAGTGTTTGCACCCGAGTGTGTGCACACATCTCTGTATCTGTGTCTGTGAGCTTATGGGTGTGGTGAAGGCAGTTTCCAGGAACTTGGGAGGGAGGGTGGGATGGAGAAGCCCTGGAGGGGTCTGAGCCAAGGGCAGGAAGGGTACAGAGGGCCACGTCGGCTGCCTAAACCCAACAACTTGGCCAGGTTGGTTGGGAGCAACCTTGGGGCTTGTGGGTGTGTTGTTCCCAAGTTTACCAGCAGGGGGCGCAAGAAGACCACCCACCCACCCACCTCCCCTCCTTGAGACTTTGGGCTCCCTGGCCCTTCACAGGGCAACTTCTCGGCCCTGGGAGCGGGCTATACCTCACTTCACAGAGGAGGCCCACGGCAGGGACGGTGCTGGTCCAGGTCCCCACATAAGGCAGGACTCCTGATCTCCCAGGCACACCTCTCTCCAATGCCCTGCACCTCACCCCTTTTCCAGGAAGCAGGCCCTCCCTAGTCAGCCCCTCAACAGCCCTGGCAGTGACCTTTTATTCACTGCACGCTTCCGTGTGCTAGGTGCCCGCGGAGCCCTACAAGTCCCAACACTTAAAAGTGCTTTTCATTTTACAAATCTTGGAACATACACATATCATAAACATTACCATCTTAACCAGGTATACAGTTTTTAGAACTGTTTTCATCTTGTAAAACTGAAACTCTGACCCATTAAGCAATTACATCCTTTTACTCTCTGACCCGTAGCTCAGCCCATTTGCCGTCTCTATGATTTTGACTATTTGAAGTCAGCTCTCACCACGTTAAAAAAAATTTTTTTTAATCCTCTCTCTCTTTTTTTTAGGTTCCCATCCTTCCCCCCAATGCCCAACACTTTTATTATTTATTTATTTATTTTTAAACAAAGTCTTGATCTGTTACCCAGGCTGGAGTGCAGTGTCGAGATCTCAGCTCACTGCAACCTCCGCCTCCCAGGTTCAAGTGATTCTTGTGACTCAGCCTCCCGAGTAGCTGGGACTATAGGCGGGCACCACCACATCCAGCTAATTTTTGTATTTTTAGTAGAGACGGGGTTTTACTGTGTTGGCCAGGCCTGTCTGGAACTCCTGACCTCATGATCCGCCTGCCTTGGCCTCCCAAAGTGCTGGGATTACCAGTGTGAGTCACCACGCCCAGCCCACTTTTAATCCTAGATGAAAGTTTCCTTCGAGAGGCAAAGTGGCCAGGTACAGTGGTTTACCCTGCAAGGGAGGCCAAGGAAGGAGGATCGCTTGAGCCCAGTAGCTCGAGACCAGCCTGGGCAACATAGTGAGACCCTGTCTCTACAAAAAATTAAAAATTATCTGGGAGTGGTGGTGCACACCTGTAGTCCCAGCTACTCAGTAGGCTGAGGTGGGAGAATCGCTTGAGCCTGGGAGGTTGAGGCTGCAGTGAGCCACGATCGCGCCACTGCACTCTAGCCTGAGTGACAGGGCAAGACCATGCCCCTCCCCAACCGCCACCCCCAAAAAAGGCTAAGGCACATATCCAAGGCCACAGCTAACAAGTAGCAAAGCCAATATTTGAACCTAGGACTCAGACTTCAAACCCTGTACTCTCTGCCACTGAGGGACAAGGGAGGCCTGGGCAGAGGCAGATGGCTCCTCGGGCCGAGACTCCTACCTTCCAAAAGCCAAAGCAGCACAGACCGGTGGACGCTCAGTGGGAAACGAGAGAATCTGGCCCAGCTGCTCCCATTTTCTTGATGGGGATACTGACAAGCAAGGACGGGGAACTGACCCACCCAGATTTCCCAGGACCAGGTCAGGGAAGTCCCACAGGGAAGTCCCAGTCTTGACATTTTTCTCATCCTCATAGGCTGGCTCTTCCCATGGGTGTTATGCACCTGGCACAGAGTAGCTGCTCAATAAACCTGTAGAATGAGAATGAATGTCTCTCGCTTGCACCAGACTGTAAGCTTTGTTAGAACAAAGATTGTCTTCTGTTCATCTTTTTACTCTCAACACCTTGCACAGAGCCTGCCATGTGGTAGGTGTACACCTCTTCAGTGAATTCCTATTTCGTGCCATTCATTCCCTAAGCTAGCCACCATGTATACAAGGGTGACAGGACACCTTCCTTTCCTCCAAGGAGTGTACAATCTAATGAAGGAGACAAACAAGTAATTGGGCCATTTTAATATAACATGAGCCTTAATATGCAATGGATTCTTATAAATCAACAACAAAAGACCAGCATCTCAATAAGAAACAGTGTGAAAAAGATGTAAATGGGAAATTCACAAAAGAAAATAGTCATTGGGCGTGGTGGCTCATGCCTGTAATCCCAGCACTTTGGGAGGCCGAGGCAGGCAGATCACCTGAGGTCAGGAGTTTGAGACCAGACTGGCCAACATGGTGAAACCCCATCTCTACTAAAAATACAAAAATTAGCTGGGCATGGTGGCGGGTGCCAACTTGGAAGGCTGAAGTGAGATAATTGCTCGAAAACTGGAGGCCGAGGATGCAGGGAGCCTAGATCTCACCACTGCACTCCAGCCTGGGCAACAAGATAGAAACTCCATCTAAAGAAAGAAAAGAAAAGGCTGGGCGCGGTGGCTCACGCCTGTAATTCCAGCACTTTGGGAGGCTGAGGCGGGTGGATCACGAGGTCAAGAGAGCGAGACCATCCTGGTCAACATGGTGAAACCCTGTCTCTACTAAAAATGCAAAAATTAGCTGGGCATGGTGGCGCGTGCCTGTAGTCCTAGCTACTCGGGAGGCTGAGGCAGAATTTCTTGAACCCAGGAGGCGGAGGTTGTGGTGAGCTGAGATTTGCGCCATTGCACTCCAGCCTTGGTAATAAGAGTGAAACTCCATCTCAAAAAATAAATAAATAAATAAATAAATAAATAAAAATAATAAAATAAAAAGAAAGAAAAGAAAGAGAAAGAAAATAGTCACTGGGCACGGTGGCTCAAGCCTGTAATCCCAGCACCTCGCCTGACCTAGCCCACTGATTTTTTTCCTTTTTTTCTTTGGTGAGACAGGGTCTCATTCTGTTGCCCAGGCTGGAGTACAGTGGTGCAATCATGGCTCACTGCAGCCTCAACGTCCTCAGTTCAGGTGATTCTCTTACCTCAGTCTCCCAAGTAGCTGGAATTTTTTTTCTTTTTTCCCTTTTTTTTGAGACGGGGTCTCGCTCTGTCACCCAGGATGGAGTGCAGTGGTGTGATCACGGCTCACTACGGCCTTGTTCTCCCAGGGTCAAGACTTGCCGAGTAGCTGGGACTACAGGTGCATACCACCATGCCTGGCTAATTTTTAATTTTTTTTGTAGAGATGGAGGTCTCACTATGTTGCCCAGGCTGGTCTCAAACTTCTGAACTCAAGCAATCCTCAAGCCTCGGCCTCCCAAAGTTCTGGGATTACATGTGTGAGCCACTGTCCCCAGCCTGATAACATTCTTGATAATGTTCTTTTTTTTTTTTTAATTGTACTTTAAGTTCTGGGGGTACATGTGCAGATCTTGCAGGATTGTTGCATAGGTACACACATGCCATGGTGGTTTGCTGTCTCCATCCCCCCGTCACCTACATCAGGCATTTCTCCCAATGTTATCCCTCCCCAACCTCCCCACCCCTTGCTGTCCCTCCCCTAGCTCCCCGCCCCCCAATAGGCCCCAGTGTGTGATGTTCTCCTCCCTGTGCCCATGTGTTCTCATTGTTCAACACCCGCCTATAAGTGAGAACATGCGGTGTTTGGTTTTCTGCTCTTGTGCCAGTTTGCATAGAATGATGGTTTCCAGATTCATTCACGTCCCTAATGTTCTTTTTTTTTTTTTTGAGACAGCATCTCACCCAGGCTGGAGTGCAGTTCCATGATCTTGGCTCACTGCAACCTCCGCCTCCTGGGTTCAAGTGATTCTCCTGCTTCAGCCTCCCGAGTAGCTGGGATTACAGGCATTCACTACCACATCCAGCTAATTTTTGTATTTTTAGTAGAGACAGGGTTTTGCCATGTTGGCCAGGCTGGTCTCAAACTCCAGACCTCAGGTGATCTGCCTGCCTCAGCCTCCCAAAGTGCTGGAATTACAGGCGTGAGCCACTGTGCCTGGCCGATAATGTTCTTTGATACAGAAAACTTTTTAATTTTTATGAAGTCCAGACACAGAATTACCTTGCAACCTAGCAATTTCCCTCCTAGGTATACACCCAAATTTTTCCAAGCGCAATACAATTGTTTGTTCCAGCAGCTTGAAAACTGGAATGTTTCAGTTTTCAAAACTGAAAAAAATCTCCACACAGAAACACGTATACAAATGTTTATATCAACAGTATTTATCACAGCCAAAAGGTGAAAAAAACCTGAATTGTCCATCAATGGATGAATGGATAAACTGTGACATAGCTATACAATGGAATATTATTCAGCCACAAAAAGGCATGAAACATGTACCGATACATGCTGTAACTCAGATGAACCTCAATGTATACATTAAGTGAGGCCGGGTGACATGGCTCATGCCTGTGATCCCAGCACTTCGGAAGGCTGAAACGAGAGGATCACTGATCGAGACTAGCCTGGGAAACATGGCAAAACCTGGTCTCTGCAAAAAATGCAAAAATTAGCCAGGCATGGCAATGCATGCCTGTAGTTCGCTTGAGGCCCAGGAAGTGGAGATTGCAGTGAGCTGAGATCGTGCCACTGCACTCCGGTCTTGGTGACCCTGTCTCAAGCAAGCAAATAAACAAACAAACAGAACACAACATGTTAAGTGAAAGAAGCCAGACACAAAAGGTCACATAGGTATGATTCCTTTTCTTTATCTTTTTTTTTTTTTTTGAAGTGGAGTCTCGCTCTGTTACCCAGGCTGGAGTGCAGTGGCACAATCTCGGCTCACTGCAACCTCCCCATCCCAGGTTCAAGCGATTCTCCTGCTTCGGCCTCTCAAGTAGCTGGGACTACAGGCGTGTGTCACCATGCCCAGCTAATTTTTTGCATTTTTGGTAGAGACGGGGTTACCATGCCTGGCCTCTGATTCCTTTTCTATGAAATATCCAGAGTAACAAGTGTATAGAGACAGAAAGCAGATGAGTGGTAACCAGAGGATGGGGAGGAGGGAAGGGGGAATGATTCTTTGATGGGTACGAGTGTTTTCCTGAGGGAACAAGAAAGTTTTGAAACTTCAGTGACGTACATGTTTGCACAACATTGTGAATGCACTAAATGCCACTGAATTATACACCTTAAAATAGTTATTTGTATGTTAGGTGAATTTTACCTCAATTCCAAAAAAAAAAAAAGTAAAAAAGATTGGTAATTTTTAAAAAGACAGGTTGAAGAACAATGTAATCCCATAACCCCATTTACATGTTTTAAATTGTAGAGACAGGCTGGCCATGGTGACTCACACCTATAATCCCAGCACTTCAGGAGGCCAAGTTGGGTGGATTGCTTGAGCTCAGGAGTTCAAGACCACCCTGGGCAACATGGTGAAATCTCATCTCTACAAAAAATACAAAAAATTAGCTGACCATGGTGGCACATGTCTGTAGTCCCAGCTACTCGGGAAGCTGAGGTGGGAGGATTGCTTGAGTCCAGGAGGCTGAGGATGCAGTGAGCCAAGATCATGCCGCTGTACTCCGGCTTGGGAGACAGAGTGAGACCTTATCTTAAAACGAAACAAAAACAAACAAATGAAAATGCAGGATGAAGAACGACATAACTTCATGTGCATTTTTTTAAATTGTAGAGAAAGCTGGATGTGGTGGCTCACACCTATAATCCTAGCACTTTGAGAGGCCAACGCAGGATTTCCAGACCAGTCTGGGCAACATAGCAAGACCTTGTCTCTACAAATAATTTTTTAAAAATTAGCTTAGTGTGGTGGCATATGCCTGTGGTCCCAGCTACTTGGGAGGCTCTGCTGGGAGTATCACTTGAGCCCAGGCGGTCAAGGCTGCAGTGAGCCATGATCGCACCGCTGCACTCCAGCCTGTGTGACAGAGTGAGATCCTGTCTCAAGAAATATATAAACAAAATAAATTGTGGATAGTACATATGTGAGAATGCATACATATACATATACATATACATACACATACATATTTAGGTAGTCTTTACTTTCCATAGTAGTGTGGGACTATAAAAATGGCCATGCTGAGGCCAGGCATGGTGACTCACACCTGTAATCCCAGCACTTTGGGAGGCCAAGGTGGGCAGATCATTTGAGGTCAGGAGTTTGAGACCAGGCTGGCCAACATGGTGAAATCCTATCTCTACTAAAATTACCAAACAATTTAGCTGGGTGTGGTGGCAGGCGCCTGTAATCCCATCCCAGCTACTTGGGAGGCTGAGGCAGGAGAACTGCTTGAGCCCAGGAGGCAGAGGTTGCAGTGAGTGGCACTGCACTCCAGTCTGGGTGACAGAGTGAGACTCTGTCTCAAAAAGAAAAAAAATTAAAAATAAATACAAATACAAAAAATTTGCTGGGCATGGTGATGCACACCTGTAATCCCAGCTACATGGGAGGCTGAGGCAGGAGAATCGCTTCAACCTGGCAGGTGGAGGTTGCAGTGAGCAGAGATCACATCACTGCATTCCAGCCTAGGTGACAGAACAAATCTCTGTCTCAAAAAAAAAAGAATAGTCTGAACTCAACAGTGCTGCAGTCTTCCAGTGGTCTAATTTATGATACAGAATAAGCATTTCTTCTATGTTTGTTCTGAAGGCTGAAGTGCCATGGCATGATCTCGGATCACTGCAGCCTCAACCTACAGGGCTCAGGAAATCCTCCCATCTCATTCTCCTGAGTAGCTGAGACAGTAAGTACGAACCACCATGCTTCGCTATTTATTTTTATTTTTTTTTGTAGAGATGGGGATCTCACTATGTTGCTCAGGCTGGTGTTGAACTCCTGGCATCAAGCAATTGTCCTGCCTTAGCCTCCCAAAGCACTGAGATTACAGGTGGGAGCCACCACACCTGGCATCTTCTGTGTCTTAGTGAATACAAGTCATCCTTAGTCATCCTTTGTGCTTTTAGTATTGTGAAATACCTCTGGGAGTTCCTTTTTTTTTTTTTTTTCTCTGAGATAGAGTCTTGCTCTGTCAGCCAGGCTGGAGTGCAGTGGTGCAATCTTGGCTCACTACAACTTCTGCCTCCTGGGTTCAAGGGATTCTCCTGCCTCAGCCTCCCGAGTAGCTGGGATTACAGGCATGCACCACCATGCCAGGCTAATTTTGTATTTTTAGAAGAGAAGAGGGTTTTCCATGTTGGTCAGACTGGTCTCAAACTCCTGACCTCAGGTGATCCACCTGCCTTGGCCTCCCAAAGTGCTAGGATTACAGGCGTGAGCCACTGTGCCTGGCCCAGGGAGTTACTTTAATTTATTAAAGTGAAGTTTTTGCTGATGTTATTTCCTCTGGGTCATCATCTTTTTCTCTAGAACCACCTTCCTCATTTATGTTGGTAAGTTTGCCTGCATGAAGTTTCTCTGGCAGCAGATCTTAAGTTTCCCAAACAGTGAACAGCTACAGAGTTGACATCCCCATAGCTAACTATTTCTTCCATTATTCCATTTAGGATCCATTTGTTTGTTTGTTTTTCGGTTTGGAGATGAGTCTTGTTCTGTCGCCCATGCTGGAATGCAGTGGCGCGATCTCGGTTCACTGGCAGGGTGGTTCACACCTGTAATCCCAGCACTTTGGGAAGCTGAGGTAGGAGGATCACCTGAGGTCAGGAGTTTGAGACCAGCCTGGCCAACATGGTGAAACCCTGTTTCTACTAAAAATACAAAAATTAGCTGGGTGTGGTGGTGGGCGCCTGTAATCTCAGCTATTTGGGAGGCTGAGGCAGGAGAATCGCTTGAACCTGGAAGGCAGAGTTTACTGTAAGCTAAGATTGTGTCACTACTCTCCAGCCTGGGTGACAGAGCAAGACTCCATCTCAAGAAAAAAAAAAATCTGTGGGAGAACTGCTGCAAAGGACGCAGCTCAGGTGCTCTGGCAGCACCGAGGAGGCCCAGCACCACCAGGGCTGTGGACCATTCCCGTGCCCGAGACCCTTCTGGGGGAGTTCCCAGGCATCTAAGATCTGAGGCCTCCCTGCTGCCAGGCCAGGCAGGCCAGGGGCTGAGGGCCAGTGGCCTGTGCCCTCCTCTGACACACACCTCCATCAGCCCAGGCAGCTACTGGCCATTTGCTTGACCTGAAGGCAGTGGATGACCCCTGGGCACCTGGAATGCATCAGTGATGCATTCTAGGGGCTGATGTCAATAACCCAGGGGCTGATGTCAGCTATGCCACTATCCCCCAACTCCCACTGGACCAGCTCTGCCCAGCAGCCTGTGGTAATGCTGGACAAAGTCCAAAGCCTCCTCAGCCTGGCCTATGGAGCTGGCCTGAATCCAGGCTTGGCAGCCTCCACCTTCCCTCTCTTTACTCTTTTTTTAGAGATAGGGTCTTGCTTTGTCACCCAGAAGCCTCAAACTCCTGAGCTCAAGTGATCTTCCTGCCTCAGCCTCCTAAGTAGCTGGAACTATTAGGTGCATGCCACCACCCCTGGCTCTCAAATCCTTTGCTTTTTTTTTTTTTTTTTAAGATATGGGGTCTCCCTATGTTGCCCAGGCTGGTCTTGAACCCATGGGCTCAAGTGATCCTCCCATGTCGGCCTCCTAAAGTGCTGGGATTATAGCTTGGATTACAGGCATGAGCCACTTCGTCCAGTCATCCTCTGTTTTTGTTTTCTGAGACAGAGTCTCTCTCTGTTACCCTGTCACCCAGGCTGGAGTGCAATGGCACAATCTAGGCTCACTGCAACCTCCACCTCCCAGGTTCAAGTGATTCTCCTGCGTCAGTCTCCCGAGTAGCGGGGATTACAGATGCACACCACCATGGCCAGCTAATTTTTTTTTTTTTTTTTTTTTTTTTTTGAGATGGAGTCTCACTCTGTCACCTAGGCTTGAGTGTAATGGCATGATTTTGGCTCACTGCAACTTCCGCCTCCCGGGTTCAAGTGATTCTCCTGCCTCAGCCTTCCAAGTAGCTGGGATTATAGGCACTTATCATCATGCCTGGCTAATTTTTGTATTTCTGTAGAGACAGGGTTTCACCATGTTGGCCAGGCTGGTCTCGAACTCCTGATCACAGGTGATCCGCCTGCCTCAGCCTCCCAAAGTGCTGGGATTACAGGTGGGAGCCGCCACACCCGGCCTGCTTTTGAATAGATGTTGCCCACCTTCACTCAAGTTGTTTCCCCTGCCTGGCATATCCTTCAATCCAAAACCCCTGGCAGGGCTTAGCCCTACCCGTGCCTCCTCTCCGAATCTTCTGTGTCCACCCAGGCCCTTTGCTGAACTCAGAGAGCACCTACCTGTGCCTGATGTCCCCCAACCCCATGCTAAATTCTCTAATCCTCACCACAGCTGATTAGGACGGTATTATTGCCTCTATTTTCCTCAAGAGGAGAACAAGGAAAGCTCACTCCACCTAGAGAGCTCCAGCTGTGATTCAAACACCGGCTTGCCTATTTCCAAAGTCCCAATTCTGTCCCCCAAAATCTTCTCTCAGGAGGTGGGTGCCGCGGCCCCTCGGGGACAGAAGCCATGCCTTGTCCAACTCCTCCTTGCATGGCTGCTTCCAATAGCAGGCAAGGTGACCCTGGCTTCTCAGGCTGGCCCCACGCCACATCACTCAAGTAAATGACAAGATTCGGTTCTGGAGCTTCTCTCTTTTTTTTTTGGAAACAGAGTTTCGCTCTTGTTACCCAGGCTGGAGTGCAATGGCGCGATCTCGGCTCACCGCAACCTCCACCTCCTGGGTTCAGGTAATTCTCCTGCCTCAGCCTCCTGAGTAGCTGGGATTACAGGCACGCGCCACCATGCCCAGCCAATTTTTTTGTATTTTTAGTAGAGATGGGGTTTCACCATGTTGACCAGGATGGTCTCGATCTCTTGACCTCGTGATCCACTCGCCTCGGCCTCCCAAAGTTCAGGGATTACAGGTGTGAGCCACCGCGCCCGGCCCTCAGTTCTGGAGTTTCTCAATAGGGGCACACTTAGAATTGGAGGTAAGTCAGTTCTTCACTGGGGAGAGCTATCCGGAGCCTTGAAGGTTGTTTAGCATCCCTGGGCTTAAAATGCCAGGAGACTCCCAGTTACTGGCACAACACACATCATGGCACCTCTAGAGAAGGGGTACAGGATAGGTGATACTATGCCCGTGAAGACCAGTCTACTACACAAACAACCACAGAAGACCAAAGCTTGGACTTGGATCAGATGATCCCAGCTCCACCATAAACTAGCTACGGGACCTTGATCATGCCAGAGCGTGGAACCTCGGAGGCTCAGCTTTCTCATCTGTACAATGGGGGTGACAAGAATCCACAGAGAGTATACTGTGGGTCCTGGCTCATAGCCACCTGTCAATGACAACAAGTTATTAACTTTTTTTTTTTCGAGACAGTTGTGCTCTATTGCCCAGGCTGGAGTGCAGTGGCACAATCTCGGCTCACTGCAACCTCTGCCTCCCAGATTCAAGTGATTCTTGTGCCTCAGCCTCCCGAATAGCTGGGACCACAGGCATGCGCCACCACGCCCAGCTAATTTTTGCATTTTTGGTAGAGATGGGGTTTTACCATGTTGCCCAGGTTGGTCTTGAACTCCTGAGCTCAAGCAATCCTCCCACCTCAGCCTTCCAAATCTCTGGGATTACAGGCGTGAGCCTCTGCACCTGGCCAACAAGCTATTAACATTTAAACCTACAAGGCTTTCCATAGTAACCAAGCAAAATGAAAAAATCTCTTATATAGTGAATCCTAATTTTTTTTGATAGATAAAAACAATCTCCTGAAGACAAATGTTTGATGACAATCTGTTGAGTCAATGTTTACCTGGAGAGAACGGCCTGTCTGAGGAGATCTAACAATCACAGCACTCACACACAGTCCCCTTGAGCTTAGGAATTGGCAGAGGAGAGAGAAACCACTTCTGGGAGTCCAGACTGCAGGGTTCAGGCTGGAGGGGTTGGTGGAAGACCCTGAGTGAACAAACAGTGGGTATCCTTCCACTTATTCCTCCTGGCACAGGACCCAGGTTCAAAACCACAATCTCACTCAGCTTTGTACATTAAAGGAACCCACAACAGATAGGCAGATAGCCTGGCAGGAACCCTAGAGAAGGTGGCATCAGTTTTATTTTTATTTGTATTTTTGAGACATAGTCTCGCTCAGTTGCCAGGCTGGAGTGCAGTGGCACGATTTTAGCTCCCTGCAACCTCTGACACCCTGGTTCAAGAGATTCTCCTGCTTCAGCCTCCTGAGTAGCTGGGATTATAGGCACGTGCCACCATGCCCAACTAATTGTTGTATTTTTAGTAGAGACAGGATTTCACCATGTTGGCCAGGATAGTCTTGATCTCTTGACTTCGTAATCCACCCGCCAAGGCCTCCCTAAGTGCTGGGATTACAGGTGTGAGCCACCGGGACCTACCAAGAAGGTGGCATCAGTTTATAGGTGGGGAAGTTGAGGCTTAGAGAGGGTAAATGACTTACCCAAAGTCCCAAAAAAGCACCAGAAGGCCTCAGCTGCAAGCCAGGGAATGAGGGCATAGATGAGCGTGTTAGAAATTATGCAGGGAACAGGCAGTGCCATCCAGGAGTGGGATGTGGCCCCAGGTCTGTTCTGGCAGGAGTCGTTACAGTGACTGCCTCGTGGCTGTGAATGCGCCTGTGTTCCTTTATCACCCCTACCTGGATTATAAAATCAGGAACCCTCGTCTTTGGAGCTTGGAGAGGTTAGTTGTGGAGCTTGGGCGTTTGGCACCTAATGGAGGTCTTCTCTGGGAGGAAAGATTCCTGCTGAAGCCAGACTGAATGGGTCTAACTTGCATATTCTCCAATCCTGTCGGTCACCCTCAGTTTCCTAGCGGACCCCGAGGCCGAGTCCAGGCTAAGAGCCCATCTCTGCTTGAGTCTCCAGCCCCATCATTTCTCCTTCCAGACATCCTACAGTTTCCTGTCACATTGAAAGTCCCTTCCTTTCTGACCCCACTGAAGCTAAGCCACGTGTCCCCTCCTGGATGATCCCAAGGCCCTGGGCTTCCAGCCTCAAGACACTCAGGACAGGGGCACTCAGCTCCCAGGACAGGAACTTCATGTTTGACCTGCTCTCCACCAGATCCTCAGCCTCTGGCATCTCACCCAGCACACAGTAGGTCCCCAAAGCATTAGCACAGATGATCCCAGGAAGCTGAAGGAGAGGCCCAGGAACCCAACAGCCTTCCTAGGGAGGGAGGGAGACCTGTAGGAGCCCCCTTCAGGCAACTTTCTTTTTTTTTTTTTCTTTTTTTTTTTTTTTTTTTTTTTGAGACGGAGTTTCGCTCTTGTTACCCAGGCTGGAGTGCAATGGTGCGATCTCGGCTCACCACAACCTCCGCCTCCTGGGTTCAGGCAATTCTCCTGCCTCAGTCTCCTGAGTAGCTGGGATTACAGGCACGCGCCACCATGCCCAGCTAATTTTTTTGTATTTTTAGTAGAGACGGGGTTTCACCATGTTGACCAGGATGGTCTCGATCTCTTGACCTCGTGATCCACCCGCCCTGGCCTCCCAAAGTGCTGGGATTACAGGCGTGAGCCACTGCGCCCAGCCCTTGGGCAACTTTCTTAATCGCTCTGTACCTCACTTACTTATATGTAAAATGAGGCTTATCTGCGTGTAAAGTACAAAGTATAATATGTGGGAACAGTCACAAGATCTGTCATCTTCATAGCACCTATTATGATCTGAAATTAAATTATTTATTGAGTTACTTGTTTTCTGATTTATCTTCCCCTTCTAAAATGTAAGCTCCTGACAACTATCTCCACAATGCCCAGAATAGTGACCGAATGAATGCATAGTTATCAAAAGAATGAATATTACCAGTGACATTTCAACCTCCCTCCCCCCCGCTTTTTTTTTTTTGAGATGGAATCTTGCTCTGTCGCCCAAGTTGGAGTGATCTTGGCTCACTGCAACCTCTGCCTCCTGGGTTCCAGTGAGTCTCCTGCCTCAGCCTCCTGAGTAGCTGGGACTACAGGCACACGCCACCACACCTAGCTAATTTTTATTTTTTAGTAGAGATGGAGTTTCACCATATTGGCCAGGCTGGTCTTGAACTCCTGACCTTGTGATCTGCCCGCCTCAGCCCCCCAAAGTGCTGGGATTACAGGTGTGAGCCACCACCCCCGGCTGATATTTCACCCCCTTTTAGGCTGTTAATTTCCTCCTTATTCACCAAGCCTCAAAAATTGGGCTAAAAATCCTCAGGCTGCAACTGTGGTTCTGGTTGTTCTTCCGTGGAAACACGGAGGCCTATGGAGTACCTGCCAGGCCCACAGTCCACAGGTTGGAGAGGCGCCCAGGCCCTGGACTTTAAGCTTGGGCTCTGACCTTCAACGTTTGCTTTTCACACTACACATCATGTCAATAAATAGTTACTGGACGCCTGTTATGTGCCAGGCCCGAGACGGTTGTTGCATGACTGACAACAAAAAAGCTTCTCAGTTGGGGGGGATAAGCTAGATGATGGGCATTCATGTAAAATCGCCCAGGGCTCAAATTCCAGCTTCTCCACTTCCTGGCTATGATATTGCTAAGTTTCCTAACCTCTCTAAGGTTCTTTTCTCTTCTATTAAAAGGGAAAAATAAGACCTCCCATCAGGAGAGGTGAAACTAGGCATTGGCTTAACATGTGATGGATGGGAGCCGTGACTGTCTTCATCATCTTATTTTTAATGATCTATCTGTGCACATGGTAGTAAATTTCTCGCCCTGGCCCAGGTACCCAGGACCCCTGTTCTCCTGTCCCAGGCAACAGCAATTAACAACTTCTTGTGCATCTTATCAGACAGCTGGCGTGCACACCCGCAGATACTCCCACCCTCACGCGTCCTTCTAGGCAAACGATAGCACCCATCAACGCTGTTTTTTCTGTTCCTCCTTTTTTCACCTAAGGTATCTTAGAAACACCCTACATTAGTGCATATTGAACATTTTCCGTCTTAAATAGCTGCACAATATTCCATTGTATGGATTTTTAAAAATTTGGTTGCCGTTACTGTTATCAGCCAGGGAATTTGCGAGGACCCAGGGGGATCCATGGAGCTGCAGAGCTGGAGTGCGGGGATCCAGTTCCAACCCCAGATCTGCCCAGAATTCGCTGTTGCCTCGGGTGTCATCTCCACTGGCGCGATCGTGGGAGGGGGATTTGGGTGCAGGGAGGACCAGCCCCAGTGTCCGAGCGCGGATCAGCGAGCAGCACGCACAGTTGATTCCCGCGGGCGGCTCAATCATTCTGCGCCCCCACTCCTTTATACTAGCAGCACCAAGCTCATTAAGCACTCTGGCACAACCAAGATCGGAACCGTTAGCAGGCCCTCTCAGTCTCTACACCCAACCTCCGGGCAGTGACGCTCCGACACAGCTACTTACCCCCGCCTGGGCCGTTTCACCCCTTGTTCCCAAGTACACCCGGTAGGTTGCAGTAGTCCCTGTCCCTTTAAGGGGGCCGAGTCCGGGCTCCGCTACTTCCGCCCCGAAGTAACAGGGCGCTGGCGTAGGGGTGAGAACGGGTGAAGGCTCAGACAGATTCCCCTCATAAACATGGCGACGTCCTGGCCGCCGCGTTCGCGCCCGGCGGTGACGTCACTTCCGGGGCGGAGGAGCCTGAGTGGTGCAGTGAGGGACAAACAAAAGGAGGCGCCGGAGCAGCGTTGCGGCCGGCGGCGGGACTAAGCGGCCGGGGCCTAAGGCTGCCTACTGGGCGGCCGGGCGCGGCGAGCCTAGGTGAGTGGATGGGGTGGGGACAAGGGCGCGAGCTGTCACCTCTCGAAACCCACTTACACGCTCCCCCGGCCAGCTGCCCGGCCCCGGGCGCCCGGGGCATCTGGGGCTCTGTCTCGGGGCTGGCCCCCTGGGGGCCTCCCGCGGTGTTCGATCTACCTCCGGACTTCCCCGTGCCCGGGGTCTCCGGGGACCCACCCTCTCCCCGGCTCCGCGGCGCGCGAGCCCCCTCCCAGGCACCCCCGTGCCTCCTTGTGCTCCAGAAACCAGGAGTTTCCGCCTCGGCTCCCCTGTGTCCCCTTGTCATCCCCTGGGTCCCCCCAAATCCTCACCCCTCCACACACACTCTCCCCTTTCTAGAAGTTCCACCTCTGGGCTCTCTCATTGCCATTTCTTTTTCAAAGATTCCCGTAGCTGTCTTCCCGCTGAGTTCCTGGCCCCCCTCCTCTTCCTTTGCACCCCTCCTTCCTCTTGTTCCGGTGGGGACAGTGCCCTGACTTGGGGGCAAGATCCCCGGTTTGGCTCTTGGGGTCTGTCTGGGATGGGATATCTGGGAAGACTGGTCCGGAATTTAAGACCCCAGACCCTGTCCCAGTCCTGTGCATCCAGGTTGGCCCGAGGGCCAGATCCAGTGAGGTCCGGGCCTGGTCCAGCCCTAGGTGAGCTGGAGACTCAGCCAACTGGGCTTCCAGGCTGAAGGGGCATAGCTGGGGTTCTTGGAGTTCAGGATGATTCTGCTGCTTTCGCCGACTGCTTCTTCCCCTTGATCTGGACTGGAGTGAACCGAGGTCTGCCGGTTCTCAGCTGATAAGGATTGTTGCCTTTTTTGGGAAGAAGAGATAGGTCAGGGGTAGCCGCCTCCTGATGGAGACTTGGCTGGAAGGGTGGGTGGTTCCTGGGTGAGCCACACTTCCACTGACTCCTCTTCCCCTGCCCTGCCTCAGGAAGCCTTTCGAGAATGAGGTGTGGAGGGAGAGCGCCTGGTGAGAGGAAGGGAATTGGGGGAGCCCCAAGTTCTCAAGGGTCTTTTCTACCTCTTCTGTTAGTACTCTTAACCCCTGTCAAACTGTATTCTGCCCTTTGGAGCAGACAAACTGGCAGACAGACAGACTGGAGGAAGAGGGAGGAGATCGGCTGTTGCTGGTACTTCCTGTGGAGGGGAAGGGGCACTGGGAGTTTGTTCGGAGCAACTGGGCAGTGCTGATTGCTCAGTCTCACTGATGTTGCTTCCATGAAGGTCAGGTCTTCCTCTAGCTCATGAAGGGAGGCAAGGACAGATGATGACTTGTGCTGGAGGACCGGCTACTGTGGACATGCCAGGGATGAGTGACTGGTCTCTGCTTCCTTGGTTTTCCTGGTCTCAGGGCTTCTTTGGATGGGGTCTGATGCTCCCCACCTTCTAGGGACCATGGGGTACAGCGCAGGGGGTGCAGGAAAGATTTGTGACTTCTCCCCAGAACTTGACTAGATGAGGTGATTCTCCATCCCTTAGGCACACCCACTAGGAAGCCGTTTCCTTTGCAAACTTTGAGTGGACTTTCTGGACTCCAGGGGGTCCTGGGAATCACTCCCGTGAGTCAGAACTCAGGCAAGTGACCAGACCTTGGGTTGCTGCCTGGCTTGGCCTGGACCTTGCCTATAGGAGTTGGAGGGAAATCAGCCTGGTTCCTGACTTTCTCCCCTTAGAGTAGAGGTAATTCCAGGTTTTCACATGGTGAAACTGAGGCACACACTGATGGGCCAAGACTTCTTGGAGATTCAGGTAGGATGGATGTAGGGCTCTAGAGCCCAACATACCATCTCTCTATGCCTTGACTCATTCATTCATTCATTCAGCCATCCTTTAGAAAGTGCCCATCTTGGGCCTGGGGTGGCTGGGAAAACATAGCCCCGGCCTCCTGATAACTGCAGTCTGGGAGGAGAGGCATACTGGAAGACACATAAGTTCTGATATACTGTGGCCACCATATTACAGAGGTAGCCCAGAGGAAGAAGGAATTAGCTCTGGGTGGTTATGTAGGGGGTGGTCAGGGTATGCTTCCTGGAAGAGGAGGGACTAGAATAATCAGTGACAGAGAGGCCAGGGGCTCAAGTTCTGGACCTGGCTCTGCCATGGGCAGGTGATTGGACTGCCAAGCCTCAGTGGGTGCCCCATCCTTGACACGGAGGGTAGAGTGAGGTAGAGATTGGCTTGGATGGCCTCTATGCCTAGATAGTGTAGGTGCCTTACTGCCTAGTCACCACCACCTTGTGTGGAATTGAGGGGTTATTGACTTACCTCTCGTGGTGGCAGACACCGTCTTCCACGTCTGTCCTCCCAGCACAGGGCCTGGAACTCAGTCAGTGTAGTAAACACCCAGTGGTAGAAATGATGGAAACACAGCTGTCCCTCCTAGATCGGTCCAGGTGTCTTTGTGTGCCCTCGCCTTCCTCCTTCCTGGGTAACTCCTGCCGATCCTTTGGCCCTCTCCAGTGGCTGGGCCACTCTCCCGGCTCCTGGCTCCTGATACCTATGTTGTAGTGATCACACCTCTCTCCCCACCTTGACACTCCCACGCACAGTTCTGCACAGAGTGCCTGGCACGTACGGAGTAGATGCTCATTGGAGGCTGGCTGACTGTCAGAGATGATGGGTGGATTTGGTGTTTGAGTTGGAATCTGGGCAGAGGCTGGTCTCTGCTTGTCCCAGCCACCCCACTGTGGCTCATCTCTTGCCACTTCCCCCCTCTGGCTCTGGAGCTAGCCATGCCGAGCCCCAAAGCCTTCTCCGGATGTCATGTCCTCTCTCCTCCAGGTAAACATGTGCTGTTTCTCCTGCCTAGAATGTTTTTTCCAGCTCCTACTCTTAGGAGTCCACTCAGACAACTCCTCCTCCAGAAAGCCTTCTCTGACCCTGCTAGTCTGGGTCTAGTGCTTCTCCTGGCTTCCCTGCAGCAGAGCCCCGCGCTCTCAGACTGTCGCTGCTGACTTGGCACCTCCTCAGTAGACCAGGTTCTGGAGGGAGGTGCTCTGTCAGAACCTTTTTTGTTTGCCGGGCGCGGTGACTCACACCTGTAATCCCAGCACTTTGGGAGGCCGAGGCAGGCAGATTGCTGGAGGTCAGGAGTTTAAGAGCAGCCTGGCCAATGTGGTGAAATCCTGTCTCCACTAAAAAGAAAAAAATTAGCTGGGCCTGGTGGTGCATGCCTGAAATCCCATCTACTCAGGAGGCTGAGGCAGGAGAATCACTTGGACCCGGGAGTTGGAGGTTGCAGTGAATCAGGGTTGCGCCTCTGCACTCCAGCGTGTGACTCTTGTCTCAAAACAATCCTCTTTTGTCACCCCAGAGCCCAGCCAAGGTCCTGGTACCGAGCAGGCTCTCAGCAAGTGCTGGCAGTGCAGCAGGTAACTGCGACAGTCACACATGTGCCTGCTGACGGCAGCTCTTGCTTCCTTGCAGGGAGGCAGCGTCCATGGAGCAAAAGGAATGCCAGGACCCTGCCCAGGCCGATGCGGGCCAGCCTCAGCACCGACAGCCGACGCGCAGATAGCAGAGCCGTCCCTGGGGTAAGGACTGGGCCCCCCTCCTTCCAGGCCAGCTCCAGCTCCGGTCAAGTGCCCTTCCCAGCCTGGGGAGCAAAGGGCAACATCTCTGTTCCCACAGTCCTTTGCTCTTTTTGCTGTAGGTACAGGGCAGAGTGGCAGACAGCAGAATTGCCCTCTTTCTCCTTCTCCCGCTGAGTAATGTCTGCTTGCTGCACTCACTGAATGCTGAGTTGTTTCACTGCAAACCTCTGTTTTGTCTCCCTCACCCCAGATCTTATCAGTCCGGGTTGCTAATGACCACATTTCCCAAAAAGTGTGGACCACGTTTCCCAAGTGTGTTCTGTGAGACACCAGTTTCTTTGGTCACAGAGGTTTGGTAATTCTAGGAAACAAAGACTTCTTGTTATCCTTGCCACAGGACTTATCAGAGCCTTGAACGGATTGAGCTGACCATGATAAGGGAACTAGCGAGTCATGTTTCCCCACACTTATTTGATCACATAGACATCTTTGGGGACTGGGATTTCTTGGCCTGTGCATTGGAAAACAGTTCCCAGAGGAAGGAGAGTGCACTGGTTAGGAACTGCCGTCAGACCTGGGTTTGAGTCTTGGCTGTCATGTGTTTGCTGAGTGACTGTGGGCCAGTCATTGTACCTCTCTGAGTCTTGGTTTCCTCATTCTTTTTTTTTTTTTTTTTTTTTTTTTGAGGTAGAGTCTCGCTTTGTCGCCCAGGCTGGAGTGCGGTGGCGTGATCTTGGCTCATTGCCCCCTCTGCCTCCTGGGTTCAAGCGATTCTCCTGCCTCAGCCTCCCAAGTAGCAGGGACTACAGGTGCCCACCACCACGCCTGGCTAATTTTTGTATTTTTAGTAGAGATGGCGTTTCACCATATTGGCCAGGCTGGTCTCAAACTCCCGAACTCAGGTGATCCACCCGCCTCAGCCTCCCAAAGTGCTGGGATTACAGGTGTGAGCCACTGCGACCGGCCAGTTTCCTCATTCTATAAAAAAGATAATCTTGGCTGGGCATGGTGGTGCACACCTGTAAACCAAGGCGGGCCAATCACCTGAGGTCAGGAGTTGGAGACCAGCCTGACCAACATGGAGAAACCCCAGCTCTACTAAAAATACAAAATTAGCCAGGCATGGTGGTGCGTACCTGTAATCCCAGCTACTCAGGAGGATGAGGCAGGAGAATCACTTAAACCCGGGAGGCGGAGGTTGTGGTGAGCCGAGATTGCATCACTGCACTCCAGCCTGGGCAACAAGAGTAAAACCCAGTCTCAGAAAAAAAAAAAAAAGTTAATCTTAGCACTTACCTCCCTTTAGGACATTTGGAGGATTAAATATGTTGACGTAGAGCAGGCGTTTGGCAGAGCGAATGTCCTAGAAGGCGGTCCCCAGTCCCAGGTGGTGTGTGTATAGACAGCTGTATGATTTGCAAAACACTCAGGTCAGTGATCTCATTTGACCATTCGAGGATGCTTCGGCAGTGGCCATTATCTCTAGTTTACAGATGTGGAAACTGACGATCAGAGTGGCGAAACAACTTGCCCAGACTCATCTGTAAAGAAGGCAAGGACATTCGGCTTGAATCCAGACCCTGGAATCCTGGGCCAGGGTCCTTTGTTCTCTGCCCTGAGGCCTCCCTGCCTTTGCCTCTCCCCTCAGTTGTTTTGTGTGAAGGGAGGCCTGAGTCTCCCAGCCTGGATTTTAAAAGAAATAGTAAATTTTTTTTTGTAATTACCAACATAGTTGCATATTCATCATATGTTTTTATACTTTTGGATATTTCTGGGGGACAGGGTGTCACTCTCTTGCCCAGGCTGGAGTGCAGTGGCACCATCGTGACTCATTGCAGGATCTTCGAGGCTTCAGCGATCCTCCTGCCTCAGCCTCCCAAGTAGCTGGGACTACAGGCGTGCACCACTACACCCAGCTAATATTTATTTATTTATTTATTGTAGAGAGTGAGCCTCTCTACATTGCCCAGGCTGGTCTCAAACTCCTGGGCTCATGAGATCCTCCTACCTGAGCCTCCCAAAGTGCTGGGATTACTGGTGTGAGCCAGGTCTGTTTGGCTTTTTAATGTTATTTAGGAAATGAGTCTCCCCTGATATCCATCTTCAGAGGTGTGAATGGGAAGGGGTACATTCTTCCACATCTGTTATTACTATTTGCTTATTTTTATAAAAATCTGGTCATGTTTGGGTTGCTGATTCTCAGCTTGCTTTTGTTTCATTTAACGATATCCCTTGGATCTCTTTCCCATGCAAGAAGTAGAGAGAGCTGTGTGTGGTCCTGGCAGAATGCGCACCCTCGAGCCCCCGGGCCCCTCCCCATCACACGCTGGGTGTTTTGAGCTGTTTGGGCATTTACAGCAGTGAAGGGAGGTGGGAAATGCCTGGTGTGTGATTGTGTCGACTCTCCTGTTTATGGGACAAGGTCAGCCAACTCCTGGCTCTGCCCTGTAGGAGTTTCCTGTTGGTTTTGAGGAACTCTGTCCCCTGGAGAGGGGAGGCCTGAGCTGTAGTCTTTCATGCTGGGCAGTGCTGAGCAGGAAGCAGCAGGTCCTGCTTGTCACATCATAATTCCTCCTCCTTGCCAGGGATGGTGTGGAGTAAACCGCATGGGCTGGCCTGAGGGGCTTTGGCCTCCACCCGCCATCTGGGTTCGGACACACACACGAATTGAGCTGAGTCAAATTGAGTCTGAGCCATTGTGTTCTCCTGAGTTCAGCCCTTCCTGATCCCTCAGGAACAAACAGACCCTGACTCAGTTACCCTTGCTGTGCCTGGAGGAAGCCTTGGTTGTAGTCCTTTTGGAATGCTCCTTTAAGTTTTACCCCAGACAGTGGGCAGGTGAGGAGCAGGAGGAGGGCCCACCCTGCCCCCTTGGTCCAAAGATGCTCTTTTGGGACATAGCTGACCTCTGGAAGGGTTTGGGCAAGGCGACCGTACAGGCATGGCAGCCTTGTTTTGCAGGGCTGCGAGAGCATCTGGCAGGATCGCGCTGGGAGCGAGGTCTGTGCTGGAGCTCCTGACATGTCACCTGTGCTTTTCAGGTGTACTGTCCTGTCGCTCTCCCTCCCCAATGTCACTTCCTCTGTTCTTTCTCAGGAGTCTCTTTTCTCTCCCACATGCCACATGAGAGCCATGGAGCTGGCCTCTCCTCAGATGGTGCTCTGCTCCCCCTTCCTGCAGTAGCACGTTCACAGCCCGTGGTCATCCTCCGTGCCATGTCTCAGTGCCAGGCGGCGTGCTGGGACACTGAACACATTTGCCCATCTTACCTTCGCCACAGCCTTGTGTCTGAGGTCACTTTACCATTTTTCAGACCAAGACCCAGAGGGACGAAGTCTCTGGCCCAAAGTTATACAATGTACATGTGGCAAAGCCAGGACTTGAACCCAGGTTGGTATGGCTTGGCAGCCGGGGCTCTTTCTATTTCACCCTCCCTTGCTTCCTTTTCTCAAGTTCCCAGGCTTCTGGGGGCCCTCAGAGTCACCTGGGAGCTTGTTTAAAATGCTGTTCCCCTGGGCCCACCACTACAGACCTGCAGAGTCTGCCCTGGAAGGTTGGGCCCAGGAATCTGCACTTTGAAGAAGCTTCCCCAGCAGTTGTGAGGCTGGTGGGCTACAAACCATGCTGAGAAACACTGACCAGAGGCCACTCTTTCGCCTTAGTCCCCGTTGTCTCCTGCAGAACTCATGCCCTCGGTGTGGAAGCAGGGCTGAGCTCCCCACAGGACCAGGGCTGGACAGTTGCTTTTTAGTGGCTTCACTGTGTGTGAGTATGTGTGAGTGTGAGTGTGTGAGTGTGTGTGTGTGAGAGTGTGTGTGAGTGTGTGTATTGGGAAGGCGAGGGGCTTAACCTTCTTCCTTAAGGACGTGCAGGGCCGAGGTTTCTAAAAGGGCTTTTACTCCCGGCCACAAACGTTCCCAGCTGTCTTCCAGATGTGTTTCTATTGCATCTTGCATCTCGCAGCAAGTTCGTCCACATCTAAACGTCTCTTGAGGGCTTAAAACCTCAAAATTAAATTGCTTGCTGCAATCTAAGCCTCACGCCTAGAGCGACATTCCGCCAGAGTAAAAGTGGCTGTAAAATTCCATGGCTTTCACATGCCACCTGGGTGCCCTCAGAGTGCAGCTGCCAACCCCACGCCCTCTGACGGGCAGTAATGACAAACGCACTGACCAGCAGCGGGGGCGGTGAGCGGGAATCCTGGCCCTGCAGGGACACCTCGAATCTCCCAGCTGGCTCCACGGGTCAGGATCCCTGGGGACAGCCCCCTTCCAGCCCAGAGAGTGGAGCACCAGGCAGCTCACCCTCTGTCAGACCCCCCAGTCCCTCTGGCCTGCCTAGGACGTGGCCAGTGCCCGGTCGCCTGGGATCTCAGCAGAAGATGCATCTGCTGCCTCTCTGGGGTGCCGGTGGCCACATTTCATAACCTGTCTAGGAAGGCAGTGCGGGTGTTCATAACAGGTTAAGACCTGCAAACCGTGTGTGGCTGTGACTCCATGTGTAAATATGAGTGTTTGTTGACTGGACGAGGCAGTTCCCACCTGTAATCCCAGCACTTTGGGAGGCTGAGGTGGGAGGATTGCTTGAGCCCAGGAGTTTGAGACCACCCTGGGCAACGTAGCGACCTGTCTCTACAAAAATTTTAAAAAATGGCCAGGCACAGTGGCTCATGGCTGTAATCCCAGCACTTTGGGAGGCTGAAGCGTGTGGATCACAAGGTCAGGAGATCGAGACCATTCTGGCTAACATGGTGAAACCCCATCTCTACTAAAAAAAAACCCAAAAAATTAGCCAAGTGTGGTGGCATGTGCCTGTAGTCCCAGCTACTTGGGAGGCTGAGGCAGGAGAATCGCTTGAACCTGGGGGGTGGAAGTTACAGTGAGCGGAGATTGTGCCACTGCACTCCAGCCTAGGCGACAGAGTGAGACTCTCATCTCAAAAAAAAAAAAAAAAAAATTAGTCTGTGTGCAGTGGCTCACGCCTGTAATCCCAGCACTTTGGGAGGCCAAGGCAGATGGATCACCTGAGGTCAGGAATTCAAAACCAGCCTGGCCAACATAGTGAAGCCCTGTCTCTACTAAAAAATACAAAAATCAGCTGGGTGTGGTGGCACATGCCTGTAATCCCAGCTACTCAGGAGGCTGAGGCAGAAGAATCACTTGAACCTGGGAGATGGAGGTTGCAGTGAGCCCAGATTGTGCCACTGCACTCCAACCTGGGTGACAGAGTGAGACTCCATCTCAAAAAAAAAAAAAAGTAGCCAAATGTGGTAGCATGTGCCTGTAGTTCCAGCTACTTAGAGGCTGAGACTAGAGGATTACTTGAGCCCAAGAGTTCAAGGTTGCAGTGAGCCATGATCGCACCATTGCGCTCCAGCCTGGGCGACAGAGCAAGATCCTGTCTCAAAAAAAATAAAATGGCCTGCCTTCCAGGCCCTTCTGCCCCAGGGTCCAGACCCAACACTGCCTTCTGGCCCTAAACCCAGAGCTGGGCTCCCTTCCAGAGCTTCCTTATAGTGGTACCTGTGAGACCAGAGGCATCTGAGTCTGGCCTGATGGAGTTCCCTGTAGAGTCCCGCATTCCATGTACCCCTAAGGAAAAGAGGGTCTTATCTCAAGAAGTATCTTCAAGGACCTGGGTCCCAGGGGGGTCCAGGAGGCCCACTTGCCTTTGAGGCAGGTTGGCGCAATGGAAAGTCAAGCTTGGGGTGCATCTTCCCAGCCCTTTCTAGCTGTGTGGCCTTGGGCAGGTTACTGAATTTCTCTGGGCCTCAGACATCACACCCATAAAAAACTGATAAATTCTACCATGATAATAACAGCAGCGAACGTTCCAGAGCCTTACTGTGTGACAGGCACTAGTCCAAAAGCTTTACATGGACTGCCTCATTCTGTCCTCGTCACAATCCTCTGAGGAATAGACTCTTCAGCCCATTTTACAGATGAGGAAACCAGAGCCCAGTGAGGTGAAGGGACTTTCCCACGGTCTCATGGTGGTGAGGTGGGTGCCACCTTGCTGGTTTGTATGAAGATTGGGAGATGGGGCAAGGACGCGCTAGGCACTTAGTTGACGTTCAGTAGCTGGGTGCTCCTGCTTCAGCCTAGCAGGCCGAGGGCAGGTCCTGAGGCTGCACCTCCAGCCCTACCTGCTGCCTCTCTGTGCTTGGCTCTGGAGCTGCTGGGGGAAGCCCAGGTGGATGTCCCTCGCCTGTTGCCCTTCTCCCTAGAAGGAGGGCCATGCCCTTGTGAGTTGGCGTGAGGACGAACCTGTTGTTTCTTTTCTTTTTTTTTTTTATTATTTTTTTGTTTTTTAATCACTTAGGCACATAGTCATCAGGTTGAGGACGAAGAGAGCCCAGCCCAGGTGAGAGCAGTTTGGAACTGACCCATGCTCCCCTCCCCCTCCAGCCCTGGCGTGTCCCCTCTTCCTCTCCCCAGGAAGTGAGGGTGTGTCCCAAGGCAGGCAGCACCCCCAGCCGGCAGCCTCTGACTCACCCCAGCTGGGTGTGGGGGCCTCCAGGGCAGTGCCTGCCCTGGGGAGGGTGGAGGCTGTGTGTGCCAGACAAAGCTGAGACCTCTCCTCCCCCTCCAGCTCTGGGACAGAGGAAGCACACGACCCATGGACTGTGCTTGGATTCACAGGCTTGGAACCCTCTGGGGACAGGGCCTGTTGAGAATGGCCCCTTCCCGTTCCCTGGGAGAGCACTGGAGGCCAGCCTTCCCATCCCCGGTACAGGAGGGGTGCCAGCCTCCCGCCTCCCCTCCTGCCTGGGAAGTTTTCCCGGCTCGGCCTTGTTTGTGCTTTCACAAAAGGCTCTCTGTGCCCTGTTTGCCCGCAGCCCGCCTGCCTGCCGCCCAGGTGTGGAAGCCACGCCAAGTCCCCAAGGGCCCACATGGGGTCTGGAGCGTGCTGGGGGTCTCCCTCTGGGACAGATTGGGCAGCTTGTCATTTCTTGACTCCCTTCCCTGTCTGCGAGAAACATCCAGGGGATGAGGACTGGGGCTGAACCTAAGGACTAGCTCTGACAGCAGATGGCCCACTCTGCCACCCTGGGGTCCTGGGAGGGTCTCCAGGTGTTCGAGGTTCTGCGAGTCCCAGGGATCCTGGGGGGTCTCTGAGTGGTCTGGCCCCTGCTCAGAGACAGTGGTGCTTGAGGCTCGGCCCTCACCCAGGTGAGTCCCCACTGAATTCTGGGAAGGTTGTCTGTGATGGCAGGTGGGACTGTGGAATGGCAGTCTCTGTGTGCCGGGGGCTGTATTAACACATGATGCCTTATCTTATTTTTAATTCTTAAGATAACCCATTTCACAGCTGTAACCCATTTTAGGCTGTAATATTTCCATCTTGCAGTTGAAGACACAAAGACTCTGAGGCCCCAGTGAGGCAGTGGTGGGGTTGGCGTTAGAGTTGCCCAATTCCGGGGCTGAGCTCCTCCCTGCTCTGCTGCCAGTAGGTGAAGACCACAAGCTGCTGAGCATGTGTGTTACGGGGTAGGGCAGGGAGGATGGGGCTGACCTGTTTCTAATATATGGATGGCAGCTACTCATAAATTCTTTTTTTTTTTTTTTTGAGATGGAGTCTTGCTCTGTCGCCCAGGCTGGAGTGCAGTGGTGCAGCTTCTGCTCACTGCAACCTCTGCCTCCTGGGTTCAAGCAATTCTCCTGCCTCAGCCTCCCTAGTAGCTGGGACTACAGGCACCTGCCACCATGCCTGGCTAAGTTTTGTATTTTTAGTAGAGATGGGGTTTTACTATATTGGCCAGGCTGGTCTCGAACTCCTGACCTTGTGATCTGCCCACCTTGGCTTCCCAAAGACTGGGATTATGGACATGAGCCACGGCACCTGACCTCATAAATTCTTTTTTTTTTTTGAGACAGAGTTTCACTCTTGTTGCCCAGGCTGGAGTGCAATGGCTGATCTCAGCTCACCGCAACCTCCACTTCCCGGGTTCAAGTGATTCTCCTGCCTCAGCCTCCCTGGTAGTTGGAATTACAGGCATATGCCACCATGCCTGGCTAATTTTCTGTGTTGTTTTTTTTTTTAAGTAGAGATGGGGTTTCTCCATGTTGGTCAGGGTGGTCTCAAACTCCCGAACTCAGGTGATCCGCCCGCCTTGGCCTCCCAAAGTTCTGGGATTACAGGCCTGAGCCACTGCGCCCGACCTATAAATTATTTTATTATCCTGAGAAACCACACAGTGAGGAAGGTCTTCTGATTTATTTCCAAGTAGTTTTTCTACTCATAAACATACTAGATTTAAATAATAGAAGAACATACAATGTAGACAGCCTTCTACAGTCTTACCATGAGTAGACTTAACGCTATATAGTGCTATGTATAGCTTTCTAATTTTTTTCTGTACACATTAATAAGTTTGTTATCGTATAATTTTATTTTTTGAGACAGAGCCTTGCTCTGTCGCCCAGGCGGGAGTATGCAGCGCGGTCTTGGCTCACTGCAATCTATGCCTCCCGGGTTCAAATGATTCTCCTGCCTCTGCCCACCGAGTAGCTATGATTACAGGCATGTGTTACTATGCCTGGCTAATTTTTTTGTATTTTTAGTAGAGATGGGGTTTCGCCATGTTGGCCAGGCTGGTCTCGATCTACTGACCTCAGGTGATCCACTGCCTTGGCCTCCCAAAGTGCTGGGATTACAAGTGTGAACCACCATGCCCAGCTGTCATTCTTGTTTTTAAAAATTATATCAGTAACATATCAGGCCAAGTCCCGTTGGCTCATGCCTATAATCCCAGCACTTTACGAGGCCAAGGCGGGCAGATCACTTGAGGTCAGGAGTTGGAGACCAACCTGCCCAAAACGGCAAAACATTGTCTCTACTAAAAATACAAAAATTAGCCAGGCATGGTAACACATGCCTGTAATCGTAGTACTCAGTAGGCTGAGGCAGGAAAATCGCTTGAACCTGGGAGGCGGAGGTTGCAGTGAGCTGAGACCATACCGCTGTACTCCAGCCTGGGCGACAGAGTGAGACTCCACCTCAAAAAAAAAAAAAAAGACATTATACTTTTTTCCTAATTTTGTTATTGTGGTAAAATACACATGACATAAAATGTGTCATCTTAGCCATTTGTAAGTGTACACTTCAGTGGTATTAAGTGCATTCATACTGTGCATCCATCACTACCACCCAACCCCTCTCCAGAACTGTTTTCATCTTGCAAACTGAAACTCTCTGCGCCCGTTAAATGCTCACTCCCATTTCCTACTCCTCCACGCCTGGTATCCCTTCTGCTTTCTGTCTATTCACTTATGTAAAAGTGAAATCATACAGCATTTGCCTTTTATAACTGGCTTCTTTCACAGATAACACATTTTTTGTACTGCTCAGCAACATTCTTTTATGCTTAATATCTCTTAGACATCTTTTGGGTCACTGCATACACGTCTACGAGGAAGGTGATGTTATTCCTGATTTTAAGTTGTAGAAGGTTGGGAGGCTGAGGTAGGAGAATCGCTTGAACCTGGGAGGTGGAGGTTGCAGTGAGCTGAGACCGCACCACTGCACTCCAGCCTGGGCAACAGAGTGGAGCAAGACTCTGTCTCAAAAAAAAAAAAAAAGACGTTGTAAAGCAGAGGCTTAGGCTAAACAGTTTGCCTGGAGTCACAGAATTATTTCATGTTGGAACTGGATTTGGACACACATGTCCCAGACTGCAAATCTCTTGCTCTTTGTGCTCCCTGAGATCCACCTGTGCCTGAGGGAAGGCTGGGGGCTCTCTGGGTTACTCATTTAACCCCCAGGCACAGGGATGCCCTGGCTGTGCCCAGGAACCTGGTCCCATTTGTCCCACCTGCTTGGGCTGCCTTGTGGGAAGTGTCTGTTCTGCATGATGCCCACTTGTACATCTCCCTGGGGGCAGGGCAGGAGCAGATAGGGAATGCTTCTGAGTTCTTCAGGGTCCTCAGGGGCTGAAGAGCAGCATCTAGAAGGAGGAGCCACCCCTGCTGCTCTGGTAACCTGGTAAGATGCAGTAGCTGCTGCTCCCTGCTGAGCTTTCGCTGGTGTGAGGCTGGGAGAGCGCTGGCTCTGCAGGGTAGGAATTCATGATGGTTTCAGTGAGTTTTGTGTGATTAAATGGTTTAAGAAAGCATAAAAACTAGAACAGATACATCTGTATCCAGAACTCAGCTTTGTCAGACTTAAGTGTTTTGCAGTAATTGCTTCAGACACACACGCAGGTTCACACGCACACACATACAAACACACCCACACTTAAATGTGCATATGCACTTAAGTAAAATATTCCACAGTTGAAGCCCCTTCCCCAATGCCATTTTCTTCCCTGCTTAGATACAATCATTATCTTGGTTTGGAGACTTTCCATGCATGCTTTTGTATCTTCAGTATACTTGGGTATATACATTGTAGAAAACCTATATACTGTATGCATCATCTACAACTTGTTTTTTGAATCAGCATTGTTTTGAGGTTTATCCATATTGATACATGTTGCTACAGTTCATTAACTTTAATTGGTTTAAAGCATTCCATTGTATGAGTAGAACAATTTATCCTTTCTCCTGTTGATGAATATGTAGGTCTTTGCTGACTTTTTGCTATTCCAAAGATTCTTCAGTGAGCGTGGTTGTGTGGTTTCTCACTATGTTAAGATGCATAAATAACCAGGAGAGAAGTTGCTGGGTTGTAGTGTGTGCATCCTACCTTCTCTAGGAGTTTACAATTTTTGCCAGTTGGAGCGAGTGAAATGATACGATATTGTTTTAATTTACATTCCTTGATTACTAACAAGGCTAATAATTATTTCGTACATTAGTTCCATTTGCATTTTTCCCTTGTGAATTGCCTATATGTATATTTTGCCATTTCCCCCATTGGATTGTCTTTTTCTTTTTTTTGCAGGAGGAGTTCTGTGTTTAATCTGTATATTAATCTTTTCTTTTTCTTTTTTTTTTTTGGCCGAGTCTTCCTCTGTCACCCAGGCTGGAGTGCAGTGGTGCTGTCTTGGCTCACTGCAACCTCTGCCTCCTGCTTTCAAGCGCGTCTCCTGCCTCAGCCTCCTCAGTATCTGGGATTACAGGCGCCTGCCACTACATCTGGCTAATTTTTGTATTTTTAGTAGAGACAGGGTTTTGCCATGTTGCCCAGGCTGGTCTCAAACTCCTTACCTCAAATGATCCACCTGCCTTGGCCTCCCAAAGTGCTGGGATTACAGGCATGAACCACCGCACATGGCCTGTCTTAGCTATTCCTGATCCTTTGAAATAGTGATTTTCAAAAATCTTGGGCACGGTGGCTCAGGCTGGGTGTGGTGGCTCACATCTGTAATCCTAGAACTTTGGGAGGCTGAGGTGGGCAGGTCATGAGGTCAGGAGATAAAGTCCATCCTGGCTAACATGGTGAAACTGTCTCTACTAAAAATACAAAAATTAGCCAGGTGTGGTGGCATGCGCCCGTAGTCCCAGCTACTCAGGAGGCTGAGGCAGGATAATCACTTGGACCTGAGAGACAGAGGTTGCAGTGAGCCGGGATTGTGCCACTGCACTCCAGCCTGGTGAGAGAGCAAGACAGAGTTTCATTCTTATTGCTGGAGTGCAATGGCGCAATCCTGGCTCATTGCAACCTCCACCTCCTGGGTTCAAGCAATTCTCCTGCTTCAGCCTTCCAAGTAGCTGGGATTATAGGCACCCACCACCATACCCAGCTGATTTATTGTATTTAATAGAGACAGGATTTCACCACGTTAGTCAGACTGGTCTCGAACTCCTGACCTCAGGTGATCCACCCGCTTTGGCTTTCCAAAGTGCTGGGAATACAGGCATGCCTCTGTGCCCAGTCAAAAAATCTTTTTTCTTAATTACTTGAGTAACAAATGCTTAATACTCATAATAAAAAATAGAGGCCAAACGTGATGGCTCGCAACACTGTACTCCAGCTTGGGAAGAGAGATACGTTTGGGGTGAAAAAGGATAATAAACAGCAGTCTAATCTCACTTCTGAGGTTGTTCAGGGTATGTGTGTATGTAACTTATGGCAGAGGGGTTACCTACTTTTTAGATTTGACAAACTTTGAACATTTCCTCTTGCTATCATTCAATAAGTCTTTTTTTGTTGTTTTTATTTTTGAGATGGAGTCTTGCTCTGTTGCCCACGCTGGAGTGCGGTAGTGCAGTCTTGGCTCATTGCAACCTCCACCTCCCAGGTTCAAGCCGTTCTCCTGCCTCAGCCTCCTGGGTAGCTGGAATCACAGGCGTGTGCCACCATACCCAGCTGATTTTTGTATTTTTAGTAGAGGTGGGGTTTCACCATGTTGGCCAGGCTGCTCTGGAACTCCTGACCTCAAGTGATCTGCCCACCTCAGCCTCCCAAAGTGCTAGGATTACAGAATGAGCCACCACACCCAGCAGTTTATTATTTTGTATCTTGCTTTTTTCCAAAATGGCAGTATGTGAAGAGCTACTCCATTCCACTGAACCGACCCTGTCACTGCATTCTTTTTTATTTTTATTTTTATTTTGTTTTATTTTGGTGCTGTAACTCTGTCCAGGCTGGGCAGAGGCCTGGGCCCACCCACTCCTTGGTCCACTTTTTACACAACGTGGACACATCTTTGACAGTTTTGCTGCTCCTTTTTAGACAGGGAAACAGAGACCCTGGGAGAGAAGCTGTTCCACAGCTCCTGTCACTGCATTCTAATGGCTTCTTTTTTTTTTTTTTTTTTTTTTTTGAGACAGGATCTCTGTCACCCAGGCTGGAGAGCAGCAGTACAATCATAGCTCACTGCAGCCTTGGCCTCCTAGCTCAAGCAATATTCCCACCTCAGCATCCTGAGACCCTAGAACTACATGCCCTGCTTATTTTTTGGTAGAGATGGGATCTCGCTATGTTGCCCAGACCGGTTTCGAACTCCTGAGCTCAAGTGATCCTCCTACCCCTGCTTCCCAAAGTACTGAGATAACAGCTGTGAGCCACTGCATCCGGCTTCTGGTAGCTTCTTTTTAACCAGGGTGTTAAAAAGAAGTGCTTATTGTCCACCTACTGTGTACCAGGCCCCACCTAACTCTGTCTCTTTGCCAGGTATCCCGGAGCCCTCTGATGGTTTTCCTTCTTCCATTTTCAACCGTAACTCTCAAATGCACGTTTTATTTACTCATCAAGTGCCTCCTGAATCCGCGTTGCTCTGGCGAGGCCAGGCCGGGCTGAGTTTGCTCTCCACCTCCTGTTCACATCCACCCGAAGGCTCTCGCTGGCCCTGACACACTGCATGTGTTGAGTATTTCAGGCCCTGGCCTTTTAGCAGCCCTCTAAGGCAGGGCCTACCTGTAGCCCCATTCCAAAGATGGGGTAACTAAGGTTCAGAGAGGTGAAGTCACCTGTCCAGCATCACAAGTAGCAGAGCCAGGCTAGCCCTGGCCTGGCCCTTACCTCCAAGCTCACGTAGGGGGCTTGCTCTCCACCCACCAGGGGTCTTAGACAGGTGGTTTGGGAAGCCCCATTTCTGTGATCTTGACAGTCCTGAGAGCTCACAGGGCATTTGGCACCTTCCCCCATGTTACGATGGGAACCAAGGTGCTGAGAGGGGAAGGTGTCCTGGCTCCTGGATACTACCTCTCCCTCTCTGCCAGCTGGAGGCCGGAACAGTTAGGACAAAGGGTGTCTGTGGTGGTGGCAGCAGCTCTGCACTCACAGCCCAGCCGTCTGACCTGGGGGCGGGCAGATGAGGGGGAAGGAGTCCAGGCTGGGCAGAGGCCTGGGCCCACCCACCCCTCGGTCCACTTTTTATACAACGTAGACACATCTTTGACAGTTTTGCTGCTCCTTTCTCTCCCAGGAGACGCTGGGAGAGAAGTTGTTCCGCAGCTCTGCCAGGACACAACGCCAGCCTCCCAAGCTTGGGAGAGCCAAGCACAGGGAGGGTAAGCAGGGGCACTTCCCGTAACATTGAGACAGCCCTGCCACCCCCCCACCTCAAACACTCCCTTCCCTTCTGGGGCATTTTTGACCACACCTAGGTGCACCCCATGCACGGCTCTAAGGTGGAGTCTGCTCCATCTAAATGGCCCACCCTGGAGGTGCTGCCTGTCTGGGCCCACTGCAAATCCAGGTTCGAAGGCCGCCTCTGTCACTTCCAGGCTGTGTGAAGTTGGGCAGAAGACTTCTGTCTCCGAGCCTGTCTCCCTGGTTAAAAAATGGATACTGGCCAGGCGCGGTGGCTCACGCTGGTAATCCTAGCACTTTGGGAGGCTGAGGCAGTTGGATCACGAGGTCAGGAGTTTAAGACCAGCCTGGCCAAGATGGCGAAATCCTATCTCTGCTAAAAAAAAAAAAAAAAAAAAAAAAATTAGCCAGGCCTCTATAGTCCCAGCTACTCGGGAGGCTGAGGGAGGAGAATTGCTTGAACCTGGGAGGCGGAGGTTGCAGTGAGCTGAGATCACGCCACTGCACTCCAACCTGGGCAACAGAGCAAGACTCTGTCTCTCAAAAAAAAAAAGGGCACCAGGAATATTACTCAACCTTCAAAAAAAGGACATTTTGATATGTGTTAGAACGTGGGTGAGCCTTGAGGACATTATGTTAAGTGATAGAGCCCATCACAAAAGGACAAATACTGTATGATTCCACTTACATGAGGTCCCTAGGGGAGTCAAAGACAGGAATTGGAACAGGGTGCCAGGAGGCGGTGGGGGAAGGGGCGTTGTGATTAATGGGTGCGGGGTTTAAGTTTGACAAGCTGAACAGAGTTCCACGTATGGTGGTGATGTCTGCACAGCAGTGAATGTGCTTCATGCCACTGAACTGTACCCTTAAACATGGGTAAGATGGTAAATTTTAAGTTACGTGTGTTTTATGACAGTCTAAAAAAACTGAGGGAAAAAAATGGACCTGGAAACAATGGGCACCTCCTGGCTTGTGGGGAGAATCTGGCCTTGGCCTTGACTATCTGTTTCTTAACCGGAACTGTTCTCTTATGGGTGTCTGGTCTTCTGCAGTCCTGAGCTCCTGGGCGGGTCCCTGCACTGGGCCCCTCCCTGTGGGGATTCCTTAGGGCTGGGCAGGGAGAGGAAGGGCCCAGGCCGCTTAGCGTTAGTTCCCTTCCCTGCCCCAGCCCCAACCCACATCCACCTGAAACTGCTGCCGGCCTCCCCACCACACCTGGGGCCACGCCCTGCAATGCCCCACCCCACCTTGTCCCCTTTCAGGCGCTCTTTGGGAGAGCCTCTGAGTGTATGGAGCCCTTATGTGTGCAGTTGACTCCTGTCCTCACAGAGAATCCAGCCTCACTAGGTGCTGAGGAGGTGGAGGAAAGATTATCCAAGCCTGGGCTGACTGTGCTCCACTCTGCGCAAAGCAGTTTAAAAGCATTTGGGGGCCAGGCATGGTGGCTCGTGCCTATAATCCCAGCACTTTGGGAGGCCAAGGTGGGCGAATCACCTGAGGTGAGGAGTTCGAGACCAGCCTGGCCAACATAGTGAAACCCCGCCTCTACTAAAAATACAAAAAAAATTAGCCAGGCGTGATGGCACACACCTGTAATCCAGCTACTGGGAAGGCTGAGGACAGAGAATCACTTGAACCCGAGAGGCAGAGATTGCAGTGAGCCAAGATCACGCCATTGCACTCCAGCCTGGGCAACAGAGCGAGACTCCGTCTCAAAAAAAAAAAAAAGCATTTGGGGAGTGGTTGCAGTGGCTCACACCTGTAATCCCAGGACTTTGGGAGGCCAAGGCGGGCAGATAGCTTGAGGTCAGGAGTTTGAGACCAGCTTGACCAACATAGTGAAACCCTGTCTCTACTAAAATACAAAAATTATCAGGGCGTGGTGGTGGGCATCTGTAATCCTAACTACTTGGGAGACTGGGGGAAGAGAATCGCTTGAACCTAGGAGGTGGAGGTTGCAGAGAGCCAAGATCGTGCTGCTACGCTCCAGCCTGGGTGACAGAGTGAGACTTCATCTCAAAATAAAAAGCATTTGGTTCCCTAGACTTGCCAGGTGCAGTGGCTCATGCCCATAGTCCTAGCTACTTGGGAAACTGAGATGGAAGGATCACTCAAGTCCAGGGGTTTGAGTCCAGATGGGCAACATGGCAAGACCCCACCTCTAAAAAAATTTTTTTAATTAGCCCAGTTGAGGCCAGGTGCGGTGGTGGCTCATGCCTGTAATCTTAGTACTTTGGGAGACTGAGGTGGGCGGATCACGAGGTGAGGAGTTTGAGACCAGCTTGACCAACATGTTAAAATCCCGTCTCTACTAAAAATACAAAAATTAGCCAGGCATGGTGGTGCACGCCTGTAATCCCAGCTACTCAGGAAACTGAGGCAGGAGAATCGCTTGAACCTGGGAGGCAAAGTTTGCAGTAAGCCGAGATCATGCCACTGCACTCTGGCCTGGGCAACAGAACGAGACTCTGTCTCAAAAAGAAAAAAAAATTATCCCAGTGTGGTGGTGCACACCTATAGTCCAGCTATGCTGGAGGCTGAGGCAGGAGGATTGCTTGAGGCCAGGAGTTTGAGACCAGCCTGGGCAACATAGCAAGACCCCGTCCCATTTAATTAAAATAATCTCCTCCCAGCAGCCCTGCGTGGTATTGTGCCCTTCATGTATGTGAAGAAACTGAGGCTGCAAGCGGCGAGGAGCTTGTCCAAGGTCCCACAGCAAGGCCGCCAGAGTCCAGGCCCACAGCTGGGTGCTGGCTTCCCCACTTCATCCTCGGGAAGAGCTGCATGAGAGGGAGCCCGCTGTGCAGGGGGCAGGCAGGGCCTCTGATCACCAGGCTGGCTCCTGGTGGAGTGGGGCTCCTCTTCCCCACAGCTTTGGGAACTCAACCCTGGATTTGGTGCCTGCACCCTCTTTCCTGATGTCCCCCGAAACCTTATCAGGGAGGGGCAGTGACTTGTCCAGAATCACACTGTAGAGGACAAGGAAATGGGCGCAGCTGGGGGTGACCCCTCCGGACAGGCCACCCTCACAGGGGTAGGCCCAGGTGTCAGCCGGGCCAGGCCCGAGAGAGACTCCGGTCGAGGCCCTTCTCAGCTCTGCAGTAGGCCTCTCGGAATCCCAGAGCCCTCCTCCCCACCACACTCACACTCACACTGGAGAGAGGAACCGAAGCGGAAGTCCCACCCTGGTCACTTTTTTTTTGCCCCCACTGGACCTAGCCAAGGGCTGAACAACGTCCAGATTCGCCCAGACCAAGCGCAGAGTGGGGCGGGTGGTCACAGTCAGACCTGAACAGGACGGGGTTTCCCGCCTTGGGCGGGTGGGGTCGTTCGACCTCTGTGAGCCTCGGGTTTTCTTACCTGTGACTGAGCTGGGGACACTTCCTGCCTCAGAAGCAGGAGTCTGGATGGTGCAGACAAGCCCCGGGGCAGTGGGGCTAGGGCGGCTCCTCACAGAGGAAGCTGGTGTTTCTGTGAGTGAATACTCCCCACTCCCCAAACACGAGGGAGGCGTTGCAGTATCGCTGCCACCACATCCTGCCCGCTCAAGCAGCCGCGCCCACCCTGGCAGTCTCATTCCAGACTCTGGGACAGGCAGGCTGCGGCAGGCACCAGCCCCTCTCCTCTCGGCCTCTCCCGCTTCCGTTCCCCAGTCGTTAGGCCCTGGCCCTGGATGGGGACTCCAGGTGTCTGTGTGTCGCAGTGGAGGCAGCTGTGTGATTCAGCAGGCCCTCCCAATGCCGCTTTCTTTCCCAGCGGTGTGGGTGGTGCGTGGACCCAGCTGGTCATTAGAGGGCCCGGGCCTTCCTGTGGGGTAGTGCTTGCCTGGGCTTGCCCTGGCCCGTGAGTCCTGGCATCGCTAGGAGGGCTGTCTTCTGGGCTGGAGCTGCCAGTCCAGGCCAGGCAGTGGTGTCTGCTGGCCCTTTGGTGACCTGAGTGCTGTGAACGCTGAGGGTGGGGAAGCTGCACTCCTGGGTCCATTTCTCTTGGCACTGTCTGGGTGGGACCTTGGGCAGGTGGAGGGCAAGCCCCACATGGTGACAAGGACCTGAGCCCCGTGGTGGGGTGACAGGGTTTGTTGAAGTCTGGGTTTGTTATTTTTGTTTTGTTTTGAGATGGAGTCTCGCTCTGTCACCCAGGCACAATGTTGGCTCAGTGCAACCTCTGCCTCCCGGGTTCAAGCAATTCTCCTGCCTTAAGCGTCCTGAATAGCTGGGACTACAGGCACATGCCACCACACCCGGCTGATTTTTTATTTTAAGTAGAAACGGTTTCGCCCTGTTAGCCAGGGCTGGGTTTCTTCTTACTCTACTCTGCCACTCAATAGCAGGGTGATGTTGACAGGTAATGTCACCTCCCTGAGCCTTAGCACCCCCATCTGTGGAATGGGGCTAAGGGGTCCTGGTCTCTTGGGCATCAAAGGGACCCTGGGAGGGCCTGCAGGGGAGACCTGCCTGGTACCTGGCACACTTCCAGGCCCTCAGCACCAGCTGTGGCCATTGTCACCCTGCTGAGTGTCCCATTCTACCTGCCTCACGTAGAGTCTTGCTCTGCCTTCCTCCTGCCCTCCCCATCCCAGCAAAGCCTGGAAAGATCAGGGATGCAGAGTGTTTGGCATTTGCAGAGAGGTGCTGTTCTTGAAGAGTTCCTTCAAGAACTAGGCTGGGCACAGTTGCTCAACCCTGTAATCCCAGCACTTTGGGAGGCCAAGGCAGGTGGATTGGTTGAGGCCAGGAGTTCAAGACCAGCCCGGCCAACATGGTGAAACCCCGTCTCAACTAAAATTACAAAAACTAGCTGAATGTGGTGGCGGGTGCCTGTAATCCCAGCCGCTTGGGAGATGGAGACACGAGAATCGCTTGAACCCAGGAGGCAGAGGTTGCAGTGAGCCAAGATCCTGCCACTGCACTTCAGCCTGGGTGACAGAGTGAGATATTGTCTCAAAAAGGAAAAAAAGAATTTGTTACTCTTCTGATGATTAATATGATCAGTAATCAAAGAAAGGCGGCCCATTATCGGCACCACTGTTTCTCTCCTAAGAGAAACAGACACATTTGACATAGGCCTTTAAAGTTTGGTTTAGAAATCTAAGTACTAGGTTATGGTGTGAAGTAAGAATAGACTATAAACTAAATGCACAATTTGGCCAGGCGAGGTGGCTCATGCCTATAATCCCAGGACTTTGGGAGGCCGAGGCGGGTGGATCACCTGAGGTCAAGAGTTCAAGACCAGCCTGACCAGTGTGGTGAAATTCTGTTAAAACTAAAAATACAAAAATTAGCTGGGCATGGTAGTGTGTGCCTGTAATCCCAGCTACTTGGGAGGCTGAGGCAGGAGAACCCAGGAGGTGGAGGCTGCAGTAAGCCAAGATTGCACCACTGCATTCCAGCCTGAGGGACAGTGAGACTTTGTCTATAAATAAATAAATAAATAAAAGCACAATTTATTTTAATAAATATATAGAAACAGCGGGGCGCGGTGACTTACTCCTGTAATCCCAACACTTTGAGAGGCCAAGGTGAGGGGATTGCTTGAGGCCAGGAGTTCAAGACCAACTTGGTCAACATAGTGAGTTCCTGTCTCTACAAAAAATTTTAAAAATTAGCCGGGCATGGTGGCACACACCTGTAGTCCAGCTGGTGGCACACTCCCCCAGCTACCTGGGGGAGGCTGAGGTAGGAGGATTGCTTGACCAGGAGGTCGAGGCTGCAGTGAGCCATGATCGTGCCACTGCACTCTAGTTTGGGCAACAGAGCAAGATCCGGTCTCTTAAAAATTTTAAAATTCTAAAAGAATACACAGAAAGGACTGGAAGGTTGTTATTCAGTGAAAAGCTAACAGTGTGTAACACTGGCGGTGATTGTACACGGGATTCTTTTTTTTTTGCCATTATGCTTTTTTACAATTTTCTGTATGTTCTCCAGGGAACATCTAGTACCTTTTTTCTACTTGATGGCCTTACAGAACATTGTAAGGAGAACGTGCCTTGGACACGTGATCACGAATGGCCACAGAGAGATGTTCTCACAGAGATCTTGTGTGCCTCCTGTGTGGCACAGGCTGGGTTTCCTAATGTGGCTTCTCAGCCACCGTTTCCTAAGCTTGGCCATCATTAGAGTCACCAAAGTTATGTGTTAAAAATCAGGTTCCTGGCTGGGCATGGTGGCTCATGCCTGTAATCTCAGCACTTTCAGAGGCCGAAGCGGGCGGGTCATGAGGTCAAAAGATCGAGACCATCCTGGCCAATATGGTGAAACCCCATCTCTACTAAAAAATACAAAAATTAGCTGGGCGTGGTGGTATGCACCTGTAGTCCCAGCTACTCAGGTGACTGAGGCAAGAGAATCACTTGAACCCAGGAAGCGAAGGTTGCAATGAGCCTAGATCGCAGCACTGCACTCCAGAGTGGCAACAGAGTGAGACTCTGTCTCAAAAAAAAAAAGAAAAATCAGGTTCCCAGCTTCTCTCCGTAGTAGTCAGACTGTACTCTTTCGGGGAGAGCCTGCTGTTGCTGCTGTTTTTCATTGCTTTATACACATGTAACCAGAGATGATTTTACATTAAGACCTCTCTGTGATCACCCAATTCATGGGGGAGGAAAGCCTTATTCTTAATCCCCCCTGTTGAGGCCACTCCCCCAGGAGCCTGTCATTAAGACCCATTGTGTGACCTTTGATCTTCTGCGTGTTCCCAGAATCCTGTACACGCATAACTATACACACGTGGTGGAATGTTTCTGTTGTTGTTGAGGCAGGGTCTCTGTCACCTAGGCTGGAGTACAGTGATGGGATCATAGCTCACTGCAGCTTCGACCTCCTGGACTCAAGCGATCCTCCCACCTCGTCTTCCCAAAGTGCTGGGATTACAGGCGTGAGCCACTGTTCCAGCCCCCATGTGGACTTTTTAAACCTTGCTCTTTGGTTTATGGATTCACCTTGCACCCCCTCTGCATGTTGCTCTTTCCTTGTACTTTGCGGGAATCCCTCCAGCTCATGGTTGTAGCTTCACAGCAGCTGGTTCCCAGTGAACTGGGAGGTTCGTTTTGTTTTTTTTTAAATGAAGTTTTGCCCTTTTTGGCCAGGTTGGAGTATAATGGTATGATCTCGGCTCACCGCAATTTCTGCCTCCTGGGTTCAAGTGATTCTCCTGCGTCAGCCTCCTGAGTAGCTGGGATTACAGGCATGTGCCACCACGCCCAGCTAATTTTGTAATTTTAGTAGAAATGGGGTTTCTCCATGTTGGTCAGGCTGGTTTCAAACTCCCTACCTCAGGCGATCCACCCGCCTTGGCCTCCCAAAGTGCTGGGATTACAAGTGTAAGCCACCGCGCCGGGCCTGACTGGGAGCTTTAAATGTGTCCTTCTGGTCAATCTGATCCTTAAATGGGTGGACTTTAGAGAGGCTTCCCAAATGCTCTTACTGGAATGCAAGGGGGTGGGGCAAAGAACCCTGAGGCTCCACTAGGGATCTGTCTCGTCTTACTGTGTTCAGTCTTCCTGTGTGTTAAATGAGGAGCCTGCCTGCCTCCCCCAGGGTGGTTTCCCAGCCACGTGGCCACATGATTTCTGCAGAAGGGCTAAGTGGGCTGCCCCATGGAGTGGGCAGGCTTTGGCTCCCAGCTAGATTTGAGGTGGAATTTTGGACAATGGTAGAATTTTCTTTGTCTTTGTCCCCTGACCCCTGCGTCCTAGGAAAGCCAGGCCACCCTGCGCTAACCCCCTCCTGTGGGTCCCTTTTAGGTTAAACCATGATTCCGGTGACAGAGCTCCGCTACTTTGCGGACACGCAGCCAGCATACCGGATCCTGAAGCCGTGGTGGGATGTGTTCACAGACTACATCTCTATCGTCATGCTGATGATCGCCGTCTTTGGGGGGACGCTGCAGGTCACCCAAGACAAGATGATCTGCCTGCCTTGTAAGTGGGTCACCAAGGACTCCTGCAATGACTCGTTTCGGGGCTGGGCAGCCCCTGGCCTGGAGCCCACCTACCCGAACTCCACTGTTCTACCGACCCCTGACACAGGCCCCACAGGCATCAAGTATGACCTGGACCGGCACCAGTACAACTATGTGGATGCCGTGTGCTACGAGAACCGGCTGCACTGGTTTGCCAAGTACTTCCCCTACCTGGTGCTCCTGCACACGCTCATCTTCCTGGCCTGCAGCAACTTCTGGTTCAAATTCCCGCGCACCAGCTCGAAGCTGGAGCACTTTGTGTCTATCCTGCTGAAGTGCTTCGACTCGCCCTGGACCACGAGGGCCCTGTCGGAGACGGTGGTGGAGGAGAGCGACCCCAAGCCGGCCTTCAGCAAGATGAATGGCTCCATGGACAAGAAGTCCTCGACTGTCAGTGAGGATGTGGAGGCCACCGTGCCTATGCTGCAGCGGACCAAGTCACGGATCGAGCAGGGCATCGTGGACCGCTCGGAGACGGGTGTGCTGGACAAGAAGGAGGGGGAGCAGGCCAAGGCACTGTTTGAGAAGGTGAAGAAGTTCCGGACCCACGTGGAGGAGGGGGACATTGTGTACCGCCTCTACATGCGGCAGACCATCATCAAGGTGATCAAATTCATCCTCATCATCTGCTACACCGTCTACTACGTGCACAACATCAAGTTCGACGTGGACTGCACCGTGGACATTGAGAGCCTGACGGGCTACCGCACCTACCGCTGTGCCCACCCCCTGGCCACGCTCTTCAAGATCCTGGCCTCCTTCTACATCAGTCTGGTCATCTTCTACGGCCTCATCTGCATGTACACGCTGTGGTGGATGCTGCGGCGCTCCCTCAAGAAGTACTCGTTCGAGTCGATCCGCGAGGAGAGCAGCTACAGCGACATCCCCGACGTCAAGAACGACTTCGCCTTCATGCTGCACCTCATCGACCAGTACGACCCGCTCTACTCCAAGCGCTTCGCCGTCTTCCTGTCGGAGGTGAGCGAGAACAAGCTGCGGCAGCTGAACCTCAACAACGAGTGGACGCTGGACAAGCTCCGGCAGCGGCTCACCAAGAACGCGCAGGACAAGCTGGAGCTGCACCTGTTCATGCTCAGTGGCATCCCCGACACGGTGTTTGACCTGGTGGAGCTGGAGGTCCTGAAGCTGGAGCTGATCCCCGACGTGACCATCCCGCCCAGCATCGCCCAGCTCACGGGCCTCAAGGAGCTGTGGCTCTATCACACAGCGGCCAAGATTGAGGCACCCGCGCTAGCCTTCCTGCGCGAGAACCTGCGGGCGCTGCACATCAAGTTCACTGACATCAAGGAGATCCCGCTGTGGATCTACAGCCTGAAGACACTGGAGGAGCTGCACCTGACGGGCAACCTGAGCGCGGAGAACAACCGCTACATCGTCATCGACGGGCTGCGGGAGCTCAAACGCCTCAAGGTCCTGCGGCTCAAGAGCAACCTGAGCAAGCTGCCGCAGGTGGTCACAGATGTGGGCGTGCACCTGCAGAAGCTGTCCATCAACAACGAGGGCACCAAGCTCATCGTCCTCAACAGCCTCAAGAAGATGGCGAACCTGACTGAGCTGGAGCTGATCCGCTGCGACCTGGAGCGCATCCCGCACTCCATCTTCAGCCTCCACAACCTGCAGGAGATCGACCTCAAGGACAACAACCTGAAGACCATTGAGGAGATCATCAGCTTCCAGCACCTGCACCGCCTCACCTGCCTTAAGCTGTGGTACAACCACATTGCCTACATCCCCATCCAGATCGGCAACCTCACCAACCTGGAGCGCCTCTACCTGAACCGCAACAAGATCGAGAAGATCCCCACCCAGCTCTTCTACTGCCGCAAACTGCGCTACCTGGACCTCAGCCACAACAACCTGACCTTCCTCCCCGCCGACATCGGCCTCCTGCAGAACCTCCAGAACCTGGCCATCACGGCCAACCGGGTGAGTGGCCTGGCCACGGCTCGGCATGTGGGCCGGCAGGCGGCCTTGGCCGGGGCCTGCGGTGGGACGCTCGGCAGGCCCAGTGTCTTGGGACCGATGCCCCGGAGTGTGGAGTCCTCACTGGGGTTTACAGAACCACCCAGGAGCGAAGCTCTGTTCAAGAGACAGACTCCTGGGGCCCCATGCCCGGCCTGCCGAATTCCAGTCTCTGGGCCCAGGGGCCTGTCTTTGCTCCAGAATGCTGCAGTTCTCCTGCCTGGAGAGACTGTATGGCCAGGCAGGGCCTGTCCCCCTTGAGCCCGGTTCCTCTTTAGCAGGGATGTGCATGGGCGGGAGGTCCGAGGCCGGGGGTTCTCTCGCAAAGCCAGGTGGTAGGAGTCAAGACTTGTCCTGGAGCTTGTGTCTTCCTTAGCTTGTTCTCAGTCGGATTTGGAGGCAAGGGGCCAGTCCGGGTCTACCCGGGACAGAAACTGTGTGTGTGGCCAGTGCTGGCTGAGGGGAAACCGGGTGGTCTCTGCGGCTCCCAGCATCTCTCACACATCCTTCTCCACTGTATTTGGTGGTGTCAAAGGCAGAGTTGGGCATAGTTGGGGCTAGCTTGTCACTGCCTACCTTTCTGGAAAGAAAACTGTGCAAATCATTGTAACTGGGAGTTTGGGAGGCCACATCCTTGACATACTTTCAAGACTGTTGGTGGCCTGTGGGTGCCAGTCCCTTCCTGGCTGGGGAAGCCCCCATCCGAGGGCCCCTTGGTGGAGGCAGTGTGGATGGGCGGCCGGGTACTCCCGTGGCTCTGTGGTCTGGCCTCCAAAGTGGAAACAGAGCCGCTGCCATTGCGGGGACCCTCCCTCATCCTCCCCTCCTGGGGACCTGCGGGTCCTCCTGGGCCTCACATTCGAGAGGTTCCTGCAGTGAGGCAGGTGGTAGAGGAAGCCTGAGGCCAGGGCCTGGGAGACAGAAAAGCCAAAACAGCCACCACTTCCGTCCCGACACAGCAGCAGCTGTCATGCCGGGCCCCTAACAGCTTCACTAGGGATGTCACCAGTTTTGAGAGGCTAAAGAAGAGACCTGGAGGTAACCGGGCACAGTGGGTCACACCTGTAATCTGAGCACTTAGGGAAGCCAAGGTGCCACGATGACTTGAGCTCAGTTCGAGACCAGCCTGGACAGCATAGGGAAACCTCATCTCTATCAAAATACAGAAATTATCCAGGCATGGTGGCATGTGCCTGTAGTCCCAGCTACTTGGGAGGCTGAGGCAGGACTGCTTCAGCCTAGGAGTTCAAGACTTCAGTGAGCTATGATTTTACCACTGTACTCCAGCCTGGGCAATAGAGTGAGACCCAGTCTCTTTTTTTTTTCCTTTGAGACAGACTCTTGCACTGTTGCCTGGGCTAGAGTGCAATGGCACGACCTCGGCTCACTGCAACCTCTGCCTCCCTCCCAGGTTCAAGCGATTCTCCTGCCTCAGTCTCCCAAATAGCTAGGATTACAGGCACCCACCACCATGCCCAGCTAATTTTTTGCATTTTCAGTAGAGACAGGGTTTCACCATGTTGGCCAGGCTGGTCTCGAACTCCTGGCCTCATGATCCGCCTGCCTCAGCCTCCCATAGTGCTGGGATTACAGGTATGAGCCGTGCCCAGCTGAGACCCAGTCTCAAAAAAAAAAAGAAGAGCCCCTGGAGCCAGCAAATGAAACATAGGGTGTATTTGGGGAACTTACCAGTTAGCACAGTGCATAGGCGCTCTGCTGGAGCACCAGGTCCCTGGGAACACAGAGGAACAGGCCCCTGAAGGACGAGGAGGAGGAAGCCAGGTGGAGGGGAAAGAGAGAGTCCAGGAGGTTCTGGTAGGCCAGCAGCAGTGAGCCAAATAGGAAAAGCGTTCCTGCTCATATAAAGCATGCGGTTCCTAGAGCATTTTCACTTAGCACCCTCCCCTCCGCAGCCTCCGTGTGGCAACCCACATTTCGTAGTAGGCTTGTTGCTGTTGGGTGCATCTGCCATGCAGCACAAGCTGAAGTCCCTGTTGGTTTAGTGAGCACCTGCTCTGTGTTCACCCTGTGCTGGCATGACGTGTCTGTCTTCTTCCCACCAACCCACTGAGTCCTCCCAACAGAATCTGTCTCTACATCCCCGGGCACGGAGGGAGGTGGCTCCTGGAATGCCCTGTCTGTCCTCCCCAGCCAGAGGACAGGACACACCTTCTCCAGCATCACTCAGACTGGAGGCTTTGGGCCCTCCAGATGCCTGCTGACCTGGCAGCCTCCTTCCCCTCCTCCCCAGGGCTCTCTTACTACAGAGCGGCCTGCGACTCACATGTATCAGGGATGTTGACAAGTCTATCTCCTGCCACCCCATATGATGACTTGAGCACAGCGGGAGAGTGTACCAGGGCAGGGTTTTCTCTTGCAGTTCTGGGGCAGGCCCACTGAATAGGAAAATTGGAGTCCCCTGGGGAGAAGCCACATGTGGGAAGCACAGAACGAACCCAGCCCTTCTTTATGGAGAGGGACCCCGTGGCTTCCCCACGGCACAGTGTTGCCCTTGATGAGCTCGGGCTTTCCCCACAGCTCCTGTCGTGCCTGCTCTGTCCCGGGCGCTGTGTGCTAGGGCTGTCCTGGCTGAGGAAGGGGTGCGAGCCTCCAGCCTGGCTTCCCATCCTGTCCCTCATCCCCTGCTCCTCCCACCAGCCTTGCCTGTTAGTGTCATGCCTGTTGGCTGAGGTCACCCCTCAGGAAAGGAGCTGGCGGCAGGCATGCTGTCCCAGAGGAAGGAGACCCTCTGGACACCCTGTTTAGTACACAGCTTAATCACATCCTGTCCCCGCCCCCTGGAACTCCAGAGCCTTAATAGGGAAAACAGTTTCCTTGGGCCAGTCCCAGGCAGACCCCTCATTTTAAGTGGGAGGGCTGAGCCCCTCTTCCTCCTCACTCGGGCTCCACAGCTCCTCAGCCGTCTTGGCCTGTGGTGACCAGGAGGGGTGGGCGTGGCCTGACCAGGCCCTTGGGTGCTGTTTCTCCCAATTTAAATTCTTGCTAATGAAAGCCTTGACAAAACAGGTATTCATTCACTCACTTGTGTACTGATTTGTGCAAATTGGGTGCCTTTTTTTGTTTTTAGAGACCGGGTCTCACTATGTTTTCTAGGCTGGTCTTAAACTCCTGGTCTCAAAGCCTTCCACCTTGGCCTCCCAAAGTGCTGGTGTTATAGGCATGAGCCACTGCGCCTGGCCTTTGTACAAATGTTTTTTGAGCCCTCCTAGAATCCAGCTATGGAGTGAGGCGCTGGGGACACAGGGATGAAGGCCAAGTCACCAGGCAGTTAGCACAGTGCATAGGAGCTCTGCTGGAGCACCAGGTCCCTGGGAACACAGAGGAACAGGCCCCTGAAGGACGAGGAGGAGGAAGCCAGGTGGAGGGGAAAGGGAGAGTCCAGGAGGTTCTGGTGGGGAGGAGCCGTGAGATGGGCTGCCCAGGAATGTGGGCATGCTGGAGAGCAGAGGCGGGGCTGTGTGGTAGGGGTGTTGGCCGGCAGGAGAGTCCGTCCTCCACCTCAGTTTCAGTTGTCTCTTCATTTGTTTAATAGCCAGTCCCTTAGGCAGGGCACGATGGCTCACCCTGTAATCCCAGCACTTTGGGAGGCTGAAGTGGGCAGATCGTGAGGTCAGGAGTTCGAGACCAGCCTGACCAATATGGTGAAACCCCATCACTACTAAAAATACAAAAATCAGCCCAGGCATGGTAGCAGGCACTTGTAATCCCTGCTATTCAGGAGGCTGAGGCAGGAGAATTGCTTGAACCCGGGAGACGGAGGTTGCAGTGAGCCAAGATTGCACCACTGCACTCCAGCCTGGGTGACAGAACAAGACTCCGCCTTGGAAAAAAAAAGAAAGAAAGAAAGAAAAACAGCTGGTCCCTTGCCAGCCCATAGGCTTTGATGACTAAGACCTAGCTCTTTTGTTCAAAGTCGGACGAATAGCAAATGTTTACCAAATTCCTAGTGATTGAGTGGGTGAAGGAATGAGCTGGCTTGCAACGTGAGCTTCCTCTTGCTGTAGTGTGTGGGTTGGGTAAGAGGTGGGAGAGTGGAAGAGAGCTGTTAGGAGGCTATGATTAACCATCAGGTGAGGCCGTGAGGCCTGGCGTGGCCAAGGCCGGTAGGGATGGAGAGGCGTGGATGGATCTGGAAGACGCTGGCGGAGGGGGCATCCAAAGGGATGGGGTTGATGGGGGAGGTGGTCTGAGTGACAGGTTTTTTGCGTGGATTGTTGAGACTGGAGCAGGCAGGTTTTCAGAGGCCAAGGTGTGTCTCATGTCAGGTGTCTGTGGCCCGGGATGTCCAGGGGACCACACTGAATCCACCTGAAGCCCAAGGAGTTACCCTTTCCAGGCTCATGGGTGAAGAGGGGTCCTTGACGCGCTCACTGTGGAGAGCAGAGAGGGAGGAGGACAGGAGTCTGCGAAAGAGGAGGGCAAGGCCAGAGCTGGGTTAGGAACTGGTGATTTAGGCAAGAGTTAAGGGTGGATGAGGACAGAAGCCAGGTGATGGAGGTGGAGTGAGGAGAGAGACAGCGGCTTTCCGGTGGTTGGTCGGGAAGGCCAGAGAGCCAAGGACAATGGAGGGGCCCTGGAAGGCTCCTGGGAAAGTTGTCTTTTTCAAAGATCAGGTAGAATTGAGGCCTTTCAGTGCTGATGGGGACCCACCGAAGTCCCTGGGGAGGTAAGAGTGGGTGCAGTTGAGGGATTGAGAACCAACTTCAAGCCTCCAAGGCCCGGGCAGGCCACACTCGGGAGAGAAGGGTAGGTCCAGAGGATGGGTGTGGCTGCGGTGGGAGCCAAGCAACTGAAAGGACCTCCCCTGTCCTCTGTGGGGCCTGGAGAGGGCTCCCTGCCTCAGAGCGGGGCATGTTCCGGGAAGGAAGCCTTTAAGGGAGGGAGGGGACTCTAGAGCCAGACTCCATGCAGACCTAAGAGCTTTCCTGCTGTCCCTGACCACTGAGTGTGTCAGCAGAGGACATCACAGGGTGGGAGTGGGGCCTTTCTGGGAAGGTTCCGGCCCCTGGGTCCCGCAGATCCCACTTCCTGTCTGCCCTCTGACCTTCAGCCCTGGTGACCTCAAAGCCAAGCCCAGACACATTCCCAGTCCCAGGTGGCCGTGTAGGATCCCCAGGCCAGGAGCTTCCTTGAAAGCACCTGCTGCACCCAGGCCGGGCGTGGTGGCTCACACCTGTCATCCCAGCACTTTGGGAGGTCAAGGCAGGCGGATCACCAGAGGTCAGGAGTTCGAGACCAGCCTGGCCTACATGGTGATACCCCATCTCTACAAACAATACAAAAATTAGCCAGGCATGGTGGCGCGTACATGTAATCCTAGCTACTCAGGAAGCTGAGGCAGGAGAATTGCTTGAACCCGGGAGGCGGAGGTTACAGTGAGCCAGGATTGCACCACTGCACTCTCTGGGTGACAGAGTGAGACTCCGTTCCTGCCCCCACACACACAAAAAAAGAAAAGAAAGCACTCTGCTGGGCCTTGGCCACGCTTCTTTCCCTGGTGGGAAAGCCAGGTTGCTACCCAGGAACTGAGGTCCTCCTCCAAAAATGGCCACAGAGAGTGCCTGTGACATTGAGATCAAGTCTACAAAAAGGTCCTAAGCCACTGAATGTCCAAGCTTAGAGGCATTTCTAGTCCAAACTGTACCTTTTACAGATGGGGAAACTGAGGCCCAGAGAGGGAGGGGACTTCAGGGTTACCCGGTAACTGAGTGCCGTATTTGGCAGGAGGAGCATATAGCATGGGCTGTGAGTGGGAGGAAGGAAGCAAGGCATACATCCTGTCCTGGCCCTTTCAGAGAGGCCACAACCTCAGACGAGTGGCATGTCATCTCTCCCAGCCTCAGTCTCCTTGGCAGGAAAATGGGGGCGGTGATAGAGCAACCTCAGAAAGGCTGCTGTGCAGTCTCCCCATCATCCTCACTTGGGATTGGGGCCCAGGGCTCCTGACTCCTGCCCTCCTCCCCTCTCCCATCTGAAGGAGGCAGCTTTGGGACAGTCAGGCTCAGTAAGAACTCACAGCCCCAGCTGATTCATCGCAGCAGGGCAAGGAAGAAGCTGGCATACATGAGGCTCTTCCCGTGTGCCAGGAGACACAACACGAACCCACTGCAGCCCCACTTTTTGCTCCTTGCTCCGCTAACAGTGTGAACGGCTCACCAGTGCATGGGCTGATGAACCAGGTTGAAATCCTGGCTCCACCACTTACCAGCTGAACCTCTGGACAAGTCGGTGTCTTTGGGGCCTCAGTTACCCCATCTGTAAAATGGGAAGAGTATGGACAGAGTATTTCTAGGTAGTTTGCTGGTTAAATAAGTTAATAGTACCAGTGCCCGGTGTGAACCTGCCACGCATTAAGCTTCGTACAGATGTCGTCTGTTAACAGCAGTTGCTCCATAACTGCAGGGAATGCGGTCCGCTGTGGATGCCTGACACTGCAGGTAGCGCAGAACCCTATATATTCTGTTCGTTCCTATTCACATGTACCTATGGTAAAGGTTAACTTATAAATTAAATACCGTACACTGAGGCTTTGAGGCCATTACTAAGTAAAGTAAGGGTTGCCTGAGCACAAGCCCTGTGAGACTGTGATGGTCTATCTGGTCACGGATGCGGCTACTGAGTGACCGACATGGACAGCAGATGCAGTGTGGGTGTGCTGGACTAAGGGACCACTTGCGTCCTGGATGGGACAGATTTCATCACGCTACTCAGAGTGACATGCAATTTAAAACTTACGGAATATTGGCTGGGTGCAGTGGCTCATGTCTGTAATCTCAGCACTTGGGGAGGTGGAGGTGGATGGATCACCTGAGGCCAGGAGTTCAAGACCAGCCTGGGCAACATGGTGAAACCCTGTCTCTACTAAAAATACAAAAATTAGCCAGGCGTGGTGGCCAGCATCTGTAATCCCAGCTACTTGGAAGGCTGAGGCAGGAGAATTGCTTGAACCTGGCAGGCAGAGGTTGCCGTGAGCTGTGATTGTGCCACCACACTCCAGCCTGGGCAACAGAGTGAGATTCCTACAGAATTTAGGTTGGGTGCAGTATCTCACTCCTGTAATCCTAGCACGTTGGGAGACTAAGGTGAGAGGATCACTTGAACCCAGGAGTTTGAGACCAGCCTGGGCAACAGAGTGAGACCTTGTCTCTCCAAAAAAAAAAAAAAAGATGGAATTTCCATTTAACATTTTGAACTGCAGGTGATCGTGGGTAACTGGAACCACAGACAGCAAAACTGCAGCTAAGGGGGGCTACTGCATTCATGTTTGGCAAAATCGGAGGGCAGGGCTCCAGATGGCCAGGACAAAGCTCCCTGTACTCATGCCACCCTGTGACTTAACAGATGAGGAAACTGGGGCCAGGGAAAGGGCAGTGACACAGCTGGAATCCTCGCCCCTATCGGTGAACTCTCCCAACTTCTCAGGAAGAGTTAATGGGGTGGGTTTTCTCAGCATGCTATTTTGCTTTCGCAAGTAGTTCTTAAGCTGGGCAGGACCAACAGCCTGGCTCCTGGTGAACCCTGGGATGGAGGTGGGAGCAGCTGGCCAGTGCGATGTACTTCCGAGGGTGCCAGGTGCTGGAAGACAGTGGGAATCGAGCCAGGCAGGTCTCATCCTTAGAGCCTGTGTCTAGCAGGTAACAGATGGAAGGATAAGCACTGCAAGTGGGGATGTAGCGGCCATGAGACCCAGGAGGTCAGGGAAGGCTTCCTGGAGGAAGTGACTGTAGAGCTGAGACCTGGCGCACAGGCAGATGTTGGCCAGACTTTGGCCCAGATTATGCTGGTTCTGGGGTGGGGGCCTGGGGATCAGAAAAGATGCTGAGATCTGGCGGAGAGAGGGAAGGGAAGCCCAGAGGCCCCATCCCAGCCACACCCACCTCACTCTTGCCCTGCTTTCTGCCCTCCAGATCGAGACGCTCCCTCCGGAGCTCTTCCAGTGCCGGAAGCTGCGGGCTCTGCACCTGGGCAACAACGTGCTGCAGTCACTGCCCTCAAGGGTGGGCGAGCTGACCAACCTGACACAGATCGAGCTGCGGGGCAACCGTCTGGAGTGCCTGCCCGTGGAGCTGGGCGAGTGCCCACTGCTCAAGCGCAGCGGCCTGGTGGTAGAGGAGGACCTGTTCAACACGCTGCCGCCTGAGGTGAAAGAGCGGCTCTGGAGGGCTGACAAGGAGCAGGCCTGAGCGCGGCCGGCCCAGCACAGCCAGCAGCGGAACCGCCAGCCAGTCCTCAGGCCCAGAGGGCCAGGCCCAGCTTCTCCCAGAGCTCCCGGACAGCCAGGCCAGCCTTGCAGCCGGGCAGGAGCCCGGGGCCGGTTGTGAGTCGGGCCGGAGTGAGAGGACAGTATCTGCGGGGCTGGCCCTTTTCTCCCTCTGAGACTCACTCACGCCCCCCGGGGCAAGCGGCTGTGGAGGAGAGCAAGTCTCAGCGCAGTATTTGGATAATCAGGGTCTCCTCCCTGGAGCTCCCCAGGGGCTGAGCTGCCCAGAGGTCCTGGGACTCTCACTTTAGTTCTTGGTATTTATTTTTCTCCACCTCCCGCCTCCTTCGTCCAGATAACTTATACATTCCCAAGAAAGTTCAGCCCAGATAGAAGGTGTTCAAGGAAGGGTGGGCTGCGTTTTCCCTTGTCCTTATTTAGTGATGCCACCAGGCATTTAGTGCCCACCCAAACTGAGCACAGTGGTCCGGGGCAAACCAGCCGTGGGACGGTCACCCAGAGGTGCCAGGCTGGGCTCTGGCAGTGCGGTCCATGGGAAAGCAGGCCTCCAGCTGGAAAGGCCAGGCCTGGGGCTTGCCTCTTCAGTTTTTGTGGCAGTTTTAGTTTTTTTTTTTTTTTTTTTTTTAAATCAAAAAACAATTTTTTTAAAAAAAGCTTTGAAAATGGATGGTTTGGGTATTAAAAAGAAAAAAAACACTTAAAAAAAAACAACACTAATGGCCAGTGAGTTGGAGTCTCAGGGTGGGGTGGCAGTTTTTCTTGAGCAAAGCAGCCAGACGTGGAATTGTGTTTCCTTTCCCTGGGGCGCAGGGTGCAGGATGTCTTCCGAATCTCATGTGACCTTGGTCCAGGAGTTCTGTTTGTTCCTGGGGCAGGGAGGCTTTTTTTGTTTGTTTTTTGGGTTTTTTTGGTGTCTTGTTTTCTTTCTCCTCCATGTGTCTTGGCAGGCACTCATTTCTGTGGCTGTCGGCCAAAGGGAATGTTCTGGAGCTGCCAAGGAGGGAGGAGACTCGGGTTGGCTAATCCCCGGATGAACGGTGCTCCATTCCCACCTCCCCTCCTCGCGCCTGCCCTGCCTCTCCACGCACAGTGTTAAGGAGCCACTTTGCCCAGACTCCGTTTCCCCACCTCCTGTGGCATGGGTATGCCCAGTGCCGCTGCTGGCCTCTGCTGCTTCCATCAGCCCTGTTGCCACCTGGTCCTTCATGAAGAGCAGACACTTAGAGGCCGGTCGGGCACGGGGAGGTCGCCCCTGGGAGCATAGGCTCCCTGACTTTGGTTCCAAGCCAGTTTCCGTCCCCGGCGCCTGGAGTGCACACAGCCCAGTCCGCGCCTGGTGTCGGGAAGCCACCCTGCTTTAGATCAATCACTTGGGTCCCCACCTTAGAAGGGTCCCCGCCTTAGATCAATCACGTGGACACTAAGGCACGTTTTAGCGTCTCTCGTCTTAATGATTATGTCCGTCCGTCTGTCCATTGCGTTTTCTGCGTCATGTCATTGGGTATAATCCTCAGAAATAATGCACACTAGCCTCTGACAACCGTGAAGCAATCCATCACACGTGGGTCTGAGCTTGTAGACTCGGTTTCCAGTATCAAATAAATCTATAACAGAAAGTGGCCTTTGGAGGTCTTCGTGTCCTGGGAGGACCCTTCCCTCACTTCTCGGAAGCCTGCTGGGCCGTGTGGACCATTGCTTGGGCACCCGCAGGAGAGTTTACTCTGCTCTCTCTGCCCCATGAGACTGTGTTCCTTTGGAGGCACTTACTGGAGATTGTAAGCCGGACGGAGCACCGGCTAGGTAACAGGCTGAGACCCGGGCCAGGGATCCTAGAGCCAGCACATCCTGCCATCCTAGTCACCTGTGGTTGGGCCCTCATGAGGGTTTTTTGTTTTCTGACAGGGTCTCATTCTGTCATGGAGAGTGCACTGCTGGAATGTGGTGGCGCGATCACAGCTCACTGCAGCCTCGACCTCCCCAGGCTCAGGTGGTCTTCTGACCTCAGCCTCCCAAGAAGCTGGAACCACAGGGGCATGCTGGCTAATTTTTGTATTTTTTGTAGGGATGGGGTTTTGCCATGTTGCCCAGGTTGGTCTCGAACTCCTGAGCTTAAGAGATCTACCCACCTCAGCCTCCTAAAGTGCTGGGATTATAGGCATGAGCCACTTTGCCTGGCCCCTCATGAGTTTTGATGGGTGGGAATGGGAGAGGAGGTCACTGGAATGGAACCATTAGTCCTGGGTCTCTGTCCCAGCATGGGACAGGACATGCATGAAGCTAGGCAGATCGCTTCTCTCCAGTGACCTCCATATCCCCATGTGTACAGTGGGAATTTCCACTCTGTGCTCTCAGAGGTCTCGAAGTTCCAACAGCGAGTCCCAGGTGTTCTAAAGATGTGGGGCTGAGAGTCACTGTGGGGCCTGCCTCAGCTCCCAGCCCCTTTGGGAGCCTTTGGGAGGTACTGGGGTCCTGGGCAGAGGCTCTGAGTCAGCTGCTTCCAGATCGCAGTTCTGCCACGTTTGATGTGGGGCTTCAATTTTCTCATTTATAAGATGAAGAAGGTAATGGCAGGCTCGCAGGACTGTTCCGAAGGACAATGGCGATTGTATAGGTAGATGGGGTTTTTAGTGGAGGGCTGGCTCCTAGGACCCAGTAAATGGCCTTGTATCTTCCTTCCAGACCAAGGATCCTTGTGGGCCGAGGGGGGCGCCCTGCAGCAGGAGTCTTTGGGTAAGGAAGAAAGACCATCGTATCTGACTTTGGCCTTAGTGATGAGGCCTGGGTGGCTGCCTGGGCACCTCCCTTGCAACTGGCCAGAGTAGCTATCCTTCCTCCCTCCATGGGGACTCTGACCTCCCCGGGTGAACTCAGGCCTGAGCCAACATGCCCTCCGTCTTTTGCCTCTGCCATGGGCTTTCTGACAGGCTGAGTAGCTGGACTGTGACCCCCTGCGGAGGCTCTCTTTTCCTGTCTCCATGGTGGCAGTCTCTCCCCGAGTCTGGTACCCTTCCCACCACCCACCAACCTCCACCCCACCCCAGCCTTGACACTGTCCAGTGCCCAAAGCAGGAGAGTTCTATCTGGAGCCGGTTAGCTTTTGGAAAAAACAACCATGTGGAAACACCACCCACCCACTTCCCAAAGCTGAGCAGAATGAACAGTTGGTGGGAGGCTGGGCCTCTCCCGTCCCCCTCCCCCACCCGCCCAGGGCTCTCCACTCTGCCTAAAACCACTGTGGTCTCTCTGATTGTAACAACAATTTCGGAAGCTCAGAACAATTTTTTTTTACATCATATTCCACCCAGAACAGCCCCTGCTAACACTTGATGAACAAGTTTTTCACCAGTTGGTTGGCACTCAGTGCCAGGCCAGGTGCCAAGCTCTTTATCAGCCGTGAAGCATTCATTTGATTTACCACTCACAGGGGAGCCTGCTGCTAGCCCCAAATTACAGACTGGGAAAGTAAGGCCTGAACATCTGGGATGCAAATGCAGTCTGCCTCACTGAGCCTCCTCTGTAAGCCTTCTGTGGGGGCTCCCAGGGGTGGCTGGCCCAGCCTGAGGGGACCTCAGTGTTCCTGGCACATGGTAGGCATCTGTGTTTGTTGGGCAGTTGAATCAGAAGGGCTGAGGACAGCTGGGAACACACCCTGCCTCCAGCAAACCTCGTGGTTCTGTCATCTGCCTGCCCCTCACCCAGCCTAACCCTTCTGAACCAGAAGCTTGGGCTGCAGTCACTGCTTACCCCCTGCCCACCCCACGACCTGGCCCAAGCAGCAGCTCCCAGAGCGGTGGCCCAGCAAATAACAGCTTGACTGGGGGCCAAGGCTCTTGAGGGCTGAGCAGTGTCCCCATGCTCACTCCTGAAACACTTTGTCCCTTCGCCATTCAGAGGGCATCATTTTGGGGAAGGCAGTGGCTGGTTTTTCAGAGCCAGAGAGTGGCCCTGCCAGCTGCTAGGCAGGGCGGGCTGAGAAGGGTGGTGTGCAGGTGTTGTTCTGACCTCACCTCCACTGTGCCAGCCCGACTTGAGATGCGAAGTATCTTAGGCTTGGGGGTGGGTAACAGGAGGCATCTCTCTCACTCCAGCCCCTTCCTCTTCCTAAGATACCCGTGTCTTCAACCTTCCTCTAAGCTCCGGACGGATGCGTTAATTCCCTTCCATAATCCTCCCAGGACCTAGAGGCTTTCAGATCGGGGCTGGGAGGGGCCCAGACAGTTCTCCCCAGGACCTCTTCCACCTTTGGAATGCCCATCACCTGGGGGAGGGGAGTGTCCCACGTCCCCCAGACACATCCTGCATTCCACTTTATCCAGATTGAGGCCTAGAGAGGGGCAGAAGTCCCTTAGAGTCACAGGGAATGGCAGCGCCTGGACTGATACTCTGCCCAGCTTCTTTGCCTGACCCTCTCAGAACATAACTTCCGGGCACCTGGTAAGCAGTGGTGGGGGGTGGTTTCCAGAAAGAAACGCAGAGGGAGCAGACAAAAACCTTGGAGATGGGAAAGGGCAAATCCTGGATTCGTTGTGGGGGTGGGGGAGATTAGCCTGGAGGTCACAGGCTGATCTGGCAGTGTCTCTGGGAAGAGGGTTGGGGGGTAGGATCGGGTTTTCTCCGGGTAGGGAAGGGTTAAGTCCTCCCAAGCTCCTAAACTTTCTCCTCCCCACCCGGAGGCAGCACCTAGAAGCCGCCCAGTGCCCCGAGCTGTCTCCATGGCCTGCCTGAGCCCCACGCAGCTCCAGAAGGTAGGAGCCTGCAGGTGGGGACTGGGAGGGTCATGGGGTGCTGGAGGGGTCACCATGGTAGTCCCGGTGCTCAACCCACCCCTTGCCCCATTTTACCGAGGAGGAAACTGAAGTCCAGAGGAGCGTGTTCCCAACCACAACCCCTGACTTCACACACAGCCCGGGGTGTCCAGATCACAGGACGCAGGTTTGGCTGGGGTAGGGACGTGTGTGTTTGACCAAAACAAGAATAAAGCCTCGGAACCCGGCAGTTCCGCCCGGGCTGGAATCGGCAACGAGGGGGGCGGGGGCAGCGCCCAGGAGGGCGGGGCTCGCGAGAAAGGCCCAGGTTCGTCCAATCACAAAAGGCTACCACGTGGGAATTAGAAAAGCACAGCATTTAAAAAAAAATCACTCAAACATTCCTACGCTGAGACTTAATATTTTCGTATACAGCTCTAGAAATTTTCTTCAATTATAACAGCTACCACGAATCAAGTGCTGGACAAGTGTTTTTCTGAGAGGGTGGGGAGGAGACAGGGTCTCGCTACAGGCACACGCCCCCCCCAACACACACGAGTTCATTTTTTTATTTTATTTTATTTTTATTTTTTGCACGATATCGGCTCACTGCAATCTCCACCTCCTGGGTTCAAGCAATTCTCCTGCCTCAGCCTCCTGAGTAGCTGGGAGTACAGGTGTGCACCACCATACCCAGCTAATTTTTTTTTGTATTTTTAGTAGAGATGGGTTTTCGCCATGTTGGCCAGGATGGTCTCCATCTCCTGACCTCGTGATCCACCCGCCTCGGCTTCCCAAAGTGCAGGGATTGCAGGTGTGAGCCACCGCAACCGGCTATTTTTATTTTTTTTTTAGACGGAGTTTCATTTTCATCACCCAGGCTGGAGTGCAATGGTGCGATCTCCACTCACTGCAACGTCTGCCTCCTGGGTTTTTAGTAGAGACAGGGTTTCACCATGTTGGCCAGGCTGGTCTTGAACTCCTAACCTCAAGTGATCCGCCTCCCTCAGCCTCTCAAAGTGCTGGGATTACAGGTGTGAGCCACTGCGCCAGACCTATTTTTATTTTTGTAGAGATGGGGTCTCATCACTATGTTGCCCAGGCTGGTCCTGAGCTCCTGAGCTAAAGCGATCCTCTTGCCTTGGCCTTCCAAAATGCTGGGACAACAAGGCATGAGCTGCCGCGCCCAGCCTGCCAGGTTCAATAAAAGAGGCTGTACTGTCATCCTCATTTGGTAGCCTGAGGGCCAGAAAGAGGAGGGAACTTACTTGCCCAAGTTCTCACAGTGGCCAGATAATCATTTATAGCCAATCATTTTTTTTTTTTTAATTTTCATCTCACAGTATATCAGGCTCATTCCCATGAGAGTAATTATGTTTCAGCCGGGCATAGTGGCTCACGCCTATAATCCAAGCACTTTGGAGGCCAAGGCAGGCAGATCACCTGAGGTCAGGAGTTCAAGACCAGCCTGACCAACATGGTGAAACCCTGTCTTTACTTAAAAAAAAAAAATGTAAAAAAAAGAGAGTAAATATGTTTCTACATGATTTTTATCAGCTGTGTTGTGTTCCAGATAGATAAACTGTGCTCTGTTGAACTGATCACCTTGAGCTGAGTGTTTCGGTTACTCCCCACTTAGTGCTGTCATTAACAAGGCTCAGTGAATATCCCCATATGTATATCTTTGCTCCCCTATTGACTAATCGTCCTAAAAGAATTCCTAGCTGTGGCTCACGTCTATAATCCCAATCCACTTTGGGATGCCAAGGTGGAAGGATCGCTTGAACCTAGGAATTCAAGACCAGCTTGGGCAATATAACAAAACCCCATCTCTACAAGAAAAATAAAATTGGGATGCCCAGTTCTGGCTTCCACACACCATTCATGACCACCCACCATGGGCCCTACAGCTCTGCTTGTTAGGAATCAGTCACATTGGTATCAAGCTGAAAATTGCCTCCTAGGGAACTGGGCCAACCACAGCCACCTGTGCATACCCTTAATCCAGTAAATACACAAATACACTGCTGGAAGGACACAGGGTGTCCTTAACTGGGAACCAAGCACTTTGTGGGTGTGTGCAGTAGGTGACTTTCTTTGTGTGTGTGTGTCTTTGAAATGGAGTCTTCTTGCTTGGTCTTCCAGGCTGGAGTGCAGTGGTGTGATCTCAGTTCACTACAAACTCCGCTTGCTGGGTTCAAATGATTCTCCCGCCTCAGTCTCTGGAGTAGCTGGGATTAGAGGCACCTGTCACCACACCTGGCTAATTTTTATATTTTTAGTAAAGACAGGGTTTCGCCATGTTGGCCAGGGTAATCTGCAACTCCTGACCTCAAGTGATCTGCCCACCTCAGCCTCCCAAACTGCTGAGATTATAGGCATGAGCCACCATGCCCAGCATTAGGTGACTTTCAGTGTCCCTGTAGGGGCTAAGACTTGGTAACCCTCTGCAGGCAAACGTGCAGATATTCATTCCCTCCTTTATCTCTCTCAAGAGCCTCAGAGTAACAGGACCAGAGGCAAATCAGAAGAAACCATCTGCTTCCCCTCCATGGCTGCTGCTGTGCTCAGGATAAGACCCAGCTCCCAGCCTGGCCCAGCCCCTGCCATCCTCCTGCCTCCTCTTCCACCCTTCCCCTCACTCTGCCTCATCCATTCCCAATTCCTTATGTTCCTCCCAAATTCAGGGGCTTCCCATATCCTGCTCCCTCTGTCTGGAATGCTCTTCCCTTGTCCCACTGGTTCCCTCTTGAAATGTCACTCCCTGAGAGCTGCTGCCCCAAGCACCTTCTCCTTCCCAGACAGTGTACTCTAGCTGCTTCTGCCTTCAGCACTCAGTTTGTGACAGTAAATTTACCTGTGTGATTAGCGTAATGCTGGTCTCCTTCACTAGACTGTAGGCACCGTGAGGGCAGGCATCATGGCTGACTTGCTCATAGCCATGTTTTCAGCTTCTAAAACCGTGTCTTAGACACAGTAGATAATCAACATTAGTTGAATAAATGAATAAGGTTGTGTTTCCAGGTGACCCAAGCCTATTGGACAGGAAGGACAGGGACAACTTCCCCTTCCTGCTCCTTTTTCTTTTTTCTGTTTTTTTTGTTTTGTTTTGTTTTTGTTTTGAGACAGAGTTTCGCTCTTGTTGCCCAGGCTGGAGTGTAACAGCGTGATTTTGGCTCACTGAGACCTCTGCCTCCTGGGTTCAAGTGATTCTCCTGCCTCAGCCTCCCAAGTAGCTGGGATTATAGGCATGCACCACCAAGCCTGGCTAATTTTTTGTATTTTTAGTAGAGATGGGGTTTCTCCATGTTGGTCAGGCTGGTCTCAAACTCTCCACCTCAGGTGATCCGCCCTCCTTGGCATCCCAAAGTGCTGGGATTAAAGGCGTGAGTCACCTCACCCAGCCTCCTTTTTCTTTTTTCTTTTTTTTTTTGAGATGTAGTCTCTCTCTGTTGCCAAGGCTAGAATGCAGTGGTGCGATCTCTGCTCACTGCAACCTCTGCCTCCTGGGTTCAGGTGATTCTCCTGCCTCAGTCTCCCAAGTAGCTGGGACTATGGGCATGCACCACCATGCCCAGCTGATTTTTATATTTTTAGTAGAGATGGGGTTTCACCATATTGGCCAGGCTTTCCTTGAACTCCTGACCTTAAGTGATCGCCTGCCTCAGCCTCCCAAAGTGCTGGGATTACAGGCATGAGCCACTGCACCTGGCCTCACTACTTTTTCTTTCATTCAAGTGGCCAATATTGACTGCTCTTTGCTGGGTGCCAGACTCCATGCCTGGGGTAGAGGACAGGGCTGTGAACAAGATACCTGGTCCCATCTTTACATAGCTGCAGGGTTGAGGGAAGGGTCAGGCAGAGGACTGGGAAAGCCTGAGTCCCAATCCTGCCTGCAGTTCCAAGAGGATGGATTCCTGGTGCTGGAAGGATTCTTGTCTGCAGAAGAGTGTGTGGCCATGCAACAGAGGATTGGCAAGATAGTGGCTGAAATGGATGTTCCTCCCCACTGCCGTACAGAATTCTCCACCCATGAAGAGGAGCAGCTTCGAGCCCAGGTAGGTACCTGGGGCACATGAGGATGGGATGTGATCTTTGAGGAAGGGCTCGGTCCTGGCCAGAGCAGCAGCATGAAGGGAGGATCCCAAGGCTCCGGGGTGCCAGGCCAAGCCCCTTACACACCTTTCCCTTGGTCCTCACTATGAAGTCATCAAGTAGGCATTATTGTCCCCATTTTTTTTTTTTTTTTTGAGACAGAGTCTTACTCTGTTGCCCAGGCTGGAGTGTAGTGGCACAATCTCAGCTCACTGCAACCTCCGCCTCCCAGGTTCAAGTGATTCTCCTGCCTCAGCCTCCTGAGTAGCTGGGATTACAGCTGCCTGTCACCGCACCTGGCTAATTTTTGTATTTTTAGTAGAGATGAGGTTTCATCATGTTGGTCAGGATGGTCTTGAACTCTCGACCTCAGGCGATCCACCCGCCTCAGCCTCCCAAAGTGCTGAGATTACAGGCTATTGTCCCCATTAGACAGGTGGGGAAAATAAGGTTCGGATCACTTGCCCCAAGCCACAGTTAGTAATGGACATAATCAGGATTTCAGCCCAGATCTGTCTGATACTAAGTCCCTGCTGTTCCCCGCTCGGCTTTACTTTCTGTTTTCTGGCCACCAAAGTCCACTTTATGGCCAGCCATCTGGAATAAACCCAGTGGTCTGGAAGGCCCCCACCTGTATAAGTGATAGCCCCCTATGAGACTAGGAACTCAGATTTTCTGCCTCCAATGACAGAATGGGTCACATGGTAGAACCCAGCAGTTTTTGATGGGTAAGTTGAAGACTCTGGGGTCTCCCACAGAGTTCTCTTGACCCTTCACAGTTGGAGTTTATTATGCGCCTGCCAGCAGTGCCTGGGCCACGTGCAATCTGGCACTCACACTGAGGAGCACCTGCCATCTGGTGGGCATAAGGGGAATTACAACAGCCGGCAGCCATACCAGGACATGGGGAGAATGGAGTCTTGAGAAGGAAAAAGCCTGTTAAGGAATGATAGTTTCCTCCAAAAAGCTGGTCCCATTTGCTGCACATCTGCCTTCTGTTGGGGAGATATTGGGGGCAGCACAGACAGGTCCTGCAGCCAGAGACAGGCAGGTCATCCAAGGGTTCCTAGGAGTAAGAAGGGCTGAATCCTGTGCCCTCCAAGCTGCCTTCAAAGACTGATGGGTTATGGGGTGGGAAGAATGTGAGACTAAAGCTGATATGTTGACCGGGGGCGGTGACTCACACCTGCAATCCCAAAACTTTGGGAGGCCGAGGCAGGTGGATCACCTGAGGTCGGGAGTTTGAGACCAGCCTGGCCAACATGGCAAAACCCCATCTCTACTGAAAATACAAAAATCAGCTGGGCCTGGTTGCACGTGCCTATAATCCCAGCTACTTGGGAGACTAAGACAAGAGAATCATTTGAACCCAGAAGGCAGAGGTTGCAGTGAGCCGAGATAGCGCCACTGTACCCCAGCCTGGGCAACAGAGCAATACTCTATCTCAAAAAAAAAAAAAGATTAGCTGGGTATGGCAGTGGGTGCTTGTAATCCCAGCTATTTGGGAGGTTGAGACAGGAAAATCACTTAAACCCGGGAAGCAGAGGTTGCAGTGAGCTGAGATCGTGCCACTGCACTCCAGCCTGGGCAACAAAGCAAGACTCCTATCTAAAAAAAAAAAAAAGAAAAAAAAAAGAAAAAAACTGGTATATCTTGGTTTATAATGCGTGCAAAGAAAAGAGCTTGGCATGGTGCCCAGCACTCAATAACATCCTCAAATTCACTCTTGATACTGTGAGAAAGAAAAAAGATCAGTGGGCGTCCTGTCTCATTCTCTTGGGTTACCTCCAGCTTTCCTTGTCTGACTTATTTTACAACATTGTGAGTTGGATCAAACTGATAATAATGCACGATACCTGTCCAAGCAGGGGGTCAGTGCCACTCTGTTCCAGTCACGTCGCCCTGAACTGGGTCCTGGGGAATGCAATTATTGCCCTGTGGATAGAACGGTTGGGCAGCTGGGTGTGGCGGCTCATGCCTGTAATCCCAGCATTTTGGGAGGCCAAGGAGGGAGGATTGCTTGAGCCCAGGAGTTCCAAACCAGCCTGGTCAACAAATTGAGACCTCTGTCTCTACAAAAAAAAATTTTTTTTAATTAGCTGGGCATGCTGGTATATTCCTGTGGTCCCAGCTACATGGGAGGCTGAGGCAGAAGATCACTCACGTCCAGGAAGTTGAGGTTGCAGTGAGCTATGATCTTGACATTGCACTCCAGCCTAGATGACAGAGCAAGACCCTGTCTCAAAAAAAAGGACAGTTTGCATCTATCTCTAAATTCATTTCAAGGGCTGGGCATGATGGCTTACACCTGTAATCCCAGTACTTCAGGAGGCTGAGGCAGGCAGATTGCTGGAGGTTGGTAGTTCAAAACCAGCCTGGGCAACATGGTGAAACCCAGTCTCTACCAAAAATACAAAAATTAGCTGGGCATGGTGGCGGGCACCAGTGGTCCCAGCTACTTGGGTGGCTGAGGCAGGAGAATTGCCTGAATCCAGGAGGCAGAGGTTGCAGTGAGCCGAGATCTCACCATTGCATTCTAGCCTGGGTGACAGAGAGAGACTTTGTCTAAAAAAATAATAATAATCATTTCCTTATTCCTTAGTATCTATATATGTGTGTGTGTGTGATTCTTGGAATTCTCCTTTGAACCAGTTGTAACATCTTACTGTTTCCCTCATGAAATAACAAACTCAGTAAAATCCTTGACATATGCTTAGCATCATTATGTTTAATTTTTTTTTTTTTTTTTTTTTTTTGAGACGGAGTTTCGCTCTTGTTACCCAGGCTGGAGTGCAATGGCGCGATCTCGGCTCACCGCAACCTCCGCCTCCTGGGCTCAGGCAATTCTCCTGCCTCAGCCTCCTGAGTAGCTGGGATTACAGGCACGCGCCACCGTGCCCAGCTAATTGTATTTTTAGTAGAGACGGGGTTTCACCATGTTGACCAGGATGGTCTCGATCTCCTGACCTCGTGATCCACCCGCCTCGGCCTCCCAAAGTGCTGGGATTACAGGCTTGAGCCACCTCGCCCGGTCTCATTATGTTTAATATTTTTATTGGCCAGGCATGGTGGCTCAAGCCTATAATCCCAGCACTTTGCAAAGCCAAGGCAGCAGGCAAATCGCTTGAGCTCAGGAGTTTGATACCAGCCTGGGCAACATGGTGAAACCCCGTCTCTCTCTCTCTTTTTTTTTTTTTATAAAGACAGGGTTTCACCATGTTGGTCAGGCTGGTCTTGAACTCCCGACCTCAGGTGATCCACCCGCCTTGGCCTCCAAAGTGTTTGGATTACAGGCGTGAGCCACCACGCCCGGCCGAAACCCCGTCTCTACAAAAAAAACTAGTCATGGCTGGATGTGGTGGCTCACACCTGTAATCCCAGCACTTTGGGAGGCCAAGGCAGGCAGATCACTTGAGCCCAGGGGTTCGACACTAGCCTCAGCAATGTGGCAAAACCCTATCTCTACCAAAAATACAAGAAAGTTGAGAGCGGTGGTGTGTGTCTGTAATCCTGGTTACTTAGGAGGCTGAGACAGGAGGATTGCTTGAACCCAGGAGGTGGAGGTTGCAGAAAGCTGAGGTTGCACCACTGCACTCCAACCTGGGCAACAGAGTGAGACCCTGTTTCAAAAAAAAAAAAAAAAAAAAAATTAGTCAGGCATGGTGGTGTGAACCTGTAGTCCTAGCTACTTGGGAGGCTGAGGTGGAAGGATCACCTGAGCTCAGGAGGTCAAGGCTACAGTGAGCTGTGAGGTCAAGGCTACAGTGAGCTGTGATTGTGTTACACCATTGCACTCCAGCCTGGGCAACAGAACGAGACAGTCTCGCTCTCTTAAAAAAAAAAAAAAACAGCACCTCAATTTCTTCTTCTATAAAATGGGGATTATAATAGACACTGCCTCTCTGGGTTTGGGGAGGCTCAGTGAGATACACACATCCAGGCATGTCTCGGAGGTATTTTAGGTTCAGTTCCAGACCACTGCAATAAAGCCAGGGTTTTTTTGTTTTGTTTTGTTTTTGTTTTTTGAGATGGAGTCTTCCTCCCATCACACAGGCTGGAGTGCTGTGGTGTGATCTCAGCTCGCTGCAGCCTCCACCTCCCAGTTTCAAGCAATTCTCCTTACTCAGCTTCCCAAGTAGCTGGGATTACAGGCATGCACCACGACGTCCAGCTAATTTTTTATTTTTAGTAGAGACGGGGTTTTGCCACATTGGGCAGGCTGGTCTCGAACTCCTGACCTCAGGTGATCCACCTGCCTCAGCCTCCCAAAGTGCTGGGATTACAGGCGTGAGCCACTGTACCCACTTTCCCCCCTCTTTTTTGTGACAGAGTTTCGCCCTTGTTGCCCAGGCTGGAGTGCAGTGGTGCGATCTCTGCTCACTGCAACCTCTGCCTCCTGGGTTCAAGCTATTCTCCTGTCTCAGCCTCTCGAGTAGCTGGAATTACAGGTGCATCCCATCATGCCCGGCTAACTTTTGTAGAGATGGGATTTCATCATATTGGTCAGGCTGGTCTCAAACTCCTGACCTCAGATGATCTGCCTGCTTCAGCCTTCCAAAGTGCTGGGATTACAGGCATGAGTCACCTCACCTGGGCTGGGGAGGTCAGTTCCATTATTAATCATTATTCCCTTTTTTTTTTTTAAGATGGGGTTTCACCATGTTGGCCAGGCTGGTCTCGAACTCCCAACCTCATGATCCGCCCGCCTCGGCCTCCCAAAGTGCTGGGATTACAGGTGTGAGCCACCTTGCCCTATTCCTTTTTTCTGAGATGGAGTCTTGCTCTGTCGCCCAGGCTGGAGTGCAGTGGTGCAGTCTCCACTCACTACAATCCCTGCCTCTCAAGTTCAAGCAATTCTCCTGCCTCAGTCTCCCGAGTAGCTGGAACTACAGGTGCCCACCACCACGCTCAGCTAATTTTTGTATTTTTAATGAAGACAAAGTTTCACCATGTTGGCCAAGCTGGTCTCGAACGCATGGCCTCAACTGATCTGCCGCTTCAGCCTCCCAAAGTGCTGAGATTACAGGTGTGAGCCTCTAGCCCAGCCATTATTATTCCTTTTTCACAGATGAGAAAATCAAGGCTTGGAGATGTAAAACCAGGGGCCCAAGGCTACCAGGGAACCAGCCCTGTTGGACTCTAGCATTCGTGTTCTGAATAACAGTCTAGTGAAGTTTCCAAAAAGTTCCACGTTGGCTTCTTTGGGCTGTGCTTCCAGGCACTTGAAGTTCTGGTTCATTGTCTGTGCCTCAGTGGACAAGTCTGAGAAGCCCCTGGGGGTCTGTAGCCCTGTGGGGTAGGAAGCTTTTGAATGCACCTCCCTCTTTGCCAGGCCCACCTCTGACCCGGGATGCTATCTGTCTTCTGACGTCCTCTTTCCACAGGGCAGCACAGACTATTTCTTGACCAGTGGTGACAAGATTCGATTCTTCTTTGAGAAAGGCGTTTTTGATGAGAAAGGTTTGGAGCTGGGTCCCTAGAGCTGGAGAGGAGCATGGTGAGGGTTGGCTGGATGTGGGTATCTGCCCCCAGGGCTGGAAGCGTGCTGAGGCCAGCTGCCCATGGAAGGATAGACATCAGTTCTCTGCCTTTGTCTGTTCTTTGTGCCACAGGAAATTTCCTGGTCCCTCCAGAGAAATCCATCAACAAAATTGGCCATGGTGAGCAGGGGCTTGGGGGTGCAGGAAAGAAAATGGGGGAACTGGCTGGGAGTGGTGGCTCACGCTTGTAATCCTAACACTTTCGGAAGTCAAGTTGGGGATCATTTAAGATCAGGAGTTCATCAGGGAGGATCTGTAAAAAGAAAAAAAAAAAAAGGAGTTCAAGACCAGCCAGGCCAACACGGTGAAAACCCATCTCTACTAAAAATACGAAAATTGGCCAGGCGTGGTGGCTCACGCCTGTAATCCCAGCACTTTGGGAGGCTAAGGCAGGTGGATCACAAGGTCAGGAGTTAAGACCAGCCTGGCCAAGATGGTGAAATCCCGTCTCTAATAAAAATACAAAAATTAGCCGGACGCGGTGGCAGGCACCTGTAATCCCAGCTACTTGGGAAGCTGAGGCAACAGAATCATTTGAACCTGGGTGGCGGAGGTTGCAGTGAGCTGAGACTGCAACACTGCACTCCAGCTTGGGGTGATAGAGTGAGACTGTCTCAAAAAAACAAAACAAAACAAAACAAAAATTAGGTGGGTGTAGTGGTGCACACCTGTAGTCTCAGCTACTCAGGAGGCTGAAGCAGGAGAATTGCTTGAACCTAGGAAGGGAATGTTGAAGTGAGCCGAGATCGTGCCATTGCACTCCAGCATGGGTGACAGAGACAGAGTGAGACACTGCTCAGAAAAAAAAAAAGAAAAGAAGAAGAAGAAAAAAAAAGAAAATGGAGGAACTGAGGCCTGAAGAGTTTAGGAGCTTTAATGAAAGCCCATAGTGGCCAGGCTCAGTGGCTCACGCCTGTAATCCCAGCACTTTGGGAGGCCAAGGTGGGCAGTTCACCTGAAGTCAGGAGTTCGAGACCAGCCTGACCAACATGGTGAAACCCTGTCTCTACTAAAAATACAAAATTAACTTGATATTGTGGTGCATGCCTGTAATCCCAGCTACTCAGGAGGCTGAGGCAGGAGAATCACTTGAATCCAGGAGGTGGAGGTTGCGGTGAGCTGAGATTGCAGCACTGCATTCCAGCCTAGGCAACAAGAGTGAAACTCCATCTCAGAAAAAAAAGAAAAAGAAAGCCCATAGTAAGTTAGTGGTCAGGCAGATGGCATTTCTGGCTGCAGGCTCCCCTCTGGTCCTGTGCAAATCATGACACTGCTCCACGGCACTGGGGATCCAGGGTCCACTTGATCCCCCCCCAACAGATGGGCATATGCAGGCTTTTCCACTCTACTGCCCAGCGTGGGGGGCTCCTAGGTCCAGTGCTCCCTGGAGTCACCATAAGGGGCACCTGACCTGCTGACAGGGTCCCGATTCTGAGACCCCAAAGCCAAGTAAGAAAACCCTCACTTTTTTTCTTTAGGATCATACATTATAATTTGTTATGTAGACTGTTTATTTATTTATTTATTTATTATTTTTGAAACGGAGTTTCGCTCTTGTTGCCCAGGCTGGAGTGCAATGGCACGATCTTGGCTCACCGAAAGCTCTGCTTCCCAGGTTCAAGTGATTCTCCTGCCTCAGCCTTCTGAGTATCTGGGACTGAGGTATGCGCCACCACACCCAGGCAATTTTTGTGTTTTTAGTAGAGACGGGGTTTCTCCATTTTGGTCAGGTTGGTCTCAAACTCTCGACCTCAGGTGATCCACCCACCTGGGCCTCCCAAAGTGCTGGGATTACAGGCGTGAGCCACCGTGCCTGGCCGCTTATTTATTTTTTTAAATAAAATTGAGATGAGGTCTTGCTATGTTGCCTAGGCTGGTCTTGAACTCTTGGGCTCAAGTGATCCTCCTGCCTCGGCCTCCCAAAATGCTGGGATTACAGGCATAAGCCATTGTGCCTGGCCTAGAATGCTTCTTGTTAAACCTGAAGTTACATCGTGGTAGGCTTGTAGGCAAGCTATGGTAAAATACACTTAAGATTTACCATACCATCATCACCATTTTAAAGTACGCAGCTCAGTGGCATTAAATCCATTCAGTCTTATGTTTATGACAATGAGGGACTATCCCATGCCAGGCCCTGGGCTGTCACTGCACATTCATTAGCCCATCAAGCCCCACAGCAGCCCTGCCTCCCAGGTTCCTCTAATCCTCATTTGACAAAACAGGAAACAGGCTTTTGGGAGAGACATGGTTACCCGAGGTCACACAGAGCAAGTGGTGGTACCGAGACTGCCACCACATGATTGGCCCCTTGGAGCCCTTAGTCGTCTGTGAGGGGTGGGGAGTCGGGGCTGGACTGAGCTTCCCAGATGCCCAGAAGGTCAAGAACAAGGGCATGGATGGCATAGGGCCTGGGGCAGGGGAGGGGGCTCCCGTGGGGCCCATTACTCGGTTATAAACAAGCAGAAGGGTTAATACGTACAAAACAGGTGAGAATGTCCAAGTGAGCCTGAGTGTGGGTGCCCAGAGCTGGGTGTGGAGGGCCACGTGGGCCTGAGACGGGCCGTCAGCCTCCTCCCCTCCTGCAGCTCTGCACGCCCACGACCCCGTCTTCAGGAGCATCACACACTCCCCCAAGGTGCAGGTGAGCAGAGGTGGGGGTGAGGGCCAGGAGGGTGGGCCATGTGTGCGGCAGGTTGGCAGCATGACCTTTGCTCCCCTCCAGGCCTTGGCCAGAAGTCTGGGCCTCCAGATGCCCGTGGTGGTGCAGAGCATGTACATCTTTAAGGTGAGCTCCGTGTCCTCTCCCGGCCTCAGTTTACCATCTGTATAATGGACAGACAGCTCATACCAAGTCCTTCCTTACCATGGGCCAAAAGTTGCTGGAATTATGATGCTGGTGGGAGAATGCGGAAAATCGGTCTCCTCTGGCTAAAGTACCTGGCATTTAGTTGATGCTCAGTTAAAATTTGGTGATAGGAGAGAGGGTCATCCCCAGGCCTCCCTCCTCCCTTCTTTGCCAATTGAAATGCTGTGCTCCCCGCTTTCAAGGCCCCACTCAGTGCCACTTCATCTAAGAAGCCTTCAAGAACCCCTGAGAAAAGAGGGGCCTGTCTGACTCTAGGGCTGGAAGGCTCAACCACTGGCCTGTTCCTAGCCTCTCCTTCCAGTCCTTGCCTCGTTCTGCTTTGTGATCTTGTTAAGCATGTGTGTGCTTGCAGATGCTGGGAACTCCTTCTTGGGTCGGGGGAGGGTTTCTCTTTGCATCCCTCCTGGGTCTGGCACACAATAGGTGCTCAGCAGCTGGGTGTGGACGTGAAATCCTGGCAGGAAAATCCCAGAACTTTGGGAAGCCAAGGAGGGCGGATCACCTGAGGTCGGGAGTTCGAAACCAGCCTGCCCAACATGGTGAAATGGAGCAAGCCCTGCTCCTCTCCACTCTCCTCTGTCCTCACCAGGCTTTTTCTGTCTCTTGCAGCAACCTCACATTGGCGGTGAAGGTGAGCTGAGAGCTGCGGGCCCCTGAAAAGGCCATGGGTGGGACATCTAAGCCAGCAGTGGCTGTCAGATCTTTAGAAGGAGGGGAAGCGTTTGCTGCTGTAGGAGCCTGGGCCAGAGAGGAAGAGCCGCCTTCCATTCCTTCCTCTGTTAGTTACTTGGCAGAGAAACCTTGCGCTCTAGGCATAGTGGGTCCTGAACTTGACAGCAACCCCTGGCTGGTTAAAAGTACAGATTTCCTAGGCCAGATGTGGTGTCTCATGCCTGTAATCCCAGCATTGTGGGAGGCCGAAGCAGGAGGATCATCTGAGGTCAGGAGTTCAAGACCAGCCTGGCAACCATGCTGAAACCCCATCTCTACTAAAAATACAAAAATTAGCCAGGGATGGTGGCTCCTACCTGTAGTCCCAGCTACTCTGGAGGTGGAGGGACGAGAATTGCTTTAACACAGGAAGTGGAGGTTGCAGTGAGCCAAGATCACACCACTGCACTCCAGCCTGAGCGACAGAGTGAGACTCTGTCTTAAGAATAAACAAACACCAAACCAAAACAAAAGAAGCAGATTCCTAGGCCCTAGTCACTGAAATCTTGAGCCTGTAGGGCTGCATGGGCCTGGGAATCTTTTTTTTTTTTGAGATGGAGTCTCTCTCTGTTGCCTAGGCTGGAGCGCAGTGGCACAATCTGGGCTCACTGAAACCTCTGTTTCCCGAGTTCAAGCGATTCTCCTGTATCAGACTCCCCAATAGCTGGAATTACAGGTGCCCACAACCACGCCCAGCTAATTTTTTGTATTTTTAGTAGAGACGGGGTTTCTTCATGTTGGCCAGGCTGGTCTCAAACTCCTAACCTCAGGTGATCCACCCACCTCAGCCTCCCAAAGTGCTGGGATTACAGGCGTGAGCCACCACCGGGCCCAGCCCCGGAATCTGTATTCCTTTTTCTTCTTTTTTTTTGTGAAACGGAGTCTCACTCTGTCGCCAGGCTGGAGTGCAGTGGCGCAATCTCAGCTCACTCCAACCTCCACCTCCCAGGTTCAAGCGATTCTTCTGCCTGAGCCTCTTGAGTAGCTGGGACTACAGGGATGCGCCACCAGGCCTGGCTAATTTTTTGTATTTTAGTAAAGACAGGGTTTCACCATGTTGGTCAGGATGGTCTCAATCGCCTGACCTTGTGATCTACCTGCCTCAGTCTCCCAAAGTGCTGGGATTACAGGTGTGAGCTACCGCACCCAGGTTGTTTTTTTTTTCTCAGCTCACTCCAACCTTTGCCTTCCAGGTTCAAGCGATTCCCCTGCCTCAGCCTCCCAAGTAGCTGGGATTACAGGCGCCCACCACCACGCCTGGCTAATTTTTTGTATTTTAGTAGAGACAGGGTTTCACCGTTTTAGCCAGGATGGTCTCTATCTCCTTACCTCGTGATCCCCCCGCCTCAGCATCTCAAAGTGTTGGGATTACAGGTGTGATCCACTGCACCCAGCCTGATTTTTGTATTTTTAGTAGAAATGGGGTTTCACCATCTTGGCCAGGCTGGTCTTGAACTTCTTTTTTTTGAGACATATTCTCAACTCTGTCGCCCAGGCTGGAGTGCAGTGGTGTGATCTCGGCTCACTGTAACCTCTGTCTCTCAGGTTCAAGCAATTCTTCTGCCTCAGTGCCCCCACCCCCAGTGGCCGACTCTACAGGCACATGCCACCAAACCTGGCTAATTTTTTTTTTTTTTTTGAGACAGAGTCTTGCTCTGTCGCTCAGGCTGGAGTGTAGTGGTGCAAACTCAGCTCACCGTAATCTTTACCTCCCAAGTTCAAGCGATTCTCCTGCCTTAGTCTCCTGAGTAGCTGGGATTGCAGGCACACGTAACCATGCCTGACTAATTTTTGTATTTTTAGTAGAGACAGGTTTCACCATGTTGGTCAGACTGGTCTCGAACTCCTGACCTCGTGATCTGCCCGTCTCAGCCTCCCAAAATGCTGGGATTATAGGCGTGAGTCACCGCGCCTGGCCATAGTCTTGGACTTCTGATCTTGTGACCCACCCGCCTCACCCCGCAAAGTGCTAGGATTATAGGCGTAAGCCACCATGCCTGGCCTTGAAATATTTGTATTTATTTTTTTTGGACAGGAAGTAAATTTATTGGTGAATATTAAGAGGGGATAGCACAGTGGAAGCCCGTGGCAGGAATTTGTATTTGTATTTGTATTTCTTTTTATTTTTTTTATTTTTTTGGTTAATTCAGTCCCAGTAGAGACTGCCAAAAATTGCCAACACTGACTATATTTCAAGTTGTCAAGGCGGGATATTGGGAAAAGTTTTCAATGGGCAATAACTGCGCCTCGGATAAGCCTTGTTGGCTACGATACTGCACTGTGCAAAGTTAGGAATCCGTATTTCTAACAAGTTCCCTGGAGGACTACTTCAGCATGAAAATTGCTGATCTAGTTCCACGCCCTACCTCATGCAGTCACTCTTTACAGCCCCCCTGGTAGGTGATTATTCACTTCTACTCAAATACCTCTGGTGCCAGGGAGCTCACCCTCTTTCAGGAAGCCCTTTCCTTCCTTGCATGAGCCCAAGTAGGCCTCCTTGTGATCACCCCCTCCTTCCACCATCAGCCTGAGGGTAGTTCCCCAAAGGGATGACCATCCCCACCCTCAGCCTTCTGTGCCTGAATCCAGCCCCCAGTTCCTTCCTCCACTCCCGGGAAGGAAGGAGGTGAGACAGCAGCCTGTTTATTCTGTTGCTAAGGACCACGTTCCTTTGTTCGGTGGTTCTCCATCCTACCTGTGCTCCAGCACCGTGTGGGGAGGTTTTTAAAAATGTGGATGTTGGCCAGGCACAGTGGCTTATGCCTATAATCCCAGCACTTTGGGAGGCCGAGGCAAGCGGATCACTTGAGGTCAGGAGTTCAAGACCAGCCTGACCAATGTGGTGAAACCCTGTATCTGCTAAAAATATGAAAATTAGCTGGGCGCAGTGGCGGATGCCTGTAATCCCAGCTACTTGGGAGGCTGAGGCAGGAGAATTGCTTGAACTTGGGAGGTGGAGGTTGCAGTTAGCCGAGATCGTGCCACTGCACTCCAGCCTAGTCGACAAAGCCAGACTCTGTCTCAGAAAATAGTAATAATAAAATAAATAAATAAAATAAAAATGTGGATGTCTGGTCATAGCATCGCCCTGCTTCACACCTGAACTTCCCAATCTTTTTTTTTTTTGAGAGGGAGTCTTGCTCTGTCGCCCAGGTTGGTGTGCAGTGGCACAATCTCAGCTAACTGCAACTTCTGCCTCCCGGGTTCAAGCAATTCTCCTGTCTCAGCCTCCAGAGTAGCTGGGACTATAGGTGCATGCCACCATACCTGGCTAATTTTTGTATGTTTAGTAGAGACGGGATTTTACCATGTTGGGGCTGGTCTTAAACTCCTGACCTCAGGTGATCTACCTGCCTCGGCCTCCCAAAGTGCTGAGATTATAGGTGTGAGCCACTGCACCCAGCCCCAGCTTCCCAATCTTATGCCCCTGGGTGAGCCATCTGGTGGCTGGGGGCCGCTTGTCCCTGGTTAAGAATGGTGGCTTGAGTTATCTTACTGGAATTAAACAGAAGCCCTACTTTATAGCAAGTAGTTACATTGTTGGCCCCTGTCTGAGCACTTTCCATACATCATCTCATTGAATCCTCCAGCACCCTGTGAGGTAGGTCGTTGTTGGAGCCACTTTACGGTTTAGGAAATTGAAGCTTTGAGAGGTGAAATCGCTTGCATTAGAGTCCTGGGCCAGGAAGTGATGAGATTCTGACTGATCATGGGAAGGCTGGCTCTGGAGGGTCCCCAGAGGACTGAGGAATGGGTAATGAGGCCAAGGTGAGGTGAGACCTGGGCTCCTTACCCCCAGTGGGCCTGCTGTAGTCTTCCCTCATCAGGATGCCACCTTCCTGTACACGGAGCCCCTGGGCCGGGTGCTGGGCGTGTGGATCGCGTTGGAGGACGCCACGCTGGAGAACGGCTGTCTCTGGTTCATCCCTGGCTCCCACACCAGTGAGGAACCCTGTCTCTTCTGCCCACTTGGACTCATCCCCTAGGGAGAGGGACCCTGAGAAAGGAGGAGTTTAAAGCTCTCCATCTTGTCCTGTAGGTGGCGTGTCAAGAAGGATGGTCCGTGCCCCTGCTGGCTCAGCGCCTGGTACCAGCTTCCTCGGGTCAGAGCCAGCCTGGGATAACAGCCTCTTTGTGCCCACCCCAGTGCGGAGAGGTAGGCAGATGCAGAGGGCGGAGAGGCAGGGGGCTGTATCTGTCGGTCTATGCTTGCTCAACTATGCAGTGTCCAGGAGGTTGCTCTTGGGGTCATCTGAGGGCAGTGAAGTCACAGAAAGAGGAGGGGCTGAATGGGCACTGGGAAGTCAGGAAGCAGCTGGGTTCCCTGCAAGTTGACCCAGATTACATTAGAATCCACTGCTACTTTTTTTTTTTTCTTTCTTGAGATGGAGTTTCGCTCTTGTTACCCAGGCTGGAGTGCAATGGCGCGATCTCGGCTCACCGCAACCTCCGCCTCCTGGGTTCAGGCAATTCTCCTGCCTCAGCCTCCTGAGTAGCTGGGATTACAGGCACGCATCACCGTGCCCAGCTATTTTTTTGTATTTTTAGTAGAGACGGGGTTTCACCATGTTGACCAGGATGGTCTCGATCTCTTGACCTCGTTATCCACCCGCCTCGGCCTCCCAAAGTGCTGGGATTACAGGCGTGAGCCACCGCGCCCGGCCCTTCACACTCTGCTACTTATGGGCTATTTCTCTGGGCAAATGACTGCCTCCCTGAGTCTTAATTTCCCCAAAGGTAAAGTGGGAAGTCACTGAGATGATAAATATGTTGACATAGAGTCCGCCTAGTGCACAGCAACTGCTCAACAAATGTTTGCTATTGGACGGGCCCTTTTCCTTATGAAAAGGGAAAACGAGTGTTGAACTCAGCATCACTGGAGAGGTCCCAGTGGACTGGCACAGTACAGATGGCTTCTGCTTGATCTTGCAAATACCTCAGGAGGAGAGGCCCTTCCCAAGGCTTGCCAAGGCCACAGGCTACAGCAGAGGGGACTTGATCCCAGAGGAACTCACATCTCAACAGCTTAGCTTCTGACCCTGTGGCAGGGTGCAGGTGCCTGAGCTTTCAGGGAGGGGAATGAGGATGGATGGGGGCCACAAAACTGCTGGAGGGAGGAGGCCCCATGTCCCTTCCTGCCCTGGGGAGGGGGATGTGGGGCTGGTGGCTTCCTGACCTGCTTGCGTCTCTGCCAGGGGCGCTGGTCCTCATCCACGGAGAAGTGGTGCACAAGAGCAAGCAGAACCTCTCCGGCCGCTCGCGCCAGGCCTACACTTTCCACCTGATGGAGGCCCCATGTCCCTTCCTGCCCTGGGGAGGGGGATGTGGGGCTGGTGGCTTCCTGACCTGCTTGGTCTCTGCCAGGGGCGCTGGTCCTCATCCACGGAGAAGTGGTGCACAAGAGCAAGCAGAACCTCTCTGGCCGCTCGCGCCAGGCCTACACTTTCCACCTGATGGAGGCGCCATGTCCCTTCCTGCCCTGGGGAGGGGGATGTGGGGCTGGTGGCTTCCTGACCTGCTTGCGTCTCTGCCAGGGGCGCTGGTCCTCATCCACGGAGAAGTGGTGCACAAGAGCAAGCAGAACCTCTCCGGCCGCTCGCGCCAGGCCTACACTTTCCACCTGATGGAGGCGTCTGGCACCACCTGGAGCCTGGAGAACTGGTAGGTGACAGGGTGGGTGTGTCACCCAACAGTCCCCTGGAGGCTAGGAGCAGTGACCCTGCACCTCAAGGTTATCTCCTCTGTCCTCTGCAGGCTCCAGCCAACAGCTGAACTGCCCTTTCCCCCACTGTACACCTAAAGGTTCTCGCAGGGTGGGAGCCCTGGACCCTCTCGGTGAAGCTGTGGGCTGCAAACACCAGCGCCTTGCTCGGCCTCCTGGTTGTAACAGGGAGGTCTCGGGCTTCCCTCTTGCCCCGTGGGCAGCAGGCTGGGCGGGGTCAGGGCTTCCCCAATATCTTCACCTGTCTGCCTCCCTACTGCCCCAACACAGCCTTGAGGAGGCCTCTCAGCCACCAAAGGGTTCTGGCCCCTTCTCACTCTCCTTTCCTCTCAGATGGAACTCTGGTTATTATGGTGTTAGACACTGAATAAAAATGACTTCAGAATGTAGCTTCCTGACTGAGCCTTCTTTCCCAAGCAGCACTGCTTTCCAGACAAGAAAACTGCCTTTCAGACGAGGTGCTAAAATGCATCCCAGCCCTGCTTGGTGTGGCTTGCATGATTTTATTTATTTATTTATTTATTTATTTATTTATTTATTTATTAAAAAGATGGGGTTTCACCATGTTGGTCAGGCTGGTCTTGAACTCCCGACCTCAGGTGATCCGCCCGCCTTGGCCTCCACAGTGCAAAGTGCGTGGATTACAGGTGTGAGCCACCACGCCCGGCCTATTTATTTATTTTTGATTTTTTTTTTTCGAGATGGAATCTTGCTCTGTTGCCCAGGCCGCAGTACAGTGGTGTGATCTCGGCTCACTGCAACCTCTGCCTCCAGGTTCAAGTGATTCTCCTGCCTCAGCCTCCTGAGTAGCTGGGATTACAGATGTGTGCCACCACTCCTGCCTAATTTTTGTATTTTTAGTAGAGATGGGGTTTCACCATGCTGGCCAGGCTGGTCTCAAACTCCTGATTTCAAGTGATCTGCCCACCTCGGCGTCCCAAAGTGTTGGGATTACAGGCGTCAGCCACCATGTCTGGCTGCATGATTTTAATAAGTAACTGGGGCTTCACTATGTGCCCTGCTCTGTGCTGAGCTCTTCATAGGCTTTATCTCACGGAATCCTCACTTGGAGAGGTAAGTGCTGTTATCATCTGTATTTACAGAAGATGCTGACCCAAGGAGAGGGTAAATGACCTGCCCAAATCACACAGCTGGTCGGTTGTTCAGCAGGGTCAGCCTCATGCAGAGCCCGGTTGTTCAGCAGGGTCAGCCTCACGCAAAGCCCGGTTGTTCAGCAGGGTCAGCCTCACGCAGAGCCCGTGCTCCTAACCTTGACACTGCCTTGTCTTCTCTTCTTGGGGAGCAGAGATTCCCAGAGCTAGGAATCCAGAGTTCCAGGTTCTGGTCCTGGCTCTGTGAGCAACTTGCTCTCTGGTCTTAGGCCAGGGCCTTTCCTTTCTCTGGGCCTGTTTCTTCCCATGTCCAGTAAGAGGGCCAGACTAGGGCTTCCAGGGGCCCCTCCTGTTTGGGCATGCTTGGTAGGCACTCAGACCTTTAGAACAACTACCAAATCTAAAACCTGCTTCGCTGAGGTTTGGCCCAGAGGTTGCAAACTGGGGACCACAGGCCTATTCCAGCCCACAGATGCATTTTGTCTGGGCCTCAGCATTTAAGAAAAATCTTAAGATTCCACATAACAATCCAGGTTACTAAGCTTCCCCGAATGAGCATAAAATGGACAACACGGGGCCTACACTCTAGCATGGTGGCTACCGGCTGGAGCTGCCTTAGAAGCTCGGTGTGGTCCCCTGTTCTCACTCACTGCGTTACCTGACTGGCCTTGGCAGTCATTTGAGTTTGTGACCCTGACGTAGCCTATCCCCAACTACATACATGAACAAACCAAGGCCCAGAGAATAGAGCTCTTTCCTAAGGCCACCCTGGAAGCTTAGGAGTAAAGCTGGTGCTCTTTCACCAACATTTTGCCGCCTCCTTTTGCAAGCCATAGGAGGGAGCCTGGGAAAAGGGAGGTGCCTCCATTGAGTCCCAGAGGAATGCTTCAATACTCTCCTCTGAGGGAAAGGACTCGGCAGCAATTCTCAAGCAGAAGCTTCAGTGGAGCTCTGCTTCTGGCTCTGGCCCTGGTGGACTAAGGTTCTCACCTCCGCTGACGTCCTCCTAAGCTTGGGGAGAAAGGGAGAACCTTGTCCAGCCTCAGGAATCTTGCTGTGCTATCTTCCTAGGGATGCAAAATGTCTATCCGTTCACTATCTGTGTATGTACACTTCTGGGAGGGACACAGTGCAGGATGGACTCCCAAATCTGCTGACTTCCTGCTTCTTGTCAGCCCCCTGTGCCAGCCTTGGGGGATGGGGTAGGAAATGAGGCAGTCCCGGAACCTGTCCTCCCAGAGAGCAAGGCTGGAGCGTGGGCCCCTCATACAGCCATTTACCTCTCAGGAAACTCTCCCAGCCCCTGTGGATCTTTCCTACCTTGGGAAGGACTAGAACGTGGAAGGGTCTTACGAAGAATCCCTTGACAAGTTCCTGGTGCTGCTCAGCCCATCCTTCTCTACAGGCACCTCTCAGTGGGGACACCAGAGGCAGGGTGGGGTTGGCTAAACAAGATCCAGCCCAAGCAGGATCTGATCCTCCCCCTCCCCCCGCAAAGTTGGCCCACCTCTCCATTCAGTAGTTCCTATCCCTTTGCTCTTTCCCTCAGGGCGTTCTCCTCCAAGTGAAGGCAGGAAAGCAAAGGTCACTCTGGTTGCCAAATGTAAATCCATGGTTTGCCCTGCTTTTCGCTAAGAAGACTGGTCTTTGGTAAAAATGACACTTTCCCTTACTGATTGCTCATCATGGGTGGGCCCTAGGCTGGACCCTCACAACACCCTGAGAGGTGCAGGATGTCATTACTCCCATCTGCAAGAGAATTGAGGTTCAGACTCATTAAGTGACTCACCCAAGGTCACACAGTTAATAAGAAGCTGTGCAGCCAAGGATTCTGACCAGATTAGTTTGACCCAGAGATTAAAGTCAACCATCATACTTTACAACCTCCAGCGTCCTCTGAGGCTGCAGGGTGAAAGAGGGGAGCTCTACAGCACACTCAGGTGTGCTCAGCTGAGTTGCTGGACTATCCCTTAAGACTCTTTTCTTTTTAAGTATCAGGAAAGCCGGGCGTGGTGGCTCATGCCTATAAGCCCAGCACTTTGGGAGGCTGAGGCGGGCGGATCACCTGAGGTCGGGAGTTGGGAGACCAGCCTGACCAACATGGAGAAACCCCATCTCTACTAAAAATACAAAATTAGCTGGGGGTGGTGGCACATGCCTGTAATCCCATCTCCTCGGGAGGCTGAGGCAGGAGAATTGCTTGAACCTGGGAGGCGGAGATTTTGGTGAGCTGAGATTGTGCCATTGCACTCCAGCCTGGGCAACAAGAGCAAAACTCCATCTCAAAAAAATAAAAATAAAATAAAAATCAGCAAAACTAGAAACAGGAAAGCTCTGCTTTTTTATTTTAAATCTGAATCAACTGAAAAATCAAATCTGCTTTTCACAACTTGGCTCTTCATGCCCAAGTAGCTGTCTGCTGTGGGGACTGTTCGCCCGCCCCACGTCTGTTTCCTCTGTCACTGCTGCTGCACTGTAACAGCTAGGCCATCAGCAATATCAGGAGGTAGAGAGGCAGAAGGAGATTGTCTATCTGTGTGGTGTATGCTTCCAGGAGGGACACAGTGCTGATGGATCCCAAAATCCAAGCATAACTGTAGTTAAGGTCCACTCCACTGTCAAAGATTAAGATCAGAGCTACAGAAATGATCTGTGCAAATATAGATGTCATGGTCCCCTCAAAAGTCTTTTTGGTTCCAGGCCAGCGGATCTCCCCCATGGTGCTACCGAAGATGGAGGCCACAGTATCACCCACACCCACGGCCAGGACACCGGCATAGGGGACGAGGGCCCTGGCTCCCCCCAGACTACCCTTCTGTGTGCAAGGTCTGGGGATCAGCCAGATGGGAAGAGACATGCCCAGGAGCAGGTAGATGTGTGTCAGAATGAGTGGTCCACTGTCTCGTTCATCCAGAAAAAGGGACAGGAGGCTCCGCAGAGTGTGACCCAGGGGCTTGATGCGGAAGTAGCGCACATACTCGAGGAAGATGAAGACTGCCAGACATACAGTGGCGGCTACATAGAGCAGTGGCCGGTCAAAGATGATACCTGGGATGTAGGTGGCTACCACAATGAGGTGGAAATACTTTCGGGCAATGGTGGGGGCCTGGTGCTTCTTGGACTCAGATGATGACCGCTTGGCATTCTGATACAGCACTACCAGGCAGGCCAAGGTGGCCAGCAGAGACCAATAGGCTAGGAGATAGATCCGGGTATCTGTCTGGAAGAGGAACTGAAGAAGCCAGAGCAGGGGGTTCCTGCGGATGAGCCGGTGCAGCCAGGGTAGGACCACACCAAGGCCCAGCACACAGGTCATGAGGTGGAAGAAGATAGAGGAGGCCCAGGTGCCTGAGTCCATGAAAACAAAGAGAGTGCTGAAGAAGATGCCCATGAGCACCATCCCTACTACCACCACCAGCAGGAAGAAGTCCACTGGATCCCCCTGGCTTTCCACCAGTGTCAGAGAGCGCTTGATCAGCTGGTTGAGGACAAAGCTAATGCCACCCAATACCAGCAGCGCTTCGCCAGGGGTGAAGCAGCGGGGCAGCAGGTACAGCAGGATCATGTTGAGATAAACGAAGATCAGCAGGACTTCCAGGACTTCGATCACCTCCCCCACGCTCAGCGAGTGCTTCATGATATAAATGATAACACCTCCAGCCAAGCCCAAGATGACACAAGTGTTGGTTGGCACCGGGCGAGTGATGCCCAGCGCCAACACTGATGAGAAGAGAGCCACTGCCATGCCAGTGGCTGCGACCACGATGCCAAAACGCTCGAAGAACGGGTTCCCCGCAGCCTGGCACCGCTCTTTCATGACTAGTCCAAACAAAGGCATGACCATGGAGGCGGGCAGTAGGCCACTGTTTGCGGACATTCGGAACTGAAAGACGGCGCTCCCCTGCTGTAGCAGCCGGTCCCACTTGTATTGGACGTAGAAGGCCTGCACTGCGAGGGCCACGGCGCACCACGAGTATCGGTCCCATACGGCTGCGTGGATGCTCAGCACCACTGCAAATACTACTGCCGTCTCTGCCAGCACCGATCCACTCAGCGGAGCCCCAGGCCCCGGGGCCGGAGATGGGCACTCTCGGGTCATGTCTCTAGACCTGGGAATTCGCGGAGGCAGCAGTGACTAGGGACGCCCTAGACTTCGGGCCGCTCGACCCCGCCAAGCAGAGGGAGGCACCTTCACCCGGCCAGCAACCTTCTCCCTCCGTTCTCCAGCAGCGAGGAGGGAGCTCCACGGCAGGTCACTCTCTGAGGCCTGGGAGCTGGCGCCCGGCCACCCCCCACAGCCTCCAACCTACGGCGTAGACGTCGCCACTCCACAGCCTTCCTCACAGCCACAGCCGCCCCCGCTGCCGGATCCTCACCTCTTTGGGCCTCGCCATCTTGGCACCGCCCCGCACCAACGTCACGTGACGAAATCCCCGCCCACGCGCCCGGACCGGGGGCGAGCGGTCACGTGGGCACGGCGTCTCGGGGCGGGGTTAGGGCGCGCGCGCGCTCGAAGATGGCGGCGGCCGCCGGTGGGCCGTATGTGAGGTGCGGAGTGGGTCGAGTGGACCGGGGTGGCTGTGAGGCGCGGGGGTCAAAGCAGAGAGGAAGCGGGGCGGGAATTGGAGGCGGGATGTGGCGACAGTGGCAGGGCCAACCCCGACTGGGTGGACTGGCGCCGAGATGGTAGGCTGTTACGTCCAAACGGTCCCCGCGCGCGGGGATCTGAAGAGTCTTTTTCAGGAGGGGGGCCGGCTTTTCACCCCTTCTCTCCGCGCTCGGCCTCCCATCTCCTCACCCAGGGACCTTTGCCTTCCTACCCTCTCGCCTCCGGCGCGTTCCTTGGCGCCCCATCCGCGCTTCCTCGTCCGGCAGTGACGCTCCCTCGAGGTGCGCGACTGGGCGCTTCGCGGTCGCCTGGGGGACCCCCCCACCCACGTCCCCGCTGCAGTCTCCCGCTGTCCTGCCCCGGCGTCGGGTGCGCCCTGCTGGCTCCCCAGCCTGTCCCCAGCGATCTGCTCTTGTTAGGATTCATTTTCGCGTTGCGCCGAGCCACGCTTGGGTTTCTGCCCTCTCTCCGCGCCTGGAATCGTTCTTTTCTTGCACTGAATCAATCAGCCAGCATGCCCAGATCCTCCAAGAGATTTCAGGGACTGAACTAGGCTTTAGGGACAAGAAGATGAAATATTATATACGAAACTACAATTCTCACAAAGTGCTTTCTAGCGCCAGACCCTGGTGGAGCGCTTCCCATGAGTTATCTCATTCAATTCTCACAACTCCGAAAGGCGCCTTCTATTTCACAGATGACTCAGAAGTCCAGCTCAGAGCTAGCCAAGTGATAAAGAGAGGATTCAGGCTGAAGTCTGTGTGACTCCAGTGCTATAACCAGAGCACCACGCCTCCTTCCGTCTTCCACATTGCAGCTTGAAGGTCTTCGTGCGTCCCACCACCCTCCCTCCTTAAAATTAAACATCCCTATCGCTTATCCTTCCCTGTGCCAGCAGTGTTTTTCCCACTTTTTTTTGTTGTTGAGACGGAGTCTCGCGCTGTTACCAAGCTGGATGGAGTGCAGTGGCGCGATCTCGGCTCACTGCAACCTCCGCCTCCCAGGTTCAAGCGATTCTCCTGCCTCAGCGTCCCCGAGTAGCTGGGATTACAGGCGCAGGCCACAACGCCCAGCTAATTTTTGTATTTTTAGTAGAGACAGGGTTTGACCATGTTGGCCAGGATGGTCTTGATCTCTTGACGTTGTGATCTACCCGCCTTGGCCTCCCAAAGTGCTGGGATTACAGGCGTGAGCCACCTCGCCCCGCTGTTTTCCCCACTTTTTTTGCTATGCTGTTCACTGTTGTATCTCATTTTTTTTTCCCTGAGGCAGGGTCCTGCTCTGTTGCCCAGGCTGGAATGCAGTTGTGCAGTATGGCTCACTGCAATATGGCTCACTCCTGGGCTCAAGCGATCCTCCCACCTAAGCCTCCAGAGTAGCTGGGATTACAGGTGTGTACCACCACACCTGGCTATTTTTTTAAAATGTTTTCTTTGAGATGTGGGTCTTGCTATGATGCCCAGGCTGGTCTCAAACGTCTGAGCTCAAGTGATCCTGCCGGCTTTCCAAAGTCCTGAGATTATAGGTGTAAGCCACCGCACCCTGCCACCACTCTGTTCTCAGCACCCAGAAGAGCATGTATAGTCTCTCAGTAAATATTTATTACACATATTGTCCATGCTCTCTGATACCACTTCATTCACCTCTTAGCTGGAAGTGAGACCTCTTTGGAATTTCCACCGGAGAAGGAATGGACTTCTTGAAGATCAGTTTGCTTTTTCCGCCCCTGCCCTGCCGTTTTCTGCCAGCAGTGTTGGGGCAGTGTTGTCAGTACTGTTCCTTCCTTTTTTTTTTTTTTGAGACAGAGTTTTGCTCCTGTTGCCCAGGCTGGAGTACAGTGGCGTGATCTCAGTTCACTGCAACCTGTTCCTTCAGGTTCAAGCGATTCTCCAGCCTCAGCCTCAGCCTCTGGAGTAGCTGGGACTACAAATGTGCATCACCATACCTGGCTAATTTTTTTTTTTTTTTTTTTTTTTTTTAGACAGAGCCTCGCTCTATCTCCCAGGCTGGAATGCAGTGGTGTGATCTTGACTCGCTGCAACGTCCGCCTCCTGGGTTCAAGTGATTCTCATGCTTCAGCCTCCCACACAGTTGGGATTATAAGGCACCTGCCACCACAGCCGACTCATTTTTTTTTTTGTATTTTTAGTAGAGACGGGGTTTCACCATGTTGGCCAGGCTGGTCTTGAACTCCTGACCTCAGGTGATCCACCTGCCTCGGTCTCCCAAAGTGCTGGGATTACAGACGTGAGCCACCATGTCCAGCCTGAATACTGTCTTGTTATCAGAAAAGTGACTAATAATTCCAGTGTGCCATGTGGGAGTTGGTGGCTGTTGATTGAGCAGAATTGAAGTTAGTGTTAAAACATTAACCCTTAGGAAAAAGATGTATAAAGTTTAGGTGGGTTTAAACCTCTTTTGATGAGAAAATCCTGAAAGACAACTTTTTATTTTATTTATTATTTATTTATTTATTTTTGAGACAGAACCTTGCTATTGTCGCCCAGGCTGGAATGCACTGGCTCAATCTTTGCTCACTGCAACCTGCATCTCCTGGGTTCAAATGATTCTCCTGTCTCAGCCTCCCAAGTAGCTGAGATTACAGGCACCTGCCACCACACCTGGCTAATTTTTTGTATTTTTAGTAGAGATGGGGTTTCACCATGTTGGCCAGGCTGGTCTCCAATTCCTGACCTCAAGTGATCGCCTGCCTCAGCTTCCCAAAGTGCTGAGATTATAGTTGTGAGCCATCGCATCTGGCCCACACTAGCTAATTTTGTATTTTTTGTAGAGACAGGGTTTCGTTCTGTTGCCCAGGCTGGTCGCAAATTCCAGGGCTCAAGTAATCCTTCTGCCTTGGCCTTCCAAAATGCTAGGATTACAGGTGTGAGCCACCATACCCAGCCTGTTTTTTAGTTTTACCTTATAGTTAACATAGCTTGCATTCTTTTGTGTGTGTATGATAGAGTCTTGCTCTGTCGCCAGGCTGGAATGCAGTGGCGCAATCTTGGCTCACTGCAACCTCTGCCTCCTGGGTTCAGGTGATTCTCCTCCCTCAGCCTCCCTTATAGCTGGGACTACAGGCACATGCCAACCATGCCCAGCTGATTTTTGCATTTTTAGTAGATAAGGGGTTTCACCATGTTGGTCACGATCGTCTCCATCTCTTGACCTCTTGATCCACCACCTTGGCTTCACAAAGTGCTGGGATTGCAGGTGTGAGCCACACCGCCCAGACATAGCTTGTATTCTTTTTGGGAAATGTTTAGGATATTTTAGGACCTTTTCATCCCTTCTCTCTCTGTAGATAGGCTTTCTAAGTAGTGTTAATTACGACAGATTACTATTCTAAGTGATGGTTTAGGATCTCACCAAATACAATTTCTGTCCATTTAATATATTTTTTAAAAATAATAACTATTTCTAGAGAGAATTTCTTTTTTTTTTTTTTTTTTTTTTTTTTTTGGTTTGAGAGTCACATTGTCATCCAGGCTGGAGTGCAGTGGCATGATCTTGGCTCACTGCAACTTCTGCCTCCTGGATTCAAGTGATTCTTGTGTGTCAGCCTACTGAGTAGCTGGGAGTACAGGCACCCGCCACCATGCCTGACTAATTTTTGTATTTTTTGTAGAGATGTGGTTTAGTAGAGAATTTTTGTATTTTTTGTAGAGATGTGGTTTAGTAGAGAATTTTTTTTTTTTTTTTTTTTTTTTTTTTTTTTTGAGACGGAGTCTCGCTCTTGTTACCCAGGCTGGAGTGCAATGGCGCGATCTCGGCTCACCGCAACCTCCGCCTCCTGGGTTCAGGCAATTCTCCTGCCTCAGCCTCCTGAGTAGCTGCGATTACAGGCACGCGCCACCGTGCCCAGCTAATTTTTTTGTATTAATAGAGACGGGGTTTCACAATGTTGACCAGGATGGTCTCGATCTCTCGACCTCGTGATCCACCCGCCTCGGCCTCCCAAAGTGCTGGGATTACAGGCTTAAGCCACCGCGCCCGGCCAAGAATTTTTGTATTTTTTAGTAAAGATGGGGTTTCACCATGTTGGCCAGGATGGTCTCCATCTCTTGACCTTGTGATCTGCCCACATCGGCCTCCCAAAGTGCTGGGATTACAGGCGTGAGCCACCGCGCCTGGTCAAGACAGGGTTTATGTTTAGAAGAGATCGGACCATGTTGGCCACACTGGTCTCGAACTGCTGACCTCAGGTGATCTACCCACTTCAGCCTCCCAAAGTGCTGGGTTTACAGGCATGATCCACTGCGCCTGCCACGTTAAAATCTTATATTTTAGTTTCTTAATTTTTATTTTGAACATTAAACTTCTAAGAATATTATCATGTAGCAAGATAACTTTCCAAAAATTTAACAAATTGTTTTGTATATTAAGGTTTTTTGCTTTTAGAGGGTAGACATAATGGCTATGGGGCAGTGTACAAGTTTGTATGATTAAAAAGAGCAAAGTTACCTCTATTTCTCATTTTACAGGAGCAGTAGAGAACTGTGGACTATTCTGCTTGGGAGGTCGGCTCTGAGAGAGCTGGTAAGTGGTGGTATTCTTGAGTGGGTTCTCTGGGTTCTTTGTGTAGCTTTTGTTACTAAAAAAACCTTGCTTTCCTTTAATGTAGGAAGTAAACACATTTATTTATTTATTTAGAGATGGAATTTCACTCTTGTTGCCCAGGCTGGAGTGCAATGGTGCAATCTCCACTCACTGCAACCTCTGCCTCCTGGGTTCAAGTGATTCTCCTGCTGCAGCCTCCTGAGCAGCTGAGATTACAGGCGCATGTCACCATGCCTGGCTAATTTTTGTATTTTTAGTAGAGATGGGGTTTCACAGTGTTGGCCAGGCTGGTCTTCAACTCCTGACCTCAGGTGGTCTGCCTGCCTTGGCCTCCCAAAGTGCTGGGATTATAGGCATGAGCCACTGTACCTGGTCATTTTTTTTTATTTTTTGAGACAGTCTGACTCTGTCACCCAGGCCAGAATGCAGTGGCACGATCTCAGCTCAATGCAACCTCCACCTCCTGGGTTCAAGTGATTGCCTGCATCAACCTCCCGAAGAGCTGGGATTACAGGTACATGCCACCATGCCCAGTTAATTTTTGTATTTTTAGTAGAGATGGGGTTTCACTGTGTTGGCCAGGCTGGTCTCGAACTCCTGACTTCAGGTGATCTGCCTGCCTCGGCCTCCCAAGGTGCTGGGATTGTGGGCGTGAGCCACTGCCTGGCGTAAACACTTTTTTTATTACTAAAACTTTATAATCATGGCCAGATGCAGCGGCTCACGCCTGTAATCCCAGCCCTTTGGGAGGCCAGGGCAGAAGGATCACTTGAGCACATAAACTGAAGGCTAGCCCTGGCAACATAGCAAGAACCTCTCTATACCAAAAATCAAAAAAAAAAAATAAAACAAACCAGGCGTGGTGGTGCATGTCTGTAGTCTCAGCTACTTGGGAGGCCAAGGTGGGAGGATTGCTTGAGTCTGGGAGGTTGAGGCTGTAGTGAACTCTAGCCTGGGAGACAGAGCGAGATGCTGGCTCACAAAAGCCAAAAGCTTTATAAACATTATGCATTCCTTACTTCTCTGCTGAAATGAGACTGTGTCTTATAGTCTGGCAACTGAAGGCTTCTAAATCTATCTTTCCTTGTTCTTCATTGAGTCCCTTTTTTTTTTTTTTTTTTTTTTTAAAGACTGGGTTTCACCATGTTGGTCAGGCCGGTCTTGAACTCCCGACCTCAGGTGATCCGCCCACCTTGGCCTCCAAAGTGCTTGGATTACAGGCGTGAGCCACCACGCCCGGCCCTTCATTGAGTCCTTTTAATGAAAAGATACCAGTGTTCATTGATTGGCTGCAGAGAACAGAGGTACAAATACCATTCTGTTACCTCAACCTAAGAAAGATTCTCAAGAGTGGCAGTGGTTTCTAGGATTTTTTTTTTCTTTTGAGACATGGTCTCACTCTGTCCACCAGGCTGGAGCACAGTGACATAATCTTGGCTCAATGCAGCCTCAATCTCCAGGATCAAGTAATCCTCAGCCTCCTGAGCAGCTGGGACCACAGGTGCTCACCGCCACGCCACATTAATTTCTGTATTTTTTGTAGAGATGGGGTTTTACCATGTTGCCCAGGATGGTCTTGAACTCCTGGGCTCAAGCGATCCACACGCCTTGGCCTCCCAAAGTGCTGGTATTATAGATGTGAGCCACTGCGCCTACCCTGGTTTCTAGGATATTTCCAAGTATATAATCAATAAAGGACAGTTCTTCATGTTGATTCTTGGGTGTTCTGATCTTGTGAAGATAAAGTGTTAAGATGACACTCATTTATCTTTTTCTTTATTTTTATTTTGGAGACGGAGTCTTGCTCTGTCACCCAGAGTGGAGTGCAGTGGTGCCATCTCAGCTCGCTGCAACCTCCACCTCCCAGGTTCAAGCGATTCATCTGTGTCAGGCTCCCAAGTAGCTGGGGCTACAGGCTCATGCCACTACACCTGGCTAATTTTTTTGTATTTTTAGTAGAGACAGGGTTTCACCGTGTTAGCCAAGATGGTCTCGATCTCTCCTGACCTCGCGATTCATCTGCCCTGGCCTCCCAAAGTGCTGGGACTACAGGTGTGAGTCACTGCGTCTGGCAAGATGACATTTATTATTGTTATTTTTATTATCATTAACAGAATTAATATTATTTATTTTAGAGCCTTAACATCTCTTTTTTTTTTTTTTTTTTTTTTTTAAGACGGAGTCTCGCTCTTGTTACCCAGGCTGGAGTGCAATGGCGCGATCTCGGCTCACCGCAACCTCCGCCTCCTGGGTTCAGGCAATTCTCCTGCCTCAGCCTCCTGAGTAGCTGGGATTACAGGCACGCACCACCGTGCCCAGCTAATTTTTTTGTATTAATAGAGACGGGGTTTCACAATGTTGACCAGGATGGTCTCGATCTCTCGACCTCGTGATCCACCCGCCTCGGCCTCCCAAAGTGCTGGGATTACAGGCTTGAGCCACCGCGCCCGGCCGAGCCTTAACATTTCTTAATAATATGCCTTCATTTGATAATTCTACTTCTAGGAATGTATCTTTTTTTTTTTTTTTTTTTTTTTGAGACGGAGTTTTGCTCTTGTTACCCAGGCTGGAGTGCAATGGCGCGATCTTGGCTCACTGCAACCTCCGCCTCCTGGATTCAGGCAATTCTCCTGCCTCAGCCTCCTGAGTAGCTGGGATTACAGGCATGCGCCACCACGCCCAGCTAATTTTTTGTATTTTTAGTAGAGACGGGGTTTCACCATGTTGACCAGGATGGTCTCGATCTCTTGACCTCGTGATCCACTCGCCTTGGCCTCCCAATTTTTTCTTTTTTTTTGAGACAGAGTCTCACTCTGTCGCCAGCTGCCAGGCCGGAGTGCAGTGGCACAGTCTCGGCTCACTGCAACCTCCGCCTCCCGGGTTCAAGCAGTTCTTCTGCCTCAGCCTCCCGAGTAGCTGGGACTGCAGGCACACGCCACCATGCCCAGCTAATTTTTGTATTTTTTTAGTAGAGGCGGGGTTTCACCATGTTGGCCAGTATGGTCTTGATCTCTTGACCTCATGATCCGCCCACCTCAGCCTCCCAAAGTGCTGGGATTCCAGGCTTGAGCCACCGCACCCAGCCTTTAGGAATGTATCTTTAAAAAATTCCTGAAAAAGTTTTGCACACAAAGCTTCACCACAGGCCAGGTGTGGTGGCTCATACCTGTAATCCCTGCACTTTGGGAGGCCAAGGCGGGCGAATCACCTGAGATCAGGAGTTAGAGACCAGCCTGGCCAACATGGTGAAATGCTGTCCCTACTAAAAGTACAAAAGGTTAGCTAGGCGTAGTGGCAGGCGCCTGTAATCCCAGCTACTCAGGAGGCTGAGGCAGGAGAATCATTTGAACCCTGGGGGTGGAGGTTGCAGCGAGTTGAGATAGCGCTGCTGCAATCCAGCCTGGGGAACAGAGTGAGACTCCCTCTCAAAAAAAACTTTACCACAGTGGCTGGGTGCAGGGGCTCATGCCTATAATCCCAGCACCTTTACAGGCCAAGAAGGGAGGATTACTTGAGCCCAGGAGTTTGAGACCAGCTTGGGCAACATAGTGAGACCCCATCTCTACAAAATATTAAAAAATTAGTTGGACATCAGGGCACATACTTGTATTAATAATTCCAGCTACTTAGGAGGCTGTGGTGGGAAGATCACTTAAGCTTAGGAGATCAAGGCTGCAGTGAGCCGTGATTACATCACTGGCAGCCTAGGTGACAGAACAAGACCCTGTCTCAAAAAACAGCAAAGAAAACTTCACCACAACATCATTTATATTATTACATAATTTCAATCAGCTTAAGTATATTGAACATTAGAGGAATGGTCAATAAATCTATCAACTTGATAAAGTATTATGCAGCAACTTGAAAGTATGTTTATCAAGACTTTCATAATAAGGTTAAGTCATCGTTATGTTAAGCAAAGAAAAGAAGGTTACAGAATTCCGTATTCAAAATAATTTCAACTCTGGGGGAAAATGCATATTAAAAACACTCAAAGGAATATGTAATAGTGCAATTCTGGAGTCTGATTTTTTTTTTTTTTGAGAAGGATTTTCTTGGCTCACTACAACCTCTGCCTCCCAGTTTCAAGCAATTCTCCCTCCTTAGCCTCCCTAGTAGCTGGGATTGCAAGCATGCGCCACCACGCCCAGTTAATTAGTATATTTTTAGTAGAGACGGGGGTTTCTCCATGTTGTCCAGGCTGGTTTTGAACTCCTGACCTCAGGTGATCCACCTGCCTCAGCCTCCCAAAGTGCTGGGATTACAGGTATGAGCCACCATGTTCAGCCGAGTCTGATGATTAATAAAAATGCATTTGTGGCTGAGCATGGTGGCTCACACCTGTAATCCCAGCACTTTGTGAGGCTGAGGCGGGCAGATCACCTGAGGTCTAGAGCTCGAGACCAGCCTGGCCAACATAGAGAAACCCCGTCTCTATTAAAAATACAATAATTACCCAGGCGTGGTAGTGCACACCTGTAATCCCAGCTAATTGGGAGGCTGAGGTGGGAGAATTGCTTGAACCCAGGAGGTGGAGTTGCGGTGAGCCGAGTTCACACCACAGACTCTGTCTCAAACAACAACAACAACAAAAACTTCATTTGTATAATCGCCTTGTTATGTTCCAGAGTCAGATTGAGGCAGAACTGAATAAACATTGGCGGCGATTGTTAGAAGGGCTTTCTTACTACAAACCTCCCAGGTATGGCTATTTCATGTGTCTGGTTAAAGTAATTTCCCTTGTTTTGAATACTGAACAGAAAAAAAAGAAAATAAATAAATAAATAAAAAGTAATTTCCCTAAGGAAGCTGGCATGGCTGAAACCATCCTCCTGTATGCTTTGTTGATATTGTAGGGTTATGTATACCAGAGATAATACAATTTAGTTTGCCAGTGGGAAAGAGTAGGGTTTGTTTGTTTTTTTGTTGACTGAAAGAAAAGGAAATTCCTTCTAGAAATACAGTATTGTAGAATATGATTAAGACCTGTGTGTGGGGATGGGGATTTATTAAATATTCTTTTTTTTTTTTTTTTTTGAGACGGAGGTTCGCTCTTGATACCCAGGCTGTAGTGCAATGGTGCGAATCTCGGCTCACCGCAACCTCCGCCTCCTGGGTTCAGGCAATTCTCCTGCCTCAGCCTCCTGAGTAGCTGGGATTACAGGCACGCGCCACCGTGCCCAGCTAATTTTTTGTATTAGTAGAGACAGAGTTTCACCATGTCGACCAGGATGGTCTCGATCTCTTGACCTCGTGATCCACCCACCTCGGCCTCCCAAAGTGCTGGGATTACAGGCTTGAGCCACCGCACCCGGCCTAAATATTCAATTAATTTTCTAATATTTAGGGTCCACAACATCTGTGTTAGCACTAATTCCTGGGAGATAGCAGTGAATGATGATACTAGCAGCTGATGCTTTTATAGTGTTTACTATATAACAATTATTACTCTAAGCACTTGACTTATCAAAAGTTATTTAATCCCCACAACACCCCTTTGAGGTAGTTACCGCTTTTATTCTTTGGGTGAATATCTGATCTTTTTATTGGGTAATGGAAAACAGAGTAATGAAATAGAGTGATGAAATAAAGAGAATACAGCTTGTAGGGCTGGGCTTATTTGATCTTGATTTCTAGTCCAGATCTCATTCTATTACGCATCATAGTCTAAGTCACCCTCATTTCTCTTCTACTTTTGTACTTCTTTTGACTTTATTTTATTTTATCTTCCATTTTCATTCTCTTAGGTTAACAGTGAACTTTTTGTTGTTACTCATCTGTCTGTTAACTCTTTCCCTGTAATTACTTTGAAGTAAATCCTAGATACCTTGGTATTTTATCTGCGAATACTTCACTGTGTATCAAAATATATGAACTTTTAAAAAAGATAACCACTATATTATCACATTCAGGTATTCATATCATTGTTTCCATTTTACAGATGGGGAAACTGAGGCACAAAGAGGTTAAATAACTTGCCAAGGTCATACAGCTAGTAAGTGGTAGAACTGGGATTTGAACCTGGTGGTCTCATTCCAGTGTCAGTTTTTTGTTTGTTTGTTTTGAGATGGAGTCTTGCTCTGTCCCCTAGGCTGGATGCAGTGGCATGATCTCTGCTCATTGCAGTCTCCACCTCCCTCCCAGGTTCAAGCGATTCTCCCACCTCAGCCTCCCAAGTAGCTGGGATTACAGGCACCTGCTATGGTGCCTGGTTAAGTTTTATATTTTTTGTAGAGACGGAGTTTCACCATGTTGGCCAGGCTGATCTTGAACTCCTCACCTCATATGATCTGCCTGTCTCAGCCTCCCAGAGAGTTGAGATTACAGGCGTGAGCCACCACACCTGGCCTTTTTTTTTGAGATGGAATTTTGCTCTTATTGCCCAGGCTGGAGTGCAATGGCCTGATCTCAGCTCAATGTAACCTCCACCTCCCGGGTTCAAGTGATTCTCCTGCCTCAGCCTCTAGAGTAGCTGGGATTACAGGCACCTGCCATTACGCCTGGCTAAGTTTTGTATTTTTAGTAGAGATGGGGTTTCACCATGTTGGCCAGGCTGGTCTACAATTCCTGACCTCAGGTGATCCACCTGCCTCAACCTCCCAAAGTGCTGGGAGTACGGGCATGAGCCCCCATGCCCAGCCCCAGTGTCTGTTCTTTTTTTTTTTTTTTTTTTTTTTTTGGTGGTTTTGGCTAAGTGGAGTTGAAACAACTTTTTTTTTTTTTTTTTTTTTTTTTTTTAGAGAAAGAGAGAGAGAAAATAGGAAGGAGAAAAAAGGAAGAGAAAGAGAGAGAGAGAATGGGGAGGAGGGAGAAGGAAAAAAAAAGAGGGAGAGAGAATGGGAGTATTGCTTTCTTGCCCAGGCTAGAATGCAATTTAGTAATGGGTATTGAAAACCTCTTTTATACTGATAATTATACTTAATGATGTAATCAGGAAGGAGTAAGGGAAGAAGATAACAAACAAACAGCCAACCAATATTTAATTTAAACCTATGAAATGCTATGCGATTACTGAGGAGTGATTTACTTCCAATTATATAGTCACCTTTGGAATAGGTGTGAGGTGGTAATGTATGTTTTGTGTATTTGAAGTGGAGAGTACTATAAATATTTATTAAGTTTACTTGTTCCGGGTCTGAGTTCAAGTTCTGAATATCCTTGTTAATTTTCTATCTCGTTGATCTATAGAATCGTTAGCTCTTCTTGTTGCATTGATCCTTTTGCCATTATGTAATGTCATTCCTCGCCTCTTTTGATCTTTGTTGCTTTAAAGTCTACTTTATCAGAGGTGAGAATTGCATCTGCTGCTTTTTGTTTATTAGTTTATTTTTACTCTCTGTTCAATTGGTAAATCTTCCTCCTTCTCTCTGAGTCTTTGTGTATTGTTTCATGTAAGATGGGCCCGGATGCAGCATACCGATGGGTTTTGGCTTTTTATCCAATTAAAATATATGTAAGTTTAATACCAGCATTTGATGCTAGCTGGCTGTTTTGCCCATTAGTTGATGTGAATTTTTTATTGTGTTAAAGTTCTTTGCTTTTTGATATATTTTTGGAAAGGCTGTTATTGGTTGTTCCTTTATATGTATAGTGCTTCTTTCAGAAGCTCTTGTAAAGCAGGCCTGGTGGTGGTGAACTCTCTAAGTACTTGTTTGTTCGCAAAAGATTTAATTTTTCCTTCGCACATAAAGCTTAGTTTGGCTGGATAGGAAATTCTGGGTTGAAAGTTCTTTTCTTTAAGGGTGTTAAATATTGGTCCCCACTCTTTTCTGGCTTGTAGGGTTTCTGCTGAGAGATCTGCTGTAAGTCTGATAGGTTTCCCTTTATGGGTAACCTGAACTTTCTCTCTAGCTGCCCTTAGTATTTTCTCCTTCATTTCAACCCTAATAAATCTGGCAATTATGTGCCTTGGGGTTGGTCTTCTTGAAGAATATCTTTGTGGTGTTCTCTGTATTACCTGGAGTTGAATATTACCCTGCCTTGCCAGGTTGGGAAAATTTTCCTGAATGATATCCTGAAGAGTATTTTCCAACTTGGATTCATTCTCTTCATCACATTCAGGTACACCTATCAAACGTAAATTAGGTCTTTTCACATAGTCCCATATTTCCTGGAGACTTTGCTCATTCCTTTTCATCCTTTTTTCTGCATTTTTGTCTTCTCGTTTCATTTCACTGAGCTGGTCCTCGACTTCTGATATCCTTCCTTCCGCTTGATCAATTCGACTGTTTAAACTTGTGCATGCTTCGCGAAGTTCTCGTGTTGTGTTTTTCAGCTCCATCAATTCACTTATATTCTTCTCTAAATTGTCCATTCTCATTAACATTTCATTAAACCTTTTTTCAAGGTTCTTAGTTTCTTTGCATTGGGTTAGAATAAGTTCTTTTAATTCACAGAAGTTTCTTATCACCCACGTTTGGAAACCTGCTTCTGTTATTGGAATACCGGTGTAATCTATTAAGCCTTGTTCCGTTACTGATGAGGAATTGCAATCCCCTGTAGAGGGAGAGGCATTCTGATTTTGAGTATTCTCTACCTTTTTACGCTGGTTTCTTCCCTTCATTATATATTTGTCCGTCTGTCGTCTTTATAATTACCGACTTTCTAACTGGGTCTCTGACGTCGAACTTGTTGATTCCCTGCGCCGAAATCTGAGCAATCCACTGAGCCGGCCAAAAGAGCGGTGTTAAGATTGATGGTGCTTTTCTGCCCGGGAATCTCCGGACTCTGCACCAAGAACTGGCGTGCTAAGGCACCAGCAAAACCGCCACGCCGGCCACAAGAGTCGCCCTGGTGACCCGTGGAGCTCCTCCACTGGGAATCTCGTGGTCCGTGAGCAACTAATATTCGTCTGAAAGTGTGGCGTCCTCTCGTTCTTTGCGCTTTCACTGGGAGGTACGTGCCCGAGCTGCTAATCATCAGCCATCTTGGATCTCTCTCTCCCAGTGTCTGTTCTTAATCATCATTCTGTGTTGCCTCTTTCAGAAATTACTGTTCACTCTTATACTAGCCTTTATGTTGTGGATTTTCTTGTGAAATGTGAGGGTCTCTAAAAAAAGAAAAAAATATATCCAGCAACATTATGCATCACAGAATGGACATTGAGGAAAATTCTCTTTGCAGTAGCATGGGATTTGAAGTCTGATAGACTTTTCTTTCTTTTTGTTTTAGAAACAGGGATCTTGCTCTGTCACCCAATCTGAAGTACAGTGGTGTGACCATAACTCACTGTAATCTTGAACTCCTGGACTAAAGTGATTCTCCTACCTCAGTCTCCCAACTAGCTAGGACTTCAGGTGTATGCCACCAGGCCTAGCTAAGTTGTTTTGTTTTGTTTTGTTTTTGAGACAGGTTGGAACAAAAACCTGTTGGAATGCAGTGGCATAATCTCGGCTCACTGCAGCCTCCACCTCCCGGGTTCAAGTAGTTCTCCTGCCTCAGCCTCCTGAGTAGCTGGGACTAAGGCGTGCGCCACTATGTCTGGCTAATTTTTGTATTTTTAGTAGAGACAGGGTTTCACTATATTGGCTGGGCTGGTCTCAAACTCCTGACCTCAAGTGATTTACCTGTCTTTTGTTGTTACTCATCTGTCTGTTAACCCTTTCCCTGTAATTACTTTGAAGTAAATCCTAGATCCCTTGTTGGCCTCCCAAAGTGCTGAGATTACAGGAGTGAGCCACTGCACCCAGCCATGGCTAAGTTTTAACATTTTTTTGTAGAGGCGAGGTCTCACTATTTTACCTAGGCTGGTCCCAAACTCCTGCCCTCCAGTGATCCTCCCATCTCAGCCTCCCAAAGTGCTGGGATTACAGGTGTGAGCCGCCATACCCAACCTACTGTTTTCTTTTTTTTTTTAAAGATGGGATTTCGCCATGTTGATCAGGCTGGTTTTGAACTCCTGACCTCAGGTGATCCACCCGCCTTGGCCTCCAAAGTGCTTGGATTACAGGCGTGAGCCACCACACCCGGCCTCAACCTACTGTTTTCTTTAGTATCTTTTTTTCTGTTCCAGGATCCAACCTAGTTGTCATGTGTCTGTAGTCTCCTCTTAGCTATGATAGTGTCTTAGTCTTGCCTTGATTTTCATGACCTTGAACAGTTTTGAGGAGTGGTCAGTTATTTTGTAGGAGGCCCCCAATTTGGGTTTATCTGATGTTTTTCTTACTATTAGACTGGGGTTGTGAGTTTTTGGGAAGACTATACAGACGTGAGGTACCCTTTTTATTGAGATGGTGTTTCACTCTTGTTGCCCAGGCTGGAGTGCAGTGGTGTGATCTCGGCTCATTGAAACCTCTGCCTCGTGGGATCAAGCAATTCTGTCTCAGCCTCCTGAGTAGCTGGGACAACAGGCGCGTGCCACCACACCTGGCTAATTTTTGTATTTTTAGTAGAGACAGAGTTTTGCTATATTGGTCAGGCTGGTCTTGAACTCCTGACTTCAGGTGATCCGCCCACCTTGGCTTCCCAAAGTGTTGGGATTACAGGCTTGAGCCACCATACCTGACTGAGGTACCCTTCTTACTACATCATAGCAGAGAGTACATGCTGTCTACATGAAATAAATGGTGATGTTAATCTTGGTCACTCAGTTAAGGAGGCATTTGCCAAGTTTCTCCTCTGTACAGTTACTTTTTTCTCTTTTCTTACAGTTTTTGGAAGTGAGTACTAAATAGAGCCATGTCCAGCTATTTTTTTTTTTTTTGACTTTTTGTGGAGATGAGGGTCTCCCTTTGTTATCCAGGCTGGTCTCAAACTCTTGGCCTCAAGCTGCCTTCCTACCTTGGCCTCCCAAAGTGCTGGGATTATAGGCATGAGCCATTGTGCCGGCCCCTTCCTACCCCATTTATTTATTCATTAGTTTATATCTGTATTGACTCAAATATATTTATTATATTTATTTTATACTTTGTTTATACCTTGTTTCAGCTTTGGCTGTTGGGCTTTCTTTTGGGTTGGCCTCTGTCCTTTTGATGTGTCCTTCCTTTTTTCTTTTTTGATTTTCTCTTTTTTTCTATTAAGTTGTCTCCTACTGAAAGGACTTTGGTTTTCTAAGACTTTGTGTACTTTCTTTCACTATATGATGCTTCAAAATTATTTTGAATTTTCCTTACCCTGGCTCTAGAATCAACCAGTTCTCCAAGGAGTCCTGTTATTAGAGAATGGTATTAAAAACAGGATCTGGGGCGGGGGGGTGGGTGCAAAAAAAACAAACAGGGTCTGGGTGCTGCGTGTGCTTGCTGCTACTGGAGGGTTATACCGTGTAAGCCTTCTCAGTGGACAGAGCTATTACAGATAATATATGTATGTATGCCACAGACCTGGTTTTAAATTTTAGCAATTGTTTATTAGCTGTGGAATTTTTGGTAAGTTATTTACCCTTTCTAAGTGTTAGTAATTCATTTGTAAAAGGAGAATAGTAATATTGGCCTTTCAGGGTAGTAGTAAGGATCAAAAATAATGTAACAATGTATCTACAAGCAACATTTTTATAACTGTAATTTAACCAGTTTTTTTTTGTTAGGCATAACCAGCTCTTTGTTATGATGTCTATAGAGATGAATGTGTGTGTGTATTTTATAGGCATCTAAAGGGCAGAAAAAGTCTGTAGGAAAAATATTTTAAAATATTTTTATTTTAAACTCATAGTGGACTATTGATAATGAAGAAATGATTCACTGTTCTTTTCATAGTTCAAGTTCAGCTGAAAAAGTGAAAGCGAGTAAAGATGTAGCTTCACCATTGAAGGAACTGGGTTTAAGAATCAGCAAGTTTTTGGTGAGTAAAAATTGGGACTTGCTCAATTTAATACCTTCAGTGTGGATGTGGATGGTTGTATTGCTAGTGATAGTGAAAATTCAGTTTATTTTTGTTTTAAGGATTAAATTGAACATGTTGTGTTTCATAAATACCCAGGTTGCAACTCTTCTCCCTAAACGTCACAAGTCAAAGTTGCCTGATCCATTTACTGCATATCATAGGGTTTTCTTCACCACACATGTGGTGGTCTTTAAGGTGACTAAATTTGTCATTTTGGAAGCTCACATCATACCTACTTGCTGTATCAATGTGTTTGGTGAATAAGCATTGTGTTTCTGGCTTGTACATTTAATTGTAACACAAATTGTATGGCAGTGATTGGCTCTTTTCTTTTCCTATTAGAGTCAGAATTGTTATGTTGTATGAAATCTTTGGAAGCATTTTTGTTTATTCAAGTTCTGTGTTCATTGTAGAAGACAAATCTTTAAATACTTGGCCTCCTGTGTGCAGTTTCTGAGCTGAAGTGGCTGTTCCTCACTTAATATCTCTGTGTTTCAGGGTCTTGATGAAGAACAGAGTGTGCAGTTACTCCAATGTTACCTGCAAGAGGACTACAGGGGTACTCGGGACTCTCTAAAGGTTTGTGGTTTATGTCAGCTTCTTTCTGCTGCTTTTATCCTTTTTCCTTGTTGATTTTAGATAATGTAGGGTTTGGGCACCAATTTATCAGTGGTAGGTGATCAGGTACAGTCATCTTCAGGAAACACTAAAGCAAAAAAACATAAGCTCTAAAAACAAAAACCATAAGCTCAGCACATTGGGAGGCCAAGGCAGGTGGATCATGAGGTCAGGAATTCGAGACTAGCCTGGCCAACATGGTGAAACTCCATCTCTACTAAAAAAAAAAAAAAAAAAAAATAGCTGGGCATGGTGGCAGGCACCTATAATCCCACCTGCTTGGGAGGCTGAGGCAGGAGTATCGTTTGAACCTGGGAGGCAGAGGTTACAGTGAGCCGAGATTGTGCTATTGCACTCTAGCCTGGACGACAGGGCGAGACTCCATCTCAAAAAAGAAAACGTAAACTGGGTGCAGTGGCTTGTGCCTGTACTCCCAGCTTCTTGGGAGGCTGAGGCAGGAGGATCTCTTGAGCCCAGAAGTTTGAGGGTGCAGTGAACTGTGATTGCACTACTAGATTCCAGCCTGGGCAAGAGTAAGACCCCCATCTCTTTAAAAAAATAAAGAATATATATATATACACATAAGCTGAGATCTGTCTTCATACTTAGGGGAGTGGAGAGGTTAAAGATTGGCACGTTAATCATAGAATCTTGGGCTATTATAGGTGATAAGGATTTGGTAGAATTTCTAGCCTGCCCAGCCCCTCATTTTACATATGATGACTGAGGCCAGAGGAGAGAGGGAGGGATTTGAAAACAGGTTTGGGTACATTTGGGTAAAAAATAAGGTGTAAAGTGTATATAGAAACAAATGTGCAATTATAACCTTGAAGGATGAAGTGAAAGTATGTATCTTTTTTCTTTTTGTTAGTTTTGTTTTCTTTTTGTTACTTTTTGTTTTCTTTTGTTACTTGAGTTTTGCCTATAAGATGGCCTTTTGACTCCTCTGTTTTTCTTTTCAGACTGTACTGCAAGATGAGAGGCGGAGCCAGGCCTTAATCCTGAAGGTCAGTAGTAGTCACTATTTCTATTCTTTTATGTGAAATTGAGTGACAGCTTCTTGACCTCATTTTCCTGAGCATTGCTGACTTGTGATTCTTCTGTTGAATGAGCATGGAGGTCTTTATGAAGAAACGTATGAACTCATTTGTGATACGATGCTTTTATCCACTGGGCCAAGTAGAGAAGTTTCTCCCAAGGGGATTCTTTACTACTGGTGGTGAGAACTAGTTCATGGATATTTTTCTCTAGGTCTAAGTCCAACAGGATTAATTCGTATTTCTTTTCTAAGTCCAACAGGATTAATTCATATTTCTTTATTTCTTTATTCTTCAGTCCCTCTCCAGCGACCTTCTCACTTAGGATCTCGTGTTAAAATGGAATTTGTGACTTCTGAGGAAGTTTCCTATTTGATATTTAGTGAGAATTAAGTACCTTAGTTACAAGCAATTAGGACCTGTATCGGTGGTATTTTTATATTTGTATGTGTTTGGCCTGCCAGTTGATAGCAATGTTTGCTACATGAATGCTCTGAGAAATCATGCTAGAAAACACTTTTGGAAACTTGTGTATATTATTAAATAATAATCCCTTTCATCCTGTATATCCTGGTTTATGAGTCTTTTGCTTTCTTTTGGCCTAATTCAGTATGTTTGCATTTCTGTGATTGCTTATTTATACAAATTGGACTTTACCATCCACATCTTTAAGATTATCAATAAATTCAGGAGGCTGAGGCAGGAGAATTGCCTGAACCAGGAGGCGGAGATTGCGGTGAGCCGAGATCGCGCCATTGCACTCCAGCCTGGGTAACAAGAGCAAAACTCCATCTCAAAAAAAAAAAAAAAAAAAAAAAAGATTTTCAATAAATTTAAACTTGAGTTTCCTATATGCAAAGGTGAGTAACTGATTTTTAATCTTTGGGTTCCTCAGATTGCAGATTATTATTATGAAGAAAGAACCTGTATTCTTCGTTGTGTCTTACACCTTCTCACTTACTTCCAAGATGAAAGACATCCCTATAGGGTAAGCTTGTTTAGTCCTCTTGGTTCTCTTTACCCTGTATCATCTTAATAATTTTATTAATATTTATTTGAATATTTACCTTTTATTCTAGATATAATTAACTCTTGATTTTTTTTTTAAAGGTTGAATATGCAGACTGTGTTGATAAATTGGAAAAGGAGCTTGTTTCAAAATACAGACAACAGTTTGAAGAGCTTTATAAAACTGAAGCACCAACCTGGGAGACACATGGAAATCTCATGGTTTGTAGTTACTGTGCTCTCCTGTAACTCTTAGGAGAATTGTATACCCTTGCTTATAGAGCTACAAGTTAAATTATTCATTCATTCATTCATTTAAAACTTATAGATTATCATTCTTAATTTTTTTTGTTTGTTTGTTTTTTTGTTGAGATGGAGTCTTCCTCTGTTGCTCCAGCCGGAGTGCAGTGGCACGATGTCAGCTCACTGCAACCTCTGCCTCCTGGGTTTAAGTGATTCTCCTGCCTCAGCCTCCTGAGTAGCTGGGATTACAGGCATGCGCCACCACGCCTGGCTAATTTTTTGTATTTTTAGTAGAGATAGGTTTCACTCTGTTGGCCAGACTGGTCTCAAACTCCTGACCTCAGGTGATCCACCTGCCTTGGCCTCTAAAAGTGCTGAGATTACAGGAATGAGCCACTGCACCTGGCCTAGATTCTTATTTTTGGGAAAAGTTTAAACATGTCATATAAGTCAAAATATTGATGACATTAATTAATGGTACTTAATTCTGACTTTGACTTTATTTTTAATCCCATTACTTTACTTTCATTTCTTGACTAAAATTTGTTTAGTGGCCAATAGAATTCTGAAACTAATATTTCATCATCTTTGTTATTTTCTGCTTAGTGTGTGACACTAGTCTGATTATTTTATCCTAATTTCTTTTTTTCTTTCCTTTTTTTTTTTTTTTGAGACAGAATCTCACTCCGTCACCAGGCACCAGGCTGGAGTGCAGTGGTGCCACCTCGGCTCACTGCAACCTCTGCCTCCCGGGTTCAAGCAATTCTCCTTCCTCAGCCTCCCAAGTAGCTGGGACTACAGGCATGCACCACCATGCCCAGCTAATTTTTTTTTTTTGTATTTTTAGTAGAGACGGGGTTTCACCATGTTGGCCAGGATGGTCTCGATCTCTTGACCTCATGATCCACCTGCCTCGGCCTCCCAAAGTGCTGGGATTGCAGGTGTGAGCCACTGGCCCCAGCCTATTTTATCCTAATTTCTAAACCAATTTGCATCTGTAGATTATAGCATGACCTTTTTTGTTTTGAAAATAAAACATGCTTATTAAAGCACATTAGTGAAAAATATAGCTACTTTAAAAA